>NC_049241.1:29268557-29905864 GCF_011100685.1 Canis lupus familiaris | reverse complement strand
CATTTATGAGTAGTGTTCTCCCATGAATCTAGTTGGAAATAAAAGTAATTTAGGGGAAATGGTATTTCAGCACTGCCTTAATCTAGCAGGGATTTTCTTCGTGAGAAAATTAAACCAAACACAAACTGGAAGTATGACTTAACTGGGCTGGCTTCTGCATTTAGGGTCACCAAAGCATACTGTAAATGGAAATCAGATTGCTTTAGAATCCAAGAACAAACTCTACTTTTGACCTTTAGAAAGCTCATGATGTATATGCCCACAAAATAAACAAAATAATTTCAAAGTAAATTCGTTGAGTGCACCTGACCTTTGAAACAGAGCAGATGATGTTAATCAGATTTGTACAACTTTAATCTAGCTCAGCCTCCATCTCTCCATGTAGTTTTTAAATATCATAAAGAAGAGTCTCACAACAGGGAATCTTTCAAATCAGAATAGATTTAGAAATGGAACAGAATGTATGACCTTGCCTCAAACAATGAAGTATAACTCGGACATGTAAGCAAGTGAGCATTATGACTATAACCCAATATACTGTGCTTCTGAGGAAAGTGACTTTTTCAAAATATTAACTTAAGCACATTGTAGGCAGCTTTTCAATATTACGGTAAAATATGGTTTGAGTTCTGATACTGTGTAAGGCACCTTGGGGAAAACTTTGAGTTGGAAATGACCTACATATTACAAAAAGGTGTTCCATCTGACCACTGCATATGTTTTTGGCCAGTCATTACATTTTTGCATTTCGGACTTTGAATGTCTCAGCCACAGCCTTTTTAGAATAACCTATTAAGTAACTTGGTATACATATGCTTATTTTCCCAGCATCACCTCTTTGGGTAGCCAACCTTGACCCCATTCCACAGTAATTCTTCTCAATCTGAGTAGCTCAGATGGAGCTGATCATATTTGTTTCTTCCACCAAGGTAGGGTGAAGGGCCTGCAGGGTGGTGGGAGGGGCCAGAGGGGGACTGGGCAGAGGGTGGTTCACAGAAAATAAGCTGGATCAAAGCACTCCAATGTACTTGGCCAGGGATGGGCACATGACCCAAGCTAAGCCATTCTCATCAGGTGTTCTTTGAGAGAGACCAAAGGAGATAGTCCCTCCTTTTCTCTGATAACAAGCTATAATGTGGGGCTGCTGGCTACTCTGCCCACTGAGGAATTAAGTCAAACAGGGGCAAGCAGAGCTGAGAGATGAAAAGATGAAAAGTCCCAGCTGGCATTGCATCACAGAATCCAATTTTGCCTAAAGCCACCCCTTAGATTTGCCAGTTGAATGAGCCTTTTCTTACTTAAGTTCATTTGAATTAGGGTTTTGTTACTTGCAGCCAAAGGAGTCATGGCTAATTCATAAAGTTCAGCTAACAGATACACTCTTAAACTATCCAGAATAAGAAAGTTAAATGAAAGGGATAATAGTCTTCCATTTACTTGTAACTTGGGAATTCTCAGAACCAGAGCCACACCAGCCTCTGCTCTACCCACATCAAAACTGTGCATGAAGCACACTCCGGTCATTTGAGGACTTGGAGATGCTTAGCTTGGAAAAGAGAAGACAAGATATTCCTGCTGGACTCAACCATGGGAAGGACTATTTTCTGAAAAAGAGTTTGGATTCATTCTGTAGAGTTAAAACTCAGACCAACCAGTGCTTGTCACTCAGAGAAATTTTCTATACAGTGTGATGGATAACTTTCTTAACAATGAGAGCCATCCTAGCAGACATAATGTGAGAGGTTACACGAAATGACATCTGAGATGCCATCCAGTTCTATAATTCCTTGATTCAATCAAAGTACGGTCATGATGATGATATTTGCAATTTATCATGAATCATCTCAACCTTTCAACAAATCACAAATCAATACAAATCAATCATATAAAAGGAGACCCAAAGGATGGGAAGTGTCAGAAAAGATTTCCTAGAGGGGTTAATACCTGTACCGTTTTAAATACAAATGCGACTTGATTTATATAACACCATGTTGAACAACACTGTATTCAACTCTCATTCTTTAAAAAGGAAAACTATTTTCCCTATGATATCTTTAATTAATGTCTTTAGAAATATGTAAATACATTTGTAATGACAATACAATAAAGTGTACTATAAGCAACTAACATTTTCTCATGTCTGGGATGTTTAGGTAGGCAAACAGCTAGCAAGCATTGACACAGCAGCATATGCCAGACAGTCTTGGCCAATGAATGTGAGTCCTCCATTATTGCACACAATCATTCACCTCTGAGTTGAGAGTGTTCTATAAAATGGTTGATCCTTGAACAATGCAGGGGTTAAGGGTACCAACTCCTTGTGTAATAAAAAATCTGAATAAATTTGACTCCCCAGAAACTCAACTACTAATAGCCTGCGGTTGACTGGAAGCCTTACCAATAACAAAACAGTTAACACATGTTTTATATGTTCTATGTTTCATATAGTGTATTCCTACAACAAACTAAGCTAGACAAAAGGTAATGTTATTAGGAAAATCATAAGGAAGAGAAAATACATTTATAGTAATGTACTGCATTTATTGAGGAAAAAGATCTGTGTGTAAATGGACCCAAACAGTTCAAATTTACGTTGTTCAAGGGTCAACTGTACATGTTTTCACTTCTCTTTCTGCCATTATTTTGAGTACTGGCAATTTATTTTGTGTCCTCAAAAGCATTTTTGACACTCAATGCTTAACAATGCATAACAAAGTGACAGCACCATGTTAGATACTAAATTGCAAGTTTTACAGAAGTTCAGGGTGCCTTCAAGAAGTGTTTAAGAAGACAGAATCAGGCAAATTGGAACTGAAATATATCTTTTGACATTATGAAGGGCAGCATTATGCAGCCAGGGAGAATCAACAAAAATTATATGGAAGCTACTTGGAAGAAATTATTGTCAGAAGCCACATCATGATAAAAGAGTTTTACAGAGAGCAGAGTGTAGTTACCATGTGAAGGACTGGAACACATCTCCATGGGGACAGTGGTAAGAAGACCCAGTATAGTGCCACTCACAGTAAAACTCATTTTTAGGAATGGAACACCCCATCCATCTCCTGCCTTCTCTCTAAACAGGCTTTACGAGTGCTGCCAACCAAGAGGGAAAGGCATTCAAGACAGAACACAAATGAAAAGGAAAAGAATTATAAAACAAGGCATTTTAGAGAACTGTAAACAGTTTCACATTACTGGAGAGGAGAAAGGGAGGAGGGTTAAAAAACGAGACTAGAAATGTAGGCAAAAGCCATATTAAGAAAGTGCCAATAAAAAAACAAAACAAAACCAAACAAAAAAAAATCAAAAAAAGAAAATGCCAATAAAACATTCTTTTACATGTAGGACTTGACCTGTTCAGCAACAGGGAGCAAATGATTGGCATTAGCAAGCAAGTGATACAATGAAATTTGAATTTTAGAGAATAATCTCTCTAGAAACACTGTGGAGGCTTGATTGGAGCTGAATATAACTCCAAGAAGGAGATCAATGAGGAGGTCACTGTTAACAACTAGATAATTTTTTCTGGCCTGTCAAATTACCAAATTAAAGTAGTAGTAGCAGTAGTAGTAATAATAAACATCCCCATGGTATAATAAATGGGTAAATTTCCCCAAAGCTATTCGCAATATGTAAATCAAGTAAGAGCTTTTGAAAGTTCAATACAAGGAGTTCATGTCCTTTGACCTAGTTATCCTATTTCTAGGAATCTACAGCAAGAGAATAGAGATGTAGACAAGTATTTGCTTAGTGATATTCCTTCCTACAGCCTTATTTCTGAAAATTAGAATTTTAATGTTCAACAAAAAATAATGGTTAAATATGTGAAATGTGTACTGCCATTTAAAATGTTTCTAAAAATATTCAATGACACGGAAAATTGCCCAAGGAATAATGTTAAATGAAAAAGCACAACACAAAATCAAACATAGAGTATGAGCTTAGTCTTCATATACATTTAAAAATTGGGAAATATATAAAAATGTAATTGCTGTCTATCCCTAAGTGGTGGAAATGTTAGTGATTTTTATTTTCATCTTTCCATATTTTTGATTTACTATCATGACCATGTATTACTCTTGCTAAAAAGTATTAGGTTGAATCATCTGAAACTGCTTGCTATGGGCTGAATCTTTTCATCAAAATTCATCTGTTAAAGCCCTAACACTCAATGTAATGATATTTAGAAACCAGACCTTTGAGAGATAATTAAATTTAGATGAAATCATGAAGGTGGGGCTCTCCTGATGGTATTAGTACCCTTACAAGAAAAGGAATAAACACCAGAACTCTCTCTATCTCACTCACTCTCTCACTGTCTCTCTCTGCATGTGCCCAAAGAAGGGGTTATGTGAGCTCAGTGAAATAGTGGCCATCTATAAGCCAGGAAGATATCCTTATCAGAATCTGACCATTCTAGCACTCTGATCATGGACTTCTTGTTACCAGAACCATGAGAAAATAAATCTCTGTGGTTTAAGCCACCCAGTGTGTGGTATTTTTGTTATGGTACCCCAAGCTGACAAATACACTGCCAAAATTGACTCCAAAAATAACAGTTCCATACAATTCAACCTACTTAAAAGAGAAATAAAACAAGAGACAATCATTGAAAATGCCTTTGCAATGGATGCTAAGGGCGAGAATTAAAGCAATAATAAGGATGAAAGATGCAAAAGATATTAAAATAGTAGGTTCTGTACCTCACGATTGATGGGATTGATAAGATACTATTAGTAAATAAGAGAGAGCATCTAGATATTGAGTCCAAAGTGTTTACACTAAGAAACTGGGTGGTGGCAATGATATTATCCAAGAGAAAACATATTTAGGGGCACCTGGGTGGCTCAGTCGGTTGAGTGCCTGCTTTCGCTCAGGTCATGATCCCAGGGTCCTGGGATTGAGCCCCACATCGGGCTCCCTGCTCACCGGGGAGTCTGCTTCTCCCTCTCCCTATGCTCCTCCCCATTCTGGTGCTCTCTCTCTCTCTCTCTCTCTCTGTTTCTCCATATCTCACTCACTCTCTCTCTCAAATAAGTTAAATCTTTTTAAAAAGAGAGAAAATATACATTTAGAAAAACACCTTCAGAAGCTAGCTTCTTAGATGGTCCCCAACAATCCCTACTTCCAACTATCCAGTCTTGAAGACTGCCTTTCCTCACATGTAGGTTGGTCAGGAATCTACCTCACGTATAATACAGCAGAAATGATGGTACATCACATCAAGATGGTTACTCTGGAAGAAGCCAGCTGCCATGTTGTGAGGGCACTCAGACAGCCTATGGAGAGGTCCATGTATTGAGGGACTGAGGCAACCCATCCAATAACCAACAACGAACTGAGGTCTGACAATGGCCACACAAGAGAGATTACAGGCAGATCCTCCAGCCCCATTCAAGCCTTCAGTTAGTTAACTGGATCCCCAGCAGACACTTGACTATAACCTCATGAGGCACTCTGAGCTGAACCACCCTGCTAGGCTGTGCCTGGACTCCTAACCCACAAAAAAGTGAGATAAAAAATGCTTATTATTTTAAGCTGCTAAATTTTGAAGCAATTTGCTACAAAACAACAGATAACTAATGTAACCAGAGTTGATTAATTTGCTCATCTAAAGAGCTGAATATTCCTTGAGGACAGCAGTCGTGTCTTAATATTTAAAGCCTCTTGTTGCAGATAGCTTATAGTTGACATTCAATAAATAATATTGCAAGCTAGAAAGTTTCTACCTTTCTCTTTCCAGGAGACTGGAAAAGCTGGCAAAGTAGTTTGGACACCTCCTGGTGGGGACCTACTAAAAGGTCATAAGATAGAACCATTCAAGACAAGGATTTGTTTGAGAAGAAGTGTGGTGAATGACTTTAGTGCTTGATACTTCTTTAAGGACTTGTCTTGCTTATAAGTGTACTTTAATAACCTTATGTGCTTTAGAAGCCCATAAATTCCAAATGACTCAAAATTGTAGCATTCTAAACCTGTAACTTATTCTCTCTTATAGAACAAACTTTGGAAAGTGTGGGCCTAAAATTTTTTAACTATAGAAATGTTTAGCATGATATTTTTCTCCAAAATCGTTTCAGTACTTTGAGTAATTTGAAGCCAGCAATTTTCTGCCAGCTTTCCTTTTTACTTTGGACTATTGCTGACCTTGATTTAAAGCCCAGTGTTAGTGAAATTCAAATTTTTATAGGTTATTTCACAAATTATATGATGCAATAGTTGGTTCAAGTAAACTATCTTTTGCACGGGGTCCATAACTGTTCTTTATTGTTCTATAAACAATTGATTGGTCCCATTAATGCTTGGACACATGTTAGAACCAAGGAGAAACAGAATGAAATGGACTAGATGTTTGTGTTTCTCCCAAAATTCACATGTTGAAATCCTAACTCCCAATGTTATTCAGAAGTGGAGCTGTCTGGAAGTAATTAGGTCATAAGGGTGGAGTCTTCATGGATGCAATTAGTGCCCTCATATAAAGGACTCTAAAGACCTCTCTAGCCTTCTCTTTCTGTCACATGACGATATAAGAAGTTGGCAGTCTGCACCCCATAAGAAAGCCTCACTAGAACCCAAACAAGTTAGCACCCTGATCTTGGACTTCTAGGCTCCAGAACTATGTAATATAAATTTCTTTTATTTCTAAGCCACCGCATTTATGGTACTTTGTTATAGCAGCCTGAGCTAAGATGTAATAAAGAAAGTCAGTCTCTTTTAACTGAGCATACAGACAATGATATCTGGTATCTATTCAGATATCTGTTACTGAGATAATTCCATAAACAGGTTTTACAAAGCCAACTCATATTCTTTTCATCCCAGGGCTCAGTGAAAAATAGAGGGAATTTGTGAATCTCTGAAATACACTGTACACCTGGTGAGAATGACATGGAAAAGTCTGGGAGTACTCTTCCACAATCCCCTTATTGAAAACTAAGGAATGAAAATCTTGCATTCTAGCCAAATGTAAGCAAAAGTTCACACGAAACATTGATGTCTCTGGATAGAACCACAAAAACTGAGAAAGAAGAGGTAGGAAAGCCAAGGAATAAATCCCCTGCTCATCTGAGGGAATGGATCTTGCAACCCTTTCTCATTTTTATTGCAGTCTAGTTCCATTTGACATCCCTTCAACCACCCAACTCTCTTAGCTCTTGCTTCAAAGACTACTTAATTAGGTACAGCAAATAAGAATTTCCCTTCCAGAACATAACTGGTTTTTTCTTTATTTTATATCATTTCATAATTCACTTTGATATTCCTTGTACTACTTCCATATAATTTGCAACTTTCAAACATTGGAAGATAGCATTACCATGTAGATTTCACTTAACTAAATCATAGGTAGTTTTTACCACCTTTAAAAAGAAATAGCGAGAACATCTTTAACCTTGTGTCTTACTGCAATTAAGATATCATCTTCAATGTTTTCCTCTTGCCAATCAATAAATAAAATATGAATTGATACAAATTCATTCATACTGAAAAGCAATAACAGCATTTTCCTCATCATCCTGTTGCACGCAAACAGCACTTCTACCTGTGTGCCCTTTAGAAAAGCATTTGACCTTTCTAGGCCTCTGCTCCCTAATCTGTACTAGGATAATAGTTCTTACCTTTAGGATTGTTGTGAGAACTAACTGAGATTATGTGGCTCTCTCCCAACAACATAGGTAGTATTACGTATAATATCTCCCAGGCATGAATAGAATTCTTGGGGTTTCCTTTTTCAAAAAGAATACATACTATTTTCATTTGTGCTTCATCATCTACAAACAAGCATTATAAGAAGGTTTTGTTGATTTTTAGATTTTGGATTGTAAGCAGCTACTGAGTTACAGCAACCCAAGATGCAATGGGCAACACTGAGAGAGGAAGTACGTAGGAAGTACGTAGGAATGTACATGTATGCACACATATGTAACTCTCTCTCTATATATATATATTTCACCTTTGCATATATGCAAAACACCAACCACACCATGTGGTAAGAAAAGGTAGAGATATTTATATTGAGGCAATTACTTGTATATTTACATATTTTGCTGTTCTGGTTGGAAGAAGGCATGGTTATTCACATGTACAACAATGGCTAAGAAAAAAATAGTGCATATAAGCTGTCCTTTCCCTGCCAAAGTGACTATTACAGACAGTTCATTCCTTTGCCCCTTCTCTTGATGGGTTTACTCCCCATTTCTCCAAGAGAAAGCTTGAGCTGAATTCAGGTGAGACAGAAGAATAAAATAAAAGGATTCAGGCCCTAAAGACTCTTTGATTTGCCTTTAAGTCCCACCCCTGCTCTGTTTAGTTCTGAAGCCTTGGCTAGTTATTGAACTTCTCTGAGCTCAGTTGACTCCTCAGCAAAAAGGGAATAATGAGACTAGCCACCTCCATACAATTGTAACAACGATCAAATGAGATAACATGAACAGCACTGTGCATACTACAGAGTAAGCAGTCAACAAAATGGTAGTGGTAGTGCTTCTTTTTTTTTTTTTTAAGATTTTAAAATTTTTATTTATTCATGAAAGACATAAAGAGAGAGGCAGAGACATAGAGGGAGAAGCAGGTCCCCTGCAGGGAGTATGATGTGGAACTCGATCCCAGGATGACCTGAGCCAAAGGCAGACTCTCAACCACTGAGCTACCCAGGTGCCCTGTGGTGGTGCTTTTTGCATGAGACAGGATATATGCTCTAGCTGCTGCAGTGAATAACAAAGATCGAAATATAACAAAGGTGTAAACAAGACAGAATTACATTTCCCTCCACTCAGAACCAATATGACAGCTCTATAGTGTCAGGGACCCAGGCTCCTTTCATCTCATTATTTTGCTGTAATCAAGTGGTAGCTTCTATCTCTGAGTCCGCATGGTTCTTCCAACGTCTCCCATCTTAACCTCAAAGGAAAAGTGGAAAGAGATTGGGTAGTTATTTGTTCATTTGTTTTTCTGGCTGTGTATTTTTGTGTAATAAACCAAAAAAAAAAAAAAGTGACATAAAACAGCAATTAATTGTCTCTCATGGTTTCTGTGTCTCAGGAACTCAGAAATGGCACAGTGAGAACGGCTTGTCTCTTCAGGGGCCTCATCTTGGAAGATTCAAAGGTTGGGGGTTACTCGATGACTGAGCACTGAAGCTACTCTAAGGCTTCCTGACCCACATGTCTTGACAGTTGATGCTGGTTATATCTGGACTCTCAGTTGAGGTTGTCAGCCAAAACACCTAGCTGTGTATTCTCTGTATGATTATTTGAGCTTTCTAACTATACCACACTGGGGTTCTGAGAGTGACCCAAAGAAAACTAGGTGGAAGCTTCATCACCTTTTTATGACCTAGTCAAAGGTCACATAGCATCACTTCCACAGCAATTGCAATCCTGTCCAGATTTCAAGAGGCGGGGGAAGCATAAACCCTACCACTCAATGGGAGGAGTTTCAAAGTCACGGTGTAAAGAGATCATATGGGGAGATAAAACCTGACAGTAGCAGCCTGTGATTGATAGAGCAACTTTATCATAGTAATTATTTGTTCATTCATATTTTTAATAGATATTTTTTTCAGTGTCCACGATATTTGAAGCACCATTCTAGGTAGCAGGGATTCAGTGGAACAAAACCAAGTCCCTGCCTTCATGGTAATTACATTCTAGCTGGGGAGACAGACAATAAACAAACACAGGTACTCTCCGCTTTGCAAAAGTTCACAGTACACCGCTTGGCTCTTACCAAAGACTCATTTTAGTACCTGTTTTCACCAACCAAAAGAAATCTGAAGAGGATTTTCACTTTAACAAAAAAAGACAAAAAACAAAACTAGTGTTCAGCATTTGTATTACAGGGAGAATGAGAGCTATTATAGAAACAGCGCACACCCTCACATTGAGAGTGACCCACCAAGCTCCCTCCCTGGGAAGTACACGCAGCATCTCAGGGTCAAATCGCCAAGAGCTTGGAACTGTGTCTATGAGCATCTGTGCTTTACCTCCATATGTACTGTGCATCCAATAGCAAGATGTGTCTTAAGATATTAGAAAAGCCTGACAGAAGCTATTTTTGGGTGTGAGAACAGACCTCAAATTTTTCCATACAAATTAATGGTGATTGCTTCTCCACTTTACACCATTGAGGCTTAGGAAAGGTTTCAAAGAATGCTCCATTTTCGGGCAGTGGGAGAAAACTGCATGTAATATATCCTTCAGTAGCGATGAACACTGAAGGAATTAAAGCAGAGCAAGGGCACAGCACGTCAATCTTATTTAGATAGTGTGGTGTTTTTTATTAAAGGACTAGCTGAAAAGGTGATGTCAACACAGATCTCAGTGGTAGGATGGACCAGCCATACAAGCTGAGAAAGAGCATTCTAGGCAGAGGGGGATTGCCCACATAAAGATCTGAGGTATGGGCAACCCCAGGTGGCTGCAGCCCAGGGCCTGATCCTGGAGACCCGGGATTGAGTCCCACGTCAGGCTCCCTGCATGAAGCCTGCTTCTCCCTCTGCCTGTGTCTCTGCCTCTCTCTCTCTCTCTTCTCTGTGTCGCTCATGAATAAATAAATAAAATTAAAAAAAAAAAAGATATGAGGTAGAATGTGCTTGGCTTGTTCTCAGCACAGGAATAATCACTTGAGACTAGGTTATTAAGGTGCTGTAGGCAGGAGTCAGAGTCTACACACAAGTACTTCAGGTCAACAGAAGTCCAGATGAGTCTGGACTTTATTCAAGGTGTTTTTAAAGCAATTAGATTAATGAAACCAACAGATAGATGATAGAGATAGATAGATAAATAGATGATAGATAGATAGATAGATAGATAGATAGATAGATAGATAGACGATAGATAATTTATCTGGTTTTGTAAAGGTCACTCTGGCCACTATGTAAGAGGGTAAGAGTGAAAGCAGAGGTTATTCTAGCAGTCCAGGCAAAAGGTAGGAGGACAACCCTGGCAATAGAAATAGTCAGATATGGAATCTGTTTGGAAGGGCAACAAGACCCACTGCTGGTCTGATATGGGGCATGAAGGAAAGAGGGACACAGAGGATGATTGCTGGATTTGAAGCTCTGGTTTCCATTGGAACTCTCCCTGGCATCCCAAAGCTAAAGGAAGTACCATGCAGTGGTTCACAGGCCCTGACAGAGACTCGGGGTCAGAGTGTAAAGACCTCCTGCAATGACCTCAAGTTCCTCTCATTCCCACCATGGGAGAACAGAACCAGCCCCACACCCTGAGGTGTAGCTGGCAGGGGGAATTACACTTCTCAGATGAGGAAAGCAGGAAGCAGGGAGTGGACCAGGAGTGGAGAAGGTTATTTTTGCAAGTAGCTGTGACACAAAAGAATCAGGAGCTCCCAGAGCAAAGCACTGTGGAGCACAGTGGAAATCAGGCCTGGTAATTCTCTAGGAATCGTGGCCTTTGCTTCATTCATGCCAGGCACCCAGTGGGCATTCCCTAAACACCACTGACCACAAAAATGATGTTGACTGGACAGCTCTGCCACTCACTGGACCAATTATTTATGATCGTTCAGCTGATTTCCCACTCTGGAAATAGTATTCAATTTTACTGCAAACACAATTAAGGCACATTAATGCAAATGCTTTAGCACCACAAAAATAGATCTTACCTCCCACTGGATGCCTTTATGCACTAAATTTGTGGCTAAGAGACCCATTATCAAAGTCCCAGGCAGGGTTCCCCTACGTGCAGATGAAGGCAGTATAGGAAAAGTCAATAGGCCCAGGTCAGTCCTACTGGTGTAGAGTCCACATTTTCCTTCCTAGCAGTCTTAGTCTACTTGTTTCTTCCTTAGCATCTTATTACAACTTCTTAATATATATATTTTTTTCATTTCGAAAACTAAATCTCAATTGATCCAGAATGGCAATCTTTCTATTTTTACTTGCTCTCTTATGCACTCACTCTCTCCCTTATGTTTCACACTCAAGTCAAACTGAGAAGAAAAAGTTTAAAATTACATGCCTTTTCAAAGTCATACAATTGAACCATTTTTCTTTAGAATATCTATTTTTTTTCCTTTCTAGATTTTCCCCTAGTGTTTATTTATTCAATGATTATGGAATGTTCCTTTTGTTGTTGTTGTTGTTAAAATTTTATCTATTTATCTATTTAATGAGAGACAGAGAGAGAGAGGCAGAGACAGGCAGAAGGAGAAGCAGGCTCCCTGTGGGGAGTCCAATGTGCTACTCATCCCGCCACCCCAGGATCACACCCTTAGCCTAAGGTAGACACTTAACCACTGAGCCCCAGGAGTCCCCGGAATGTTGTTTATTGATGTCAAAACATTTTGCAACTTAGATCCTATACATATCATCACTATCCTTCTCCACCAATCCCAATTTATGGAAAACAGAATGAGACAAGTGCAAATCTGAAGTGAATAGTAAGGACAGACTGGCTTCCTTTTGTGTTACATTGTACCTTCCAACCTCCACTCCAATTCCCTTAATTAACACATAACCAGAGAAAGCAATCTCCTGATAATGATCCCAGAACATGAGTCAAACAGAAAAAGAATTGTGGATTCTCTGAATCATAATATCCAGGGCTAAATGGAAAAACAGTGGGAATAATCCAAATATCCTCAATTAGCACAGTTAATCAATATTTGATTTATATTTCTTTTTTGCTTTTTTAAGATTTTATTTATGTATTTGACAGAGATTGAGCACAAGTAAGGGGAGTGGCAGGCGGAGGGGAGAGAGACAAGCAGTCTCCCTGCCCAGCAAGGAGCCTGATACAGGGTTCCATCCCAGGACCCTGGGATTATGAGCGGAGCTGAAGGCAGATGCTTAACCAACTGAGCCACCCAGCAGCCCCTGATTTCTATTTCTTTGAGACATTTAAACTATGGATTTTCTTCCCTACCTTAGTGATCTCTCAAATACAACTTTGCAAAGCCACTCTATGTGTGACAGATAATCTCATCTTTCTCCTGGATAAGATGGTTTAAGCCTTTTTTTCCCCTCAGGGCTTCCCTTGTCCTCATTTAACTGTTTTAATTTTATTTTTAGATCAACAATAAAGGCATATCTTGTCTCATTAAATTTTACTTATTAAATATTTGTATGTAAATAAATAACTTATTGATTCTCTAATCGTAGACACTGAAGACTCAGTTGTTTTTCCAAATTGAAACTCTAGCCCTTACCATCTTCTTACTTCCTGCTATTAAAGAAGTAACTCTATTCAGCTCTCCTAAACACTCATTGCCCTCTAAACCCTATCACTTCATTTATTAGGCTCATGAGACAATAACAGTAAACTGAAAGAGGGGAAAAAAAGCATCAAATTATACTTTCCATAGACTGTTACAGTTTTAAAATTTGTCTACAATGTTTTGATATTCCTCCTTAGAGTATGAGCTGAATTTAGTGACTGACTTCCAACAAGTGAGATATGCAGAAGTACTTGTGTGTGACTTTCAGGATTAGGGCTTAAAAGTCATTGCAGCGCCCATCTTGCTCTATCTGGATCCCTTCGACCACAGGAACCTAGCTGCCATGTCATAAAAACACTCAAGCAGCCCTTCAGAGAGGTCCAAATGACAAACAAGGCCTTCTGTAAATAACCCATCTTAGAGGTGAATCTTCCAGCTACAGTTAAGCTTTCAAATGACTACAGCCCTGACTGACGTCTTCATTAAAATGTCATGAGAGGAGTGTTATACTATATGTTGACAAATCAAACTCCAATAAAAAAATTTACAAAAAAAAAAAAAAATGTCATGAGAGACCCTGAGCCAGAGCCACCCAGTAAAGTTGCTCACTAATCTCCAGCCCACAGATACTGGGAGATAATAAATGTTAGTTGTTTTAAGCTGATACATTTTGAAATAATTTGTTATACAGCAATAGATGGCTAATATACTGATTATTTCACAGATGTATTACCCTCTTCTCTATTGAACTTACAGTACTTACTCATCCTACACTTACACCTCTGGAAGCACTTCTAATCATGGCAGTTGATTATTGCCTAGAATAGCTGCATATTTAATTGTCTGAAAAATATATGGCAGGGAGGCCTGGTTGGCTCAGTCGAAAGAGCATGCGACATGCTCTTCCACCCAAAAGAATAACCCAATGAACATGTGAACTTTGACCCTAAACATGTATCTTATCAAAATATCTCACAATCCTCTAATAACATAGTAATCAAGAACCTAAATTGTTATATTATCATCTTCATCCATTTAGGTTATTTCTGCATCCTTGTTAGCACGTTAGAGTATATCAAACTGATGTGAAAACCATTCATCTCAGCTGTGCCCCAAATTTTCCTCCTGTGGTGAAATTCTTTTACATTATAATGACTTTACTGGTACCATTGCTTACCAATCTCATTCTCTATTACTCTCACATAGGCTATAAAAATCTTAGTAAGTTGTTGGGAAAAATTAATTCAAACATCTATATCATTAAAGGTAAAATAATGTTCTATTAAAAAAATCTGTCTCAATTTCTGAAATAAGCTATGTGAAAATGCACTCAATCTTAGCCTCAATAGATTTTTTTCACCAGTAAAGTGATCTTTCAGATAATTAGGTCAAAACAATGCAATAAAACTTGAGATTATTGTTAAAATTTTTTTTCTCAAGCTACTATAACTGTTTTTCATATCAAGACTGGTTTCCTATATCTACAGGTGAATGATTTCTCTAATTTCTAACAGTGATCCAAAATGAATTATTTCCGGAGAGTTTTTATTATTTGTTTCTCTAACTTCACGGTTCATAATTCAGTTAAAGACTAAAGGGATTTTAAAATTTCTCAACAATGGGGGATCCCTGAGTGGCTCAGTGGTTTAGCACCTGCCTTTGGCCCAGGGCATGATCCTGGACTTCCAGGATCCAGTCCCACATTGGGATCCCTGCATGGAGCCTGCTTCTCTCTCTGCCTCTCTTTTTCTCTGTGTCTCTCGTGAATAAATAAATAAAATCTTTAAAAAAAATTCTCAACAATGGGTCTCATTGTTTTATATTATTATCGATATGATTCTTCATAGTAACATATTTTTACCTTTCACATTTTCCTTTTGACACTCGAGACTGTTCAATTTGTTGAAAGACAGAAGGCTTAAGAAACACATTAATCTGTTTTTCTAAAAATGTGGAATTCCTATAGTCTCCTCTTAAAATATGCATAATAAAAGTACATCTGTAGCATTTCTGGAAAATAACAATTTTTTCCAACTTAGCTATTAGGCAATTTCCTCTACTGTTTTCATTACTAAAGAACTTAAGATCAAACCAAGAATTACTATATAGTAAATCCCTCTACCTTTTTATTTGCAATTGGTTGTTGAAGGACACTCATCATCTTATATCTTGCCACGGAATTACTTATGCAAATGCCTTATTTTCTTCTCCAGTACATTATAATCTGTGTATAACTAGAGCTGTTCTTTCAAATGTTTGGATCTTTTTTCAGGTCCTAACTGAACCTCTCAAATTAACTACCTCTCAAATTAAGATCTTTTATGGGGCTTTTAGCCATATAGGATTTCAGAAACAATGTTAACAAAGAAATAATGGCTTTGGTCTTGATATAAAGCTTTTGAAATTTTCCACTTATTCATCCATTCTTCAAAGGTATCTATGAGAGATTAAATTATTGGTCCCAATTCTTCACTCTCCTGTGATATAATTATGTGCATAATTTTACATCTCTCTCCCATTTTGAATAAAACATATTTCTCTGCCTTGGTGATATCACACTTGGTCATTGACAGACTTGCTTTGGCCAAGGAAATGTGAATGGAGGCCACAAATGTGTTTACATGGGTTGGCTTGCCTCTTACGTTCTTGTTTTCTGTTACGAGAGCAACATTCTAGAGCTACCAGCTGGTTCAAATTGGGGGGAAATGAGAGAAATGAGGAGTAAATCTGGACTCAACATGTAGATTGTAAAAAGGTCAGATGATGCTAGACAAGCATAGCAGAATCATAGCCAACTGTAGAGCCATAAGCAAAACAAGATTAAATGCTTGTTGTTGTAAGGAATTGAGATTTATTTAAGGTGGTTTGTTACCGGGCATCATTGTAGTGATAGCTATCTATTACAATGTCCTCCCATTGGTCCTCCTGTCTTTGTTGAAAAAATTAAATGAGTTAATATACTTCAAGCACTCAGTAAATATTGGTTGTTGTAATCCTGTCTAATTCAGCAAATGGATATAAACTATGTAATTGGACATTGAACAACACAGGTTTGAACTGCATGAGTCCACTTACATGTAGATTTTTTTTCGATATATACAGTACAATACAATAGATATTTTCTCTTCTTATGATTTTCTTAATAACATTTTCTTATCTTGAGCTTACTTTATTATAATACAGGATATAATACATATAACATACAAAATATGTTAGTCAACTGTCCGTGTTATTGGTAAGGATTCCAGTCAATAGTAAGCTATTAATAGTTAAGTTATTGGGGAATCAAAAGTTGTATGTGGATTTTGACCTACGTGGGCATTTCACACCCCTAACCCCCATGTTGGCCAAGGATCAACTGTAAATTGAGAGATACAAGCCCCTAGATGTGCAAAAAATATATTTCCAACTGTTCTGCCATAGTAATATCATTCATTCATACTTACCATATGATGTAAGTACATGGTACAGTTGATTTCAGAGACATTAATTTCATTACAGGAAAATTAAAACATAGTACAGAAAAAAATCTAAGTTCAACTTCTGCTGAGAAGTAACTTTCTTGAAATCACAGGCAAATACATTTGTAGGGGAAATGAGAGGGTTAAAATGTGAGGCATTGATATGACTCATTTAATTATTAATTCAGCTTGGAAAACTATTTACCAGAAAGACAATGTTAATTTCTATCCTAATTGTTCACAACGATTTTTCTCTATAGTTAGCATTATTTTAGTAGCAAAAATGTTGGAAACAACATAAATGTATAACAATAGGAAGAATTAGATAAACTGTGATACAAACATTCAGTGGGATAGTATGAAGTCATATAACTTTCCTGTTGTAAGAAAAATGTTGCATAATATGAAAGCATGCCCATTATATATTGCTTAATTGAAAGAGTTATAAAATGGTATTTGTGGTTTAACTTCATAGTTTTAAAACTTATACTTAAAATGTGAAAAAGTACTTATGCTTATGCATTTATTAGAAGTATAAATAAAAACTACATTGAGAACCATTTTTATGTATTAGATTGCCAAAGACTCAAAGTTCAATAACACATTATATGGTGAGGGGTTATGGGAGAAGGTATGCTCATCCATTGCTCAGGAGAGTTGTCAGTTAGTGCAACTTTTATGAAGAGAAGTGGGACAAGGTCTATAAAAACCACAAATGCACATAACCTTTTATTCAGCTAATCAAATTCTAGAAATTTATCCCCAAATATACTTTATTATGAGTAAAATGACATATAAACAGATGTTATGGGTCCAACTGTGTTCTCCTCAAAATTCATATGGTAAAGCCCTAAACCCCAGGACCTCAGATTGTGATCTTATTTAGAGATGGAGTCTTTACAAGGTAATCAAGTCATAATGAGATCATTAGGATGGGCTCTAATTCAAGATGACGGGTGTCCATATATAAAGGGAAAATTTGAACACAGAGGCACACACATAGAAGGCAGACGAAGCTAAGAGGTATAGAGAAAAGATGGGCATCAACAAGCCATGAAGAGAGGACTGGAACAGATTCTTTCTCATAGCCCTCAGAAGGAACCAATGCTGTTGACGCTTCAATTTTAGATTTCTAGCCTTAGAACTGTAAGACAAGGCATAGAACAGTCTGAATATTAAGCTGCCATTTGGATGGGGTAAAAAGGAAAAAACATGCAGATAACTATTTGAATCTACTTAAAATATCTCTGCCAGAAGAAAGAATAGAGAAGAGTGGGAGCCTCTATAAAAGGGAACTGGCCAGCTGAAGTGCTAAAGGAGGAAGATTTTGTTTTGTTTTATCACCATTTTATTTTTTGAATTTTGAACTATGAGGCTGCGTTACTTATTCAGATATAATACATAAGTATGTGTGTGAATGTATATCCATACCTTAGAGAAATTAATTGAAAGGATATAAACATATAATCTTTGGGCAATGAGATAAGAAGTTATTATTTCTATTCTTGTCTCCTTTTTGCTTCAATTATTACCCTTGCAATTAGAAAAATCACTATGTTTTCAAAATATTAGATCATTCTTAAAATAGGACTGTTTAATTTTGCTTTGGTTTTTAACCAACATGGTAGAAGGAAGTACATTAATGGGACTTTAGGAAGAATTTGCCAGCCGTATTTTGGCCCGAGGAACAGAAAAAAATGCAATATTAAGTAATTTTTATAGTTATTATAAATTAACTTCTACTTCTACCAAGTCAAGAGTTATTTTTCTTTCAACAGGTACAAATGCAACAACAGAATTTAATATAAATAAATATAAATATAATATAAAACCCATCATTCATTAGGATGCCATTAAAACAAAATCCTCTTGTGTCTGCTCTGAGATTTAGTCTGCTTAGAACCAGTAACAGTCCACCACTATAATTTTGAAGAAGCAGGTACTATAGCATCATATGTTGAATAGCATTAACAAACTGTATCATATCTGAAAGACTGTCTCTCAGAGGAGAGAAGTGAAATTGAGGGCAGATAGTCGAGCCCTTTATCAGTTTATTAATGAAGTAGCAACCTCTTCTGTATAATAGATAACACCACAGGGCCAACCAGGCTAAAGCCAGCAGTGATACTATTGTACATGAAGTAAAACTGCTCCTATAGGCTTGCTGTAAGATAAACCATGAAAAAGAAAGCCCTGAATAATGTGAATTTTAATGTTGACTTTGAAAAGATTTCATTTTTCTATAGGATAATCTAGGTCAGCAATAGACCTTTACAGATTTGCTAGTATTAAAGGTCTATAGAAGGAAATTGCTTATAAAAAAAGACTGCACAATCTGTATTCTCTTGATTTTACAAAGCAGACAACATATCATTCATGGCCTCATATTTATCTTTAATATGTGACTATTCAAGAACAAGGTAGTTCAAATGGGTTTTCATTTTCTAGGTTAAAAATAAAATCTTGTCAAACTCAGGGGAGAATTTACAGAGCGCTAGGTAAGATTGGTTTTGCATTACAGGTGGATTTAACATCCCAATTTCTTGAGTCGGATCCAAATGCTTTTCAGTTCTTGTCCTCCTACGGCAGTTGGGATAAAATTTTTGGCTCTGCTTCAGAAGGGAAATGATACATTGCTGTTTGATGCTGGGCCTAAACAAAGAACATTAGGGCAAAATCATGTCTCCATAACTCCCAGTATTGTGAAGAATGCTAAAGTTTCTGGATAGAAGATACTCCAAAAATTACCTTGAGCAACAAGAGGAAGATATTTCCACATGCCCTTTGGAGACACTTTGCGAATGGTTTAAAGCATGTGTACAACTTTTTCCTACTCCTCCCTTGAGAGAGAGGGGTTTTTGTCCCCTCTCTCTGAATCTGGACTGATCTCAGTGACTTGTAAGCACAGAACGCAGTGAAAGGGAGGCTACATAGTTCTGAAGTTAGGTCAGAAAAAGCCATATAGCTTCTGCTTTTTTCTCTTGGGATGCTCAAAGCCAAGCGCTATGTAAAAGATCTGACCCCTGAGACCACCATACTGAAGATGCCATATACAGGCAGATAGTTAACATAACTGCAGCCATGTGAGCAAGCCATTTTGGATGTCCTGCTCACATATCTACAGCTCAGCCCACACCTGACTGTAACCTCATAAGATAGCCCAAGTAAGAACTGTGCAAATCAGTCCTCCATTTCCTGACCTACTTGGTCGGGAGTCAAATTAAGTGGGTATTTTAAGCTACTCAATTTCGGGAGAGTTTGTTACAATGTAATAAAAATCAGAGAACTCCTTTACACAAATTATAAAAAACAAGGGATCCCTGGGTGGCGCAGCGGTTTAGCACCTGCCTTTGGCCCAGGGCGCGATCCTGGAGACCCGGGATCGAGTTCCACGTCGGGCTCCCAGTGCATGGAGCCTGCTTCTCCCTCTGCCTATGTCTCTGCCTCTCTCTCTCTCTCTCTTTGTGACTGTCATAAATAAATAAAAATTAAAAAAAAAAAGAAAAGAAAACAGTATCTTTAAAAAAAAAATAGATGATGCTTCAGCTTTTTAATGTCTATAAAATCCAGAATCAGCAACCAGTCTTTATTCCTTATAAAGCAAGTGGTATTTTTCCAACCTGCTTGAATTTTTCTGGGCTCTTAATATTCCACCGATACTCAAATCTAGAATGTAGACTTGGCTAGAAGAGATTGGGCTGAGATGCCAATAACTTCAAGAACAATTGTTTGTCTCATTTACTAGCCAATACAACTGATTATTCATGAAAGCAGAATAAATGCTACTTTAGTGAGAATCAGCCCAGAGGAAGCCATTGTTCATGCTATGCTCAAGGGTCTAAGAATATTGACCATGCTGAAATACCTCACTTGAGCATAGACATTATGCTCATGTCTTTTCTTAACCCCTAAACATTTTCATTCTCTATATTGTTCAAGGTCAGAATAAAGTTTGGGATGTGTTTTTGTTTCTGTTTTTGTATTGGTCCTAGAGCACAATAACCTCAAAGCCTAATAACACAGGGCACATCTAGAGATGTCAGGATTTATGATAAAACTTAGTTAATAGCCCATGGTTCATCCACACAACTGATTGTTGCAGGACATTTAAAGCCCCAAACCTAAATTTATCCTGCATAAAGGTGGGATGGTTAGATAGATTCAGTGAACTTCAGTTCTCACTTGATTTGCTAATGAAGCTAAGAACTTCCTTAGATGCGTGAGCATTTTCAAGTGATAAATGACAAAGTACCTTGACCACATCCATTTAGATAACCTCCACCTGGGTTAGGATGAACTCAGGCAAAACAGACTGACTGGATTTCACAGTTCTGGGTCCAGTTGACTCATGACACTTGTCTCATCATAATGATAAATTCTCAAGCAGATAAGTAGGAGAGCTGTACCTGTACCTCAGCTAAGAAGGGATTTTAAGACTTTCTCTGAATTGTAATATTCTATATGAATAATGCACTGCTTCAAAGATGTTCTGTTGCAAAGAAAATTTAAATTTCTTCCTTACAGACATTTTAATGATTTTCAATCACCTAACCTCTTCCTTGATCACTTTCTCTATATATTAAGTGAAATTCAAGTCACTGGTTAAAGAGGTTATTCAAAATTATTCAAAAGAAGAGGTTAATCAAAATGATAAATCAGTTTGGGTAGTTGGAGATTTTCAGATAAAGAGCCCTAGATGATATCAGTTTCATGCTCATTATCCCTAATAAAATAAATCATTTACTGCGTATGTATTCCATGTCCATGATGGTTGATGCTAGATGGATGTAAACTGTGTTTTCCTGACTAGCATCCACTTCCTCTTATTCTGGCAACAGGGCCCTTATTTTCATTCAGGAAAATTACTCTTTCTTCATTCATAGGCCCTACATTTTGTGTGAGGCAGATCCCACTCCCTTTCCAAGTGTGGGGACATGATCCAGGTCTTGCCAAACAGAACATTTTATTTTATTTTTATTTTATTTTTTTCAAACAGAACATTTTAAGAAGGAGGTGAGAGAATCACAAGCCATGGGTAATTAAGAAATAGTTCATTCAAAGGACTCAACACTGTTGAACAGAAGATGAATTCCATGGAGTATGGAATTCAGAGGAGGAAGTGGGAAAAGGTGCAGGATAAGGGTCTTGGATGCTTGTTGAGGACTTTGGAATTTTTCCTGGGAGTCATTTGAGGACTAAAGGCAGGGAAGATACGAGATCATATTCATGTTTTTATAAAGTATTCCAGTCTGCATTGTAGAGAATGAATTTTGAGGCCCAGGTTGAAATCAGGGAGATAGTTGGGGAGATTGCAATATGAATCTTAGCATATAATAATTGTTTCCTGAACAAAGGCTGTGATAACATGGAGGGATAGAAGAAATGCTAAGGAGATAAAAGCTGATTTCTGATTGACTGGTGTTAGCTACTATTATTCATATAGTATACTCTCAATAAATATTATAATAAGCAATTGGCACTCCCCCCAGACACATGTTCCAGGGGCAAGTAAGATGTCTTTTGACATAATTTATCTTGGCTATCTGTTCCTTGGTGTTGAAATCAAGAAAAGTTACAAGCTGCTTTCTGTTCTAAAAAAACATTATAATAATATTTTAACAAGAAGAAAAACCTGACAGAATAAAAAATAACTGTTAACAGGCCAGAGTCAAATTGGGAAAAGCAGGATGCCAGAAGGCAAAAACTGAAGCACATGCTATTTAATATCGTTATTAATGATCTGAAGCGCAAAATAAATTGCATATTACTCTTATTTGCAGAAAATCATAAACAGTGAAAAGATAGATCCACAGCACAGAATAATCTAGAGACCTTGGAGAGGCACACGAGTTTAAGTGTGATGAGTTCAATTTACAAGAGCATAAAACAATGCACTTTGGGAAAAATACTATGAAGCACAAACATAAACTGAGAATTCTTCTAAAGAGTGAAAGGCTTAAGAGGATTTGGAAGTGAGAGTTGATAACAAATTCACAAGAGTTTACAATGTGCTGGTAGTAGCAAAAGAAAAAAAAGAAAAAGAAAGAAAGAGGCAGGGAGCAGGGAGGTAAATGTTCTAGAAGAGGAGCAATACGAAATTACTGGTACCGAGTGAGCAAAATAATACCTATGATAATCTAAATTATTCCAAGTCACCCTGTGAATTTCCAATTTCTGCTTTAGGAAAGTACCTAGCAATATATATCTCACTATGAAAATGTACCTCTTCATCTCTATACTTCTAAAATAGTAAGGAAACATAAATAAATAGGACTCTTTTCATGGTGAAAATAGGGCTCCCAAATACAAATTGCCCTTTAGCTTAAGGAATTGGGTGAACAATAATACAGCACTGTTAGAAGCTAGTTAACTTTTAAGAAGATAATAGTTACTATAGTTGTCAAGTTTCGCCATAGTTATCTGGAAGGGAACATCAAAGAAAAACACATTGTGTTCATTCATTTACTGATACAGCAAAATTGATTGAGAAATAATATAAATAATAATTAAACCGGGTATTGTCAATGCCTAGAGATACAAAAAAAAATGAATGAGATATAATTCTGCTGCAGGAAACAAGCCCTTAAGCTGATCATTGTAATCCCATGTGTAAAACCCAGTGATAGATGGACATGGGGACAGGAACCCAGAGGATGGAAAGAGCAGGGCAGTGCTAAGCTGGAGAAGCATTAAATAGTTGGTGAGGCTGGAGCATTAGGTCCAAGCTGAGAGAGGTAAGAAGTGACACCAGAAAATAACAGGATCCTCAAGGAGTCGCTGCAGTGTTAAACCAGGAAGGAAAATAGCCAGTTGGAGAGAATTACTCTGGCAGCCAGTATGGAGGCTGAATTTGAGAGAAACAAATTTGGAGAAAAATGACTTCTAAGGGTCCAAATGTGAGGTGCTGTAAGTAATATAAATTCCCCTGGATTTCCCTTAGGGAAGACCCGTTCCCATTGCCTTTAGGCTTGGTGGGAAGATATGGGTTGCAGACTCAAGCTAGGCTAATTCATCCTTTGTCTCTCCCTGGAATTTGAATTTTGAGCCAAGGGACAAAGGGATTGAAGACAGATGGAGCATCTTTATCCCTATGACAGTGTTCTCAGGGGATCACACTCTTTTCCCTGCATCCCCTAAACCTCACTATTGTCCTTCAACACCCCTGTTGGCCCCTCCTGAGGCCTCAGTTTTTCCCCTGGGTTGTCAGACCCTCCCTCTCCTTTTTGGGGGACTTAAGTTAGCCAAATACCCATTCTGGTACTTTTAACTGAAAAAATCAATCTAATTAATAAAGGTCTGAGAAATAGGAGTTAAAATAAACAGGGTACAGTTTCTAGAATGTTACGTTTGTTTAAGTAGGCTCCATACCCCATGTGGACTCTTAAGCAACTGAGCCACCCAGACACCCCTCATTTCTAGGTTTCAAACAACTTTTTGATTAATCAGCATTGGCTCAGAATATAACCATATTCATATATATACAAATACGTGCAATGTTTCTAAAAGAGTATGTACCAAGTTCCAAATTTTAAGAAGTCTTAAAACTAGCAAAATTAAATTAGCAAAGATTTATAAGTACTTCAAATGAATCGTTCCAAAAAGTTTATTTATGGAATTCCTGTTTTCAAGGCACAATTTAACTTTCATAGATACTGGGTTTTCCTAACTAGCATTCACAGAGACTTAAAGCTCTACTCTAAATCCCTTAAACACACATTGAAGAGGTATGTGAAATCAAGTCATGACATCATAAGAACCACTGAAAGGTGGGCGCCCCAGGCATTTTCCCTCAGGGAAAATGGGTAGAGTGCTTAAAATGATTTTTTTCCATTAGGTATGGCAATGAATCAATTTGAAATTATTGAGTAGCCGACATTGTAGCACAGAGGAA
The DNA here is from genome assembly GCF_011100685.1 of Canis lupus familiaris. Lineage (NCBI taxonomy): Eukaryota > Metazoa > Chordata > Mammalia > Carnivora > Canidae > Canis > Canis lupus. The sequence continues at coordinate 29,881,333 of NC_049241.1, read as the reverse complement.
TAATGTCCTGGAAGTCTTACTTAAATTACTGACATCAGATATTTGAAAATGAATGACTATGAAATCTGCCTACAGGTAAGACACTGTGTATGCAATTATTCTTTCAATTTCAACTAGAGAGACATGCTTTTAAAAAGCTTAAAAATGAAAGTTTTTTAAAAAAATTCCATTACCCATTGTATGCATAATTATACAATCATGGACACAGGGCTTTCTCTTTCTCTTATAATTGAAGATTGTAAAGGGAGGACCACCCCTACCCAGGAGTTAAGTACCAGCAAGATGCATACCATCGGGACACATTCCTGCTCAAAAATCTTTAAGAATTCTCCAATCCCAGAATGAGTCCACACTCCACATGCTGCTTTCAGGGATATCTGTCATCAAATCACAAGGTCTTCCAGATTTCAAGCTGTAGCACTGAACAAAATGCGCTCATTCTATTGCACTCTCTTGCCCTTGAATCCCTTCCTTGTGTATTTTTCCCCCACTACCACCATTTCTGTCTATCTGCCTGTCCATATTCAGTGCCTAAAGATCTCCTCAAAGCTTATCTCCTCTACAAGGGTCATTGCAGTCACCCAGAACATCCTGGTTTATTTCTCTCTCAAGCTCCCTCTACCAGTGACTGGCATTGATCAAACATCATTTTGTGTCCTTACTTTCTGGTTACATCTTTGCCTACTAGATCCATGAGTAGGGCATTCATTCATTCATCAAATAGTCCCTGAATTCCTACTGTATACAGACATACACCTCTAAGAAGGAATCCAACAGTGAGCTAATCAGACATAGACAACAGGCTAGTTGGCGAAGGAGGTAGAAACTGATTTTTTTATTAATCAAACAATCATGCAATTGAGAATGAAATTATTGTGTCCATTAAGATAGCTACAGTTTCGAGTAGCAGAAAAGTCTCCACCTCAAATTGGCAAAAACAATATGGATGTGTGCCACTTCTCATGAGAAGGTTGACAATAAGGTGACTCCACTTGTTTGCAGATGTCTCAGTGCTACTCACCTCTCTCTCTGGTCTGTATCGTTAGGTTGGAAGCAGATAACAAGCTGTTCCAGGCAACCCATCCTGGTCAGCAGAGGCCAAAAACAGAGTACTTTCTTCTAAATCCTCTTTTTAACAACAACAACAACAAATACTATCTCCCCAGCCAGCCTGGCACACATTCTATTTCATGTCCTGTCCCAAACTTGGTTATGGGCCAACCCCTTAACCAATCATTAGAAAGAGATTTACTAAGAGATCAAAATACAGACATCTTCTACTAAGTTACACAGGGAGGGACAGATACCTGAGCGAAATTTAAGTTTTATTACTAAGGAAAAAGGTGGAAACGAATGAGTAGGCAGCTAGCTGAGCCTGAAACAGCCATTTACTAACTACCGACTAGGTTTTATGAAAGGAAGAAACAGGATTCCATGAGACAAACAAGGGAACAGAGCATAGACTTGGTACAGTGAAGAGCAATGGTTGGATTTGCAAGACAGATAGGAGGTGAAATTGGCAAGTCTTGATGAACTGGCCAGCATAGTTAGGAGGATGGTAGCATCAGCAATTGCCTCCAGTTTTCTGGATTGCCTCTGCCTTGAATAAGTCAGATAGATGTTGGGGTCATTTCCCAATATAGCAAACATTGGAAGGAGAGTATATTTGAAAGGAAATCAAATCATAATCCTGGTTTAGTACACATGCTTTTTTTATCCTTTGAAACATCCAAGAATCAATGTCCATGAAGCAGTGGGTACATGGGTTTGGAGTTGGAGGAGTAATTTGAGTTGAAAATGTAACTTTGTGAAACATCTGTTTATGAAAGGTCATTTCAGCCAGGGTCATGAATGAGCTTTTTTTGACAGAGGAAGTAAAGACAGAAAAGGAGATGGATGAGTCAGGACTGAGTCTTGATGAATGCCAACATTTAATGACCACAGATAAAGATAACTGAAAGGGTTGTAGAGAAAGAAATGCCAGAGTTAGTAGCACATGCCCTACACATTTTAAGTGTATATCATATCACATCATATTTCCTATTTCTTGATTGGCTACAATTTCTTTCTTTCTTTCTTTCTTTCTTTCTTTCTTTCTTTCTTTCTTTCTTTCTTTCTTTCTTGTAGGCTCTATGCCCAATGTGGGACTTGAACTCATGACCCTGAGGTTGAGAATCACATGCTCTACCAACTGAGCCAGCAAGGCACCCCTACAATTACTCTTTCCATTTAATCCCATTAATTAATGATTATCACAAGAAGTACCTTTAAATAATACCATTTTTATCAGGTTATCTCCAATATACAACTTAGCACTTCATTTTACCCATGTATATTACCACTCTATAGAATTGCACTTGAACTACATACTTCTGTTTATTTCCCCAGCCAGATAGTATGCTCTCCATTGACAATGATGAGCTCTTGTATTTTATTTCCTTTGTTCTCAAGATCATAGCACAATATTCTTCCCACAGTAGTTATTCAGCAGATAATTTAATTGATTCTGACACTTCCTATACATTTATAATGTCCTTAATTCCAGGGCATGGAATAGGGTTATTGTTCTTGTATTGAGTTTAGAGTTAGGCGCATCTTATGGTAAAAAAAAAGAACTCAGATGAGGAATCAACCAGTCTATTTCTAATCTGCACCCATTATCACATTCCCGAGGTCAAAATTATCCAAAGGCATTTTTTTACTAACTATGGCTTTACTATTTAATCTGCAGCTCCTCATTATTTTTCTAATAGAATGCTCAATAATTTACAAAGTACGAAAATGAAGATTGTGACTTAGAAGAAACATGCGCCCTCCCTTTTTCAACTAAGAAGGAATTGCTAATAACATTAGACTGCTGTCAATCAAGCCACACCATTCTAATTTTATGCTCCTAAAATGTATTAGAATTCATTTATTCTCTGTCCCTTTAATGGCCAACATTTCAAATTAATTTTAGAAACTTAATGAATAATGACCAAAAGCTCTGCCACTTCTAAGGAGCTGGGTCTTAAACACAATCTGTGGTCACCTGGTGAACATCTGTCCCCTTTGGCATCTCCAGTAGAGACATAACAAAAGCAGTTGTCTTATGAGCCTGTAGAATCTTTTTAAGTAAAGAGGCAAATAAATGACTATCCAAATGGGCAACATAAAAATATCTCTGCCTGACTTTGAGGAGGGAAATGTTTTTACATCAGCCATTTGGAAAACAATGGCATGGTATGGTCAGCGAGGAAGAAAAGAATTGGTAACCACCCATAGTAAATCTTATAATGAAAACAGCCAGACCAGAAATTCCAGAATAGTTCTCTCCAAGTCTGTTGGAATTTTATGGCAGTATCTCTGATATTTTCAGTAGGAAAAACACTTGGCCCACACTTTCATCATTTGTGAGGATTCAAAAACAAAAGAGCTGGATGTGTTATAAGTTGTTTTACACCAACCTGGACAATTTACCTGCTTTGTATCCTAAAGCTCTATGTCCAACAGGCCATCAGCTAGGCTGTCAATCAATCCATAAACCCATATTGAGAGCCTTCTGTAAGTCCATGTGGAGAGGAAGCCAGGCTGTAGAAGCAAGCTTTCCAATCTGGCAGCTCTCATTAAATTCTAAAGTCACTTGTCTTTGTCTCTGTATTAAAAGAAATGATTTCATGTCCAGTTTCTCTTTTAAAAAGTGACAGAACTCAACCATGCAATATTCATTAGTTCTTTTTGGCAACTCCATTTAGCTAATGGAAATTCAGGTACATTCATGTGCAATTATTAGATATTGAAAAATTATGAAATGTCCAACTTTTCTTTTTATGACAAACAGATACTCACAGGTTTTACTCTAAGGTTGTGAAATAAACACATGCAGCTGTGACATGTCAATAAACTCATGTAACTGGCAAGTTTTCAGTTTGCTGTATCCACATATAATGTGGTAAGCAGCCAGTTACATCTTTTTTTTTTTTTTTTAAGATTTCATTTATTTATTTGACAGAGAGGGAGAGCACAATCAGGCAGGAACAGCAGGCAGACAGAGAGGGAGAAGCAGACTCCTTACCTGAGCAGAGAGCCCAATGCAGGGCTTGATCCCAGGACCCCAGGATCATGACCTAAGCTGAAGGCAGATGCTTAACTGACTGAGCCACCCAGATGCTTCCAGTTACATCTTTCTCAGCTTAACTCTACTGTACTTTTTCCAATAAAGCTGTGCAGCTACAAACCACAATTTACCTAAAATAGGAGAAGGTTTAGGAAGGTGGCCTGAAGTGGAAGACCGTGCATCATTTCTACACTTCCTTGACATTGTCGCCAAAAGGGCAGTGATTGGGAAAGAGGTCTGCACTGGAGGCTGATAGTGCTCTCTCTGGAGTCATTGGGTTGCCAATGACTTACAGCAATCTGTTTTGTGTGGCTGAGCCTTGGCTTCTTCATCTGGAAGATGGAGATAATATTAGTACCAAGGCTAGGAGCACTAGTTTCCAGAACAAAATTTAAGAGGGCACTGAAAACTCAATAGTCAGATAAATCATATTTTAATGCAATATTGTAAGAAATCAGATTGGCAATCTACAGCCACTTATTTTTGTAAATACAGTTTCATTAGAACCAGTGACAGCATTAGAGTGAATCAAGTAAGGTAGGATTATGCAAGTGTGGGATCAATTCTGTCTTTTTAAAAAATCTTAATATTTTAGGGGCGCCTGGGTGTCTCAGTTGGTTAAGTATCTGACTCTTGGTTTCGGCTCAGGTCATGATCTCAGGGTAATAGCATTGAGCCCAGGTTGGGCTCACAATGGGAGTGGAACCTGCTCAAGATTCTCTCTCTCTCTCCCTTTGCCCCTCCCTCTACTGTTTGTGGATGCTCTCTTCTCTCCCCCCACCCAATAAATAAATAAATAAAATAAAATGTTGCTATTTTTCATTAGCATGCTTTTTTGCATTAATTTTGAGTTTTTAAACTCTTGCACTAAAGTATGATTTATCTTGATTACTGTGTTTTTTTGGCACTCACTTGCTTTTCCCTAGTACCAACTCTCATGGCATTATTGAGAAAGTTAAATGAGGCAATGTGTCTTGATATTGGCCATTGGCTGCTCTGGGATCCCTCACTCTGAATCCTCTTGGTCCACCCCAACTGCAGTGCATGGTCTCCATATATACTGACAGCTTCCTATCTCATGTGTCCAACTTGTGTCTTCTGCTTGGGAGTTTTCTCCCATATCAGAGGAGCCTAAGTAGTTCTTGAGCAAGGCATTCAGAAATGCCAGGAATTTAGGGGGTTCCTGGGTGGCTCCATTGGTTAAGTAGCCACTCTTAGTTCCAGCTAGGGTCATGATCTTGAGGTCATGGGATCGAGCCCTGTGTTGGACTCTGCGCATAGTACAGAATCTGCTTCAGATTCTCTCTCCCTCTCCCTCTAGCCCACATGTTCTCTTTGTCTCTCAAATAAATAAATAAATAAAATATTTCAAAATAATAAAAGAGGGCAGCCCGGGTGGCTCAGCGGTTTAGTGCCTGCCTTCGGCCCAGGGCGTGATCCTGGACACCTGGGATTGAGTCCCACATCAGGGTCCCTGCATGGAGCTTGCTTCTCTCTCTGCCTCTGTCTCTGTGTGTGTGTCTCTCTCTCTCTCTCTGTGTGTCTCTCATGAATAAATAAATAAAATCTTTTAAAATAATAATAATAATAAAAGAAAGAAATGCCAGGAAGTTAGTACCTCCAGTGGAGAGATCTTAACCAATGAGGACAGTAGTTGGTAAATAGATACCTCCATTCACCATATGGAGCTTTCTTCCCAAAGGTAGTTGACAAGGAGAGATATAGATATAGCAAGACTAAAGGGAGGTAAGTGAAGTGCTCATCTTAGGAGCAATATTTAAGGGAGTGCCCAATACTCAGTATCAAGATAGAGCTTTCTTTTTTTTTTTTTTTAATTGAAGTGCAATGTACATATAACATTATATTAGTTTCAGGTATACAACATACTGATTTGGTATATATATATACATTGCAAAATGATCACCCAATAAGTCTAGTTATCCATCACCACACAGTTACAAAACTCCTTTTCTTGTGATGAATTCAAAATGTGAATTCAAAAATGTGAAGCAAATAAAAGGTTTCTATGTGTTTTAATTAGTTTCTCCAATTTAACCTAGTTTTTAAAGAGAAGCCAAATAGAGTCTGTCAAGAGCACATATCATATGCCTACTTCAGTGTCTGTTGGAAGGGCTGACTCTTTTCCTGTTTACACTCATCTCTTTACAACTTGGGAAACCTAAACATGAGATTTTTCTCTCCATAATCCTTCACAGTGGCACAAGATTTGAATATCTCACTTGTCTTTGCCAGTTTTACCTTACTCCTTTATTGAGCCAAACCCTTAGGAAAATCAGTGTTTTTGCTGCCAAGAGGGATTGGAGAAGCTATCTGGAACAGAGATGCATGGGAAGTGTAGTTTGTTTTGTATTTAGCTTCAAGGCTTCCATAAAAAGCATGTTATCCTAAAATAAATAATCCTGGAGAGCTGGGAATGTAAAACATGTATCTTTACTCTGTCAGAAGTGCAGCATCTTTTGTTCCATCTTGATCGGATTTCTATTTTTAAGGAAATCCTATATTCACTTGAGTAGTTCCTCACTGGGTTGTTTCTGTTCAACCTAAGACATAATCTTCTTCGCTCCCCAACTGCGTTTCACCACGGCTGCCTCCGTGATTGTAACATACATCAGCCAGCATTTCTTCCAACTCTACACATAAGCCACCAGTCAAGCAGATATTAGCTTTATCCCATTTGCATCTAAAATCGGAAGATCCATTCCTAGGAGAGCCCATGCAGAAAATACTGATGAAAGTCAATAATAAGTAAGAGTAGTCATGTTGGCACACTAAATTCAGCAATACTCCGGTAAACTTCCCCAAAATAAAAGCAGGCTATAAGGGAGTGTTTTTGCCAATAAATTTCAAAGTATTTTATTGAAACTCCATGCACAGCTCAGGAGGAAATTAAAAGATAGGCACGATTTCCTTTTTTTTTTTCCAGCAAATATCATAGCCTATTAAGCTACATTAACTTAATGCACAATGAATCCCATTTTAATATGTTAGATATCAAAAATACATAATGCTTTAAGCAGCTAAGAAATATGTTAATCAAAGTGCTAACCACACCATATGAAACCTAAGTAAGTGGGTGTTGGATTGTCGAGATGTGTAAAAGTTCAACAAACTTACCCAATCACAAATGTTGCCTCTGAAGAAAATATTAAACCTACCTTGAAATGTAAGCCATTCCAATATAGTTTAAATCATCGTGCAGAAAGCCAGTTGGAAAATTAGTTTTAAAAGCAAGTGATAAATTAATGTTATTAGAGTAAAATCTGAAATGGAAGAAATTGGTCAGATTTTTAGAAGATAGACTAAACAGGGCCATATTGAAAAATGTGTTTGTTGCTTAGCTTTTGTGATTTCAAAATTAGAATTTCCTTTAAACATTCTCAAAGTCTCTCCTGAATATTCTTCAAAATATATTAAGGGATGGATTAATCAGATTGCTTCAGGAATGACACATTCTGGTTAATCTAATTAACCAGAAAATCTTTTTCTCCAACCCATATCATTGAAATTCTTACTAGGATGCCTTATGAAGGAAAGTGTACTGAACTTCATCTTCCCTTGAGACTCTGTCATCTTGGATGATCAAGCATCACACAGAGCTCTGAAAGTGAAGCAAAGGTTCGGTTGCATGGATACAGATATATGGCCAAATTTGTGGTGTGTGGAACATAAGCCATACTCATGCCCTATCTCTTCCCTTCTCTCTAACATACAAAAAGCCTGCCTAGTTGGAATCAGACTTAAAAATAGATAGAGGTGGAGGTGGGTTCTCCACAGAACCAATAAGATGTATACAGAGAAATTTATTCTAGGAAATTAGCTCCTATGATTTGGGGGAATGGCAAGTCAAAAATCTGCAGGGGAGATAGGCAGGGCAGACAAGCTGGAAACCCAGGGAAGGGGTAATGTTGCAGCATGAGTCTAGTTTAGAGGCAGAATTCCCTCAGAGGAGGTCAGTCTTTTTTTCTCTCAAGATATTCAACTGATTGGGTGAGACCCACTCACATTGGGGAGGGTAATCTGCTTTATTGAATGTCTACTGATTTAAATGTTAATCTCATCTACAAAATAACTTCACAGCAACATCTAGATTAGCTTTTGATCACCTACTTGGATACTGTGGCTTAGCCAAGTTGACACAAAAAACTAACCATCACAAGTAGTGTAGAAGAAGTCACAAAATATTCACCAGGATAATAAAAAATACATGGAAGAGAGTTAGAGGGCAAGCTTGTCTACTTCACCTTCATATGTCAGGGCAAGAGAAGGAAAGGGCAGAAAGGCTAATATCATGCACATTAACCAAGGTCTTTTTTCTTTTAATCAGCTGGTTTAAATATCTCCTTAAGAGCCCCAAAGTATCCAGTCCATGTTGAATATTCTAGGATTCCATAGCTTTGCTCTGAGAACCTTGTGAAATGTCCAAGAGGCAATATAAAGACATCCTAATGGATAATAATGATTGAGTACTCATTTTCCATGCACTACCTGATTTCGCCCTCCTGGCAACCCTTTGAAGTAGACAGGAATACACTGTCATTTCACAGATCAGGAAGCTGAGGACCAGAGAGGTACGATGACCAGCCTAAGATCACCCACCAAGAAACGGGGCAGAATAATTACTCATAATAAGGTCCCTTGAATCCCAAAACTTACCTTCTTATACACTGTAGTAGACTGCATCCCTGTTTTCCTTCATTAATCATCAAACATACTAATTGTGTGCTACAAATAAACTATGTGCCAGTTAGGCTACAAATAAATAAAAAAAGGATAAGCTAAGGATTATTGCTGGTTTGTTCCTTACCTCTTCCTCTTCTGAATTCCCACTTAAAAAACTGAGCCAAGCCATCTACTGCATGCCAATTGTGTTAAGTCACTTCCTTATATATTTCCTTGAGCAGTTACTGAAAAGTAAAATGAAATCATCAGTCAGGCATAGAAAGGCAATTTAGGTATAAACAGCCAAAACAGGCAATATTGATCAAGGGAGCTAAATGTAACATGTATGACCTGGTATACTGTACATGAAAACGTATAAAAATTGCAATCACCTGAATTCTAAACTTGGAAACAAATGCTAATCGCTCTCCTCCTGAAGTGTTCATATAAGAGCAAATATGCTCTCAAGAAGCTCAAACCTTAAAAAATAAAAATTAAAAAATAAAAATTAAAAAAAAGAAGCTCAAACTTTCATTGGAGAAACAAAACTCTGCTGGATGAACCAGAAAGGGGCAAAAAGTCATTCAAACATAATTTAGCACAAGCAATCAGTATTTCAGTGGCCTCTAGGTGAGAAATAAGACGTTGGTTAAGAATTAGCCTCTTCTAGATCCTCCAAGAAAACTCTAGGAAAAGCTAGACTCCTGTCAAGAGGTAGGGAAAATCAGTCAGTGACACCATTTAAAAGCGGCATTCCTCAGCCCTGATAACAACCTTTTGTGACTTTCCAAATGGTTGTCCTCATGAGCTTTGCTTCCAAAGGTGTGTCCAAGGGAAAAAAAAAAAAAAAAAGCAACCATGAATTTCATCAATGTTAAGTAATAATATGGCCAAGTTGGCAGTGGCAGCCGGCTCTGGTCTCCAGCACCTGTGGGATTTGGACCCAGCCCAGGGTGTCCCTGCTATTGTGCTTCTAGATGGTCTATGACTACAGGATCTGTGCCTAGTTCACTCCAGTGCCCCCAGTACCCAATGCATTGCCTGGCATAGAGTGGGCACTCAGGAAATCAAGCAAATGAATTAAACTACTCAATGTGATGGAAAATTGCAGGGCAATCTGGCGATGGTATTCACTTCTGTAGGTTCTTCCTATATTTTTATGATTCTCATTTCAGAGAACTAGACTTTGGGCTTCCTTGTCTCAGGGGAGGTCTGAAGTCAGCAGTAATTCCTGTCTTATGTGGAAACCCAGTCACTGAACTGATTATTAATGGGTTTTCTGGAGCTAGTGGAGAGAGAAAAGTACCTTTAAAGGTTGTAGGAGGGGATCCCTGGGTGGCTCAGAGGTTTAGTGCCTGCCTTCGGCCCAGGACGTAATCCCGGGGTCACGGGATCGAGTCCCACATCAGGTTCCTGTGTGGAGCCTGCTTCTCCCTCTGCCTGTGTCTCTCCCTCTCTCCCTCTCTCATGAATAAGTAAAGGTTGTAGGAAGAGGGAGGGAGGTATTTTCAGGGAAGATGGGGAAGAGGACAAATGCTGAGGATCTTCTAAGGAGCTGGCCCAACCATGTCAGAACTCTGGAGTCACCAAGATCTCAGGGGGAATTACTCTGGAGTGCTTAAACAGGCTGAAATCTAGGCTCCCAATTTCCACCTCTGCCCTGATTCCAGTGCCCCAAACCTAAGCAAGTCATGCAGCAGCAGAGAATGATATCTCATGCTTTCTTTGTGGCCATGTGAGACCCACACTTGGTGGAGGGTAGTGGGGAGGGAACACGGGGTAGAAAAGTGTCCCAATAACGGTCAAGGTTAAAATTAGACTCACTCTGCAGGATGAGAAGGCTTAGGGCAGCCCAGGTGGCTCAGTGGTTTAACACCACCTTCAACCCCGGCCTGATCCTGGAGACCCAGGATCAAGTCCCACGTCAGGCTCCCTCCATAGAGCCTGCTTCTCCCCCTGCCTGTGTCTGTGCCTCTCTCTCTTTGTGTGTGTGTGTGTCTCATGAGTAAATAAAATCATTTTTTTAAAAGAAAAGAAAGCTTAAGCAAAGATTTAAGAAAATTAAGAAATGCAATCATTCATTCCACCTGTGGGATTGTAGATGGAACGTCATGCTGGCTATAGCAGCTTGGTTTACCAATTGCAAACAAGTGTAAAGTACTCAAGTGGTGATACATCTATCATCCAGTAAAGCCAGGTAAGTTGGTAAATATCACTTAGCAGGAAGCGCAGCCATGCAGAGCTGTGCAAGAACAGGGAGGTGCCAACATGCACCCTGCCTTGGTACAGCCTGACAGAGGGACCTGACTTCCATCACATGGGGTTCTTGTTTGGAGCTTCAGGGAAGGATACTCCATAGGTGGACACATCCAGCAGTTTCTTCAGCCCTTTCTTGCCTGGTAACTCAAACTATATGTCGGCTCCCCAGGATTTAGATGTTCCCTTCAGTGCTAGGATTTATGGTTCACCTTTGAAGCCCTACCACTGCCTAGTGAATGACATCTAATTGGTGCTAATAATAATAAAAATGACAATAATAACAGAAGTAACAACAAAACAACAGTGATACTACTACAGAGTTCTTACTCCATACCAGGGAATACATCCATCTCTTTACATGGATCAGTGAGGTAAACAAATGAAAAACAAAAAAATTCTATGTTACCATTTTTTATAGCTGAGAGGACTAGGATTATTTCCATTTTACAGATGAGGAAATGGAGAATTAGAATAATTTTAAACTTGCCCAAGTTCCCAAGACTAGCTGGTGGCAAAGGCAGAGTTGTGATCTAGACAATCTGACTCCAGAGCCTATGCTTTTAAGATATTACAGAAGGTTGCCTTCATATGCAGTTATTAACAAATAAGTAACTGCTAAGCATTCAAAGGTAGTCCCAGTTTCAGCGCAATGTATTCTCCAAACCACAAAGATCCAGACAGGCTAAATCCTGCCATGTCCCCCTGAAGTCCCCATTTTCCATGAAATACTTGAGAGAAGGTGATGGCAATGTGTGCTATGCATGATAGTTTATCACATCCTCTGTGCAGTGCAAGTAGATTTCCAGAAAGGGCATTTCAGCTCTGCTTCATGGAAAATGCTTCTTTTTAATGGAGAAATGAGGACAGTAAATCGGGAGCTCTCCCACTGGCAGGCTTGCATTCAAAAGAGAACCCAGTCCATACAATTAATATTTACATCTTTTCTTCAAAACTCCTTAAATATTGACTCATATTTTAAAACATGACATCCAGACCAATTCAATGTGAATGAAATTAAACCACAGGGACAACTTCATCATGTTGTTATGGCAACTTCTCATACAACTGTCCTTTTAGTCATTGAACAATTGCTAATTTCTTTGCTTTGCAAGAAGCCCCAAGTTGCTTCCTTAAAGGCTCATTCTGCTATCAAAGGAAATTGCGTATGATGGTGATAGAAATGTTCACAATGGTAACTTTTGGAAGAATACTATTTTATTATTAGTCACGCTTTGCATTTCAATTTCTTTTCCTCCTCAGCATGCCATTTGTGGTATCCCTGGCTTCCAACAGTTCAGCAGACTTTAGCAATAAAGGGGCTGGTTGCAACTTTGCTTTCCTTCTAAAACTTAGGCTGGCACAAAACACCAAAATCATTTGTTCCTGACAAGGGACTTTACATGCATCTGTGATTAGAAACTGAGTTTCTTAAAGGCTGAGAATGAAGTTATCTCTTCTCTGTGTCCTTCAGTTTAGCTAACTTGTTTACTGAGCAAACAACTTCAACAACATTGAAGCTCTAAGGTGTATTTTTAAATTATTTCCATCTTTTCCAAAATACATAAGAATTACTTTATTTTATTTTTTTAAAGATTTTATTTAGAGAGAGAGGGAGAGAGTGAAAGAGAGTGAGCAGAAGGCAGAGGGAGAGAGAATCTGAAGCAGACTCCACACTGAGCATAGAGCTCCACTCGGGGCTCGATTCCATGACCTCAAGATCATGACCTGAGCTGAAACCAAAGGGTCAACCATTTAACCAACTGAGCCATCCAGAGCCCCCATAAGAATTATTTTAATATTTTACCTTAGCAGGCCTCCATGGAATAATTCATGAAACAAATCAGGAATATGATGAGTAGTTATACCCAGAACCACATGCTTGGAATTAGAAGGCAAAATAAAGACGTTTATAACAGAGATGTTGATTCATGAAATACTAAAAAAGTCTGAGGAACCGTTCTAGATTAGAGAAAGTAGAGAGTAGAGACATGGTAACTGAATAAAACATGGGATCCTCAATTGAATCCTGGACTGGAGGAAAAAATAAAAGCAATTATAAAGGACATTATTGGGACACTTGGAGATATTTGAATATGGGCAGAATATTAGACAATGATCTTAAATTAAGGTTAAATGTCCTATGTATAATCACTGTATTACATATAACATGCACACATACACATGCATGCACATTTATGCACATATGTATATATAGAGAGATTTTTAAAAGCAAATGTGGTGAAATGTTAACAGTTGATGGATCTAGATGGAGTGTATAAAGTTGGTCGTTATGCTACTCTCAAACTTTTCTGTTCAAAATAAAAAAGAAGGGCTAGGAAGTCCTTGTGATGAACAGCTTCAAAATCTTCAGGGAGAAAAGTGGCAAAAAAATAAAGATGCAGTAATTGGGTAACAAAAGAATATGATAATCTGACAGTGTATGAAATTGTACAGAAATTCTTTGGGGACCAAAAGCATAAGTCTCCATAGAGATTAGAGACATTCATTACAGGAATTTTATTAATTAATTACAGATTTTATTGCACTTAAGAAAATACCTGTTGAATATCAGAACACAAATAAAATGATCCAAGATAGCTTTAAAAAGTGCCAGAAATGGGCATTAAAGCAAGTCAAGAGAGAAGACTAGATATCTTGGACCTGTCTACTTAAATGATGAGTCCATAGACAGATGAGATGCAGAGCTGGAAACCCAGGCTTTCAGCTGCTCCCAGAAGCACTGGCATCAATTGTGTGACCTCTCACCAAAATGTCTAATAGCCTCCAATGGCTGAACTCAAGTTTATAAGCTTTCCAAACAGCAGAAAGATCCAATAAACCAATATTGCTTCTCAAATTCATCTTAATAATGGATGCAAATCTGACAAATATTCCTTCTACTCATGTTTATTGTTCTTGTAAGTTGTTTTCAGATTTTAAAAAATTGATCAGTCTATTTCTTTTTTCAGTTACATTCTTCAGGAATCATTAAGACACAATATAATGGACCGGTAAAGGGTGTGTGCTCTGAAATCGCACTACCAACAGATTGAAACTTACTATCTGATCTTTCAACCTGAGCCCTAGCATCCTCATTTGTAAAATGGGGGAAATAAATACTTTGACTCTCACAGACTTTCTGTGCTTATTAAATTAGGTGATGCTTTGGGATAAGATGAGGCACACTTTAGACACGTAATAAACATCAGCTAATACTATTTATAACTCATTTCAATATATCTACATTACTTATTTCCTAAAACAATAGAGTAATATCTAAAAGCTATACACAGCAGATATACATTGCCTGTAGTTAAAAAAAGACTAATAAAAATAACAACTCATAACCATCTAGGATGTCTGGGTGCCACACAGAGTGGGAGAACATAAATAGGCTATAGAGTTTTAGAAATCTGAGTTTAAGTCTCTAATTTCTTTCTTCAGCTATGTGCTTTTTGGCAACTACCTAAGATCCTTCTGATTCCATGTCCTCATACGGAAAATGGGAAAAATATCACTTTTCCTAAACTGAGATGACAAACTGTAGGTACAATGCCTGTCACACAGCAGGCACTCAGGAGATTGTAGCCATGGTGATTCTCATTCTGCCAGCCTACTGAACAGGTGTGTCCAAAAACAAATCTATGTGAGTATAAATCAAATTTTTAAAATAATATTTCAGATAGCTTCAGATACAGTACACACTAATACAAGTATTTATTTCAGCTTTTGCTAACTGCCTTTGTAAACCCATCCATTGTTTTGTTTTACTTTTTAATTGAGGTTTAATATGCAGTAAAGTCTGTTAATTTTAAGTGCTCTAGCCACAAGTGTACAAGCTGATAAACTCTTACATACATACATATGCACACATCTGTGGACTCATTAGCCACATCAAGACACAGATCACTTCCAGCATCCTCAGGCCCATTTCAGCCAATACTATTGTGACTTCTATCCACCACACTTCAGCTGGGCCTATACTAGAAACTCACATAAATACAGTGGTACAGAGTGTGCCTTTTTTTTTAAATTGTGGTAAACAGTATGTGCACTTTTGAAGACATATTTTAAAATGTTAACATTTCCAGTGTGTTTCTTATAAGGTATATTCCTGAACTTGCCCCCCCCCCCTTTTTTTTGTACTTATAATTGGAAATCCCTTGTCTTAGTTTCACATTTTCACTCACTGTTTGTTTCAGATCAATTTTCTGGACATGCTCCGAAATTAATGGACTACATCCAACCATCTTTCAGAAACTAAATGATTGCTACTTGTGTAGATCCATTGAAATGAAAAACATGGGTGTGGGCATTCAAGTACATCCTCTAGAAAAAGAACACACAAGTGGCTGGTGGGTGCTATTATGTAACCAACAAGCATATTCTGATAGAGGAGGCTTACAGCATAAATGTTTCCTTTTGGAAGAAAAAAAGCAAAAATCCAATTGTATGTAGAGTTCAGGGGAAAGAACACCCAGTATGAAGAAAATATAACTCCAGGAGAAGGCTGAAAAACAGAATGAGAGAAGCAAAAAAAGCAAGAAAATATGTCAAAGCCTCTTAAAAATACAATGGGATGTTATGCCCAAGAAAATAAAGGCTACTTTTGCTAAACCAGGAGTGAGAACATATTATAAAAGATGCAAAGACGAGTGAATATGGAACCACTATTTTGTCTCTGCCTTTAACACGAGAATGGAGGAAGCAGGAGCTCCATAAGATAAATATTAATGAGTCTCTGGGAATATCAAGAAACAGAATTAATAAGAGGCAGGTAAAAGAATACTTATACAATTTAAATATTTATAAATCAGCAGAGCTGGATGAGATTCATTTGAACATATTCAACGAACCGGCTAAGGCAGGACGTACTTCCAATACTAGTGTTTGTCGTGGAGACTTATGTAGCAGAAAAATTTAAGCAGGCTGATTTAGTGTTGGAGATAAAGCAGCCAAAAGCAGATCCGGGAAAAGGTGGGCTAGTTAGCGTATCCAAACTACCAGTCAAAACCTTAAATGAAATCATAAATCAGTCCATGAGCACCTTGAGGAAAATAACATAGTAAGTAATAGCCAAAGAGGTTCATAAAAAATAGAGCTTGTCAAAGCAACTTAATCCATTTTTGGATATGCTAAGAAATTTGGGGAAGGTAATGGATGTTATAGACATAGTTTAGGGAGGCCCTGCAGATATCACCAGACAATTCATTTTGGACCTATCTTGTTGATGCAATGGCTATTGTTCTCATCCTTTCCAACAGTGAAGGGCAATTTCACCTGCACACTTAATATATGGGGATAGGACTCTCTATTCCCCATGACACCCCAGCATGGAATTTAGTCATTGGGTAAATGTAGTCCACCCAGAAGTACAAACTAAATGTTACCCAAATGACAAGGAGAAACACTGATAATACTGAAGCAAATCAGATTGACATCTTTTGGAGAAACAAGGGGTATGTGTGTGTGTATGGTGTGTGTGGATCTGCAATTATCACCATAATTCAGGAAAAAATGAATGTTTTTGCTCAATCTACTCATTTAATTATAGAAAATATAAAAGGATATGGAAACAGAGGCCTTTTAAAAAATATGCAGATCCAATCACACCACCAGGTTTTGCTGAAACTGTGCAAAAGCTTCCTGTTGCTCTTAGACCAGAATGGTTAGCCTGCTCTGAAAGCCTGACTAGTCTAGCTTGGGCTCACCTCTCCAGCCTCACTGATACCACACTCCTCCCCATTCTGGACAAGCCAGCTTCCCAAGCCTTCTTTCAGTTTTTCTAAAGCATCATGTTTTTCTTGCCACTGGATCTTTGCACATGCTGTCCTGCCTTTCACTTTCTTACTCATTCTAGTAAGCAGAGTTTCTACTCAAATCCCACTTATGGGGGGAAACCTTCTTTAACATCCCAGACCATATGCTTTCCATTGTAGTTTGGTCTAATAAAATAACATTTCTTTCCCAGAAGTGTTTATTTCAGAATGTAATTTGATGCTCATTTTAAATAATTAATATAGTCCATCCCTACCAAACTATAAGCTCCACAACTAAATATGGTTTTTGTGAAGATTGTATCCAAGACCTTGGAGTACCAAGCACAATACATATTTGTGATCAGGGAAAAAATAATGAAAACAGATGGGTTCTCTTCATAAAGGGTTAACTGAAAGAACATCTTTCCATTCTGAGTATTATAATATTCTCTTCAGTTTTCTTCTCAAGTAAGATAATGGGAAAAAGCCTTTAATGAGCGTCCTGTTGACAGAGGTATAAAAAACATGAGGCAGCTAAAACTTGAATTGTTGAATTCTATATTTGCACATTATACTTACCTCTGATGTGTTCCGAAATTTCATTTCATGGTGATAATGAATCTGTGGGAAATTAGCATTTTATCACTCTTCACATGAGAGTGTTAGTGAAGGTTTTCTAAGCCATGTACTGTGCAGAAAACAAAATGTTTTTCTGATAACTAACTTTGTGACATACCCTTACTGCTTCAACAGTGTTCATCTTTACACCTCAGAGCAGTCTAAACCTAGACTGAGGGAGAGCCAGTTAGAGAACAATATTCTATTCCCAGGTCAGTCACTGATGGGAAATTTTCTCCTTTTCCAATAATACTTCGATATTGAGACTTTTTAAAACACAGATTTGTAAGTTCCTAAGAACCCAGACCCCAGAATGCAAGGTTTTGATATATTCAAGGTCACACAGGAAGGAGTGACCCAAGGGGGGCTAGAACTCAGGTTTCTGGTTTCAGGGCATCGTTATTTCATTAGTTCATTCATTCAGGAAATGAGACCTCAACATATCCCACAAGCCTGGCACTGCTGGGAACCCTGGAAACAAAGATAGAGAAATTATCCTTGCCTTGATGAAGTTTGTTAATTTGTGTGAGGAACCAAGCAGAAGGGAATGACGACAGCACCTCTGTGGTGAGTGCTATCTGGAGAAGTTGCTGGTGGAGCCCCAGGCCCAAGGCCATCAGCCATTCTCTGACACCAGTGCTACTGTGGTGGGCAGCTCCAAGCCTGCTAACAACATCCCTCTGCAGGGGTTTAGCTCAGAAGGTTGGGTGTGACCACCTTGAAGACTGACCCTCAATCCGAGGGGGAGAGAAGTTGGTGGATAAATGTCCCACCCATGCATCCTTCAGAAGGACAGCTCTGAGGGGCATTCCACATGGTTTCTCAGAAAGTCCCCTAGAGATTTGGCTCCAATGTCAACAGTAATAACCAGTCAATACTGTATCTTTACTGGTTTTTTTGTCCTTCCCAGCTCACTCTCCCCATTCCTCACTCCTGCTTCCTAAGATTACCTCCCAAATAAACTCCTTGCACCCAAGCCCTTGTTTCAGGCTATTGGGAGAATTAACAGCACCTCACAATATCAGTGAATGAGATAGATGGATGGATGAATGAATGAATGAATGAATGAGGAGAAGACACTAGGGACAAGGTTGCAAACTAGATGGAGCATCTCTCTTTGTCTGTCCATAAGGTCACTATCTATAGGGCATGTTCTTAACTCTCTTGAAGAATATGTTGTTAAGTGCCAGTTGTGAGGATGCAAGATTGGTGCATCCATGTCAGAGCTGAAGTGCTTTCCTAAAGGAATGAAGATGTATGTGTGACAGGAAGGGAAAGACCCGGGAGCACAAAAATGCTGGGCTGGCACACCTGTGACCAAGAAAAGAAAGAAAAGAAAAGAAAAGAAAAGAAGAAAAGAAAAGAAAAGAAAAGAAAAGAAAAGAAAAGAAAAGAAAAGAAAAGAGAAAAGAAAAGAAAAGAAAAGAAAGGAAAACAATGAGCAGAGAAGGGTGTGGAAAAACTCTGAGTATTGAGGATTGCTTTTAGAGAAATAATTGTTAGGTGATGTGATTAAAATATCCCCTGAGCCTTTCCCAGGCATACACAGGCCCTTGTGCCTTCCAAGTGGCTGGGATTGTTCACACAGGACCATGTTTTCAGGGTCACTTTGACTCCAATGTGAGCTCCTGGGAACTGCTGTCATTCACAAAGATCCCTATCAAACAAAGGACAGTAAATGAGAAGTCAAATAGCAAAGGTGGAATAAAATGTCTGGCTAGAGCTAGCATTCCTTAGGCTTTTCTATGAAAACCACTGTTTCCTTACATGTCATGCCTTATAAGGGAGGAATAAAGATTCAGAGTGAGGGCAATACTGCTAATCAACATAAGCTGGATCTGGTCACTCCCCTATGATGTTTCCCATTGTATTGGGATGATGTCTGTGTTGGAGCCCAGGCATACAGTATAGTGCCTGGCACACAGTGGTACTCAATACACAATTATGAAAGAAAATCAGGAGAAAAAGGAGGAAGGGAGAGAATTAGATAATTTGATAATCAACCAGTGCATCATTAATCAAAAGATCCTGATGTATACTCAGGATCAATGCACATAGCCCATTCAATTAAATCTTTATAAGGATGAAAATATTAACATAATTCAGGATATCCTTGGATCTTTTGGTGGATAGGGGGACTGGGAAGTGGGTGAAGAAAATATTATGTTCCCATCGAAGAAGAAAAAGTGTTGTTTTTTTTTTCCTTCAGAAAACATCAGTGGCTAAGATGATGCTCTTATTGGTAATGAGATATGGGCTTTCTTCCAGAGAGTGACAGAGATCCTTCAAGCAAATCTCATGGCCTTTGATGTGAGCACTGCTGAGAAAATACTTTCAGCTGAACAAGTATGGGAGAGAAATTTGAAGAAGGCATTTCATGTTCTCCTCTGTTGCATCTTTGATGTACACAAAGGATTTAGTCCTAGAAGATGAAGACTTTATCTGTTTTCCTTCTTCCCTAAGGAGAACTTTGTTTCACATTTCCCTGTTGGGGCATGATCCTGGTGAGTAGGTGACAGATAATTACAGGGTTTTCTCATTACCCAACCAACAGGTTGCACAGAAAAGTATAACCCAAAAATATTTACCAAAGAACTTACCATTTATAATATCTATAATAATTTGATTTAAGTATTTCTTATCAATTGCAAATACCCATACTAAACTGTGAATTCAAAACAAATCAACTATTAGGGTACCTGGCTGGCTCAGTCAGCAAAGAATGCAACTATTGATCTTGGGGTTGTGAGTTCAAGTCCCATATTGTGAGTAGAACTTACTAAAAAAAAAAAAAAAAAGCAAATCAATAGCAAAGACAAATTGAAAGTCTCCTAAAGGATGCAAAGTTTCTTGAGGTCAATAAAAGTGATCTAGGAGAAGTGCTCCAAGTGTAAGCAAAGTCTCTGGCAAATGATAAATCAGCCTAGTTAAAACTAGTTAAGAGCTGAAAAAAATATGCAAAGTGGGTCAGAAGGCAAAAACTTCCACTTATAAAATAAGTAAGTCATTGGGATGTAATATACAACATGGTGGCTATAGTCAATAACACTATATTGCATATTTGAAAGTTGATAAGAGAGTAGATCTCAAAAACTCTCATCACAAGAAAAAAATGTATAACTATGTATAATAAACATGCTAACTAGATTTATCGTGGTGATCATTTTGCAGTATATACAAACATGGAGTCATTTGTTGAACACCTGAAACTAAAATAATGTTTTTTGTCAGTTATTTTTCAATGTTTAAAACCATAAGGGGATGACATAATAGCACTACAAAAAAGAAAATGATCTGAATATGAAAATAAGATACCCGTGGGAAAATTGACAAAAACCAAATATTTCCCTGAAAATGTTATTTATTATGAACTTGCTGCAAAACTTAAAATGAAGTGAAAGATGTCACTTTGTCAATTTGTGTTGAAAATTATGCCTTCTAAAATCATGACATGCTAAAAATTTAAAAAAAAGGGATCCCTGGGTGGCGCAGCGGTTTGGCGCCTGCCTTTGGCCCAGGGCACGATCCTGGAGACCCGGGATCGAATCCCACATCGAGCTCCCGGTGCATGGGGCCTGCTTCTCCCTCTGCCTGTGTCTCTGCCTCTCTCTCTCTCTCTCTCTCTCTCTCTGTGACTATCATAAATAAATAAAAATTTTTTAAAAAATTTAAAAAAATAAAATCATGACATGCTTTTTTATCTTAAAGATTAGTTCATAATTATGATAAATAATTATGTTATATTAAAATGGAGATTTAAAAACAATTTTAGTTAAACTTTTCAAGTTAGAGTTTTCATCTTTTGCTCTCACTATTTACTTAAAAAATTGATCCCTGCATTAGATGGCTTTACTTTCAGGGACCTCTTCCAGCTATCAGTTCTCCTTGAATGAAGAAGACCCCCTCTCTTCTTGAAATCTCTCCTTCTCCCACCTACAGCCACTTCCTTACTCCAGATCCCCAGTATTTCTCACTTAGGTGATTACACTACCTCCTATTGCCCTGCGTCTCGGCTCACCCCTCCACTTCTTCCTTCCCACTGCAGGCAGACAGAAACTCATAAAATACAAGCATGGCTCTCTCCCTTCCTCATGATCCTTTTATGGGTCCCATTGCCCTGTGTGCATACAAGCTTTTCATGATTGAACCCCTTTCTTCTACCTTCTCACCTCACCCATCTCTGACATCCTCAGCCCTCACTCCTATACAGCTGTGCTCTTCCTTCTAGCTTCTCACCAACCTCCAATGTGCTATCATGCCCGAAGCTCTGGTCCTTGCAACAGCCTAATGTCAATACAGCTGTCAATTCTCAACTAAGAGATCACTTCCTCCAGGGAGCCTTCCCAGATCACCTGCATTTGGTATCCCTCCCTTATGGTCAGTATCCTGCACTAACTGACAATAATAAAGCACTTATGACACAACACTGTAATTATCCACTAGGGATGAGAGCACCAGGACCAACACTTCAGAAGTCTCCAGCACCTTGCTCAGGACCTGGCCCAGAAAAGGGACCTAGTACATGTTTAATAAAGGAATGAATTAATGAAATGACTAAGCTAACCAAAGCAAAATTAAAGGAGCAAAGCTATGCAATTAAGCTGAGACATTTTCAGGTGTGGTGGATCAAGAGTATAAAAGTTAAGACATCAACACTGCTCCCAATGGTTGTTTTTGGGGAGTGGGTTTTTTTAACTTTATACACCTAACAATTATTTGATATTTAGTAAGAATGCACTATCATTATAACAAAAAAATTTAAAAATAATAAATATCCATAATCAAATGTTCACTCAGTTTTCAAACACTCTCTAATCTCCTTCTTAATTTGAATACTTCTACTTGTTCATTTGTTTCTAAGCTGTTAGAAAAACTTTAAAATAAAAGCTGTCGGGGATCCCTGGGTGGCACAGTGGTTTAGCAACTGCCTTTGGCCCAGGGCGCGATCCTGGAGACCCAGGATCGAATCCCATGTCGGGCTCCCATGCAGTGCATGGAGCCTGCATCTCCCTCTGCCTATGTCTCTGCCTCTCTCTCTCTCTCTCTCTCTCTCTCTCTCTCTCTGTGTGACTATCATAAATAAATAAAAATTAAAAGAAAATAAAAATAAAAAAAATAAAATAAAAGCTGTCTTAAAGGGACATGTTCTGGACATTTTTAGCTTGCCTGTTATGTGATGTTTACATAGGATCTCAAGGATTTTCATCTTTTATGGAATCTTATAATGTTCTTAATAATCACATGTTCTGATAATTTAATGCTGTTGTTTCAGAAGAGTGAGATCGATGGGGAGTTGGCAGGGACGACAGGGAGAATAGGATACGTTCAGAGGGAAGGGATTTCTAGTTTTCACAATATACCTTTCTGTGCTTTTCAAAAATGTTACAAGAAGCTCATCTTACTTTTGTAATAAAATAAAAGGTGATTAAAAATTCAAAAGCAAATATTGGCAAGCATTTTATGAGGCTTTTAAAAAATACATTAATGCCCCTGGCAACTCTGCAAGGTAGATATTATCATCATTTTAAAGATGAAGAAACTGAGACCCCAAGAAGTTCTATGACTTGTCCAAGGTCAAAAAGGTAATAGTCACACATGGAGGATTCAAACACGAGTCTGGTTTTAAGGTCAAGGTATTTTAAAAGTACTCTTTAAAAATGTAATATACCATATTTTCTTGTTTTATTAAACAAGCAGATAGTTGTTTGCTTTGGCGGATAAGTGTGTTACTTTAGGGATGGAGAGAGATTTATTTTCTTAGTTTAGGGCAGTAATAAAGCTTGGGGATTCAAAATAAATGCTTTCCTGGACTGAGGTACCAAAACAAGGAATCACACTAAGTGTCAAATTTAAAGCAAATTTCCTTCTAACGTTATTATTAGTATCTTAAACGTTATCGTATTTCCTAACTACTTGCTCAGCTTTGGCAACAATAAAGCTTTCATCATAGAGCCTCGACTGTAGGAGGTAAACAGTATTTTCTTCACATTTGTTAAAGAATGAATGTGGGGGGCAGTCCAGGTGGCTCAGCAGTTTAGCACCACCTTCACCCCAGGGTGTGATCCTGGAGACCTGGGAGTTCCACATTGGGCTCCCTCCATGGAGCCTGCTTCTCCCTCTGCCTGTGTCTCTGCTGCTTCTTTCTCTCTTTCTCTCTCTCTCTCTCATGAATAAATAAATAAAATCTTTAAAGAAAAAAAGAATGAATGTGGGTATATATGTATAAACATAAAATATATGTATTTGTGTATATTTTCATGAGTGTGTATTGTATATTATAGAGAAAATATGTACCAAATTTGCATCAGAGTTATGAAATTATAACTACATTTTAATTTCTCTGGAGTTTTCTGTACTTTTTCAATTTTCTAATTTCATAAGAAGAGAAAGAGTGGGTATAATTCTACAACATAGAGATTTATTATAAAATCATAGTAACCATGTGTATTGGCTCAGGAATAGACAAACTGACCAATGGAACAGAATAGAGAGCCCAGAAATACATATGGAAATTTGATATATGAGAAAGAGAATATGGCAGAGTCAGGGGAGAGGTTAGGGGCGGGGGAGAGATAATTCAATAAATTAAGCTGGCAGAAACCAGTTGCCCATAATAGAAAAATATGATTTTAGGTCCCTATCTCTAATCATACTCAAAAGTCAATTACAGATAAAGCAAAGACTTAAATGCCAGAAGGAAATAGAGAGGATTGAAATTATTAAGATACAAAGAACACTAATCATTAAAAAAAAAAGGCTGATAAATTCAACCCCATTAAAACTAAGAACTTATGCTAAGAACACCTTAAAGTAAGTGAAAAGGCAAGTCATAAGCAGGGAGAAAATATTTGCAATGATATAACCACTGTATTAGTCAAGGTTCTCCAATAGGAAAGAGATTATATCTGTATGAGATTTATTAGAGTAATTGGCTCACATGATCATGGAGGCTGAGAAGCACCACAATTTGCCCTCTGCTGGCTGGAGACTCAGAGAAGCAGGTGACATAATTCAGTCTGAGCCTGAGGTGTGAGAACCAGGAGCACAGGTGTTTGAGGGCAAGAAAAGACAGATGCTCCAACTCAAACAGAGCAAATTCACCCTTTCTCCACCTTTTGTTCTCTTCAGGTCCCCAAAGGATTGGATGATGCCCACTCACCCTACTTTATAGACATATCCATTACAGACATAACACCGTTATAGGCATATCCAGAAATAATATTTTACCAGCAACCCAGGCATTATTTTGCCCAGTCACATTGATACGTAAAATTAACTATTGCAACAGGCAACAGATTAGTATGGAAAAAATATCAAGAACTTCTACAAATCAATAAAAGAAAGCAAACAATGAAACAGAAAAGACAGGAACAGAGAATTCACAGAAATGGAGACACTTATGGCCTTAAATTAATATAAAAAGAGATGATCAACCTTATTAGTAATCAGAGAAAACTAGATCAAGGCCAAAATAGCATTTTATACCTGTTAGCTTAAGAAAAATAAGAATACCAAGTAAAAGGGAGGATGTGGTTCAACAAGGAAGGCTGACATGTTCTAGTGGGAGTATAAATTACTATAGCCACTTCAAGAAATAATTTCCTATTATCTGGTAAAATTGAACATGCACATACCTTCAGCCCAGCAGTTCTACTCCTGGGTGTGAACTCCCAAGGAGAATGTCCTGTTCATATGCCCATGAAGACATGTTCACGAAGGCCCATGAAAGCATTCTTCATAATACCAACAAAATGGAAATGACCGAAATGTCTATTGATAAGAAATCAGATGAGGGTATCTAAGAGAATGCCTTGTATATAGTAAACACTCAATAAACAGCTATTATCTTCAGCCCTGAGTATCCATGTCTTCATGCATAATATGGTAATAACAGTACCTGGTTTCCAGGAATGTGTAAAGAATTAAATGATAAGCATATGTAAGCTCTTGTCACATAGAAGGCATTTGATGAATGCTTCTGTCTCCTTACAGATCTGTGTGAGGGCTGGGCATGAACCATCTGGTTGGTAATGGAGGTCTGTACATAGGCTGCCAGTCAAAGCTTATTTACTCTCAGCAGGCTTCCAAGGCTAGTGGTTTTTGTTTTGAGTCAACATTTTAATGCTTACTTTATGCCAGGAAAGCACTATCTGAGGTCATACTACTGTTATCCCCAAATTTTACACATTTGGAAATCGAGTTCTGGAGAGCTGAGATGACTTGCCCCAGGTCACCCAGTTCGGAAGGATCCAAAAGATCTGGATTTGAACTAAGGTTGTTTGATCCACTCTCAAACCACCACTCTCTACCACTTTCCAAATGCTGCCAGAGCTGGACATAGACTTGATTAGGAAGTCAAGCAAAATCTCAACTGGCAGGGATTCCACAATCATCCTTCTATTACCTGTCCTGAGCTGAGGGCTTCTCTGTGTGTGTGTGTGTGGTGTTGGAGGAAGAAGACAAGTCTCCACAACTTGACAACCAATGGGAAACCTTAGAGCAAATGTCAATTTGGAGGAGCAGAAGCCACAAATGGTTAACAGCATAATTCCCTGAAGGGCATCAGAAAGTCAAGTAAGCAATTCTTGACCTTTTTGAAGCTATTATGAGGAAAACATAAAGAAACAATTCTGTGAGCTTAATGAAGGAACGCTGTGAAAAGTGTAATGGGCTATTTGTGCACATCTCAAAAGCATCATATAATTTGGCACAATTGGCAGTCTATTCTCCAGCATGACCAAGCAGAGTGTTGCTACTAAGGCCCAAAGTGCCTTGGCAAAGCCAGGTCCCCACCTCCATCCCTTCTCTAAAACCCAGGGCATCTATGATTTAATTCTAAGACTTAAAGAGCAGTGGCTGAAATGAAATGTGGCTAGGCTCATTCATTTTCCCCAAGTGCAAAAGTATGTTTTATGTTCCAAAACACAAACCCTATTTTGGTTTTGTTTTTTTCCTGCTACACATACAGAGTTCTTTTCTTTTCTTTTCTTTTCTTTTTTTAATTACATTTTCAGGCAATTAGTTCATTACATTGACTCAGCTCTTGTGATTTTGGTGGGGGCTGATGGAAGAGTGAGGTGGTAAAGTACTTCATTATTTTTAAAAATGGTTATTGGCCATGTTCAGTTCCCATATTTCATTCCCAATCTCATAAGGGCATTTAGTATGCAGAGTCTCCATATAGGATCATCAGCTGCTACATTAGCACAATGGCTCTTCTGGAACCGTAACAGTCTACCACGGAAATGATCCATGGATTATACAAGTTTATAAGGTCTGATACATTTACAAAGATTTTTTTCACCCTTTTCCATTATTTATTCCTCATTAGGCTTCTCCCTCCCTTTTTCTTTCTGCTTTTTAAAATGCAAAAATAATACACAAAGCCAGGAAGAAACATTCCCCAGTAGGTTTAACTAAAGCTAAGAGAATTCTAGAGAAATGATCCCACAAAAGCAATGGTTTCCAGTCAGCCCTGGGCTACACCTACATCATGTCCCTATAGAGTGTCTGTTTGTGGCACATATTGCCTTCCAAGTAAAGGAAGTATGTAGCTTTGGGGGCTAGAGTCTGCTAGCTTTTTGTGGTAGTTCCCAGTCTGGAGGACAGTTATGTTACTTCCATACAGTGTTGCTACGTTGCCTGTGAATGATTGGGGTCTATTCCAGGTCTATTCCAGGTTCTCAATCGTTCTAAAACTGAGTGGTAGAAGCAGGAAGCAAAACTGGTAACCCATGCTTTTGGAAAACGTGGGCATTTTTAATCAACTGACTTAAAAGAAAGGAAACTTTGTCTTAGGCTGGCAGAGATCAGAAGGCAGAGAGCAAACTGAAATATCTTCAGTGGCCTGAGAGATGCCGGAATTAGAGCCCATGTTTGTGAAACCCATAAACAAAAATTCACTTCAGCGAAGTGAATTTAATGATAACAGAATCTTGCCCTGGACAACTGTCACTGCTCATATTTGATTTAGATAATTCTTTACAAGCAACATAGTCTTGCCCTTCACTTCTGACACCAGAGAATAGATTGTTTTCTTAGAAATGGAATATTTGAGTACTGGGTATTTTTAGACATCTGTAGAAATGCATCCACTGGAATCAGAGGGTTGACCATAAGCATTCATCATCTCTCCCTGCCAAGACCCAATAGATGATAGTAAAAGAATGAACCCATAACAAAGACAAGCACTGAAGGGGGGTGGCTATCAATGAATAAGGCACTGGGACAACTGATCGATGAGTAGAGGATGGAAGCCTATTGGTGGATGAAGGAGAAGGAGCAGGGAAGTAGCTGCAGGGTGTGTAGGAGGAGACTCCATAGGAGGAAGGAGAAAAGAAGCTTAGAAACTATAGTCAAGATAGCCAGGATCAGCAGAGGCTAGGAATGAAAGAGAGGTTGACTGAAATCATCTTTGGGGAGACTATTTCCATTAGGTCCCTCTCTCATCCTCCCCTTCCCAACCCTGCTGCCGTGGTACAGCACTTGGTTGACAGAGCAACCATGGCTCCCACACTTCCCTTCCAGTTCCTCCATCCTCAAGCAAACAAAGCTATATCTCACCCTACTGCCATTACCCTCCAACCCCAGTATTTTACCTCCAGGCTGAGAAACCAGAGGACTCTTATCTGAAGAAGCTGACCTAAGGCCTAGGGAGGAAGGAATGCTAGCATGGATGCAGGCTGACCCACAGCACAAACCTCCACCTCCTGGCACTTGGAAGCTCCAGTTTAGAATCCAGCTCCCTGCCTCCTGAATTCATTCCCTCTCTGAAGTGAAATCAGGTAAGTAGTACTCCTTACCCTCACACTCAGAGTGCCCAGGCAGTCTGTCCATTCTAAGGCTGTCAGTACAGAGACCTACTGAGCCATAGACAAGAGCCATCATTGTGGTCATCATCAGTGTTGTTGCTGCCATCACCATCATTATCACTATCAGCACTATCATCATCATCATCCTCATTACCATCATCAGACACTTACTGAGCACTATCTGATATCATTTCTCAGATCTCTCAAAGGCATTGCAAACTCTTGCCTCAAACTGGGCTGACCACTTCCTTCCCCAACGTCCTCTCTAAACTCTTCCTCTTTCAATATTCTCTATCAGAAAATGGACCCACCAGATATCATAATTTACATTTATAAACCACATGCCCTATGCCAGGCACTGTTCTGAGCACATGACATATAATAACTCATTCAAACCTCACAACAGCCCTTGGTGAGAAGGGGAGCCAGGCTCAAACCAACAAGGACCCCCTGTAAGCATTTTGGATGACCTGGTCAAAGAGGTCTCAGAAGAAAGAAAATTAAATCTCTAAGATTCTGGTCATTTGTTGTGATTCTTTTCTCTGATTTTAAATAAAGTTCATACCAAATTTTACTTTTGTGTGTGTGTGTGTGTCTAGGTTTATAGTCCTTTTACCTACAAATGTTAGGCTCTCATTTCTGGGATTCAGCTCTGGACTATCTACATAAAACAAGAATCAGACTCATATGAGAGTTCTCATGGGAAACACTGGTACCTGACAAGTATATGGTGGAGCCAATGTGTACAGACTGTGCTTAAAATGAACAGGCACTTGTCTGTAGTGCTTTATGTATATTAACTCATTGGACCTATCCCCCACATTTCACAAAGGAGGAAACAGAGGCACAGAATATTTCAGTGATTTACCTAAGGTCCCAGGTAGCCAGGTTTGACAACTCAGCTGTTAACCACTACAGTACTGTGTCTTGAATAACTGAAAGAGAAGCTTCTGCCATTAAAAAATTATTGTTAAAAATCTTAGCTGTGCAATAGAACTGGTGGTATTTTTTTAAATTGTGTGCTCCCTCAAAAATTGAACATAGAATCACCATAAGATCCAGCAATTCCACTTCTAGATATGCACCCAAAAGAATTTAATGCAGCGACTCGAAAAGATACCCCTATACCCATATTCATAGCAGCATTACTCACAATAGCCAAAAGGTGGAAGCAATCCAGTGATCATCAAAGGATGAATGGACAAATAAAATGCAGTATAAACACACAATGAAATGTTATTCAGCCTTCAAAAGGAAGGAAATTCTGATGCATGCTATACTAGCTGAAACTCAAAGAAATGTTAAGTAAAGTAAGCCAATCACAATGAACAAATATTGTATGATTCCACTTATATGAAATATCTAGAGGAGTCAAAATTCACACAGACAAAAAAGTGGAACAGTGTTTGCCAGGGGCTGAGGATTAGAGAATGCTGAGTTATTGTTTAACAGGTACAGAGTTTCAGGTTGTAGAGATGAAGAAATTCTAGAGATGGACAGTGGTTGCATAACAATATGAATGTATTTAATGCCACTGAATTATACACTTAAAAATGGTTAAAATGGTAAAAATTTATGTTATTTTGTCACAATAAAAAAGCAAACACCAAATCAACAAACCCACCAAAAATATAAGTATAATCATAATTTTTAATTTATTTTTATTTTTAAAAAGATTTTATTATTTATATTCATATTTATATAAATATTATATATTATATATATTATATTTATTTCTATTATTTATTCATAAGAGACACAGTGAGAGAGGCAGAGACGTAGGCAGAGGGAAGAGCAGGCTCCATGCAGGGAGCCCGATGTGAGACTTGATCCCAGGACCACAGGATCATGCCCTGAGCCAAAGGCAGATGCTCAACCGCTGAGCCACCCAGGTGTCCCTAATCATAATTTTTTAAATGTGTGCTTGTCTGTTGGAAAAAAGATCTGAAGTATTAATAGATAAAAGAATATGCTGTCTGAGGTTTACTTTAAAATAATCTGGTGAGGAGAGTTGAGGGAAATAGGAGAATTGTAGTTAGGTTAGAGATGAACAAAGATTATTCAAATGTAAATAATTGTTAACACTGGGTTATGGTATATATAGGTGCATGATATGAATCTCTGTACTCTGGGTATGCTTGACAGTTTCCATTAAAGAAAAGAAAGTTTAAAGAATCTTATTCCAGTAGATAATGGGACAGCAGCTGCCATCACATTTATTAACCCTTCAAATAGAGACAGAGCCCAGGAGAGAAGCTGCCCACTTGGCCCATTCCACAGGCTCTTGAGAAGACCTCCATCTTCCACATACCCAACCACCTACCAGTAGGGTCACCCTCAGTGACCCTTAGAGAATTCTCAGAACCCTCGCTGTCAGTAGCTGCCCATCCATGGTGATCTCATTCTGCAAAATAAAAGAAAATGCCAGAGAAGACCCACATCATCAAGAATCTTACCTACAAGCTACATCTGCATCATGTCATGGAATTTACCAACTTTCCAACAAAACATGTATACATGTATTTTAAATTATAAAATTAAGGAATCTATTTTCTCTAGGGCATTATGAATATTTTTTTCTGAAGTTTCACATAGATGACATCACCACCACAACTACCACCATGCACGCATGTGCACACACAGACACACACACACACATCCCTGGATCAAGCAAACACAATAAATTACTGGCCACCATAAGCAAATGGTGATTTTTTGGAAATTCAACAAATCCAGAAATAATTATTTTAAAGCTTCCCCTCTCTAAACTTCTGGGATCATATGAGGCTGCCATAAATCTCCTCTTTGAGGTACCTTCACTCCCAGAGACAAAACTGAGGGTGAAACTGCCATAACTTGCCTCTTGGGGATGTTGTTACTAGCCAGAAAAAAAGGGAGAGGAATACTTACACCTGCAAAAACAAACATTACTACAAACTTTCCAACCTTCCATTTTGTTATCCCATTTGTTTTTCCTAAAGAAATTCATTTGTTCTTTCCATAAAAGCCTTTTCTCCCCACTCCCTTTTCCCTTATGAAGTGGGTGTATGAGCCTTTGGCTATTTTGTGAGTCACATTTTTCTGTTAACTCCCCCGTCCATAAATGAATAAAAATATGTCTTTTCTCATGCTAAGCTTTGGCAGTTTAATTCACGGCCCTCAAACACTGAATTTAAGAGGATAGAGAAAAAGTTTTTCCTCCCTGATAGTGACAAACACAGAAAAATTCTTGCTCTATTGGAAACCACATTCTACCAAGGAAATATATAGAAAGAGCAAATACATAAATGAGTATTTACAGATTGTAGTATTGCTGTGAATCAAATAGGCAGGTCAGTAAGAACTGGTATTCACCTGGTTAGCACTAGTACAAGGAAACTATTTGTTAATACTGGAGTCTGTTCTGAGTAGTTGGTACCTATGTGTAAGGATGGTTAAATGTGTAGACCGTCACACTTGGTGGTTTAGGAAGGCTTCCCCAAAGAGATGACAAAAGCATGAGAGAGAACCAGCATTGGGAGAACTGCAAGCAGAAGGAGGAATACACACAAATGGCCCCTGCCCCACTGAACTATAAAAGAAGATTTCAAAACGGATCAAGCAAGCCTGGTTAAGAGAGTCTTTCTGAAAACAGGGTCAGGGGGCCACAAGGGAGGAGAAATTTATGTCTTTCCTCATTAGAAGAACCATGAACTTTTTGCCAGCTGCAAGCCCTCAGCCTGTACTTAACCCCCTACTTACCATAACACCTGAGTCGTTGGCAATCTTTTTTTTTTTTTTTTTTTTTAAGGACATTTTACTTATTTATTCATGAGAGACGAGACAGAGACAGAGGCAGAGGCACAGGCATGGGGAGAAGCAGGCTCCATGCAGGGAGCCCGACTCGGACCCATCCCAGGACCCCGCCCTGAGCCAAAGGCAGACACTAAACCACGGAGCCACCCAGGCATCCCAGTCATTGGCAATCTTCATTTGTGAAAGAGCCAATGCAATCTGACAAAGTTTCCGTTCTTCATTTGCATATTGACTCAACCAGTTCCAGTTAACCGATTCTTATTCCTGTTTTGCTAACGGACCTGATTGAGAACTATATTCTAGAACCTTTTGCCTTTATAGCCCTGACCCCTCTTTGTCTTCCTGGGAACACAGATAGGGTTTCTCCTTGAATCTCTGTCTCCCAAATTGAAATGCCAAATAAATGCCTGTTCGATTAAATTTTTAGTGAATTCTCTCCTGGTCACCAAAACATAAAATGTCAAAGGTAAGTAGACGACAGGATAGGTGATAGGTTAGCAAGACCACATCACACAAAGACATGGCAATGCTTCTGTTTGTATGGGACTTCAGAATTTGGGAGGGTCACTACTGAAATCATCACTCTCCATGGTGGCAGTGGGGGAAGAAACTAGTGCTTATAGACAAGTAAAGGGAGATATCAAGGAAAAAGAGATAGGTCACATCTAAAGTCAGGAGATTAATAAAGTACTGGACGGCCAATTTAAGAGCTAAGACCTGGTGGGAGCTACAGACATCAGTTAGAAAGTTGAAGCTATCTGACCGTCAGAAACTATGGTTGTTGGGGGTAGGAAGAAGTCCTGATAATTGTTTTGTCCACTTCATCCCAGGGCCTCTATCACATGGTAGGCTTGAATACTGGAGAGGGTGTCAGTGAAGCTGAATTCAGAGGCAGAAATATAAAGACCAAGTGTTTTTATCAACCCATATAATATGGTTCCCAAACATCTGACCTGCCAATGTGTTTTGATTTTCTTTTATAGGAAATGTATAGAAAGGAAGGGTCATGCAATGATTTCTGGACTCAAAAGAAAAAAACATTAAAAAGGGCTCTTTAGCCCTCATCAAGTAAAAGGAGTCTGATCCCCTAGAGACAGGCTGTAACACCCAGGGCCTCCTAGAAGGTAGGCAAGTCTGTTGAAAGCACTATTTTTATGCAACAACAAAGGTCAGAGCTTCCAAAATTACATGACTCCAATATTCCTAGAATTCTGTCTGTAGTCATTTATTAAAGACTTGGATTTATTTTCTCTAAAGGAGAGTGAATTTTATGTCATCCTGGAGGAAATGCAGTATTTAAAGTTAACCTTATTACAGGAAGGATTCCTGGAAAGATATAATAAAATCCAACAGTTGGTGGATTGAAGCTGGAGGTCACTCTAATTAAGAAACTAAAGAGTAAATGGAATGCAAACAATCCTATTTCACACTAAACAATTTAATGTTGGGGAATCATTTTAACATAATGACTCAAGGGCAGAATTACATTCTCCCATGCATAGGCACAGCCCCCATTGACTACCACCAGAGATGCTGCTGATGCATATCTACAAACAGTTTGGGGCCTAGAGGCTGGTGAAATAAATTGTGTGAATCAATTTAAAATGCAGCCAGATGTTTTTGACTGAGAAAGCTGGGGCAGGGGGGAGTGGGGACACATAGATAGCCCACACGACAGAAGACTGAGGCACAAGCTGCTCTCCCAAGTCAGCCGTAAATTGGCTAACTTGACCTCTTTTCCTATTTTGCTATCTCTTGTTTCATTAAGGAAGAATTTAGATCAAGAAATTATTTCATTTGATAAGCATTCCTCCTCATTTTGAAGAACTCTGAGGAAAACAAAGATGGATTAACCTGAATGTTGATCTCAGGAAGCTTGGTTAATAGGAGGAACGATATGTGCATGTACAAGTTTAAATAAGGAAGACATTCAGAAAATAATCACCGATGTGTGAAAAAGTCACCTGCAGGGATTTCATGGAAGCATTATTGCAGTGAAAAAAAATGTTTTAAATAGGGAGTGGAAATGATACTTTGCTTTTTTAAAAAAGTGCCTATTAATGATGGAATAGTAGTCTATAGCCATTATAAAAGGTGTCAGAGAAAATATTTAAGAACTTAGAAAACTGTTGATAAAATATTAAGTAAAAAAAAAGAGCAGCTAAGTTAATGTTATCTACAGTGTGACTCTGTTTTTTAAAGAGAAAATATAAATATAAATAAATATTTTTATATTGATTTGTTTGTACAATGGAGGAAAAAAAGATTTACTGAAATATGAACAATGTTTATCTTCTGGTGGTATGAGTGGTTGTGTGCTTTCTTTTAACTTTTTTGGGTGTCTATATTTTCCACAGGAAGTGTATACAATTTTTTGACAACTGAAAAAGAAAAAAATATTAAAAGAAGGGTTTAAAAAGAAGACAGAAATGGAACACAAAAAAATTTGGAAGAGGCAGAAAATGTCTGCCTACCAGGCATCATCCATTTATTATTACAACATTTCTTACTGAGCGTCTCACAGAGAAAGTCGGTCTATGAGTAACTGGGAAAAGCAACAAAATACCCCCATTTTCAGGGCTTAATTTAGAGCATGTCTAAATACAGAAAGGGTCTGCTAGATAAGGATTCCTTCTAAATGCTTTTATGTGTGCTTGGATCATGACTTTCCCACGAAATGTTACTTTTTAAAAAAAGAATTAAAAAGGAAGAAAGGGAAGGGGGAGGAAAAGAGATTGTCAAATAGATTTAAGGCTCTTGTTTTACTACACATTTAACCGTTTGAGAATAAAACAAGCAGTCTCAGAACCAACTCACAGCTTTATTTTACAGCTTCATTGTTAAAAAGGGTTTGCTCACTAGTTTGCACGCTTTTTGTCTGGTTGTTTCCTTTCCCTTTCTCTCTGTGGCTTTCATGAGTTACCTTCAGAAGATAATTCAAATACTTGCTTCAGTTTTTTTGGTTCTTCTTGGTCCTCCATGCTTTGGCAGGTCTTACCTTACGTGGGTATAAGTGCTCATGCTACATCTCCTCTGCACCCACTATTTCATGAATCAAATGTTAACTAACTTTGTAGCAAAACAAATCCATCTGGAAATTGGCATTTCTACGATGTGTTCTTAAAACTGCTGTTCATCATTCCCGACGTGTGAGCATGTGTGAAAACTCCGAATACATTTAAAGCAAGAAGCACTGGAAAGGCAAGACATGCATCTAGAAGCCGGAATGCATGCCACAAAGGGAGGGCATACTCTGAGGGTCCTGGAGGCTAAGATCAAGGCATACTAAATATTTGACCATTTTGATTGAGTGCCATTATTCTGAACATGTTCCACTTTCTCTATTTACCCAAAGATTATTTCCCAATTGCAAAAAGGATTACAGTTATAACAAGTTAAAATACATAGCCCTTTTTCTTCATTAGTTAATTTATTTATACCCGGCCTTGCGTGCGGCAAGAGGATTTGAGGTAGCTCAAACAGGACTTGATGAACTGAATTATCCGGGGATGCATTCTTTTCCTATGTCGATTGCCACTTCCAAATGGATAATAGTAGTAAAATTAACAGCGAAGTAATGATTCAGCATCACTAACATCTTTGTACTGCCTACCAAGCTCCAGACTCTTTGCCAAATACTGTGCAAACATTTTTTCATGTAACCCTCACAACAACCCTATGAGTAGACAGTATTTTTGTCATTTCATTAAAAAGTAAAATGGGGTTTCTTTCTTTTTTTTAAAGATTTTATTTACTTTTTTGAGAGAGACCAGGTATGCACATGAGGCAGGATGCCAAGGGAGCAGAGGGAGAGGGACAAGCAGATTCCCTGCTGAGCAGGGAGCCTGACTCTGGGCTCAATCCCAAGACCCCAAGATGATGACCTGAACCAAAGGCAGAAGGCAAATGCTTAACCAACTGAGCCACCCAGGTTTCCCTAAAATGAGGTTTAGAGAAATGGAATACACAACAGCATTTAATTAGTAAGGGGTGAAATTGAGGTTAAAATCCAAGCCTTTGCAGCACCTGAATCGCTCAGTTGCTGAGTGTCTGACTTCAGCTCAGGTCGTGATCCCAGGGTCCTAGGATCAAGTCCCGCATCAAGGCTACCTGCGGAGAGCCTGCTTCTCCCTCTGCCTATGTCTCTGCCTCTCTCTGTGTGTCTCTCATGAATAAATAAATAAAATATTAAAAAGAAAAGAAAAATCTAAGCCTTTTCCAGAAAGTTATCTCCCTACCAACCCTTACAACTATATTCCTGGTGGGAGGTATCAGGCTGGAAGAAAAGTTTCTAATCAGTCACTTGAGTCCAGAAGCACCTTAATGACACACTAGACATAGATGATTAAGGCTGGAGGTTCAAAGACAAAATGTGTGATTATCTAGAGATGCTCAGAGTGATGGGGAAACATGATATAATGAGTTCCTATATGCTGTGGTGCCTGAGACATTCCCCTGGACTTGAGGGCAGTGACCACGTCTCATCCTGACCAATCTATCCCCAGTCCTAAACACACTGGTGTTCAGGGAATATTTGTTGAATGAATGCATGTAACATTGGGTTCATCAAATCAGAAAAGGAGCCTTCTTACGACGTGAGAATGTCCGAAGAGCCATGATCTTCAGGAATTAAAGAATGGGGCAGAGAGATAAGTCAATTTCCCTCAACAATTCTACTTCCTGATAATCACATTCTGTATAATCCTTCTCATGATTATAGACCAGACTTACTGGTCTGCTTTTAGTAAATAAAATACAAGAGAAGTGATGGGATGCCACTTCCAAGACTAGGTGAGAAAAAGGCTGTCTTCTGAGTTTGTCTCTTTCTGGTACTCTCTCAGATGACCACTCTCACAGGTGAATAATCAGGCAGCCTATGGAAAGGTCTAGATGGAGAAAAACTGGGGCCCCTAAAAAGGGAACTTAGAAATAGATCTTTAGAAGTTTACTGTCAGGGGTGCCTAAGTGGCTTAGTTGGTTCAGCATCTGCCTTCAGCTCAGGTCATGATCCGAGGGTCCTAGAACTGAGCCTTGCAGTGGGTTTCCTGTTCAGTAAGGAATCTGCTTGCTTGTGTTCTCACCCTCCTCTTGCTTGTGTTCTCTTTCTCTCTCTGTCAAATAAATAAAATATTTTTTTAAAAAAGAAGCTTACTATCAGCCATATAAGTGAACATGAAAGTGGATTCTTGAGACCCCCCATGAGCCTTGAAATGACTGCAGCTCCAGCCACATGAGGACTACACCCTCATGAGAGAATTGAACCAGAAGCACCCCGCCATCCATGCCTGTATTCGCAACCCAGAGAAACTATGAAATAATAAACAATTATTATTATTTTAAACTGCTCATTTTCAGGGTAATTTGTTAAAACAAACACATTAATTTGTATTCAATTAATGCAAAATACAATAAATAATACATTCCCTAGTAACTTTCAATGAAATGAGGACCATTAACATGCCTTGAAGGTATGAAAGTGGTATTACACCACTGATAACTGCCCCATTTATTACTTCCTGGCTGGTTTCCCCATAGTGATTAACTACAAACATCCTTACAAAAGAGAAGGACCATGTGCTCATTTGCAAGGGCAGCAAAGGAGTGGGGCAGGCTGAGGACTCTTGGTTCCATCCCACAACCAGTCCTAGGGAGAGAGAACCCTCAAAAAGATGTACTTGTCTCAGCATAGGGAATATAGTTGATGGTATTGTAATAGCATTGTATAGTGACAGATGGTAGCTACATTTGTGAGCATAGAATAAGATCTAGAGTTGTCAAATCACGTATCACGATGTTGTACATCTGAAACTAATGTAACATTGTATGTTAGCTATACTTTAATTAAAAAAAAAAAATGAACATGTTGTCATAGCTTTGAAAAGGGAAGACACCCAGGCATGGAGAATGTGTCTAGGAGTAAAAAAATGAAGTCCATGGAAAATTCATCTTGGTTCCTCTACATTCATAACACTTAAAAGTTGGGTGATGTATCAATTAGAATTAGGTTCAGCTATACAAAACAGAAAACCCTCAAGTAATACAGCCTTAAAGGAAAACAAGCTTATTTCTCTGTCGTGTAGAAACTCCCCCATAGGAGGAAGTCATTTGAGGACTAGTCTGACATCTCTAAGAAGTCATCCAGGTCCAGGCTCCTCTTATTCAGCCTCGAGGAGATACCTAGAAATCAGCCCCACCCTCCAAGTGTGACAGAGCAGATCCTGCTCCTAGATCCTCACTCCAGCAGCAGCAAGCAGGAAAGTGCAAGCAAGAGCACA
Source organism: Canis lupus familiaris (assembly GCF_011100685.1). Classification (NCBI taxonomy): domain Eukaryota; kingdom Metazoa; phylum Chordata; class Mammalia; order Carnivora; family Canidae; genus Canis; species Canis lupus. Next base: position 29,843,040 of record NC_049241.1, on the reverse strand, counting down.
CTCACCACTTTAAATAGAGTTCCAAGAGTGTCATGAGACCCTTTTGTTTATATCTCACTGACCAGAACTTACATGGGCATCCCTAGCTGCAAATGATGCTACAAAACTTGCCCAGCTCAACGTCAAGGTCCTGTTACCAAAAGGAAGGGGAGAACAGACATAGGGAAGGCAAGCAGTACCCTCCACTACAGGTAATCAGACTGAGAGAGCACCAGTGGTTTATCATTCTAAGATTTCCACGATCTGACTCATCTCATATTTTTAACTTTCTTGTTCTTAAATTCCATTGAGCAGGACTAGACACCACTTTTTGTGCCTTTTCATCTTCATAACTTTGCCAACACCGGCTCTGTTGCTAGAGTCCCAGCCCCCACGTCACTATGCATCCAGCTCCACTGATGCCACCTCCTCTGCTGTTCTTTTCTTACTCTTCACCTTCCTCTGAAAGCTCATAGCACTGATTTGTGCCTTTGTCTAATTTAATAGAAAAAATCATGTAGCTGCTAGACATTGCATTAGGAATGCAAATATGAATTTAAAAAGAACAAAAAATGTACCCTCAAAAAATGTATCATAATCAATTGATAAATGTTTGTTAAATAATGAATGACTAATCTGCTTTGAAGTCTCACATCAAGTTTTGATTACATATGGTTTTTAAAATCACGTGCATAACAAAGGATGGAATGTGACACAATTCAATACAACTTCTTTCTTCTCCTAGGTGCTTGGCATCATGTTTTCCCATGATCCTGTCAGCCTTCATTCACACATTTATTTAATATCTACTAAATGAAAAAAAAAATCTACTAAATGCCCAACATTGTGCAAGGCACTGGACATAAATAAAAAAATAAAAGACCTGATCCCTTCCTCTGGGGACTTATCTCCTACTGTGAGATAATAGAGAATATATTCCCGGCACAGAGGTCCCAAACACTTGTCATTTCCTGGATGATGGAGCATCTTTTGTTTTAATGGGGCTTCTGGATGGGAGCTAGTGACCAGAAAGACCAAGTGATGATTAGAAGCTTAGAATTTTCAAGCCCAACCCCCCATTTTCCAGAGAAAGAATCCTAAAAATCCAAATAGCATGGGGTTCAGAGAACTTCCATGTACATGAACATATCCATGTACAAGGAGGGTGATGCATCCAACTCCAAGGGACAGAAGTATGTAGTATGTCAACCTTACTGATACCTTGATGATTAAACTTCTAAACTCCTGGAATGTGCAAAAATAAATTTTTGTTGTTTCAGCCACCCAGTTTGTGGTTATTCATTACAGCAGCTCTAGAAAACGAATTCAAGATTTAAAGAAATGTTAAGGAAACCACATCAACAGGACTGACTGAGTAAGCATGAAGGAAGATTTCGTGGTTTCTGGTTAGGCCAAGTAGGCAAATGATGGTGCTTTCATTGAAACATTGAACACACAAGGAAGGCAGAGTGGGAGGGAAAAAAACCAGGTTCAGTGTAGACAGGTTCTTCGGAGGTGTCTAAGGGCCATGGAGGTGACAGGTCTGGGAAGGGAATTAGACATAGCAGCACTTGAAACAACTAGAGTGGATCTTGCCCCTCAAATTGAAACTTTAACATATGAGGTGATTCAGGAATATTCCAAGACAGTATGTACTAATCTGCTAAAATGTGGAGCAAAACTATTTCAAGAAACTTGAATTCAGGGAAATTAATGTAGAAAAAATGGTCCATGTTTCTAATAGTAATGAGCAGGGTTGTTTCATTTTTATTATTAATTGGCACAGACCTGCATTAGCCTCTGACCAAGCAGGCTGTACCAACTCCAAGATTGGTTTCCATCACACACATGGATGCTCACAGAATGTTAGACCCAACCTCCCCTCCTAACAGATGGAAGAGCAGAGATTTTGAGGGAGAATGATTTGCCCATGGTCAGTAAGGTGACCAGGTGAGATTCCAGCACAGGCTCAGCCTCCACCCTGAAACTCACAGAATAAAAAGAATCTTGAAAAACCTCATCTGAAGGAAAACAAGGTGTAGTTAGATCTATAAAAGTTGAATGATGAGGGAAATGAATAGATGAAAATATTGTCAAGCTCCAGAGCCAGAAAAGCCTGGTTTCAAATCCAAATGCCATCCAGTATGATTTAAGATTTTTAAAAAATCTCAACAATAAGAAAATTATTGGTTGGCATAATTGGAAAAGTCCAGCGACAGGGAGGGGTTTGAATGTGGTTGGAGCAGGGCTCCAATTTTGTTTCCACTGCCTTCTAGGTTCTCTGCTTTGTGCAGCTTCATCCTCAGACTGGTTTCCTGCAGCAGCTTAATGCGGGTCCATCTCACACCCAGAGCACACAGCATCTGTATGTTGGTGTACAAAGAGCAGGGAGCAAGGGAGGTCTACCACGGTGCGGACCATAGGGGGCATGTTATCTGCAGAGAATTTTAAAATGACAATAAAAGCAACAAAAATGGATCTATTATTATCATCACAAAGCAGTGGCAATTTGAAACCAGGTCAGCGATAAAGTGCTTCTTCTAGCTGGACCTACTGCAACCACACCCAATGCTTAGCATATCAGTACATCTTGCTCCAGAATCTCCAACAAACGTCCTGACAGCCACACGGATTGGACTGGATTAAGTCAAATACCTGCACTTAGACTAATCATGGCCAATAGGAGCTTGGAATGTGCTGATTGGCTTAATTTAAGTCATTGGCTGATTCCCAAGGCAGAATCAGCTTTCCCCCATCTACTGGAGCTTTCCAGTTGAAATCTGGAATGGATGAGACGAGGAAAGGTGCATCACACCTGTGACCTCAGGCAAGTTTCTTGATACAAATCTCAGATACATGCTAGATACTGTCCTAGAAGCTCTACCTATATGTAAATTCCAATAGCAGGAGGTAGCTAATCTGATTATCCCTGCATATCAAGCAGGAGCCTAACAGAAAACAAATAGCATAGTCAGGTTAAAGCCCCTGGAGGAAGGCTTATTTGCAAAAAGGCTATTTTTAAAGTTGTAGGTTGGGTGTAGGGAACCACTAGGGAGCTTGCAGAGACCTAAGAATAGGAGTATTTTGTCACTACCTACAAGGACGAGGGGAGGGATGAATTGCCCCAAGCTGGAAGAGAGAGTGAGTTGTATAGGAGTGGTCTCAGCAACCTGTGAGAGGCCAGGAACATGTGGCTAAAAGCACAGTTAACCAAGACAAATTCACAGCACCAGAACCAGGAAATAAATACCCCACCCTCATTCTCCTTCTCCCAGCTATGCAGGGGCTCCTGTTGGCCAACCTGAACAGAAAGCATAGGGTGCCACAGCCTGCAGATGGCATTCATACAGCTAGCCTCTTAGAGCAGAAATTAGAGTAGAAAGGGTGGAGAGCAAATTTGGAGGGACAGAGAGAAGATATACAACACACTCCATTTTACAGATGAGGAAACTAAGATTTGGAGAGGTTAAGTCACTTGTCTGGTCCAGAGCACATCCTCTTTTTATTCCTTTTTCTTTTCTCCTCCCAGCTTTATTGAGGTACAATTGCCAAGTCAGAGTATACACTTTTATACTATTCAATCTCTCAGAGCAAGTAAAGCGTAAGGTGGAGTGCCGGACACATAATATTTGCTTCACAGATGTTATTTTTCTACTTCATTTTAGTCTCCACTGGCTAAGAGAAACCACTGATAAAATCAGAGTGTCCAGATCCTTCCCAGGCAGAAGCTCCCCCAGCAAATGAACTAAGGCTCCCTCCCAGGGAGTCAGCCCACAACTCACAATCCACACTGTGCCGAAGCACCCTGGAGACCACAATATAAATGTAAAAGACATGCTGCTTTTCCTCTCTGCATTTCTAAACGAACTGGAATTGCTGGCTATACCACGAAAATAAATCAAAATGTGAGAGTCTGTGAACAGTATCCATTCAAGGCGCAATTGATTTGTTACACAATGCACACCATAACCAGAGCCACACAGACTAAGTAAACAGGACGTCTGACGATATGCACACACTCTCACAAGCAGTGCCTGCATGCCCCCTCTTTCCAAGAAAATCAAAGCGTTTGACTGGCTTCCTCTTAATCCAATTCACACTCACCTCACTCTTGTCAGAAAGGTGGGTGGCAGATATTATTTATCATTCCAGTGTCACTGGTGGGCTCAGAAGGGTGACATGATTTACCTATTGTCAAACGAGTTTTCATAACAGCCTAACTCCATTTGACACATTCCTTTCAGCAAACCAAATATGCTGTCGGTCCATACCTTGAATGTGTCAAAATAATTTGCAAGCGACACCCACATCCCCATCCCATTTGATAGAGTTGGGTTAGTCATTTGGAAGAGTTGCTAAGGAGATTATTCAGAAAAGAAAAGAGGAATGCCAGAAAATCAGAGCTGCGGGGGCTTTGCCTCACTTGGACGAGGTTGATAATTAATTATAATACTGTGTACAAGAGATGATTGTGGGCAAGGGGTGGCTGCTAAGCCCCATGTTCCCATACCTTATTAAATGCTGACTGCATTTAAGCACCCAGTGAGGGGGTACTTCTGTCTCTACTATTTTACAGAGGAGGAATTTGAATCTAGGGAAATTAAGTACTTACCTGGAGGCAGGGTCAGTTTCTTGAGCATACAACTTTAGAAAGGACTTGCTTGGTTCAATGCTCTACTGTTGCCATCTTGGAATTCTTATTAACTTTTGAACAAAGGGACCTCCATTTGCATCTTGCACTGGGCCCTGCAAATAATGGAGCCAGCCCTGCCTGCAGGCATTCATCCTACAAATGTATGTACCAGGCACTGGACTAGATAGAGGGAGGTCAACAAGATATTCAAGTCCCTGTTCTCACGGAGCTGCCATTCCACTAAGGGAGAAAAATGACAATGAAGGGAACAGCAAGGTAACTATAGATTATGATGAATGCTATGAAGAAAGTAAACTGAGTGATGGGATAAAGTGCATGGGGCTAGGTAGGGTGCTATCTGATACAGGTAATCACCTCTAAACAGGTATACTTAATGAGGCTGAGGAAGAGCCAGTCTGGCAGGAGCGAGGAGAAAGGCTGGAGCCAAGAGAGTGCAAACAAGAGAAAAGGCCCAATGGAGGCAGGAGTCAGACATGCTGAAGAACCAGGAAGCAACCTCAGTTCCTCTGCTGCGTGACAGGGGCTGAAGCACAGGGAAAGGACAAATAAAAAGTACAACTGAGAATCAGACAGAGCCCAGATCTCACAGGCCTTTTTGGCCAAGGGCGGGAGCTTGGATTTGATGCCTCTGCCAAGGACACATACTAAGTGAGGGCCAAGAAGTGCTGATGCCTATTTTAAGATTACTCATGGGACACCTGGGTGGCTCCGTGGTTGAGCATCTGCCTTTGGCTCAGGGCATGATCCTGGGGTCCTGGGATTGAGTCCTACTTCAGGGTCTCCGCAGGGAGCCTCCTCCCTCTGGCTCTGTCTCTGCCTCTCTCTCTGTGTCTCTCATGAATAGGCAAATAAAATCTTAAAAAAAAAAAAAAAAAAAAAAAAAAGATTACCAGGCTATTATGTGGAATATAGGCTAGAGGAGGGCAAGGAGTACAGGAGCAAATCCTAACTCCAGCACCCACTACCCCTCACAGCTTCCAATAAGACCAACTGGCCAGAATGTGAGGATTCCATGAAGGCCGCAGGATAATCTACACATATACAAATATATTTATAGATATATATGTACATCTGTACAGTATTATGTGTGTATAAATATACAGATATATTTTAAGTAAAATATAAAAAACAATACACACACAAATATATCATTATTTCAAATTTACATCCAATGTATTAATTTGTGTTGGATTAATGCATTTTTATATGAAAACATGAGATTTAAAATTCCTTTGACATCTTTGCTTATTTGAAGAGTCTCCTGGGATTGCATGACGAGATGATTAACAACACCATCACCATTTTAAAACCATTATTAGGCACTTCCTAAAACTGCACAATCAGATCAAAATAAATAGAATGCTGGGAGCAATAGAAAACTGTGACTATTACCCAAAATCCACAATTTCACTTTTGTTGTTTCCCCGCTTGTCCCTGGCTATCTTTAAAGAACATAAGATGCTAATATATTTTTTTAAGATTTTATTTATTTATTCATGAGAGACAGAGAGAGAGAGAGAGAGAGGCAGAGACACAGGCAGAGGGAGAAGCAGGCTCCATGCAGGGAGCCTGACGTGGGACTCAATCCCAGGTTTTCAGGATCACGCTCTGGGCTGAAAGGAGGCGCTCAACCGCTGAGCTACCCGGGCTACCCAAGATGCTAATATTTAAAGACATACTTGTGTTTTGTACTCTTAAAGATTGATTTGTCTATTTCATATTAATTCAGCAAATGATAATAAAACGAATACTGGCAAATAAGACAGGTTCCTTGTCCTAAAGCTTCACACATATTTACTCATGAAACCTGACAACAGTAGAAAAACTCTATTATTACCCCCTTCACAGGTGATACAACTGAGTTCCAGAGGACTTAATAACTCCTCCTGTTAATAATTTCATAACTAGTCATACAATTAATAAGTGTCAGTGCTAGGGTAAACAGTCAGGCAGTCTAGCTGCAGGGCCATGCTCTAAACTAGAGGCTGGCAGATTGGGTTGATAAACTACAGCCTGCCCATGAGCCAAATCTGGTCCTTTTCCTGTTTTTATAAATAAAGTTTTATTGGAACAGCCACACCCATTCATTTACATGTTGTCTACCCCTACTTTTGTGACAACAGCAGAGATGAGTATTGTGGCAGAGATTACACGGCCTACAAAGACTAAAATACTTACTTGGTGGTCCTTTCTAGAAAATATTTGCTGACCCCTACTTTAAATCACATACAATATGATATTGCCTATGTGGCAGCCCCTGTTCTAGGCACTTGGAATAGAGTGCACACAGAATTAATGAGGCTCCTGCTCTTACGGTGCTTATAATTATATGGTGGATTTTGCAAGATTTTGTTTATGTGTGTGTGTGCAGAGGGACCATGTTCTGATGCTAACATTTTTTTTTGATGCTAAAATTTTTGACTGTCCAAATATAGATGATCCCTTACATCCCATTCCTTTGTTTAAAAAAAAAAATTGGTAGCACCAGAGCCTTGGGTGTCTTAAAATTACTTTGGGAGGAAAAGCAATTGATTTGATTCTAGAACTTCCATCACAGGCAAGTTACAAAGAGTGTGGCTCTGACCCAGCAGGGTAATTCTCATGTATAAAATACACCTGCCTATTAGAATTGTACAGCTGGCTTGTTCTTGACAAGTATGCCAATAGAAAGATAATTAATAGAAACAAAGATTGCTAAAATTGATAAACGTTTATATAACCAAATCTGAGCTTGCAACTGAAAAGGAAACCTGGCAAATACTGCAGGAATTAAAATATTTCTGAATCAAAACTCTACCTGCAATATTTATTTTTCCCCTCACACCCTCAGTAGTCCCTATTAAGAATTTGTGATTGTCAACGTTACCATGGCAACCTGTTTGAAGGGGCTGCCAATTGAGGCACCTCAGGCTTCCCTACAGCTGACACTCACCAATGATGCTCATCTTTGACTAAAGGGGTGGGGCACAAACTCTTGATGTAACCAGCATCCTATACCAAAGGACTTTTTTTTTCCACGTTATCAGATAATTAAGAATTCATTGAATTCCTAATATGAGCTGAATCCTGGTAAGATTTCACATTTATAATCAAAATGTGGTGAAAATCCATCAATAGAAACAGTTTGCTGATCATATTATCATAATTGTTGATTGAGTGATAGATGACATTAACAGTCTAAACACAGATTTTCTTCTCTTTTTAAAAATTCACTCTTAATTCTAACTTGTGGCCTTCCTTCATGAATTTTGAAGCCACTAATTTGGGATTTGTGATTCAAATTCAATCAAAATGTATTGAATTCCTACCAGGTGCCTTCACATGCATCTTTCATTTAATTCTCTTAGCTACACAACTATTCTTGGAAGTAGATATTATCACATCTATTTTGTAGATGAGTAAACAGAAGCTCAGAGAGGTTAAGTAACTTGCCCAAGCTCACCCAGTGAGAAAAGGGAAGAGATGACAGTCAAATATTAGTCTGCTTACAATATTGCCAGGTCCAAGCTAATGTCTGTCATTGCTTAGCAATATTTTCTTCATAGACTCTTGATGATATATTAGGGGGGGGAAGGGTAAATAGTAAATAAATGAGGCAATTATTTTCACATTGATCAAACTCTCTAACATCTCTATTCAAATCCCTAACATGTTTGATAATGACAAATAGCTCCCTTTCTTATCAGAGTAGTTTAGAGAATTTTCCAGTAAATACTTGGCTTATGGTTGAAATTATTGAATAACCTTGAAAGAAACAAATATTCACCATTTGTTCCTCTAGACATCATCATTGTCTGCCCTATTCTATGCTCTGGAAGGCCTTTAAGGACGAAGTCTTCCTTTCCCTCTGGCTTCCTTCTGGGCTCAGTAAATGGGCAGCACCATGGAGGATCAGAGGACAGAAAGAAAGCAAGGTATTTATTCCTTTTCCACAAGTTGACATTGGCTGTGTTTCTCTAGCAAATGCCAAGCGCCTTCTAGGGCACCTTATCCTAGAGCTGTAGTTCTCACCAGGTTTCTGCAGAAACACCCTCTTCTTATGTCTTCAGGAATAAAGAGTGGTAGAGCCTCTTCCCACTGTTATACTTGGGATGCTCCACCTTACCTTGATATTTTCCTTTTAACCCTGCCCTGCCCTTTACCAGCCATCCCTTTACTGAGTGCTCTTCAATCTAGGCTCTTGAAATGAGAGCTTATAGGTTTGAGACCATCCTCTTTCCTAATACAAGCATTACTGCTATAAATTTTCCTCTCAGCACTGCTTTTCCTATGTTCCATAAATTTGATATGAAGTCTTTTATTCAGTGCAATGCTGTTTTTTTTTTTTTTAATTTCCTTCCTGATTTCCCTTTTGGCCCAAGGATTACTTAGAAGTGTGTTGTTTAGTTTCCAAGTGTTGGGAGATTTTTAATGTTATCCTTCTGATATTGGTTTCTAGTCTGATTCCTTTGTGGTCAAAGAACATACTCTGTATGGTTCCAGTTCTTCTAAATCTGTTGAAGTTTGTTTTATGGCTCAACATATGGCTTACCTTGGCATATGTACCATGAACACTCACAAAGTATGCATATTCTACTCTTATTGGGTGGTGTGTTTTATGAATGTCAGTTCAATTCTGGTGGTTGGTGGTTTTGTTGAGTTCTTCTACATCCATGCTGATTTTCTGTCTAGCTATTCCATCAACTAAATTTTCAGGTGTAATTGTGGGTTTGTCCACTCCATCGTTCAGCTCTATCATTTTTCATTTCATGCATTTTGGAGTTCTGTGTGTGGCACCTCAGTTACAGCCTGGTGAGGATAGGGCTTGGCTTCTCATACCATCTGTGCAGACAGGGATAAGGATGGGCAACAACTTCTTCTTTATACCCATTGTTTTCTAAAACTTTTCTATTTTGCTAATCTGCCCTTTTCCTGCTTCTTTGGTTAAATAAAGCATGCTTTCACTGGGGCTCATTTGATCTGCATCGATGGTTTGGAACTGCCAGTTTCTTCAGCAGCCTTCTGGGATATATGAGAGAAAAAAGAAAATGCAAAGGGACTTACTGCCATGTTGTTATTTGGGTCCTAAGGTCCCTAGCCAGTCTGCTTTCTCTCCACCTTTCATAGTCTTCCTATATTTGTTTTATATTTGTAATAGAATATGCTATAACATAATAATTATACATACTATATAATTTATGTTTATTATATCAAATAATTACTATAATATCTCTACTATCTTTAGTAGTATAAATAGTAGAGATAGTATCTCTACTATCTTTATCTCCAGAGTTTTTTACTTAGAGAAGAAATAGGATGAAATATGTTATTCCATCTTCCCAGAAGCAGAAGCCTTCATGTCAGATAGTTTGGGGGGAAAAATTAATACAGAGAACTAGTTACAAAAGGTTAGATGACCTGAAAAGCTAAACAGAGAATAGTAAAGCCACCTCAAGATTTGCAGTAGCAGAAAGTGGCTACTACTCTAGGACAGATGGCACAAAGAGAGTACATGGTGTTACCAGAGCCCCAAAGCTGGAGCTGCTCAATGGGACTTTGAACCAAAAAAGGAAGGGGTATCCCACAAACAGCATGAACTATGAAGGAAATACAGCCAGTGATGGAGTGTCATCTCCATCTCAAATAGAAAAAGAAAGAGAAAAATACATTGGCTTATCCCCTCCTCCATCCCTCCAGTCTCCTTCCAGTGCCTTCCAGTGGCCAAACTCAGCCAGAAGCCACTTGTCAGGGGAGCTGGGGAAATGTCATTTGCAGGGGTCAGCAATATGGATACTGAACAGAGCAGGAGGAGTCAGGGAGCAGGTCTCAAGGGGAGCAGATAAATGGCACAAGGATGAATAGTTATTTCAGAAGTGCTTTGGATTTGGAGTTCAGAATCTCTAACAGAAGTATAGGATAATGGCAAGAACACAGTAACTATGTCAGAGGCCACAGGAAAATAACATTATTAGGTGGCTCAGTGTGTGCTGAAAGAGGAAGACAACTGGGCTGGCCTACCCAAAACATCTAGTTAACTTCCTAAAAAATCCATCCTTTTTCCTCTGGCTATAACCACCTAGCCTGAAAGATAACAAACACCAAATATTTATTCTTGTGACTATGCTATATTTAGACTCCAGTGTTCTGATGGGGGGGGGGGATGAATAACTCTAGAGGCATTAGGTGTGTCTCCTTCACTGATCCTTTTTAATGATGTGTTTTCTTTTCATTCATTAGTGAAAGCAACTGCGTGCACAGTAGTTTTCAGGCACCTAGGTGATCTGAGTAGAAGTTGGCTATGCTACCACTTTCAGATGGGTATAGAAAATTATAAAGAACATTAAAAATGCTCTGTTTGAACAGGGAAAAGTCAACATTGCTACAAATAGATGTTCTATATCTAGAAGTCTCATGGGTAGATCTATCCGCAGAGAAAATCAACAAGCTTCAGATGGACGACTACCATTGCACCAATGATATTAATTCGGTGGCAACTCATGCGCAATTTCTTGGAAAGGATCTAGGATAAATTTAATTCAGCAGAATTTGTGACGTTAATAAGAGAGAATGATGAATGGAAGAACTCCAGCCAAGTATTTTAAAGAATGCTTTCAAAGAACCCATTTTAATGAACAGCTACTGTATTCATCAAAATTCTTATCCTTTTATTACATTTGGAAAATATATTCTGGAAATGTATTTCTAAACCTAGGAGATTAAATCAACATTTTTATAAAAATATTTTATAACTCAAATTTATTAGTATACTTCTCTCAGGGGTCTGGGGGGGTTAGTTAGATACTATATGAAGGAATCTATGTACAGGACAAATAAGCTATATCTGTTCTCATAAGTGAGTAACTGCTTTGATTGATGGTTTTTTCCTAATTAGTACAGCAAACTATAGCCATACTGGTGTTGGAAGACCAGTGCAATAAATTATCCTTCAATTGTCATTCAAAGCAAAGTTCAAGAGAGAACTAAACATTAGGCTAGGGGAGGAAAAACCATAGTACGCATGGTTTATTAATAATGTACAAGAATGGCTAGCATAGTACTTGAATGAGATGGAGGTGATGAAAGTCAATTAAAATCTTGAGACAGTTTTTGAGATTTGGAATATTAATTAGAAAAAGCAACTGCAGAATACTGGCATAACCAGACACACATTTGAAATCTTGTTTGTAGTTCAAGAAGCCCATTTTGTAAAGCACACTTGAGAGACTGAGAAGATGCACCTAGAAAAAAGCAATTAAAATAATTCAGAGCTGGAAGACGTTAGGTCAACTCGGCACACGTAGTATAAAAGGATACGATGGCCATCAGGATACACCAGGAAAACCACTAACACAGCTACTTCTGTGGGACTCTTTAGTGGCTTTTTTTGTAGGTTTGGATTTTTTGTTGTTGTTGTTTTTTGTTTCTTTTTGGCAAAGGCCACTTTAAAAACACAAATACAAGAAAGTCAGTTATAAGCAGATAGTGTTGCAAACTATTATGAATTGCCTCATTCAAGCATATGTGAAAGAAAAGCCATTTCTGCTCTGGTTAAGCAAATCATATCTGTCTACAATAGAATTAGAGATGCCACAGACTGGGTAGCTTGGCTTTATTTCTGTGACAGGATGTCTAGTCTGCAAAAATAAAAATAACTAACATCTTTGAGAACCTTCTTGTGTACCAAGCCCTGCAGTAAGCTTCTCAATGCTTTAGGCTCTCCAGAATATAAGCTATAGGAAGGCAGGGAAACTTGTTTGTGCTGTTTTGTCCCATCTCTGGCACATCTTAGGCACTCAATAAATACATTGTTGATGCATAATGTAACATACACTGGGTAGCATTTTTTTAAAACAGTTTATTTACTTTAGAGAGAGTATGCAAACAAATAGGTTGGGAGGGGGAACAGAGGAGGAGGTAAAAGGACATAGAATCTAAAGTAGACACTATGCTCAACATGGGGCCTGATATAGGGCTCTATCCTACAACCTTGAGATCATGCCCTGAGCTGAAACCAAAAGTCAGACGCTTAATCAACTGAGACACTCAGGTGCCCCTCAATGGGTAAATTTTACTTACTTTTACTTTTTAGTTACTACATGACTTGGTTTCTAGCTCTACTACTTGCCTTCTAGCTCTCTCACTTACTCTTTCTGATGGAAGTTGGCTGCCATATTGTGAGCTGCACTCTGAAGGGGCTCAGAACTGAGGAACTGAGTGAGAAACTGAGGCCCTTAGTCCAGTGTCCCATAAGCTACTTGGCTCTTGAGACCAAATATATGAGTGAGGCTGAAAGTAGATTCTCCAGCCTTAGTTAACTTCAAGATGACTGTGGTCAGCCTTAGCCATGTATTCTTGTGAGAAATCCTGAATTACTTACCCACCCAATCCATACCTGGATTCCTGACATACAGAAACTATGAGATAAAAGTATTTGTCCTTTTGAGCTAGGTTTGTGTAATTTATACACAGCTATAGATAGTTAATACATAAAACTACAGAAAAGTAGTCTTTTTTTAAAGTTGAATTTTAGGTGTTTTTAAAAAATATTTATTTATTTATTTGAGAGAGAACAGGAAGAGGAACAGAGGGAGAGGGACAAGAAGACTCTGTGCTGAGCTTAGAGCCCAATGCAGGGCCTGATCCCAGGACCCTGAAATCGTGACCTGAGCCAAAATCAAGAGTCAGATGCCTAACTGACTGAGTCACTCAGGCACTCCTGAGTGTTTGGTTTTTTTTTTTTATTCTAACATAATTTTCTACTTTTACCTCTTTATGGAATGAATTATTGTTTCTCAAAAATTGACTTTGCTTTGGCAATGTGCTAACAGGTGCTCCTTCCAATGACCAAAAGATGGAGGCAGTATTATAATTGAAAATTTAATTTTCCCATTTTATATGCTGCCCTAGCTTATTGACAAAGGGGGCTTTATAAACCATTTGTAGAAAATTATAATTGAGTCCAAGTTCTAAAAATACTTTAAAATTCATTAGGTTTATTCAACACAACATTGTACATATCATAATGATACAAAGTGCGAAAATTGATCTTCAGACACCTTCCTATTGAAGTGAAAATGGGCTCTGTCGGGTATAATGACATCCATCTGTTTTCTTCCTTATAGGCAGACAACAGCTGTACAAATGAGTCCGAAGGATTCACACCATTTCACCATTCCATTCTAAATACAGTAGTCCCCCCCCCCCCATCTGTGGGGAATACATTCTAAGACCCTCAGTGGATGCCTGAAACTGTGGATAATACCAAACCCTCTATAGAGTTGACCCTTCAAAAACACAGGTTTTGAACTACACAAATCCACTTATATGCAGGGTTTTTTTTAAAATACAGTACAGTATTGTAAGTATATTTTATCTCCCATATGATTTTCTTAATACTTTTCTCTAGCTTCCTTTATTATAAGAATACAATATGTAATACATATAACATACAAAATATGTGTTAATCAATGTTTATGTTATCAGTTGAGGCTTCTAGTCTAACAGTAGGCTATTAGTTTAGTTTTTTTTTTTTTTTAAAGGATTGTATGTCTGTCTGTATGTATTTATTTATTTGAGAGAGAGAGAGGGCAAGGGGATGAGAGGGAGAGGAAGAGGGAAAAGCAGACTCCTCACCGAGCATAGAGCCCAACATGGGGCTCGAACTTACAAACCCAAGAACATGACCTGAGCCAAAATCCAGAGTCAGATGTTTAACAATCTGAGCCACCCAGGCACCCCACTATTAGTTAAGTTTTGGGGGAGTCAAAAGTTTAGGCAGATTTCGACTGTGCAGGGGGTGGTGCTCCTAACCCCATGATGTTCAAGGGTCAACTGTATACTGGTTTTTTCTCTGTACATACATATGTGCCTATGATACAGGTTTAATTTATAAATTAGGCATAGTAGATAATAAAAATAAAATAGAGCAATTATAACAACATCCTATAATAAAAGTTATGTGAATGCGGTCTCCCTCTCTCTCTGAAAATATTTTATTGGAATGTACTCACCCTTCTTGTGATGATGTGAAATGATAAAATGACAACATGATGAGATAAAGTGGGGTGAATGATGCAGGCATTGTGACCTAGCATTAGTCTACTACTCACCATCTGACAATAAGTCAGAAAGACGATTACCTGCTCCTGGATGGTAGTTGACTGCAGGTAATTAAAACCATAGAAAGCAAAACCACAGAGAAGGGAGGATTACTCTATGGAGAACTCCCTGTTTTCTGGCCCCCAAGTTCCAATGATACCTATATAGTAGAGCTTACTTTTGTACCACCAATGTTATAAACAATTTTATAAGATAAATTTAATACTTTAATGGAACCAAATAAATTTAATCTTTGAAATTGGAAGAGTCTGGGAATACTAACCACACTAACTCCATCTTTGACCCTCCATTTTGTTCATGCCAGGCAATGACCTTGGTCAGAGCACAATGCTCCAGACCTCAGTGGAGGTTAATGTATATCCTCACCGGAATGTGGAAGGCTTGTTTGGATCTTTCCTAAAATGGCACACAGAGGGCTCACTTTAGATAACTAACAGAGATCCTCTGGCACTCAGATGGTGCCACTTTAGATAACTACCCTGTGACCTCATCACCACGCCCCTCACTCCACAAAAGCTGGGAATTAAGGTCTGGACTGGGCAGAGAATGACGGTAGAGAATAGCTGTGTACCACCTGGATCATCTGTCAGCCTGATCCCCTCTGTAAGTAAGTATATATTTTTTTTTAAGATTTTATTTATTAGAGAGAGGTAGGGATATAGGGGCAGATGGCAAGGGAAACCCAAGAAGACCCCACAATGAGCACTGAGCCCAACATGAGGCTCAATCTCACAATCCCAATCACAATCTAAGCCAAACCAAGAGTTGGATGCTTAACTGACTGAGCCACCCAGACCCCCTGTCAGGAGGTTATCCTAAATAAAACTCTGTGTAAATGACATGGAGTGACTTGCTTCGTTTTTCTGTCTCAAAATGCCTACTCAGAAGGTTACTTTAGTGGCCCTCCTCTACCTCCTAACACAAGGGTCTTAGAGTTACCATTATGAATAGCAAGTATTATTCTACTTAATTAAAATAAGCCTCTTATCATGTAGCTTCACCAAAGCCCTTTTACTTGTCTCCTCAGACTAGAGGCATTCTGTTTTATCACTGTGAAGTATCTGGCATATGGTAGAAACTCAGAACTTTATGCCTAACGAATCAATACATGAACTCCACCTTCCTTTATTCATTCAAAGATGCTTCAACATAGTCCTAGTCCTCAAGGACTGGTGGGAAAAGGCAGGGAATATACAAATAATCATGATGTAAGATAGTAATAATAATTGCTTTGAGAAGTGTTCAAATTATATTGAGGATTTATTAAAAATACACAAATCTCTGGACTCCAGCCTTCATTTTAATGTTTAATTTAGAATGTAAGAGGTGTTGCAGTCAAACGTTTTCTGTAAAGGGCCAGATAGTAAATGCTTTTGGTTTTCCCAGCCATACAACTTCTGTTGCAACTACCCAACTCCACAATTACACTGCTAAAGCAGCTGTAGACAACACATAAATGAACGGATGTGGCCATGTTCCATTAATACATTATATATGAACATTTAAATTTGAACTTTATATCATTTCTCATGGTATGAAATATTGTTATTTTAATTTTTTCAACCATTTAAAAATATAATAACCATTCTTAGCTCATGGACTGTACAAAAACAGAGCTGGTCAGATTCAGCCTGAGGGCTATACTTTGCCAACTTTTGGCACAGATGAAAGAGCACAGACTCTGGAATTATCCTGACCTAAGTTTATTCAGCTTTACTCTTTACAACTTGTGACCTGAGCAAACTACTTGCCCATGTGAACATGCTCCTTCACCTGAGTGATGAAAGACTTCAGTATTACCTACTTCATCCTTGAGATGGCAGGAAACTTGAAAGAGAAAGAGAGAGAGAGAGAGGCTAAAAGGCCTGCATGCTAAAACAATGACTGTGCTACTTGAACTATCATAGTAAACATGTTTTCTTTTTACATGCCAATCAGGGAACTAATTTGGACATGGGATTTAATTAAATGCTGTTGGCTGCATCACTAATATACTCCTTTTTCTTCATCTTATTCTTTTACACAGTAGTCATTTCTTTTTGGCATTTGTTATTGTAATGTGATGAGACCTCAACATAACGTGTCATGGAGTGCACCAGGCAGCATCTTTTATTTTTATATGACTAGGTTTTAATGGGTT
Organism: Canis lupus familiaris; assembly: GCF_011100685.1. Lineage (NCBI taxonomy): Eukaryota > Metazoa > Chordata > Mammalia > Carnivora > Canidae > Canis > Canis lupus. The sequence goes on along the minus strand of NC_049241.1, from coordinate 29,826,169 downwards.
TTTACAATTTAGCTCTAGGACGTCTAGCCTGCCAAATCATTCAGCAAATGCTAAGGAAATTGTCTTAACTAGCACACTGCAAGTAAATGGTTCAATTTAATACATCATAAAAATAATAAAAAGAGGAAAATAAAATGGGTAGGGAAAAATCATTTTGGAGAAAAATCCTAGATTTCTCTTCAATTAAGATTTGAAGAAACAAAATTTACCTTTTATTTTTTCCATGTGAAGAGGGACAGGCATTATAGCTACTCTGATCATGATTCCTCCTCCCTCCCCTCAAAAAGACACATTTCTCATTTGATCACATTTACTTTACACTGTGCCTGACAAGTGGTCAATCCTCCAGTTTCATTTCAACAATCTGTCCCTGATAAAGGGGCGTCTTAAAGGAATAATGTCTTAGCTGGAGATAATGAATATTCTAATAACAGAATATTATGCATTACACTAGAGGCAAGTGGATAGTGGTGGGAGTGGTAAGGCAGTAGAGTTATAGAGAGAAAACAAGCCCTTCCCTGTGATATGTGGGATCCAGGGAAGAAAGTACAAATAGAAACCATGTTGAAATATTTAGAAGCAGGACGCCTGGGTGGCTCAGCAGTTGAGCATCTGCCTTCAGCTCAGGGTGTGATCCCAGGGCCCTGGGATCGAGTCCCACATTGGGCTCTCTGCATGGAGCCTGCTTCTCCCTCTGCCTATGTCTCTGCCTCTCTCTATATATGTCTCTCATGAGTAAATAAGTAAAATCTTTTTTTTTTAAAGAAATATTTAGAAGCTATAAGTCAAACTAGCTCCTTGCCAGCAACTCACCCATAGCTCTGCAGCCCAATGTCCAGGAATAACCCTCCAGCCTGAATGTTAAAAGCCTGTTGGACCTAAAACTACAACACTGCAGTAGCATGGGTATACTGGGCAGGGCAGGGTGAAAGGTAGACCTCAACTCACACCCAACTCTTCTGAGTGGTGATTGGACTGAAAAACTATTAGAACTCATGATCAAGTTCAGCAAGGTTGCAGAATAGAAGATCAATGTACAAAAAGCTATGGTATTTCTTTTCTTTTTTTTTTAAAGCTATGGTATTTCAAGACATTAACAATGAGCAATCCAAAACCAAAATTATGAAAACAATTCCATTCACAGTAGCATCAAAAAGAATACAAATACTTAGGCATAATTTTTTAATTTAAATTCAATTAGCCAACATATAGTAGTAGTACATTAGTTTCAGATTTATAGAGTTCAGTAATTCATCAGTTGCGTATAACACCCAGTGCTCATCATATCACATGCCATCCTTAATGCCTGTTACCCAATTACCCCATCCTCCCACCCATCTCCCCTCCATCAACCCCATATTTGTTTCCTATAGTTAAGAGTCTCCCATAGTTTGTCTCCCTCTCTGATTTCTTCCCATTCAATTCCCCCTCCTTCCCCTATAATCCTCTGTGATATTTCTTATGCTCCACATATGAGTGAAGCCATATGATAATTGTCTTTCTCTCACTTATTTCACTCAGCATAATACCCTCCAGTTCCATCCATATCGATGTTAAGATTTCATCCTTTTTGATGGCTGTATAGAATTCCTGTGTGTGTGTGTGTGTGTGTGTGTGTGTGTGTGAGAGAGAGAGAGAGAGAGAGAGAGAGAGAGAGATCTTCTTTATCTATTCATTTGTTGATGGACATCTGGGCTACCTCCACAGTTTGGCCATTGTGGGCATTGCTGCTTTAAACATTGGAGGGCAGGTGCCCCTTTGGATTACTACATTTATATCTTTGGGGTAAATACCTAGTAGTGCAGTTGTTGATCATAAGGTAGCTCTATTTTCGACTTCTCAAGGAACCTCCTTACTGTTTTCCAGAATGGCTGTACCAGCTTGCATTCCCACCAATAGTATAAGAAGGTTCCCCTTTTTCCACATCCTCATCATTTGTTGTTTCCCAACTTGTTAATTTTAGCCATTCTGACTGGTGTGAGGTGGTTTCTCATTGTGGTTATGCTTTGTAATTTCCCTGATGCTGAGTGATGTTGAGCATTTTTTCATGTGTCTGTTGGCCATTTGTATTTCTTCTTTGGAAAAGTGTCTGTTTGTGTCCTCTGCCCATTTCTGACTGGATTATTTGTTCTTTGGGTGTTGAGTTCGGTAAGTTCTTTATAGATTTTGGATACTAGCTCTTTAAATGATAAGATATTTTCAAATATCTTCTCCCATTCCATAGGTTGCCTTTTAGTTTTGTTGACTATTTCCCTTGCTGTGCAAAAGCTTTTTATCTTGATGAAGTCGCAGTAGTTCATTTTTGCTTTTGTTTCCCCTACCTTTGCAGATGTGTCTAGTAAGAAATTGCTTCAGCCGAGGTCAAAGAGGTTGCTGCCTGTGTTCTCCTCTAGGACTTTGATGGATTTCTGTCTCACATTTAGGTCTTTTATCCATTTTGAATTTATCTTTGCATATATTGTAAGAGAATGGTCCAGTTTCATTCTTCTACATGTGGCTGTCCAATTGTCCCAACATAATTTTTTGAAGAGATTTTTTCCATTGGACATTCTTTCTTGCTTTGTCAAAGATTAGTTGACCATAGAATTGAGGGTCCATTTCTGTGTTCTTTATTCTGTTCCATTGATCTATGTGTCTATTTTTGTGTGTGTGTGTCAGTACCATAGTGTCTTCATAATTACAGCTTTGTAATATAGATTGAAGTCCAGAATTGTAATGCTACCAGCTTTGGTTATCTTTTTCAACATTCCTTTGGCTATTCAGGGTCTTTTCTTGTTCTATACAAATTTTAGGATTATTTGTTCCAGCTCTGTGAAAAATGTCAATAGTATTTTGATAGGGATTGCATTGAATGTATGGATTGCTCTGGGTAACATAGACATTTTAACAATATTTGTTCTTCCAATCCATGAGCATGAAATGTTTTTCCATTTCTTTGTCTTTTCGTCAATTTCTTTCATAAGTGTTCTGTAGTTTTTAGAGTACAGATCCTTCACTTCTTTGGTTAGGTTTATTCCTTGGTATTTTATGGTTTTTGGTGCAATTTTAAATGGTATGGATTCCTCAATTTCTCTTTCTTCTGTCTCATTGTTAGTTTATAGAAATGCGACTGATTTCTGTGCATTGATTTTATATCCTGCGACTTTGCTGAATTCCTACATGAGTTTCTAGCAATTTTGGGGTGGTGCCTTTTGGGTTTTACACATAAAGTATCATGTCATCTGCAAAGAGTGACAGTTTGACTTCTTTGCCACTTCTTTTATTTCTTTTGGTTGTAGATTGCTGAGGCTAGGACTTCTAGTACTATGTTGAGTAACAGTGGTGAGAGTGGACATCCCTATCATGTTCCTGATGTTAGAAGAAAGGCTCTCAGTTTTTCCCCTTTGAGAATGATATTCACTGTGGGCTTTTCATATATCATTTTTATGATATTGAAGTATGTTCCCTCTATCCCTATACTGTGGAGAGTTTTAATCAAGAAAGAATCCTGTATTTTGTCAAATGCTTGTTCTGCATCGATTGTGTGGATCATACAGCTCTTGTCCTTTTATTAATGTGATGTATCATGTTGATTGATTTGCAGATGTTGAACCGCCCTTGAAGCCCAGGGAAAAAAATCCCACTTGGTTGTGGTGAATAATCCTTTTAATGTACTGTTGGATCCTATTGGCTAGTATCTTGGTGAGAATTTTGGCATCTGTGTTCATCAGGGGTATTGGTCTGTAATTCTCCTTTGTAGTGGGGTCTTTGGTTTTGAGAGCAAGGTATTGCTGGACTCATAGAACAAGTTTGGGAGTTTTCCTTTCATTTTTATTTTTGAAACAGCTTCAGAAGAATAGGTATTAATCCTTCTTTAAATATTTGGGAGAATTCCTCTGGGAATCCATCTGGCCCTTAATTCTTGTTTGTTATGAAATTTTTGATTACTGCTCCAATTTCATTGCTGGTTATGGGTCTGTTCAGGTTTTCTATTTTTTCCTGTTTCACTTTGGTAGTTTGCGTGTTTCTAGGAATGCATCTGTTTCTTCCAGATTGCCTAATTTATTGGCATTTAGTTGCTCGTAATGCATTCCTATAATTGTTTGTATTTCCTTGGTGTTGTTCATGATCTCTCCTCATGATTTTATTAATTTGGGTCCTTTTTCTTTTCTTTTTGATAAGTCTGGCTACCGGGTTATTGATCTTACTCTTTCAAAGAACCAGCTCCTAGTTTTGTTGATCTGTTCTACTATTCTTTGGTTTCTATTTCATTGATTTGTGTTCTAATCTTTATTAATCCTCTTATGCTAGGTTTAGGCTTTATTTGCTGTTCTTTCTCCAGCTGCTTTAGGTGTATGGTTGTGTATTTGAGACTTTTCTTGTTTCTTGAGAAAGGCTTGTATTGCTATGTACTTCCCTCCTAGGGTCACCTTTGCTGCAACCCAAAGGTTTTGAACAGTTGTGTTTTCATTTTTTTCCATGAATTTTAAAAATTATTCTTTAATTTCCCACTTAACCTATTCATTCTTTAGTAGGGTGCTCTTTAACCTCCACATATTTGAGTTCCTTCCAAATTTCCTCTTGTGATTGAGTTCAAGTTTCAAAGCAATGTGATCCAAAAATATGCAGGGAAAAATCCCAATGTTTTGGTACCCATTGAGACCTGATTTGTGACCCAGTATGTGATCTATTCTTGAGAATGTTCTATGCACACTTGAGAAGAATGTATATGCTGTTGCTTTAGGATGGAATGCTCTGAATATCTGTGAAGTCCATCTGGTCTAGTTTATCACTCAAAGCCTTAGGAACAACTTTAAAAAATGTACACTCTGAAAACTATGAAAATATTTTTTATTAAAAAAAACCTAAATAAGTGGAAGGACATTCCATGTTCAGAAGACTTAATATTGTTAAGATGGCAATATTTCCCAAATCAATCAACAGATTCAACGCAATCAATGTCAAAATTTCAGCTAGCTATTTAAAATAAATTGACAAACTAATCCTACAATTCACAGAGTAATGCAAGAGACTCAGAATAGCCAAAAAATCTTGAAAAAAGAAGAGCCAAGTTGGAAGAGTCCTTCTTCCTAATTAAACAAAAAAACCCTGAAAAGCTAGAGTAATCACTAATCAAGGTAATGTGGTATATATCTATAAGGGTAGATGGATAGATCAATGAAATAGAATTAAAAATATAGAAACATAATCTCACATTTATGGTCAATTGATTTTCCACAGAAGTGCCAAGACAATGTAATGAGGGAAATAGTATTTTTTTCAACAAATGGTGGGGTGGTGGCATATCCACAAACAAAAGACGGGGTTTGATCTCTGCCATATAGAAAATGTGACTCAGTGTGAATTATAGACCTCAACATAAGAGGTGCAAGTAAAAACTTCTTAAAATGTAGGAGATAAATAGTAACAATCTTTGGTTAGGCAAAGCCTTAGATACAATACCAAAAGCACAAATAACAAAGTAAAAATAGATAAATAAGACTTCATAACAAATTAAGACCTTTTGTGCATCAAAGGATAACTTCATCAAAATGAAAAAACAACTGACAGAATGGGAGAAAATATTTGCGGATCATATATCTGATAAGAGACTTGTATCCAGACTATACAAAGAACTCTCACAATTCAATTGTGAAAAAAGACAACCCAATTTTAAAATGGGCGAAGTATTAGAACAAACATTTCTCCAAAGAAGTTATACAAATAGCCAATAAATATATGGACAAATGCTCAACATCATAACTCATTAGGGAAATGAAAATCAAAGTCATAATGAGATAACACCTTTCATCCATTAAAAAGGCTATAACCAAAAAGACATGACAAAAGTGTGTGTTGGCAAGGAGGAGAAAAAATCAAAAAATTTTTTCAATGTTCAGCTTCCTTTAATGACCTCCATCTCCCTGAAGGGCAGGTACAGGTAGCTAGGTGATGGCAAGAGATGTTTACTTGAAGATCTTGCCCTGATTAAGGGTTTTCCCCACATGCTGGAAGGCCCCCTCCCAGGAAAAGTACTCTCGAACCAGCATCTGGGTCTCCTCACTGCCAGGATCCAGTTTCCACCATGTATAGGACTCGTAGTTCCACCTGCCAATCTGGACTCAGCGGAAAGCCTTGAGAAGACCCAGACTCCAGAAATGGAGCTGCTGTTGTTGGTTCCAAAGAGGATGACACTGGCAAAGGCATTCTTCCTCAGCTTGTACAACCGTTGGAACATTCCAGTGATGAGGTTACTACTCATAAAGGTCTGGGTGAGCTCCTCAGGGAAGCGGTACTCAGCGTACCACAGGGACCAGCCATCCTTATCAAAGTTCTCCTAGAAATACAGCAGCGCCACAGAGTGTCCTCATTGGAGTACTTGTGCTTAAATTCGTCCAACACAAAGGTACTCTTGGGCAGGTGAGCAAAGGGGTCTTTGGCCTTTGGCTCAGCAGCCAGTGCTTGCTCACATTCATCCATTTCCTCCTCAGGAGCAGGTGCAACAGCCGCCTTTTCCTCTTTCCGCTCAGCCTGGGGCTTCTGCTTCTCTTCCCAAGAACCCTTCTCTTTCTGTGGGGTGTCCTTTTTAGGTTGGCTCTCTGCAAACTTTTTAGCATCAAACTGGGCCATCTTCTCACAGTTTCACATCCCCTAAGACAGCCCGGAACTGGGGCTGGTTAATGCAGGTAAGGAACCAGCAGTTGGTACTGGGGAAGGCCTTGTGGAAAGAAGGTTCCAGGACCTGTTTATAGAGCCACAACAGGGTGCAGACAACTGTGACATCAGCCAGTGTCACACGTCCACCCACCAGGAAAGTCCTCATCTTCAAATGAGTATCCAGGAGCCCCAGAATTCGCCTCACTTCCTCCTTTGCATTCTCCGTGTCCTGCTTGTTGTGGTGCATGATGCCCAAGGTAGGAAACACCCAGGTACTGGCTGGGGGCACTATGTCGCTATCAGCAAAGCTCACCCACTGCACCACCTGGGCTGCTGCCTCTGGAGTACTTCCCCACAGCTCCTCATTGCTCACATAGTAGGCAATGGCATTGCTCTCAAACACACAGAATCCATCGTCACCCTCAAATGCTGGAACCTTGCCAGCAGGAAATTTACGGAGAAATTCAGGGGTGTGATTGGTTTGGCCAAAGTGGAAGTAGGGTGGTGCAGAGAGCACGCAGACCTGAGCCCTGCTATACTGAGCAGCAATGAGAGCCTTGAAGGCCCTCCGGTTTTCAGGATATGTGTACAGGGTCCAGGCCGCCATGGTGATTCCGCAGAGAAAGGGGAGGGTTTGTTTTAATGTATTTTAACTTAAATCCTAAGGTAACCTAAATGGTCTTGGATGGCAACTGACAAACTTTTTCTTCAAGGGACAGATATTCAGTATTTCAGGCTTGTTGGCTATATACTTATCTAGTCTATGGTTGCTTTCAAGCAACAACACAATTTAGACAAATGGGTATGGCTATGTTTCAATAAAACTTTGTTTATAAAATCAAGCAAGGGACCCACAAGCCTAGTTTGCCAATCCCTGGTCTATGGAAGCCCTGTACTATCTTAAAACCAAGACTTCTGGTGTGACAGAGTGCACAGTTGAGAAATAATCTGTCTCAAACTTTCATGGTATTTTTCTCCTCACCTCCCTAAAGTGAAGCCAAGGCTTTATATCCCAGCTTCCTTTGCCCCAGGGGAGAGTTAAATACTTTGTTTTTAATAACCTTCCAATCACAGAGCAATATAATGATAATTATAATAATAGCTGACATTTACTGAAGGTTTAGTAAGTACCAGACATGGTACAAAGCATGCTTTATGACAATTAAATTATTTCATCATCACCATAACCCTATGCAGTGGAATTGTTATCATTCCTATTAGCTAGGAAACTGAAGTTTAGAGAACTCCAACACATAGGTAGTTCTAGAAAGAGTAATGATTTCAACCTGGGCAGAGCCCATGATTTTTAACTGCTACATGTATAAGAGTACACAAATTTGTGGCACAAATAGAAGTTTTTAAAAACTGAAAGGAAGTTAAATAGTCTCACCCCTTAGAAAGCTGGGGCCTCTAAAGCCAGAGAAATGGAAAAGCTCAATGAAGGTGAGGACCTGTGCCCCATTCCCATGCAGAATGTATAGGATGACAAGAGCTTTGGTGGGACAAGTATATGGGTCTCTGTGGGACTGAGCAGCAAGCTTAATGGTGTTGAAGGATGGTATGAAGACTCGGTAGCCAGGGAAGAGGAGTGCCTTCAGAATTCCCCTCCCTCAAATGAACTCACAGGAGGAAGAATCTGAACAGTCACCATTAACTGGTTTTCCTGGACACTCTTGAGTCCCTAGAACCATTTTCTAGCACTGAGAGGAAGATTGGCCAAAATAATGCTGAGTAGACATCATGCCAACTACATTGCTGAAGTCTAAGTTAGATGTAGTTTAATTTGGCAAACTAAAAAAGTACTTGTCTCCTTGAAACCAAGAATCATAGAACAAATTCATAGTACAAAGTTGGCTGAGGCATGGAGAGGGATGATGAAGAGATGCTATCTGGTGACAGAAGAAAAAATAACTTTATGTTTCTTGTTTGAAGGAGTAGGGGAGTAAAGGTCATTGGAGGAACTAGTTCTGAGGAATGGGCAGGGTTGTGTGTGATGTAAACAACCTAATCAATCTTCATATATCATAGCAGGAAGTTACTTGATACCTAAGAACTCAGACCAAACTCACTTTCTGTTTCTGTACTAAGCAATACTGGGACAAAACTATAAATAACTTAGTTCCTTGCTCCAGGGAATACCTGCTGCTGGTAGATAAGACCAAACTACCTAGATAGCTTACTTATCAAGTCTAAGTCTGCTCATCAACATTTGCTTCAAAGTATCATCTCGTGCCCACCAATCTAAAATTAGTATCCCCCTAACTCAGCCCAATTCCTATCAGTTTCTGCCTTGCAAGACTTGCCTTAAATCACCCAAAACTTTATACATATCCTTCTCTGTTTTACCCTTCCTGAGAATCTAGTAAGATTCTGGGAAAGTGACCTTATTAATGCAGTAAATCTAATAAACCTAAATTTTCTTGATAAACAAGGCTTTCTAGTAGTCTTGAAAGGACTAAGGAGTTGGCAGTCGACAATCCAGGGTGGATAAATTAAAAAGTAGTAGGAAAAACATTTAGAGATACTAAAGGAATTCCCTGAAAACAGAAATGGTTAAAAAAAAAAAAAAAGAAAGAAAGAAATGGTTAAAAGAGTCTCCCTCTAGTGGTGGGGAGAGATAGAGCACGGGACAATTGTATTTCCTGTTAAGTCTTTCTGTACCAATAGCTTTTTAAACCATGTATAAATATTACTATGGTAAAATTTATTTAAAAGTTTTAAATACTAGTAATAGGAACACAGTGGCTTTCAGGCCATTCCCCCAAACCTTTGTTTATACCAAGAGAGCAGATATTCCTCTTTCTGGATTCAGCCCTGAAAACATAATGTAATACTGAGCTAACAAAGAAGCACTGCAAGTTATATCCATTCTTGTGCCACTATAAAGTCACAGCTAATAGACATATTTTACAAGCACGGAAATGAGGCCAAAAGAATCTAAAATATTTCCAGAGTCCATAATGCACCCTTCAACTGCTGCTGTACAACTTCTTAGGTTATCATGATATGTGTGAATTGATCTTATTTGGGATTGGGTCCTCGACCTGCCCCTGCTCTCACCACTCGCCTTCCCAGCCAATTCCTACTCTTAACTCACCTTCAACGAGAAAATATCGCAAGGGAAGAAGTCATTTTTCTTATAGGACAGACCTTTTCTCGCAGCTCCAATTATTTTTTAATCTCAAACCTTGGAGAGGAAATTACCTTTTCAGATTAGAAACCCCTCATTTGTGCCTAGCTCCAGCCTGAGTTTACATATTGAGTACCTTGCTATGAGGGCACTGTATTTGAGAAGTATTAGGAAGATCTATGGTGAGGGGGGACACCTGAGTGGCCCAGCAGTTGAGCTTCTCCCTTTGGCTTAGGTGTGATCCCAGAGTTCTGGGATCGAATCCCACATCGGGCTCCCCTTTGGGGAGCTTGCTTCTCCCTCTGCCTATATCTCTGCCTCTCTTTGTGAATAAATAAATAAATAAATAAATAAATAAATAAATCCTTAAAACACAAACAAACAAATAGGAAGGCCAATGGGGGAACAAGTGAGGGTTATGGAAGTCCATTGAAAGGTCTCAGCAGGGATCCCTGGGTGGCGCAGTGGTTTAGCGCCTGCCTTTGGCCCAGGGCGCGATCCTGGAGACCCGGGATCGAATCCCACGTCAGGCTCCCGGTGCATGGAGCCTGCTTCTCCCTCTGCCTGTGTCTCTGCCTCTCTCTCTCTCTCTCTGTGACTATCATAAATAAATAAAAATTAAAAAAAAAAAAAAAAAAAAAGAAAGGTCTCAGCAGACCAAATACAAATACACTTCAGTTCAAAAAATAGTTGTGTCTGTGAAAAACATCTTTGAAAGTACATTTTTGGATAAAAACACACACATACATACACAAATGGCATGTGCAAAGAGCCTCTTTCCACAGTCAAAGACCATAAAATAAGTTGAATCTGGATCTCAGAATGTCCCCTTCCTTAAACTCCACAAAGACCATAAAATAAGTTAAATCTGGATCTCAGAATGTCCTCTTCCTTAAACCTTGAAATAAAAAGAAGCTATCCAGAGTCAAGTTCCCCTCACTTCAGAATCCAATCCCAGAATTGACTAAGAGACACATTCATGATAGTGATGTAGCTTATTTTTTAAAATACTTCAACTCCTTGTTGGGGTGAAAGCTATAGAAATACTAGTAAGTGTGCACTGAATAATCATTCATTCAACAATATCTATCAGGTGTCTCCACATGGCAGGCACAACTCCAGACACTAGGGATGAAGGTGAACAAGACCAGAGTCCCTGACCACAAAAAGTCCCAAACTAGTCATCTGTACCCAGTAGGCACATCATAAATGTCAGGGGATCAAATGAATCAGTAAGTTTAAAAATTAAGTCAAAAGACAATAAAATCACTCGAGTGTTAGACTTTTCTGATTCTCTTATAACACATTTTAAAATGCTAATAGGGATCCCTGGGTGGCGCAGGGGTTTGGCACCTGCCTTTGGCCCAGGGCGCGATCCTGGAGACCCGGGATCGAATCCCACGTCAGGCTCCCGGTGCATGGAGCCTGCTTCTCCCTCTGCCTGTGTCCTCTGCCTCTCTCTCTCTCTGTGTGTATCTCTCATGAATAAATAAATAAAATCTTTAAAAAATAAATAAATAAATAAATAAATAAATAAATAAATAAATTAATTAAAAAAATGCTAAGAAAAAGTAAGTAATGTGGAAAAGCATTCAATGATGGGAAATATATACGACACTACCTTACAGAAAAAGGACAATACAAATTCTATACATAGTTTTGTTTGTCAACAAGAAATACATAGGAGGGGGAAAAAATCTGAAATGCAACAATCCAAAATGTTAACTGTGATTTTCTTTAAGATTAGAAATTACTTGTTATCATATTTTTACTTTTTCCTTTTGTTCAATTTTTCTACACCAAGCACACATTGTGTGTATAAGGAGGGAAAATTGGTTTTATAAGAGAAAAACATCGCTATAGTCATTCTGCACTTAGCAATGGAACGAAGAGATCCTCAGAAAACAGACCATTGACAGGCTAACCAGTTTCCATCAGCTTTGACCTCCGTATCACAAGACAACTTTATTTTCCTGTCTCAAATCTCATCTCTGTGTAGCATGATGGAGTTGCTAATGTTTAGAAAAGGAAACAACTCTGGGTCTAGGAGAAAGCCCCGCAGCACAGAATGCAGGAAACAATCAGGAACTTGTTTCAGGCAGGGAACACTTGGCACAGGGGAGCTCTTAAAATCACACATGGCTGAAAATGTTGTCAAATGATCTCTTGGTTTTTTTTTATTTCTTCAGTTCCCTAACTCATGAAACTGTAACAGTGTATTTCATATTTACTTTCTATTAAAAAAAAAAAACCTTTCCTTAAAACATAAATCGTAGGTCTTGTGGAACAAATAGACACTGACAACTACAATAATAGCTAATGTTCCTGCATACTTGCTGTGTGCCAGGCACTGTGCTATACTTTGTACATGCATTATTTTATTTAATTGTCAGGCCCATGAAATAGGACTCATCCAACACACTTAAAGATGAGGAAACAGAGAGATGGAAGGAACTTGCCCAAGATCCCATTACTAATGGTAGCAGAGGTGGCCTCAAACCCAGGCCTGGCTGCATCTCAGACTCCTAATAACTAAGATCCTTAATTATTTACTATGATTTTTCTCTGCCTGTAACAACAAGAAATTTTCAGGATGCGATATTAGATACTTTTTCCCAAAGCTGGGAAGAAAAATGCAAGGCTTAAGCTTTAGCCATCTCTATCTACCCTTTTATCCATCTCATTTTTTTCCAGAAAGTGAAGCTTTGGAGAAGTAAACGTGCTAAAATAATTTTTTAAGACTAAAAGAACTAACATATATTATGTGATCATTTCCACATCACTTTTTGTCTTGTATCTTGTACTGAAAAAACACATGCCATACCATTATTGGATATTTCTGCCAGTCTCCAGGGGTCCAATATAGAAAACTGTGTAGGCAGGATAATATTCTTGCTGATGAATTTATTGCTTCAACTTAACATTTAGGATGTAGTAAAAAGAATCAATAAGCATATACTCTTCTTGGGACTCATAAACATTTATTTAAATAAACTCAAAGTACCTTTTGTGTATATTCAACACATAAACCATTTGAAATTAGAAATTGGATCTATTCCCTTAAAAATCTCAGATGAAATTATAGTATATGGGAAAGGGACTGTATGAGACAACAATGACATGTACATACTCAAGGAGCATTATCCTTTTCTATTTGATAATTATGTAAACTGGAGAGGTCAGATGTCCCATTTCTATTCATGGTCAGTAGAGCAAAGAGTAGTGGTTCTCAAATTTAGGGCTCTTAAGAAAAATTGAGACTCACAAGTTCCCATTTCAGATTCTGCTGGCTCTGGACATCTGGGGATCACTACTTGACAAGTGTCCCCTGGGATCTCATGCAGGTGGCACATGGCTCAAGCCATGAGCCATTAATGAGCCATTATGTTGCCATGAACAACAGTGAATAAGAGCATGGGCTCAAGAGCCCACCACACCTGTTTGCATTATGGCCCCACCATGTATGAACAAGGTGTCCTTCATCAAGTAACTTAATCTAGAGTCTCTAAGCCTCAGTTTCTTCATTTGTGAAATGGAAAGATAGCAAAAGTGTCTTTCAGAGTTAGGAGAATTTTAAAAAATAGATTTTATATGTATATAAATATATTTTATTGTTTAAATTTTTAATTTTTAAAAATTAAAATATATATAATACAGAAATACATATATAGAGAGAGAGTGAGAGAGCATTACACAAAGTAAATGCTCAAACACTCTAGCTTGCTGATATTAAATTATTTTAAAAGATGAAGCCCCAAAGCTCTAAAACCTCCTGCTGTCATGTTCTTTTTATTTCTCAGCCTTCTCTCAGGGATACTGACTTGCCTTCATATTTTCTCTTTGTTAAATCTTCCATGAATATTAATCTTAACTTGCTTTGATCATGAGGTCCCCAAATTTTGTAAATGCAGTATTAGGCATTCAAACAGTTCTCTCTACACTTCAAAATATTAGAACATTAGGAGAATCTGTTGCCTAATTTGGCCTTCGTTGGTATAATAATTGTAACTGGTCTCCCTGGATCCGTTTAGGTGGTGAATAAAATAAATCCCAAAGCACAGAAGATCAATTAATTAGTTATCAAAGTACTGTGCAGATGTTTTCTACTAACAGCATTCTGCATATCTATTTGATTTTTTAAAGGTTATATACATGCATCCAAGAATTGATACTACAGTTTCTATGATTTTTGAATAACAGTTGGATTTTTCCATTTCTAAACATTATAGAATCTTTGCCTAAAACATTATGCTATAGTTTGTATTACAAAGCATGGTAAAATGTTTTAATATTGAAATTCAGGTTTATAGGGGATTTGTGTTTTTTACTTTTTATTGATTTTTAATATTCATACAGCTAAGTACACAAATCTTAAGGACATTGCTCGATGAATTTTGACCAAGTGAGCACATTCCTCTAACCACCAGTGAAACTGAAATTTAGAATACCACCAGCACCACAGAATGCTCCCTCTTGCCTCCTCAGTCACTACCGCTCCCACAGGTAACCACTACTCTGACCTCCATCACCCTGATTAATTTCATCTACTTCTGAACTTTAAATAAATGGAATCATGAAATATGGATTTCCTTCAGTATTAAGTCTGTGAGATTCAACTATATTTTTGTTTGTAATGGTAGTTCATATTTCTTGCACACACATATATCATATTCCATTGTATGTATGTATTACAAATTATTTATTGATCTATGGACATTTCTATTTGAGGCTATTATGAATACAGTGACTCTGAACATTCTTGCCCATGTTTTTTAGCACATGTGTGCACATAGAGCAGAATTGCTGGGTGGTAGGGTAGGCATTTGTTTAGTTTTAGTTAACATTGAAAAAAAAATTTTTATCAGGGTACCTGGGTGGCTTAGTCAATTAAGCGTCTGACTTCAGCTCAGGTCACGATCTCAGGGTCCTGGGATCAAGCCCCACATGGGGCTCCCCACTCAGCAGGATAGACAGGAAATCTATTTGTCTCCCTCTGTCCCCTACCTTCCACTTGTGCTTGCTTTCTCTCTCTCAAATAAATAAATAAACAAACAAACAAATAAGTAAAATCTTTTTAAAAAAATTTATCAATTTATATTTCCACCATCAGTATATAGAGCTCCAGTCTTCAACATCCTCACCAATTTGGGTATTTTCTGTCTTTTCGTTTTAGTCATGTTGGAGGTTATATAGTGATAATGCGTTGAGGTTTTCATTTGCATTCTTCTCATGACTGATTAAACTGACCATCTTTTCTTGTCTGCCTTGGACATTTGCATATCAGTTTTTTAAATTCCTCAGGTTTTGCCAATTTTTGTTTCGAGTTATCCATTTTTGGTTTTTATTTTTAATAAATTTGGGGGGATAATTTTAGATTTTCAGAAAAGTTGTAAAGATAATACAAGGACTTCCTATGTATCACTCACCTACCTTCACCTGGTGTTAACATTTGAAATTACCATGGTGCACTTGTGTTAAAGCTTAGAAATCGACAATGGTACTTTTTTTTTTTTTTGGTATATTTTTATTAACTAAATTTCAAGCTTTATTTGAATGTCTCCATTTTTTTCCACTATATTGTTCTTTTTCTTTTCCCTAATCCAGACCAGGCTAGCCATTGTATTTAATCATTATGTCTTATTAATCTCCTCTGCTCTACAATTTCTTAGTCTTTTCTTGTCTTTCATGACCTTGACATTTTTGAGAGATATCAGTCAGGTACTTTGTAGAAGTTCCTCAGTTTGAATTTGCCTAATGGTTTTCTTATTATTAAATAGAGATTGTGGGTTTTGGAAAGAATAATCTGACATTTGCAAACACTTGCTTTATGACCCAGAGTGGTTTATTTTAATAAACATACCATGGGCACGTGAAAAAGAATGTATATATTTTGCATTTGTCAAGTGTAGTGTTATACAACATGCACAAGTTTGTTAACTGATCAAATATTCTATATCTCAACTAAATTTTTTTTTTGAGACAAGTATTAAAACCTCTCACTATGAGGGAGAGGGAGAGACACAGGCAGAAGGTGGGCCCCATGCAGGGAGCCTGGCGTGGGACTCTATCCTGGGACTCCAGGACCATACCCTGAGTGGAAGGCAGGGTCCAATCCACTGAGCCACCCAGGGATCCCCTCTTTTGTTTGGTCTTACACATCGTATCGGTTTCCATCTTTGTATTACATCTTTTCTTTGCCTTCATTTGGAAATATGTAATGGAAAATAAATTCGTTTTTAATTTAAAAAAAATCCTCTCATTATGATAATTATGGATTTGTCTATTTCTCCTTCTATTTATAACTGATTTGTTTTTATATGTTGGAGTCTATGTCATTAGGTGCATACAAATTTAAGATTGTTATATCTTCCTGAATAGTCCATTAATCATAAAATGATTCTTTTTATCTCTAGTAATAGTTCTTGCATCAAAATTTGTCTACTACTGGTACAGGTAAACCACCTTTCTATGGTTAGAATTTACATGCTATATCTTTTTCTTTCTTTTTCATTTCAATTTTTCTGTCTATATGTTTAAGGCATATTTCTTACAAGCAATATATAGTTGAAGGGTTTTTTAAAATCCAGTCTGACAATCCTTGCTTTTAATTGAAATGTTATACCCATTCACATTTAATATAATTACAGATCTTCTTCAAACTTATGATGGCATTACATCCTGATAAACCACTATAAGTTGAAAATATCCTAAGCTGAAAATGCATTTGATGCACCTAACCCATCAAACATTGTAGTTTAGCCTAACCTACCTTAAATGTGTACAGAATATTTACACTGACCTACAGTTGGACAAAATCATCTAACACAAAGGGCAGCCCAGGTGGCTCAGCAGTTTAGCATCACCTTCAGCCCAGGGCGTGATCCTGGAGAGCCGGCATCCAGTCCCACGCCGGGCTCTCTGCATGGAGCCTGCTTCTCCCTCTGCCTGTATCTCTGCCTCTATTTCTCTCTGTGTCTCTCATAAATAAATTAATTAATTAATAAAATCTTTTAAAAAATCATCTAATACAAAGCCTAGTCTGTAATAAAATGTTGAATATCTCATGTAATTTGCTGAATACTGTTCTGAAACTGAAAAACAAGATGGTCATCTGGGTACAGAATGGTTGTAAAAAATGAATTGTCTGCTTACTTTCATGATCCTGTGGCTGAGTGCCAGCAACATTAGAGAGCATCAGGCTACATATCATTAGCTTGGGAAAACATCAAAATTCACAATTTGAGGTATGATTTCTACAGAATGCATATTGCCTTCACAGCATCACAAAGTCAAAAAGGCCTAAGTCGGGCAGCCCGGGTGGCCCAGCGGTTTAGTGCCACCTTCAGCCCAGGGCATGATCCTGGAGACCAGGATCATGTCAGGCTCCCTGCATGGAGCCTGTTCCTCCCTCTTCCTGTGTCTCTGCCTCTCTCTCTCTCCCTCTGTTTCTCATGAATAAATAAAATCTTAAAAAAAAAAAAAAGGCCTAAGTCAAATCATCATAAATCAGATATTATCTGTACTAATATATTTGAATTTAAATCTATGACATCACTATTTGTTTTCCATTTATCTGATCTTGTGTTCCTTTTTCTCTCCTTTCTTGTATTCTGTTTGATTAAATCAATTATTTTACCTTTTTATTAGTCATAGATTTTTGGTTCATTTAATATTTACATTTTGATATTGCAACATACATCCAGAACTTAATAATCTACCTTCAATTAGTAATTGTGCCACTTCCCAGCTAGTGCAAGAATCTCATACTTTAACTCCAATGACTCTTTCCCTGCCTTTTGTGCTATTGTTGTCATATATTTTAATTCTGTAGATTATTTTTTAAAATATTTATTTATTTTAGGGGGAGAGGCAAAGGGAGAGAGAGTTTCTGAGGGATGAGGCAAGCTCAGGGTCCCCCTACTACTCTGCCATATTAACTCACACTCTGGGAGGCGAGTGAGTCTTAAGCAGACTCCACACTGAGCATGGAGTCCCACATGAGGCTTGATCCCACAACCCTGAGATTATGACCTGAGCTGAAACTAAGAGTCCAACCCTTAACCACCTTAACCAACTCAGGCACCTCAGTTCTACATATTGTTTAAACCCACTTGACCTAATTATTATTGTCTTAAACAATAATATTTATTTGGAGTTATCGATATATTTATCTTTTCTCCTGCTCTTCATTCCTTCCTGCATTTCCATGCTCCCAACTAAGATCACTAACTTTCTATGAAGAATTTCCCTTAGTGCCTATCTTAGCATGGATTTTCTAGCAATGATTTTGCTCCATTTTTATTTGAATGAAAGTGTCTTTAAAAAAAAAAAAAGTGTCTTTATTTCATCTTCATTTTTGAAAGATTTTTACCAGGCATAGAATTCTTCTTTGGCAGTTATTTTCTTTCAGGTGTTTATATTATCATTGGCTATCTGCTAGCTTTCATCATTTCTTTTGAAAGGTCAACTGTCAGTTTATTGCTGCTCCTTTAAAGGACATTCACCTTTTGTTTCTTGGAATATGATTTATATTTTTTCTTTATTGGTGTCACCATTTTTTGCAGTGATATTTTGTATTTATTCTTTTTGGGGTTTATAGGGCTTCATGAATCTGCAGTTCGATATTTTTCATTAGTTTTGGAAATTATTTGGCCTGTGTTTTTTCAATATTTCTTCTGCTCTATTTTCCTTCTCTTATCTTTCTGGAATTTTAGTTAAACATTATTAGATATTATTACAAAGTATTATATTGTCTCTACTCTCTTATTTTTATTTTCTATTTTTCCTCTGCACTTGAAGCAATATTTTCTGTTTACCTACTTTTGGCTCATTAATTCTCTATTCTGCTATGTCTAATCTACAGTCAAATTCATCTTTTGACTTCTTAATTCTTTTTGCTCTAGAAATTCTATTTAGTTATACTTTTAGATTCCAATTTTATGGTGACATTCTTTATTATTTTCCTTGCTTTATGCAACATGTTAACCATGTTATTTTAAATAATATCTCTGTTGACCCCAATATTGTATTGCTTACAGACCTATTGTCAAGTTTTTTGTCTTAGCTTTTTGTCATTTGGTCCTGTTTCCTGGCATAGCTGGCAATTTTGGATTGAATGTTGACATTATGCATGAATGATTGTAGAGACAATAGATGATATTATAGTTCTCCAGAGAATATTTTATTTTATTTGCCTGAGAGGCCGGAAATTTTGATCCAATTAAAAACTGAAATAATTGGAGGCTAGTTTTAAGACTTTGTCAGGGCTGGGATGCCTGGGTGGCTCAGTCAGTTAAGAATCTGACTTTTTTTTTTATATATAGTTATTTATCTTAGCATCTGACTTTTGATCTCAGCTCAGGTCTTGATCTCAGGGTCATGAGTTCAAGCCTCACATTGGGTTCCATGCTGGGTGTAGAGCCTACTCAATTAAAAAAAAAATTTTTTTTTTAAACACTTTGTGAGGGCCGATCTATTACTGACTTATCCCTATCACCAGCCATGACACTTCAGAGGTCTATTTTTAAAATCTGGGAAATTTACTGAGATCTCTTCTCCTTGGCAGGTTCTAAATTATAATTTTTGTCTCTCCTTAGCACTGTGAGGCTGCCAAATGCTCTGATTAGCTTTTTAACTGCTTAGCAACTACTTTTTTCTGGGTTTCTCAGGCTCTCATTCCACTCATGCTCAGCTTAGGAATTAGCCTTATGTCTGATTTTAGGTTATAATAGATAATTCAGTGCAAACTTTGATTTGCTTTACCTTTCCCTTCATTTGAGGGGAAATTGTATGGTGAATTCCAGATCACTTCTCTGAAATTCCTGTTTCTTCAGGATCTTGGCTCCATAAGTCTTGGCTACATTAATAGCTCTGAAGTTAAATTTGTGGTTCCCCATCCCCAGTGAATATTGCTGCAAGCTCTAGGTTTCTGCTTTCTCTTCAGTCTCTATGCCCCACGAGGGTAATTAACAAATGTTCCAGAGCAAAAGCATCAGTAAATGTAGGACTCACCTTTTGCTTTCCTCCATCTTCTTGAGATGCTGGCCCTTCAAGTTTTGGACACCTTAATTATTATCTGATGGCTTCAAACAGCTATTATTTTGAATTTTACCGAGATGTTAAAGTTTTTCTCAGAGGGGAGGTTAATTTAATACTAGAGAACTTGGGGGAAGCCCGGGTGGCTCAGCGGTTTAGCGCTGTCTTCAGCCCAGGGCATAATCCTGGAGACCCAGGATTGAGTCCCGCATTGGGCTCCCTGCATGGAGCCTGCTTCTCCCTCTGCCTGTATCTCAGCCTGTCTCTCTCTCTCTTTCTGTGTCTCTCATGAATAAATAAATAACATCTTTAAAAAAATACTAGAGAACTTGGTTTTAATTTACCTTACTACTGGCTCAACCACTAACAAAGTTGAAATCAACCTTTAAGTAGAGCAATACTGTATCATAGTTAGTATCTGGGATGCATCTGATTTACATTCTTATTCTGGAATAACAATCACTAGTACCCTCTTTCACTCTCAAAAGTGTATGCAATAAATGATTATTCTACCTCTAAAGTTATTTTGTCTTTCTTCTGGCCTCCATTAAGATAATCATTAATTACTTATAGAAGAATGCTAAATGATAAAAAACAATAAAAGAGAGAGAGAAATTTTGCTTTTTTGCAGTTATTGTGGCATGAGGCACCATGAGCAGCAAAGTCTCCTGTGACACCCTCTATGAGGCAGGGCATGAAGTCCTACACAGGAACCAGTTGAAGCACTAGAAGTTTCTGGAGACCATGGAGCTGCAGATCAACTTGAACTATGACCCTCAGAAGAACAAATGCTTCCTAGGCACCATTAGGCTTAAGTCCACTCCCTACCCCAAGTTTTCTGTGTGTGTTGTGGGGGACCAGCAATACTACAATTAGGCCACAGCTGCAGATATCTCCCATGTGGACATTGAAACTCAACAAGAATAAGACATTCATCAAGAAGCTGGCTAAAAAGTATGATGCTTTTTTGGCTTTGGAATATCTGAGCAGTCAGATCCCATGAATCCTGGGCTGAGGCCTGAATAAGCCTGGCAAGTTCCCTTCTTTACAGACCCACAGTGAGAACAGGTGGCCAAAGTTAAGAAGTGAAGTCCATAATCAAATTCCAGATGAAGAAGGTGTTGTGTCCAGCAGTGGCCATTGGCCACAATAGATGATAGATTATGGACTCTTGTACATTCACTTAGCTGTTTCTTGATGTCATTGTTCAAGAAGAATTGACAGAATGTCTGGGCTTCATAGATTAAGAGCACCGTGGGCAAGCCCCAGGGCTTATACTAAGTTGGCACAGGCTAGGTAAACCTTACTACCACCACTAACACACACACACACACACACACACACACACACACACACATTTCATATATATTACTTGTGCATGTCTTAGAATTGTTTCTTCTATTTATTTGAATATCTGACACATCATTGTGGAACCAAAAAAGAAGATCTATTTTTAAATCAAGATCTCTATTTTTAAATCAAGGAGATTTCCACAGGTTCAAGTGGATAATCAATTTCAATGTCTAAAAAGTTATAATATGTGTGAAAACTTAAAGATGTTTATGAATACAATGTGTTCATTTATAAAGGTTAACTGTTTTTCTATATGTTTAATTCTCACAGTCTCTCAGGACTAGAAGAAACCTTAAAATGATTGAACTCAGCCATATATTCCTTTTACAGATAAAGACATTGAGGTTCCAAAAGTTAATTTAGGGTGACCTGATTTATCCAACATCACAGATAGATCTTGTACTCTTCTGACTCATAGTCCAATACAATTCCATCTCTACAAACTACCCCATCCAGTGTTTTCCTATTAGCAAGCTCTTCCTGTTCCTACAACAACAAACACTTCCCACTCCTATGTCTAGTACACAAAGATAAAAGGTTTGGGGATCCTTCCATATTGGGTTATGTAGAGGCAAGATTTATAAATTATAAAAAAGGGCAAGATTTAGGCCTTTCATACTAGGCTATAAAGGGCAAAAGATCTTCCGTGAATTTCATAAAGTAATCATGAATATTTCTATTCACTAAACGTTTGCCAGAATACCTACTGGGTAGTCCCCAAGGATTTTGAGATGCAGATGGTTCATTAGGATTCTTTGTTTATTTCAAATGGAAGAATTTACAGAGTACATGATTTATTAGGTAACTGCAGCAGACACATCTGGTGCCCTGAGTCGCATCCACCTAGTCTTACATCTGATTTTAACCAGATTGGAATAGATAATTCCATGCAAACTTGGTTTTGCTTCACCTGATAGCATCTCACCCATAGTCCACAGAGAATCTCTAGCTTCTTCCCCATGGTTCTCTTGGATACTAGCGGGATTTTTCTTGGCCCTTATATCTGTGCAGGGAAAGAGCAAACTTGACCAATGAACATGAGTTAATGGACAAACATTCATACTTCCTAATCATTGCATAGACAATTCTGGGAAGTATTCTGTGTATTCCTTAGGATGTTTCAGTAGAATGAAGCTCTGCTATCCACAATGGCAGTCTTGAAACATACCCTTAAGTTTCTCTTTTCTCTCATTTCTAACCTCTTTCTTCGTGCTCCTTCATTCCTGCCCCAATATCACCTCTCAAATAAACATGCACACAAGTCTTTGTCTCGGGGTATGCTTTTGGAGGAACTCTAACCACATAATGCTCAAACACTAAATCCTTCCCATATAAGATGTACCTGTTTCAAACCTCTCAACTTCAGTTTCATGTATGAAGGTTCCTCCATAGCTTCTATTTCTATGGCATGTTTTGCTAGACAGTAAAGGATAATAACTATAATGAATGTGTTCTATTATGATGCCATCTAGTGGCAAGGATGAATCAAAATTCATGGCATCCAAGTGACCATGTTGTAAATATTAAATATAAACCCTGGCAATTTCACATCACATGAGATAGATAGATGCATTCAAGAGCAGGCAATCTTACCACGATTCCATTGAAGGTCAAAAAGATAAATGTTTGTGACAGAATATTAAAAGGTTGGGATAATTTTATGATATGTAGGTAACACAAGCTAAGACAATGATAAAGATAATCAAATCTCACGCATGAAAAGGCAAAAGCTAATCGCCTACAAGGTCAGGTAGAGCTTTACCTCTATGTTTTGATTTAGCTGAGCATAAAGCCATATTAAGCACATCAAGTTGGTGCACACAGTATAGAAATCTGCCCCAATAGCCAGTACCAAAGAGATCTCAGGGTAGAAATAAACAGTAACATGAAATAATAATAATAATTATTATTATTATTAATAGCAGCTATCATTTAATGAGTACTTCTTATGTTACAGGCCCTGTGCTAAATATTTTATCCATGTGATGTCATTTAATTTTTAAAACAACCCTAGAAGGTAGGTACTACTAATATCCTCATTTGCAGATGAAGAGGCTTAGAAAAATTAGTAAAGTTCTCAAGGTCATACACCCAGTGAAGAGCAGGGGGAAGTTGAAACCCAAGTCTGTGTGGCTGGCTGCAAAGTCTGTTCTCTCACCCAGTTCTCATTCATGCTGCATCCGAAATCATGACTAATTTTATACCAAGTACATTGTTAGTGATTGTTATCAATAATGACCTCCCTTTTTACAGATAGAGTGATAAAACAGTCACTGTTAAATATCTTGCCTCCGGTCACCTAGAAATCAGTGGCCTGCCTGAATTAAGACTCTTTGGTCACTAGACTCCAGTCAAAACTTATACTCTTTCTCTTGACTGACTTCTGCCAGCAATTAATTTATAACCTTAAGCAAAAGATCTGATTGCCTTATCTTAGATTATGTAACTGCAAATGCTATTATCAGATAAGATATTCTACAGAACTATGAAAAAAATCTATCCCAGAGAGTTTAATTCTGTGACATCTTCTGACAGTGAGTTTCATAGTTCAATCAGGTTTGGCGTGAACCAGAACTCAATGGTCAGCATATATTTTCCTACTAGTTCATTCTAACACAAGAATCAGGGAAGAGAATGGATTTATCATCAAAGGGCATATGGAGTTTGATCATGATAAAAAATAGAATCTCCCCAGTTACAGGCATATCCTCTTAAAAGAGAAGAAAAAAGCTTCCAGATTCTGTTCAACAACCATTAGTGCAGCTTTGGGTGAAATATTTAAACTTTCTAGACCTTAGTGTTTCATCTTTGAATAAGAAAAATGAAATCAATGCCATGTAGTGGTGATGCAGATTCATCTACATAAATAACCAGAATAGCACATGATATGTGGTAGGACCTTAAATGATTTTTATTTTCTTTTATACCCTTCCTTTGTTTCATTAAGAATTGTTAAGTTGCTTATGAAAAAAAGTCTCCAAAAAATATTATCTCTCTTCTTCCTTCTTCTAGTCCAAAGAAGAAAAGTTCTTGCAGCAAGTTGAACACCATATAGGACTTGAGAAATTAATACACTTGGAATATTTGGGCTTCCCAGTAGAGGACAATTTAGCAATATCTAACACCTTACAAATGTAAATACCATTTGATCTACCAATTCCACCTGTATGAATTTTTCCTGCAGATAAATGATTGATGTATAAAAATATTCACTACAGCATTAATTTTAACATCAAAATATTTTTAAAAATCTAAATGCCCATCAGTAGAAGATTGGTTATATAAATTATGGTACATCTATAAACAAGAATAATACACAACTAGAAAAATTTCAGAATGTATTTTTTAAGTGAGAAAACAAGGCATGTAGAACATTATGCATCATATGCTATTATATTACAAGAAAGGAAGATAAATATATGTTAATATTTGCTTGTATGTGCATAAAAAAAACTCTAGAAAGGTACCTGAAAAATTGTGGTTTCTGGTGAGCAGGTTGGGAAGAAACTGAATCCATGTGTGAAAGGGGTGAAAAGGAGATTTTCACTGTATTTCACTTTTTCTAACCACTGGCAAAGATTTAATAAACTAGTTAAAATTTTTAAATATTTTATTTTAACTTTTTTAAAAGATTTTATTCATTTATTCACAAGAGACACAGAGAAAGGCAGAGACACAGGCAGAGGGAGGAGAAGCAGGCTCCATGCAGAGAGCCTGATAAATATACTCAATCCCAGGACTTCGGGACCACTCTCCAAGCCAAAGGCAGATGCTCAACCACTGAGCCACCCAGGCGTCCCAATTTTAAAATATTTTAATTGGACTTGTACCCACTTCCAAAAGATAATAGGATATTGAAGTTTGCTATCTTATCTCACATATCTTCAAATAGACAAATGAATTAAGTGGGCCATAATCTACTAGATTTTTCCATATAAAGACCGTCATCTTATCCTAGAGGCAGAGAATTATCACTGTTTCTATTTTGGTCACTATTTTATTTTTCTGATGCTGTTCCAGTAATAGAATCATACAGTAGCCATTTGTAGGTGAAGCACAATTTCAGGACTGACGTTTAACATAACTGGCAACACATGCCACATACCCTTAATTTCCACTCCAAGCAAACCTATGACATTTAATTGGACAGTGAATCACATTACTCATTTTTTTTTAAATGTCAAACTCTTGCACTTAAAATCAGAAGTCAGAGGACCACATGATGAACTCTCATTTGATGGTGTTCTATTTAGTGAGCATTTCTTTTTTTGAACTCTTATTTTCCCACTTCATATGTGTACTCTAGCATGAAAACATTAGAACAATAATTTTTTTTATGATGCCAAAGAGTCATCCCATTACATTCATGATACACACTCAACAATATAACTTAAACGTTCAGACCTAACTTCTTGACTTCCTATATTAAAAATGCTACTACCCTCACACTCCCCACCACAGCTCACCACACTACCAATTCACCTAGATGCTTAGGTCACAATCATTAGAGTCAACCTTGATTGCCTCTTTTTCTCATGCCCCACATCCAGTCTATCAGCAAACTGTGCCAGCTCTACAAGAAAATATGAAGAGCAAAGACTTGTAAACTAAAGAATATAATTCTAAGTAAATTGTTATTAAATGTTATTCCAAAGCAAAGAGAAGGAAGATAATAATAATTACAAGACAAGAAATTAATGACATAGGGAACACAAAATAATATAAAAAATTAACCAAAAAAGAAAAGTTGGCTCTTTGAAGAGATGATCAAATTTATAAACCTCGAGCTAGACTAAACCCAGAAATTATGACTATCAGGAACAAAAGAAAGATATCACAACAGATTCGATAGACATTAAGAGGATAATGAGGACTAACAATTTTATATCCATAATATTGACAAGTTATAGGAAATGAAAAATTGTTTTTAAAACACAACTTACCAAAACATATAGAGAAAAAAAATATAAAAATTGGAACAGGGCAGCCCGGGTGGCTCAAGCGGTTTAGCGCCGCCTTCGGCCCAGGGCCTGATCCTGGAGACCTGGGATCGAGTCCCACGTTGGGCTCCTTGTATGGTGCCTGCTTCTCCCTCTGCCTGTGTCTCTGCTTCTCTCTCTCCTCTCTGTGTATTCTCAGAAATAAATAAATAAAATCTTAAAAAAAAAATTTGAACAGCTCAATAAGTAAGCGCAAATGTAAAGCACTAAAGTAAAATAATATTTATCCAAAATGACTTAACTTTCTACATAGAAAATCAAAAGCAATCTATTATTCTAAAACTAGAATTAATAAGTGAATTTAGTGAGATTATAGGATACACAATCAAAATACGAAAATCAGTTGTATTTCCCTATATTAGCAGCAATTAGAAAATTAAAACTTAAAATACCATTTTTAATAGAATAAAAAACACTTAGGAATGAGTTTAAGTGGGAAAATAGTACAACTTGTATGCTGAAAACAACACAACATTGCCAAGAAAAAATAGAGAAGTCATAAATAAATGAAGAGGCATACCATGATTAGAACACTCAATATTATGAAAATGTCAGTTCTCTTCAAATAGATCTGTAGATTCAACAATCCAAAACAAAATTTCCTTGGGATTTTTTCTTGTAGAAATTGACAGAAGTAATTCTAAAATTTATTTGGAAATTCAAAGAGGATAGGATAGCCAAAATAATCAAAAACAGAAAAGTTAAATTGAAAGACTCCTATGATTTGATTTCAAGATTTACTATAAACCTACTGTAATTAAGACAATAGTTGCATGATTATTCAATGGGGAAGGAACATGTTTTTTCAACAAATGATGCTGAATTAAATATATATTGTATGAAGAAAGATGAAATTTAACCTCTGTGGCACATTATAAGGAAAGTTTACTTGAAATGAAACACAGATCTAAACATAAAACCAAATTTGATACTTCTAGAAAAAAATATGTATAACACCTTCACAAGGTTTTTGAGGTAGGCAAAGATTTCTTAGATTTAAAAAGCATTATTCATAAGGGAGTTTTTCCAAAATTCTAATTTTTTGCTTGAAAACTCAAGTTTTATCATTGGTAACAAATCTGTCGGTTGTTTTGAAAAGACAGGCTCACATTATTCATTCTTGAGAAAAATTTTGACAAAATGTCTGCCAAACACCTAGGTCTAAATAAACCATAGTTTGTTCTATGAGAAAAACAGCTACTCCAGCTTACAACTCAAACTATCACCCAAATGCTCCCCAGCCTAGACACAGACATTGAACTTTGTTATACAGCATAAATAAGTAGTTTATGCAAATTTCCCCCATTTTGTCATACAGAATATTAAAAAGACTTGAATTCAGGAGTGCAGATTTAATAAAAACAAATCATTTATTCTTTTCCAAAAAAGACATCCTTAAGCAAAGCTTTTTTTTTTTTCTTTAACTGTAATTACATGGCTGTGAGGAATACAATTTCAAGGACAGTTTGGTGCGCTGCCTTGACTCATGCTAAGGCACCAACAGTTTTATCCACCCTTGCTTTAGCACCATTAGAGCAAATGTCAATACAGTGAAGTCAGCAAATAGCATTTTAGTATTATAATGAAAATTCTTTTGACCTATGAATTGCCAGGGGTCTGCAGATTTTCTGAGCTACTGTTCTAGGAGACAGAAATACATGTAAAGGCCTGAAGGAGACAGATTAACGAAAGCCATAAAATCGGCTGCAACTTACATTCATTCATTCATTCAGTTAAGTAATTAGTAAGTGCTATGTTCCAGGCACTGCTGGCACTGGGCATATAATGATGAACAAAATAAGTCCTCTCTTTTCTCAAGGAGATTTCATGTAAGCAGGGGATTAGGTGGGTTGAAGGGTAGGAGTAGAGAAGAAAATACTTATGAATTAGTCCATTGTGTGAATATACTACAGTTTGTTTATCCATTTACCTATTAAGGGACATTTGGGTTGTTTACATTCTTGTTGTTATTAGGAATAAACATGATGCGAACTTTTGTGCACTAGCCTCTCTTTTTTTTCACGTAATCTTGACACCCACGGTGAGACTTGAACTCATAGCTCTGAGATCAAGAGTTGCATGCTCTACTGACTGAACCAGCCAGGCACCCTCACTAGTCTCTTTTTGGACATATGTTTTCATTTCTCTTGAGTAGATAACTAGTTGTGCAATGGCTGGGTCATATCATAGATAAATGGTTCTCAGCTGGGAGCAATATTGGCAGTGTCTGGAGACATTTTTGTCATGACTGAGGATATCCTTCTAGTGGATGGAAGCCAGGGATACAGCTAAACATCCTACAACACACAAGACAGCATCCACAGCAAAGAACCAACTGGCCCAAACTGTCAAAGTGTTGAGGTTGAGAAAACTTGGGTCAGATATATGTTTACATTTTAAGGAAACTTCTAAACTGTTTTCCAATGGAATTGTGGAATTTTGCACTCCCAGCAGCAAGGTATGAGAGTACCAGTTGCAGAGAGAGTGCCAGTTTCCAAAACTTTTTTTTATCATCCCAATAATTTTTGTATCCATTAAATAGTAACTCCCCATCCCCACTGCCCTCCAGTTCCTGGTAACCTCTGCTCTTCCTTCCGTCTCTGTAAACTTTCCTATCCTAGGTACCCATAGAGGTAGAATCACACAGCATTTGTCCTTTTTTGTGTTTGGCTTATTCACTCAGCATAAGGTTTTTAAGGTTCATCTGTGTTGTAGCAGGTATCAGAATTCATGCCTTTTTAAGACTAATATTCCATTGTGTGTATATACCACATCTTGTTTATCCATTCATCTGTCAATGGATGATTTTCTGTAAATAATATTGCCATGAATGTTGTACAGTACCAGAGGCAATACTCTCAATATCTTTGAGCATATACTTGGAAGTAGAATTTCTGGATCATATAGAATTCTATGTTTTACTTTTTGAATAATCCTCAATAACTTTCAAGAGTTATAAAAGAATTGGAAGCAAAAAAGTTTGAGAACTGCTGTCCCAGAACATCCCAGCTTTGTCTGGATAGCTCCTGCTTGTTATTCAAGGTAAAGATAGGCATCCCTTCTTAAGAAGATGTCAAGTCCAAGCCCTAGGTTGCATTATGAGGCCCTCCTCTGCATGGCCCATGCGTACCTACCTCTTGACTCTTAGTATACTGTATTTTATCAACTGTTAACATCACCTTCCCTTCTCTAAACTATAAGTTATTTGAGAGTGACATTCAGATCTCTTCATACACTTGTGTGTATGCTTGATGTCTGGAATATAATAGTGCACAAGAAATATTGTGACTTGTATTTGAAGGAAATTAAAAATGATTATTTGAAATGATCCATAGAAGCACTGACAAAGAATTTCACTCATATATCGCCTTTAATTACTTGACAATGGCTTCTTGGAAGACTGTGTTGAGAAGGATTCTGTGGGCATCTAGAGGCTCAGCAGTAAGAAAACAGGGACTAATTAGCAATGCAAGCAGGCTATAGAAAGATCTATACTTAGACTGAATGCTAAGTCTCTTTCAGTGCTAACATTCCATGAAGGAAAATGTCATTATTTTTGTCTTCAAATCTCATCCTTATTAGTTTAGCATAAAAATCTGATACATCTTTTATTAGTAAATTAAATGTGACTATGTTGCAAAATCCACTGGATAAAAAACACAAATATTCCATCTTCAGTCTGCATCTCTACCTCTGGATCCTACCAAGATCAAAAGTTCCTTACAGAATTCTTCATGGATTTTTACAAATACATCAATGCAATTTTATGATAATATGAGGCTGTTAGACTTGAAATGACTCACACTGCTTTCATCTGGGGACACATTCCTTACCCGAGTAGCATTCAGACACAAATATATACAGCCTACATTTTCCGTTTATTTCTAGTTTCATGTCTTTGGTTTTATTTACAAAAAGCTATACATGGCTAGAGAATGAAAAACATTTGAATACGTATTATTTCTCCAATCTCTCCTGTTACAAATGGATATTTATTGGACTTAAAGAAATTATTGGCTAGGCTAAAAAAAAATTAATGATGTCTTAGAAGAAAGACTAACAGGACAATTTAAATGGGGAGTCTGAAATCTTTATGGCCTCCATTTCAGGAAAAAAAGGAAGACATCTATAAATTAAGTGTGGGTATGTTATTACCCATGTGGGTGACATAATATGCTGGTATATCACAGTATTAATTTATCAACAGATTGATCCATAGATGTTCAAATTGGACTGGAGATGTTACTCCCAGAGAGATCCTTTCATTTGTGCTGTTTAGATGTGTTCTAAGATTACTAGACCTCAGAGAATGAGCTATGTGCTTATCTTAAACTCACCCTGGGCAGTGCGGAAACAATAAATGAGGAATTGAGAATTTCATGAAAATCTAAGTGATACTATCTTCATAAAGGAATAGAAAAACATCTTCTAATTTCTTGAGGATAAAAGACAAAGAACAGGGATGCTTTTTTTACATGTATATATGTAGGGAACAGCTGATAAACAAGGGATGGGATACCAAATGACCTTACAACCAAGGTACAAAAAATACTGCCCTGAACTATAGTTTAGCACTTTTTGCTAAAACACGCTCAGATTCATTATTTCATTTTATCCTCCCAAGAAACCTGTGAGGTAGGTAAGGCAGGTTTCATTATTT
Source organism: Canis lupus familiaris (assembly GCF_011100685.1). Lineage (NCBI taxonomy): Eukaryota > Metazoa > Chordata > Mammalia > Carnivora > Canidae > Canis > Canis lupus. The sequence continues at coordinate 29,795,355 of NC_049241.1, read as the reverse complement.
CCAAGATTTATCTAACACTCTTGCCACTATTTTGTGATGAGACTCATGGATCCAGAGAGAAGTATTCCTTGCATTATGACCATATCTGGTGACTCACAAGAGCTGGAAAAAAGAATTAACGAGTATGTATTATGAGGGATAGGAACATGCCCTCTTCACTTGGGAGTCTGCTTTCCCTTAAAAATATTCTACCAACAAAATTAACAATAAACATATTTGTTCTGCTGTATTGAAGTGGGGATTTCCAGACAAACAACTTTTGACTTGCCAGCACTGGGGATAACCATAAAAGGTGACCCCAATGACTACGTGCAAAAAAATACTGGCTCTTAATTTCATATCCCCTTCTTAACTCTCTCTCTTATTTAACCCTTTCCCTGACCTGTAGAAGATCAAAAATTGATAAGGGGAATAGGAACATTTTACATGAGACAATGCAAAGACTATAAATTGCCCTGTGTAGACAAAGCCCATATTTCTATTTAATTTAAAACTAATATATGTATTACTTATTCCATACCTTATTAGAAATATAAATGGGGGCAGCCCCGGTGGCTCAGCGATTTGGCACCACCTTCCGCCCAGGGCCTGATCCTGGATACCCAGGATCGAGTCCTACGTCAGGCTCCCTGCATGGAGCCTGCTTCTCCCTCTGCCTGTTTCTCTCTCTCTCTCAATCTCTCTCTCTCTCTCTGTGTCTAACAAATAAATAAATAATCTTAAAAAAAAGAAATACAAATGGATAGCATTTATTAAATCTGAATAATATACCAAGCAGAGTAAAGAAACTTAAATATTTCTTTTAAAAATTCTTATGTAAAAATGTTGCTTATGAAAACACTAGGTCCATCTCCAAATGTACTCTTCTGTTACAGTGAACTGAAGCATTTCTTTAGCAGCAGGCGGGGAAGAGTAGTGGGTTAGCTGTGTTTATCAGGATAGCTTGCTCACTTGTTTATGGTAGACATTATTCTGACACATGACTGGTGCCTGTTAGACATTTCACATACCATGCGTGACATAAACATTTGCTATTTTGTTCTTCCTTTTATATATGCTTGAAATTACACATGTGCATACATATATATATATGTGGATATATATTATCATATGTGTATTTATATGCATACATATATAACATGTATATTACACGTTTTTAAAAGAAAAACAGATATCTTTAAAGCATTTCATCTTGGCTTGTAAAGTTGAAGGCGCCACTGCATGAGGGGGTCCCAGCTCCAGTGCCCACTAGGTTCTGGTCTCTAGACCCCTACTAACCAAGTTCACATTAGACAAAAATGGCTTTGAGTCCGTCCTCTACACTAGGTCTTAGAACCAAACTCAATTGTTCTGCAGATGCCTTCCATTTGTGGAGGTAATAAGAATGTTACATAGTATCATATAGTAAGACACATATTTTAATTTGACAATATTTCAGAAAGCCTATACTGACTCTTGTTTCACCTATAGTTGAACAAATATGGCCAAAAGGTTTCCTTGCTCCTCGTTATCTCCATCAATTTAGCCTGGTTGCGTAATACTGTTTAAGAGGACATAGTGCAGCTAGACTTGGTCTTAGCTATCAACAATTCACTCTAAATAGATAAGAGGGGAATATCATTTCCTTTCCCTTATATACTAGTGGGTAGAGCCTAAGTTCTGGAGTCACATGAGCCAGGATTAATATTCCAGCACTTCTCCTTTTTAACTGAGTGACCTTAGAAAAAAACTACCTATGTGGGCCTTAGTTTCCTGATTCATAAAATGAAGACACTGAACGGCCCCACGTCAAAGAGTGGTTGAGAGAATTAAATGCTTCGGACATAGGAAGGCATATGTACATAGCTATAAAACATGGATCCTGATCTTGACAGCAAACAATGTTATGAAAGAGTACTCCAGTCTAAAAGTCTTATATCCTGACATCTTTTCAGTTAGACCCCAAGGTGGGTACATACATATAATGACTTCTAAAGCCATGCTGAAGTTTAATGTTGTCTTTTTATACCTTTTGCAATTAATTATTGAAATTAATAATTGAATTTCCTGGGTCTATTTTGCCATTGAACTCAGTTGACTACTTAAGTTTTCTCAAAACTTCCTCTTTCTGAGATGTTGCTCTCGACTAATTCTTCTCCTGCCCACTAATTTCCTCTTCTCCTTCTCTCCCCAACCACAAACATCCATCTTCCCAATGGGCAACAGAATAAAAGAAAGAAGTAGTTCTGTGTTGATATAGACAGATTTCCCAAACATCTGGTAAAATGAAACAAAATTATTTTCACTAATAATTTACTTTCTTTATTTTTCTTATTTTTAAGTATCCTAAATATGGAAATATGTATTAGTTTCCAAGGGCTGCTATAACAAAGCACTACAAACTAGATGGGTTAAACCCTAGAAATTTATTCTCTCATAGTTTTGGAGGCTAAAAGCCCAAGATCAATGTGTCAGGAGGGTTGGTTCCTTTTTGGAGACTCTAAGGAAGGAACTTTTCTTTGCCTTCTTCCTAGCTTCCAGCCCTGGCTGGAAATCCTTGGCATTCTTTGGCCTGTTGACTCATTGCTCCAATCTCTGCCCTGTTGTCACATGGCATTTCCCTGTGTTTCTCTGTCCTCATGCAGCATTCCCTTCTCCATGTGTCTGTGTCCAAGTTTTCCTTATTTTATGAAGTCATCAGTCACTGACTTAGTATGTGCCCTTCCTAAACCTGTATTACCCTGTTAATACTTAAAAATAATTAAAATCAAGGGTGCCTGAGTGGCTCAGTCAGTTGAGCATCCAACTCTTGCTTTGGGTTCATTGATCATAGGGTCCTGGGATCAAGCCCCACATCAGGCTCCATGCTCAGCAAGGAGTCTGCTTAAGGATTCTCTCCCTCTCCTTTTGCCCTTCCCCTACTTGTACCCATACATTCTCTCTGAAATAAAATAAATCTTGAAAAAATAATTAAAAGCAAAGCATATAGTTATGGGTTAAACTGTGTCCCTCAGAAAGATATTTCAAAGCCCTAACCTCCAGAATCTGAGAATGTGACCTTATCTGGAAATACATTTGCAGATGTAATCAAGTTAAGATTAGGTTACACATATATACAGATATAAATTTACATATTATATAATAATTAGTGCCCTGTACATTTCTATTCTGGTTCTTCCTTCTCTATTCCCATCCTGTCCAGAGACAATCAAGCAGGATGTCCTCCTTTGAGGGCTCCTTTTCACCACCTGGCTGATTCTGCTCATTAATATCTCTCAATTCAAGCCCTCCTTCCAGCCTACTTGGGCTATGCTTGAGTCCAAGCACTCATTATCTCTTACCTGCACCATTGCAATCACTTACTAATTAGTCCCCCGGCATCCAATCTTGACCCCTGAAATCCATCACTTCCAGGGTAGCTACAGTTATTTATATAAAATGCAAATGAGATAAGTTGCCCTGCTACGTTGCTTCCCTTCCTTCAAGTTCTTCAATCCATACATCCAACCCTCATTACTTTCCTTAATCATCCCTTCATCCAGATAAGGCTGTCTCTCCTTCAACTAAACTACTAACATCAATGGATTGCAGATCATACTTCTTTTCCTCTGCTGTGCTAGTCTCTACTAGGAATGTCCTGCCTCAGCCTAATTTTTACAAACTTTAGGATGTATTCCAGACAGGCCATGTCCTCCATGAAGCCTCTCTATCCCAGGCAAGGCAAAGTGTTTTTTTCATATGTGTGACCAGAGCATTTTGAGTACATGCTCTCTTAAACTTTCCCATGTACATTAAATAGCAAATTCTGTCTTTGTCTGTAAGCACTTCAATGATGAATGTCATGTATTTTACACCATGTATTTGAAGCATTTACCCCAGTCCCTGGCACAAAGTAGGTGCTAAAGAAATGTTAGTTGAGTGTTCAGGAAGATACACTTTATTATTCAAGAATTTCCAAAAACTGTTAATTAAAAAAAAGACCATTTATTTTTATTTTTATAATATCACAAAACATTTATTTTATATAGACCAAAGTTTCTCAACCGTGGTACTATTTACACTTGTGCCAGATAATTCTTGTTGCAGGAGCTGTCCTGAGCATTATAGGATGTGTAGAAGTATCACTGGCCTCTACCTATAAATTCCAATAGCTCCTAGTCTCTGTGACAACCAAAATATCTACAAACATTGTCAAATATCCCAGGGAGGGAAGGGAAGACAAAACTGGCACCCATTTAGACTCACAGATATAGACTGAAGTTCAATATAGATTCTGAATTTCATAACACCTGTAAAGGCAGGAATTCCCATAACATTTCATTTAGTCCCTTGGGATATTAATTATCCTTTGTATAAGCAAATCTGCATAGTTTATCATATTTTTAAAGGCATTTAAGGGGCACTTGGGTGGCTCAGTTGGTTGAGCAACTCTTGATTTTGGCTTGGGTCATGATCTCAGGGTCATGGGATGGAGCCCTGAGTCAGCTTCTGTGCTCTGTTGGAAGTCTGCTTCTCATCTACTCCTTCTGCCCCTCCCCCTGCTCTCTCTCTCTCTCTGTCTCTCTCTAAAATAGATGGATGAATCTTTAAATACACACACACACATAAAGGCATTTAAATCAGCTGCATCTAAAACTTTTAAGAGTTTTTCTAATATAATTACCTTATAAAAAGATGAGATCGTGTCATTTATTGTTCTATAAAAATACAGGTCTGTTTTTTAAATATAATATAAAACAGGGGATTCCTGGGTGGCTCAGCGGTTTAACGCCTGTCTTTGGCCCAGGGCGTGATCCTGGACACACAGACATAATCTCTATTCTCTGAAAGTTTATGGTCTAGTAAGTGGAGATAAAAAATAATGAAATAGTCACACTGATGGGAATATAATTACAAACTGAATAAATACATGCTATGAAGTAAAGTGAATAAGGAACATGATCTAAACTTGAGAAAGTGACACTTGAGTTGAGACCTGAAGAAGAAATCTAAGAAATTAACTAAAAGAGAGATAAAAAGAGGAGCTGAAGGTGGAGGGGATGGCATGAGTAGAGGCCCTTAGCTGGATGGAGCATATTGGGGACTGAGTGAAGAGAAGAGTAGAGCCTAATGGAGCTGAGGGAAGGCTAGGGCAGCCAGGCAGGGCCTGTTGGGCTGTGTTGAGGACAGAAAGAAGGGTCATCAACTGTTGTAGGTGGAAGAAGTCACTCTGGTTGTGGTGTGGAGAATGGATGGGTAAAATATGCAGGGGGACCAGCATCTTACCAACATCAACATCCTTATCATTCCTTAAAGCTCAGGCCAAAGATTCTCTGTTCTATAACATGGATGAACCTTGAAAACATACTAAGTGAAAGAAGCCAGTCACAAAGGGCCACATACTGCATGATTCCATGTATAGGGAAAAATCAAGATAGGCAAATCCATCAAATAGACAGTAGATAAGCGATGCCAAGGGACATGGTAAGAAGGGATGGGTGACTGCTAATGGGTACTGGGTTTCTTTATGGGGAGATTAAAACGCTTTTGAATTAGATAGTGGTGATGGCTGCACAACTGTGTGAATTGCTGAAAGTCAATGAATTGAACGCTTTATAAGGGTAGATTTTATGGCATGTGAATTATATCTCAATAAAGCTATTACCAAAAAAAAAGCCCAAAAAGCTTTATTATGTCTTGGGAGAAACGGGGTTCTAAATTCCTAAGTAAAAACAAGGTTAAGAGCTAACTTTTAAATTCTAAATTTTAAAGTCATGTTCTTTAAAATGCTCCTTGCATTCTAAAATTCAATTAGCTGAAATGTAAGAATTATATTGAAATAGAGGGATTTAAACAAGAGCAGCTGATCAATGATTTAAAAAGAGCCCCATAATTCCCAAATCATAGTTTTTGTTAAGAAAAATTGTAAAAGTACCAGCCACTGGGAATTAGATCAATTGGAATTTTACTATTTTGTCAATTCAGTCAAATAGTGGATTTTAAATTTCTGCACGATTTTCATTTTCTACCCAGACAGCCACTTAGCAGATATGTGATATCAATCTTGATTTCCAGCCTCAGCTTTCTCTATGAATTTAATGGGGGAAGTAATTGTGCAAGAATGTGTTTTAAAACACAAATCTCAACCACCCTATTATTACATTTACAGCTGATTACCATGTGAATTGCTTTTATACTATGCAGAATATCACTAACACTGTTCTTTCAAGGGGTACAGTATAAAGTATAGGATATAAGGAACAGCCTTATTAATAGTGATACCAGCTAATATTTATTTTTAAATTCATATTTGAATTAAAATTATTATCTAGAAAAAAGAACTAATGTGAGAGGTCACTTTCTACATCAGGACTTTTTTTGGCATGACAGAAAATCCAACTCAAAACAATGTAAGTGAAAATATAATTTAATGGCTTTCTTAACTGCAAAGTTCAAAGGTGGTGCTACCTTCAGGCATAGCTGGATTGGTTTTCTGCAAATTGGGAATTACAAATTTTCTGCAAATTTTCCCATTCACCAAACTCAACCAGAAGTCAGAAGGTGCAAGAACTTTTATACTTGCCCATTCAAGTCAGCCTTTGGAACAGACTCCAAATTGGTTTCATTTTTGTACTCCAGGTTGTCTTGTTATTTGCAAATTGGTTTTATTTTCATGCTTAAGGTGTCTCTCATGATGGCAAGATGGGAGCAGCAGCTCTTTCTTTCTCTTTGCCTGCATTCTTAGCAAAAGACTCATTGTGTCTCTCAGGTTTAAACCACGCCATGTGTTCAGTTTTGGACCAACCACCAGAGCCAACAGGACTGGCCATGTTGGTTAACTCAGGCCTGGGCCATATGCTCAGCCTTGCAGGACAGAATCCCATTTCAACTCATATGGGCTTATAATAGGGGAGGGATAGGTACGGATACAGATATTGTTGCTAGAAAAAAGAACAATGGTGGCTGGCAGGGAAAAATAACAAATGTCTGTCAAAGCTTCCAGCTAAAAGATGGGCCAAGATACAGGGGAGTGGGTGGGCAAATTGACAATAACCTAGGAAATTGAGTGGATCCCTCCTGGAGTATCTTCCTAGCTGACCACCCTTCTCTGTAAATCTCTCCATTTGCCTCACAGGTTGAGCCAAAACCTTCCACTTGACCCTCTGTATCCACTCTGCACCCTTCTAATCATGCTTTCTGTCCCAAAGGCTGATTTGAATGGATAAGAGTAACAGTCCCTATACCTTTTGACCTCTAATGAGTTTGGTGAGTGGGGAGCACCCACAGTAGATCTAAGGGAAAAAGGAAGGGTTTCCTGCAGATTCGTTACAACCCTCAGTCAGCTATTACAGTCCCTGCTTACTTCCCCAGCTTTGTTGAGACACAACTGACATATGATAGTGTGTAAGTCTATGTTGTATAACATGATAATTTGACACACATATATATTGCAAAATAATGACCACGAGAAGGATAGTTAATATATCCTTCACCTCACATAAATACTTTAGTTGTGGCGGTGATCAGAATATTTAAGATTTACTCTCTTGGCAACTTTCAAGTATAAAATACAGTGTTGGGACACCTGGGTGGCTCAGTCGGTTAAGTGTCTGCCTTCAGCTCAGGTCATTGTCCCACGGTCCTGGGATCAAGCCCCAAGTTGGGCTTCCTGCTCAATGGGGAGTCTCCTTCTCTCTCTTCACCCTGCTCATGCTCCCTCTGTCTCTCATTCTCTCTCAAATAAATAAGTAAAATCTTTATTAAAAAAATATAGTGTTGTTAAATATTGTCATCACAATGTAGATTAGGTCCCCCTTTATGACCACCTTCTCTTCTCAAACTTTCCTTCCTGGCACTGGTAATCCCTCACTGACTTGCCCTTTTAAGTGTAAAGATGGTAAGGGTTCCTGGGGTACAACACTTTTCTTTGTGGGGTTTCCTAAACCCTGCCAATAGTTTTGGAAATAGTCCCATAATTAAGCCCTCCTTGAATGATCATAATTTGAGTACACCATCTGTTCCCTTCTGAGACCCTGACAGATATATGTATTGAATGTGGCAGACATGCATTTACTGTATGACCTCATTTTATGTGTTGTTCCAAATATTCACATTTATTCTATGAAATAGGTATTTTTTTAAAGATTGATTGATTGATTGATTGATTTGACAGAGTGAGGGAGAGAGCACAAGCAGGGGAGTGGCAGAAGTAGACTCCCTGCTGAGCAGGGAGGCCAATGTGGGGCTCCATCCCAGGATCCCAGGATCAAGACCTGAGCCAAAGGTAGACACTTAGCTGACTGAGCCACCCAGGCACCCCTGAAATAGGTATTCTTAATCCTTGTCTGATAGATGAGGGAAGTTAAGCTCAGAAAGGTTAAATAAATTGACAAGGATCCCACAGGTAGTATGGGAACCAGATGACACCAGTCTAATTATTCACTCTGTATGTCCAAATTGCATTATCTCTGGCCTGGACTGTGACTTTCATTCTTGCCTTCTTATACTTTTTCTCCATACAGCAGCCAGACATCCTCTGTTTCATAGATTTGCCAAGCTTTTTAGGAGGAATCAAAGAAATAGCAAACAATACACATAGTAAAGAGCCTTACAAATGTAGCATATTAAGAGTACATTTCTCTTGATGAACATTAAGTAATGTTTAGAATTGTTGAATCACTATATTGTACACCTGAAAGTAATATAGCATTGTATGTTATACTGGAATTAAAATTTAATATATATAAATAATAATAATAAAATATAACATATATATATACACACACACCATATTTATATATATACACACACCATAACATATATATGTATCACTGAATATATGTAGATCCTCTGGTCACCCTCACAATTAGATTCCTTGAAGCTGGAGGATCTGAGGGAGATATCAGAGGAATTGAATCTAGGCATCCAATGTGTCTGCACTCAGCTCATCTATTACCTTCTTCAGGAAGAGTTTGCTGATGCTCTGGGATGGAGAGGTGCCCACTCTGTGCTCCATAGTATTTATCCAACCATAGCACTTATTCCATGTAGTGTCACTATTATTTTCTGTACCCCACATTCTACATCATGATAATCATCCATTTACTTCTCTGTCTCTTTCTATATTACAAGTTTCCAGAAGGCAAGGTCATAGCCTAGAATATAGGATATATTCAATGTGCTGAATGGGAAACATCTGCAGCCTAGAATATCCACAAAGCTAAAATTCAGAATAGAAGGAGAGATAAAGAGTTTCCCAAACAAACACTAAAGGAGTTTGTGACCACTAAACCAAAACTGCAAGAAATACTAATGGGGACCCTGTGAGTGGAAGGGAAAGACCAAAAGTGATGAGAACAAGAAAGGAACAGAGAAAATCTCCAGAAACAGCCACAAACAAGTAATAAAATGGCACTAAACACATATCTATCAATAATTACTCTGAATGTAAATGGACTAAACTCTCCAATCAAAAGACATAGGGTGTCAGAACATATTTAAAAAACAAGATTCTTTTATATGCTGCTGACAAGACACTCATTTTAGACCTTAAAAAGATGCAGATTGAAAGTCAAGGGAATAGAAAACATTTATCATGCAAATAGGCATTGAAAGAAAGCTAGAGGGGTGCCTGGGTGCCTCAGTCCATTAAACATCTGACTTTAGCTCAGGTCTACAATCCCAGGTTCTGGGATCGGGCCCTGCATTAGGCTCCCAGCTCAGCAGTAAGCCTGCTTCTCCCTCTCCACCCTCCACATACTTTCTCTCTCTCTTGCTAACGATCTCTTTCTCTCAAATAAACAAAAATAAAATCTTTTTTAAAAGAAAGCTAGAGCAGCAATATTTACATTGGATAAACTGGACTTTTAGCCAAAGACTGTAACAAGAGATGAAGAAGGGCACTATATCATAATAAAGGGGACAATCCACCAAGAAGATCTAACAATTGTAAATATTTATGTCCCTGACATGGGAGCACTCAAATGTATAAAACAATTAGTAACAAACATAAAGGAACTAAGTGGTAATAATACAATAATAGTAGGGGATTTTAACACCTCACTTATATCAATGGACATATAATGAAGCAGAAAACCAGTAAGGAAACAATGGCTTTGAATGACACACGGGACCAGATGAACTTAATAGATATATACAGAAGACTGCATTCTAAAGCAGCAAAATACACATTGTTTTCAAGTGTACATGGGACATTATCCAGAATAGATCACATACTAGGTCACAAAACAGGCCTCAACAAATAGAAAAAGATTGTGATTATACCATGCTTATTTTCTGACTGCAATGCTATGAAACTTGAAGTTAATTACAAGAAAAAGTGTGGAAAGACCACAAATACTAAACAATGAATGGGCCAACCAGGAAATCAAGGAAGAAATAAAAAATACATGGAAACACATGAAAATGAAAACACAGTGGCCCAAAACCTTTCAGACACAGCAAAAGTGGTGTTAAGAGGGAAGTATGTGGCAATAGAGGCCTACCTTAAGAAGCAAGAAAAATTCTCAAATAAACCACCTAACCTCACATCCAAAGGAACTAGAAAAAGAACAACGAATGAAACCTGAAGCCAACAGAAGAAGGGAAATAATAAAGATTAGAGTGGAAATAAATGACATAGAAACTAAAAAAACCAATAGAAGAGATCAATGAAACCAGATGTCGGTTCTATGAAAAAATTAATAAAATTGATAAACCCCTAGCCATAATTATCAAAAAAAAAGAGGAAGGACCCAAATAAATAAAATCACAAATAAGAGAGGGAAATAACACTCAACACCATAGGAAAATGATGAGAGAATATTATGAAAAACTATATGCCAACAAATTGGACAATCTGGAAGAAATGGATAAATTCCTAGAAACATATAAACTACCAAAACTGAAACACCAAGAAATAGAAAACTTGAGCAGACCAATAACCAGCGAAGAAATTGATTCAGTCGGCAGCCCCGGTGGCGCAGCGGTTTAGCACCGCCTGCAGCCCAGGGCGTGATCCTGGAGACCCGGGATCGAGTCCCACGTCAGGCTCTCTGTGTGGTGCCTGCTTCTCCCTCTACCTGTGTCTCTGCCTCACTCTCTCTCTCTCTCTCTCTCTATGAATAAATAAAATAAAATCTTAAAAAAAAATTTAAAAAAATTGAATCAGTCATCAAAAATCTTCCAGGTCCAGCTTCATATGTGAATTCTATCTAACATTTAAAGAAGAGTTAATACCTATTCTTCTCACACTATTCCAAAAATAGATATGGGAGGAAAACTTCGAAATTCATTCTGAGGACAGCATTACCCTGATACCAAAACCAGATAAAGACTCCACTAAAAAGGAACAATATCCCTCATGAATATGGATGCAAAAACTCTCAATAAAATACTAGTAAGTTGAATCCAACAGTACATTAAAAGAGTCATTCACCCTGATCAAGTGGGATTTATTCCTAGGTTGCAAAGGTGGTTCAATATTCATAAGTCAATCATGTGATACACCACATAAATAAAAGGATAAGAACCATATGATCCCCTCAACAGATGCAGAAAAAGCATTTAACAAAGTTCAACATCCATTCATGTGAAAACCTTCAACAAAGTAGGGTTAGAGGGAACATACATCAACATAATAAAGGCCATATATGAAAAACCCATAGCCAATATCATTGTTAATGGGGAAAAACAGAGCTTCCTTTCTATGGTCAAGGACAAGATAGGGGGGACGCCTGGGTGGCTCAGCAGTTGAGCTTCTGCCTTTGGCTCAGAATGTGATCCTGGAGTCCTGGGATCGAGTCCCACATCGGGCTTCCTGCATGAAGCCTGCTTCTCCCTCTGCCTATGTCTCTGCCTTTCTCTCTGTGTGTCTCTCATAAAGAAATAAAGTCCTTAAAAAAAAAAAAAAGAACAAGATAGGGATGTCCACTCTCACTACTGTTCTTTAACATAGTACTAGAAGTCCTAGCCACAGCAATCAGACAACAAAAATAAATAAAAAGCCTCCAAATTGGCAAGGAAGAAGCAAAACTTTCACTATTTGCAGACAACATGATACTCTACATAGAGAACCCAAAAGATTTCATCAAAAAATTGCTAGAACTAATATATGAATTCAATAAAGTCACAGGATACAAAATCAACGTACAGAAATCTGCTGCATTTCTATACATCAATACTGAAGTAGCAGAAAGAGAAGTTGAGGAATCAATCCCATTTAAAATTGCACCAAAACCATAAGATATCTAGGAATAAACCTAACCAAATAGGTAAAAGATCTGTACTTTGAAAGCAATAAAACACTGATAAAAGAAATTGATGACGATACAGAGAAATGGAAAGACATTTCATGCTCACAGGTCAGAAGAACAAATATTGTTAAAATGTCTATATTACCCAAAGCAGTCTATATATTTAATGTGATCCCTATCAAAATGCCGAAAGTATTTTTCACAGAGCTAGAACAAACAATCCTAAAATATGTATGGAATCTCAAAAGAACCCAAATAGCCAAAACAATCTTGAAAAAGCTTGAGACACCACAATTTCAGACTTCAAGTTATATTACAAAGCTGTAGTGATCAAGACAGTATAGTACTGGCACAAAAATAGACACCTTGATCAATGGAATAGAACAGAACCCAGAAATGAACCGCAAATTATAAGGTCGATTAATCTTCAACAAAGCAGAAAAGACAGTCTCTTCAACAAATGGTGTCGGGAAAACTGGATAGCAACATACAAAGAGTGAAACTGGACCACTTTCTTACACCATACACAAAAATAAATTCAAAATGGATTAAAGACCTAAATGTGAGATAGGAAAGCATTAAAATCCTAGAGGAGGACGCAGGTATTAACCTCTCTGACATCACCAATAGCAACATTTCTAGATATGTCTCCTGAGGCAAGGGAAACAGCAAAGATAAACTATTGGGACTTCATCAAGATAAAAAAAACTTCTGTACAGCGAAGGAAACAATCAACAAAACTAAGAGGTAACCTATAGAATAGGAGAAGATATTTGCAAATGACATATCTGATAAAGGGTTAGTATCCAAAATCTATAAAGAACTTAAACTCAAAACCCAGAAAACAAATAATCCAGTCAAAAAATGAGAAGACATGGATAGACATTCTTCCAAAGAAGACATACAGATGGCCAACAGACATATGAAAAGATGCTCAACATCACTCATTGCCAGGGAAATACAAGTCAAAACTACAATGAGATATCACTTCACACTAGTCAGAATGGCTAAAATTAACCACACAAGAAACAACAGGTGTTAGCAGGGTTGTGGAGAAAGGGGAATCCTCTTACACTGTTGGTGGGTATGCAAACTGGTGCAGCCACTCTGGAAAACAGTTGGAGTTTCCTCAAAAAGTTAAAAGTGGAACTACTCTATGATCCAGCAATTGCACTACTACATATTTACCCAAAGAATACAAAAATACTGATTTGGAGGGATACATGCACCCCAATGTTTATAGCAGCACTATCAACAATAGTCAAATTATGGAAAGAGCCCAAATATCCATCAACTGATGAATAACAAAGGTGTGGTACACACACACATATTTATACACACATTACTCAGCCATTAAAAAAAGGAACAAAATCTTGCCATTTGCAATGATGTGGATTGCACCACAGAGTATTATGCTAAGTGAAATAAGTCAGTCAGAGAAAGACAAATACTATATGATTTCACTCATCTGCGGAATTTAAGAAACAAAACAAATCATCGTAGCAGGGGAAAAAAGAGGCAAACCAAGAAACAGACTCTCAACTATAGAGAACAAACTGATGGTTACCAGAGGGGATGGGTTAAATAAGTGATGGGGATGGAGGAGTGCACTTTTGAGGAGCACCACGTATTATATGTAGGTGTTGAATCACTAAATTGTACACCTGAAACTAATACTACACTGTATGTTAACTACCTGGAATTTAAATTAAAACTTTTAGGGTAGCCCTGGTGGTGCAGCGGTTTAGCAACGCCTGCAGCCTGGGGTGTGATCCTGGAGACCCTGGATCGAGTCCCACGTCGGGCTCCCTGCATGGAGCCTGCTTCTCCCTCTGCCTGTGTCTCTGCCTTTTTCTCTCTCTCTGAATAAGTAAATAAATCTTTTTTAAAAAAAAAAAAACTTTTAAAAACCTCACCTTAAGTAGTTTCTACTAACATGGATCAAATAATTAAATATATTGTAAATAACAAGACACAGGTTATTCACTGTTGGACACAAGGCTTTGGTGGAAGAATGAATGGATGGAATTCAAATAAGGTCTTTACTGTAGTTAATGCTGTCAGAGCAGTGTTAATTCCCTGGTTTGGATTGTTGCGTTGTGCTTATGTAAGATATTAACATTAGAAGAAGCTGAGTGAGGGATAATGAAACTTTCTGGACTATTTTAAAAACGTTTCTGTAATCTAAAATTGGTTCAAAACGCCACTGTTTTGTGGCACAGTCTTTTAAAGCCATACTCCTGGAATCTAAATAGGTGATAAAATTTTACCAAGAAGTTCACAGTGTAACATATTAATAGCTCACTGTGTTATTCAGAATCACAGACTTCACAGTTGGGATATGAGCTTGGCAGTCACAGTCCATCATTCTACTCTTGAGGAATCCCCTTGGTATTGTCCCTGACAGCTAAAACCTTTGCTGGGACATCTCCAGGGACTGCAGTGTACCAGTGCTCCCCATAAATGAATTGTGGAAGAAGAACTTGAATTGCTAGAAATGTCTTCCTCTTTCTAACTACCAAGCTGAAATCGATCTCTTCTTGGTTCTCTGAACCCACATGGCGACACTTCAGATACATAAAGAATCATCATCATTCCTCCTGTGGTTTTTCTTCTTTGAACAAAACATCCTCAATCCCTCACCCTTTCCAGATGGCATAATGATGTTTTAGCAAGGGGCTCTGATGCTTTGACACAGCCATCTCCGAATTTTTTCTTCAAACACAGAACTCTTCCTCAAAGAAATTCTTATGGAAGCTAGTATGTAAAATAGATGTAAGTAAAATTCCTTTGCCAAAAGTCATGAGTGAGAGGCCTGAGGACTATCCAATTCCAGCACCCCCCTTTCCCTAGTGGCCCTTGAAGTATATACTTAGAACTTTAAAACTTCCAGAATATGTCATAAACTCCTCCTTAAACCAAAAACAAACCTTTTCTTAAAACAAAGATTTGAAAGGACATGGAAATCCCAGACCTTCCAAGGCAGGTTTGTGGGGGAGAGGTTTTTGGATACATGCTTTCTACCACCCCCAAATTATACCACGTGGACAATTCCTGACTGTAGGGTGACACATGGTGGTGATCATAACAACAACTAAGGCTTTATATGTATTAATTCAAGAACCAACTGATGTGGGTATTAGGATCATCCCACTTTATAGATGAGAAAACAGAAGCATGAAGGCAAACCAACTTATTCAAGGTCAACAGAAGTGATAGAACTAGGTTTTTAACCTAGATCTCTCTAACCCTAAACCCTGCCCTTCACCGCTGTACTCTCCTGCCCCTCTGGAACAGAAATCTAGAGGGATTATGAGACTCCAGCCCTCTCATCTCTTGTACACTAGTTACTTTACAGTTTGGAAGTTGTCCTGGAGTGGATTCAATAGGGAATCCATCATAAACACTGGGTCTCTGACATCAAGGCTCTACAATATAACCCACATCTCTTCCCCTGGATATACCTAAGTTTAAACAGCATTATCTGGCAATGTACTTGCTCTGAGGTCCTGAGGATTAAGGACTCTTAGTGTGGCTGGTCCATACATGAGGAAGGGTGATCTATAGACATACTCAGGTGAATGCCTAGCAAGGCAGTGGTTCACCCAAGAGCCACTTGTGGTCTTGACCTGTGGCTGTTCTATCCTTTCATTCAGGACAGATGCTTCATGAGCCTTAGTCAGCAGCCTCCCTTCCCCAAGCGAGGGCTGGGAAAGCGGTGATCTGTTGTCACCGCCTTTCTGGCATCCATGCTCCCTTTGCTGCTGGTAACACGTTTCCTTTTGATAGAAATCTTCCACTCCCACCCTTCAGTATCTGGGGTTTGGGTCACCAGACCTCACTTCCTCAGCTCTGCCACAGAGCATATACCTGGCTGAGCCTGGATAATCAGCAGATTCCCACTTCCATTTGATCCAAGCTAAATCAACGAGATCCAATATTGGGACAACTGTCGGAACCACTAGAGAAGACATCTCCCTTTTCTCTAGGGCTTCTCTGTAGAGAGGTTGTAAATCGAGCAGCCATCTTGTCACCAGGAGACAAGCTGGATATCGAAACCAAGGAGGGGGGAAAAAGTCAACAGATGAAAACAAACAGATTTTCAGAAATCTTCCCAGACCCAGGATCCTGCTGTGCCTAGGGAAAGCGTATTACACTTACGTGAACTTATTTTTTTTCCTCAGCACTAATCTAACACACTATATATATTACTTATTTGTCTTATTTATTTTCTCTCTCCCCAGTAGGAAGGTAAACTCCATAAAGACAGAGATTTTGTGTATTTGTTCATAGCTCTATCTGGAACATAGTTGGTGCTCGATAAATATACGTGGAATGAATGAATGAATGAAAGAATGTCAAGTGAAATAATTTTAAATGCTTTTTGACCATTATAAAAAGAGTCTTTCTAGGGAGAATCAGGATGGAAACATTCCTTGTGACCTGAGACAATTTCTCAATTTCAAATATCTATTCAATAAACATTTGTTGAGCATTTACTTATGGCAGTTTCTCTGCCAAACACAAAGATAAATAAAAACGCAGTTGGTGCTCTCCAAGAGCTCTGAGTCTGGTCTTCCCCAACAGCAAGTAAACACAGTGGGAGAACAACCAGCTTTGAAGTAGGAACATAACATCCATCCACAGGAAGACAGGGTGCCAATCTCTGTGTGTCTCCATCTGTCTCTCTGTCTCTCTCCCTATTTACAGACTGACCTGCAAACTCAGAATGAGGAGTCATAAATACCAGAGTCTGGAAATTGGCTACACAAGTTAGAAAGACAAAGATAGAGTTTAATTAAGGAGAGAATAGGAGAAATAATAACTTAAAAAAAAAACACAACTCAATAAAAACTAAACTTGGATTTATGTGGCAATGGTGAAGCTGACTCAATACTTGGCCTCCACTCCCTTTAGGTAGCAGGGAAGCTATTGCTACTAATTTGAGAAGATTGTGGGGATACATGTGGCAGTGAGGGAGACAGGAGTCTCAGAAAGAACAGTAGATCTAACTGTCTGTCCCCATGGGGGCAAATTGTGGCTCCATCAGGATCCAAGGTGCTTAGCCATCTGGTTATCTCATGGTCTCCTCAGTGGGAGCCTGCAGAGGTCCTCTCCTAGAGGCTGCTGTAAGCATGACAGCCACCCCCGGTTTGCTTCTCGACTTCCTTTTTCCTTTCTTCCTTTTTCCCTTCTGCCCTCTCCCAACTCCCTCCCTACTTCCTTTCCCTCCTTCTTTCCTTACTTAGCTTCGTTATTTATAATTGACATATTTAAAATTCATAGTATAAGATTGGATATATGTTTACTCCGATGAATCCACTACGATCAAAAAAGTAAACGTATTTGTCACCCCCAAAATTTCTTAAACTCCTTTCTAATCCTCTCCCTATCCCTCCCCATTCCCATTCCCACTCCCAATCCCCAGCAATTGTTGATATGCTATCTGTCACTATAGATTAGGTCATATTTTGTAGAATTTTTAATAAAAGGGATCATACTGTATGTACTCCTCTTCTTTGGTCTCTTTTGCTCAGCATGTTGATTTTGAGACTTATCAATGACATTGTGTGTACCAAAAATCCATTCCTTTAAAAAATTTATTTATTTGAGAGAGAAAGAAAGAGAGCAAGCATCTGCAAGCACCAGTGGGGAAAGGGCAGAGGAAGAGTATCTCAAGCAGACTCCCCACTGAGTGTGAAGCCCAACAGAGGGCTTGATCTCATGACTCTGAGATCATGGCCTGAACAGAAATCAAGAGCCAGATGCTCAACTGACTGAGCCAGCCAGGTGCCCCAACAGTCCATTTCTTTTTATTGCTAAGCTGTATTCCACTATATATACCACAATTTGTTTATCCATTTACCTGTTAATGGATATTTGGATTTTTTTAGTTTTTAGCTATTATGAATAAAGCTGATGTGAACATTTGTATATATGTTTTTGTATAGACACATTTTCATTGTGACTGGGTAAAAAAGCTAGGAGTAGCATGGATGGTCTTACAGTAAGTACAAATTTAAGGTTGTTTAAAATGCCAAACTTTTTTCCAAAGTTGTGTGCCATTTGACATCCCTACAATTGTGTGTGAGAGTTCCAGCTGTCCCTTGATAGTATATCCATTTTTTTAACTTCAGCCATTCTAATAGATATGATGGTATATACTTCTGGCTTTAATGTGCTTTTTTTTATGAATAATAATATCCAGCATCTTTTCATGTGCTTAATTTACCATCCATACATCTTAGGTAAAATGTCTGTTCAAATCTTTGCCCACTTTTTTAATTAGATTGTTTGTTTTTCTTATTGTGCTTTGAGAATTCTTTATATATTCTAGATACAAATTTTTCCTAGTATTTATGATTTGCAAATATTTGCTCGCAGTTGGTGGTTTATTTTCTCATTCTCTTAATTGCATTTTTTTAAAAGCAGAAAATTTTCATTTTTTTGAAATATTTTATTTATCTGAGAGAGCACGAACAGGGGAGGGAGGGCAGAAGGAAAGGGAGAAGCAGACTCCTGCTGAGCAGGGAGTCAGACACAGGGCTCAATCCCAGGACGCTGATATCATGACCTGAGCCAAAGGCACATGCTTAACTGACGGAGCCACACAGGAAACCAAGAAAATTTTGATTTTGATACGTCCAATTTATTAACTTTATTATGGTTTGTGTTTTTGATGTTGTCTCTAAAACATTTGCCTAACTCAAGGTCACAAATATTTCCTCCTTTTTTCTTACAGAAGTTTTATGGTTTGGGGGTTTACATTTAAATCTACATATCATTTTGAGTCAATTTGGGTCTGTAGTGTGACGTATGGATTGAGGTTCATTTTCTTGTATACAGATATACAAATCATTCCAGCACAATTTGTTGGGAACACTATCATTTTTCCATTGAATTGTTTTTGGAATGGCCTTTGTCAAAAAAATCTTGATTGGGGCACCTGGTTGGCACAGTTGTTAAAGCATCTGACTCTCAGTTTCTGCTCAGGATGTGATCTCAGGGTTGTGAGATCAAGCCCCATGTGAGGCTCCACACTTAGCGTGGAGTCTGCTTGAGTTTCTTTGGCCCTGAGCCAAAGGCAGATGCTCAGGATGCCTGGGTGGCTCAGTGGTTGAGTGTCTGCCTTTGGCTCAGGGCCTGATCCCAGAGTCCTGGATTGAGTTCTACATTGGGCTCCCCACTGGGAGCCTACTTCTCCCTCTGTCTATGTCTCTGCCTCTCTCATGAATAAATAAAATCTTTTTAAAAAGAGGGGGGGCATATGCTCAAACACTGAGTCACCCAGGTGTCCCCTGGAACATCTGTTGACAAATTTATGCCTAAGCATTCATTTTTTCTGATGCTGTCATAAATAGCATTGTTTTTGTAATTTTACTTTCCAATTGTTTGTTGCTAATGGAGTTCCTTCTGTTTCATTTTTATTTAGAGAAGATCTCATAAAGCCAGGCCATCTTACAAAGCACCATCCTGAGTTGCTGTCTTAGATGAGCAATCAGCTCGGTCTAATCAGCTGTAGCCAAGAGTCCAGAATCATTTGGTAGAGAGCAAGCCCCATGCCCACCTCGAGGATTAGCCTATGGTCACTGACCCCCAGCAAGGATAGCCATTGATTAACCCATTCCATCCACAGGATGAAATTATCACTAGCAAGCCAGTGAAATGATTTGAACCAAATGTAAACACAAAGCTTTGAAATTTTGCCTAGGAAACCTCTCTATGGCTGTGGGAAGGGCCAGCAAAAGAGAATCTTGCAGTAGAAGTTAATATTTATTTCTTCTGGCATCTCTAAATACAACCATCTGGTCCTAGAGACCAGAGTGTTACAAATTCTACCTACTGCAAGATCTAAATTCCTAGGAAACCATATATCTAATGATATATCCCAGACCTTTAACTTACACTCTGGTCTGTCAACAACTCTGCTTTTAACTGGTCTGCTAAGCATAGAAGACAAGACAGTCCACTGAGGGGAGGTTCAGAGTAAAGATAGGTGAACTCCTATCTTTGAGGGGACTTAGAACTTTGTAACTAAGCCACCACCCACCAAAAACGGGACAGCTGAATTTTAAAGGAAGACATTTCTAAGCCCAGCTTATTGGTGAATTATGAGGTCTTTCAGCACAACTCCTATGCCTTGGTTTTGTCTTTTTTTTTTTTCATTCATTAATTTATTTTTTTTCATCAGCAGATATCCATGAAGAATGACATTGGGACTCCATGCTAGGGTGGCAGTAGGGAGGCAGGAAATACCAAGATGTATATAATACAGGATTCCTGCTCATAAGGAGGGGAAACCCACACACCACTACCATACGAATAAAGATACAAGGTGGAGTATTTGGAACTGTGACTTGTCAAATATAAGGCACTGTTCTGATGTTCAGTATTTTATATTTCAGAAGAGGAGATAATGCTATGGAAAGCTAAGGAAAGACCTCACAGAGGATGCAGGAGGGTGCAGTCTGGCCTTACAGTAAACAGGGATTATTTCACCAGGAGAGAGGACACAGAAGGAGTCTTGGTTTTTGCCTATCCACTTCACTGAAGAGCTTAGTGCGTTATGTTGGAGGGAACCTAGAGAAGAGAATGTGGTAGAAGGGATGTGGTCAATTGTTTTTCCAAAGATGGCATATTTCTCACCAAGAGAAAGAGTCTAATTCCCTGCCCTGGAATGTGACATGGTTTCTGTGACTATTTCAACCAAGAGAATACGACAGATGCAATGCTAATTGCAAGAGTAGGTCACAAATTTTCATTTCTGCCCTTTTCACCAAAACACTCCATCTAGAGCCCTGAGCTGCCATGTACCCACTCCCACTGCCTCCCCCCCCCCCCCCCCCCCCACTCCCCACCCCACCCCCCCCACCCCCCCGCCCCGGGATTGCCATGTGGCGAGGAAGCCCAACCTAGCCACTGCTAGGACTGTATAGAGAGAGTCCTGAGACAATATAAAGAGAGAGAAATGGCTGGCTGGCCCACGACTGCTCCAGCTCCAGTCACCTCTGATTGCATGAGACACCCCCAGCTAGAACTGTCCAGTCATGCCCTTCTCAAATTACGGACCCAAAGAACGAATGAAAGGTAAGGAAATTACTACTGTTGATTCAAGTCACTGCGTTTCTTTCTTTCTTTTTCTTTTTTTTTTAATTTTACTTATTTATTCATGAGAGACACACAGAGAGAGGCAGAGGCACAGGCAGAGGAAGAAGCAGGCTCCATGCAGGGAGCCCGAGGTGGGACTCGATCCTGGGTCTCCAGGATCACACCCTGGGCCAAAGGCAGATGCTCAACTGCTGAGCCACCCACGTATCCCAAGTCACTAAGTTTCAAGGTGATTTGCTACACAGCAATAGATAACCAGAAAAATGAGATAAGAACTGCCTCAGCTATTTTCTTTTTATTCATTTCATGTCAGATTTGGATTTGGTAGAATCAGCCAGACAGGGGCTGATTGGGACATAGAGACAAGACTGAATTCTCCAGTGCAAAGGACAGAGATTAAACCCAAGAGTAGGAGTAGAATCCAGATAATTGGTTAGAGACACTGTAGACCAGGCCCTACTAAGCTTGGAGGAAAGACAGAATAACCATGAAAGCAAGGTTGCTGCTAAACTTCTAAACAAAACAAGGACTCGTGCAGAGGGCAAAGACAGGGACCTCACTACTCAAACCACTGGCAAAGTCACATGAAAATAAATAATAATTGAAGTTTCAAGATGAACAAGAAGTGGGACTTGACACTGAGTTGCAAAACTTTGGCCATAGTGTTTCTCCCAACTAGGAAAGCTAATCTGTCCTGAGCTTTTAGCGGTGTGGGGCCTGTGATCCCACCTGTGCGGTTTAGGTGGCGGCAGGATCAGGAGCTGGGTGCCAGTCAGATTATTTTGTTCCCAGCCAGCCCTGATAACTACTTCCCTCCACCAACACCCCCTCCCAGAGACCTCTAAAGAAGACTGAAAGAAAATAAAGTCAAAGGAGAAAGTGGAGGGGACTATAGGTGGTAACCTGGAATAGTCTACACCCATTGAAAAATCAATTTGGGCACACACCACTGAATTGGCAACATGTATCAAAATATGCCTGGAAGAGATTTTGAAAAAGACAAAACACCATGCAAACATATAAGTAACCTAATGATTGCTTTGACAGTGTTCACAGTAGCTACATCCAAACCTAAAAGGGGAACATTAACAATCATATTTTCCAATAATTAGGTGAATTACCAAACACTATGGAGGCTGCTTTTTAAAATGATATTTGATAGCACAAATAAATATTCTTATGATATTGCTTAGTTTTCAAAAATTTCCTTGAGAGCAGGTTCTTGGTCTCTGTATTTTTATTTAGTCATTGGGAAGGGAGGAGCAGAGAGATTGGGAGAGAGAGAACCTTAAGTAGGCTCCACCCTCCGGGCAGAGATCTACTCAGGGCTTGATCTCACAATCCTCAGATAATGACCTGAGCAGAAATCAAGAGTCAGAGGCATAACTGACTGAGCCACCCAGGTGCTCCACTCTCTATATCTCTAAACATTCCTGTAACAACTCTCTACACCAGCAGGTCCTCAAGAAATGTTGGTACAATGAATGAATCCTTAGTTAATTTTTGGTGAGGACCTACTATGCACCAGCATGGTTTTAAGTTCCCTGCACATGTGAAATTATTCCACCTCCACATAACCCTAGGAGGTAGATACTATTATCATCCCTGTTTTGAACAAGTGAAAATAGGAGCAGAGGGATTAAGAAATTTGCCCAGTAAGTGGTAGCACAGCCAGGTAGGGACAGGTAACCTGGCTCCCTGACATTGTATTGTCTCTTGAGCTGGATGAGTCTTAAAGCAGTGATCTGAAGAGAGGTCAAAAAATTACAATTCAGTTTGTCTTTACCAAGACCAGACACCTAAATCATCAAGAAAAAATACCATTTACTAGATCTCATGATGACTGGTAACAGTAGCAAAGATTCCAGAATTAAAAAGGAGTGGGAGGGATCCTAGGATAGTCTTTATTTATATTTTTAATTTCTTCTCACAGGCTAGGGAAAATGGAGAAGGCAGACAGGGAAAAAAGGAAAACAGACTTGTTACTGGGTAACTTGGAATCACTACATAGGAAAGAAAGACTCCAGTAAAAATATTTTAAATGCATTATTCTGGAGTCCTCTACTTCTGGATCCATGCTATTTCCCTACTTCTCTGTACGCGTTTGTTTCAGCACCTATAACACGAGCATAATTTCTCGTAAATTAATTTAGGTCTGTTCAGGCGATTAAAAAAAAAGCTTACCATCAAGAATTAAGACAAAATGAAACTAGAGAAATAGGCAATCAACTCCTCAGGAGATTCTCATGCTGTTTCTCGGCTGCTTCCAGCCTCAGCTTAAGACAGTCCCCCCTCCCCCAACTCTGAACCAGGACTGATGCTGCATGCACACTGGCCACTTGAGGTGGCGAGGGCACCTGCACCTCGTTCTTCCCCTCCCACCCTTCTCCATTTCTCTGCCAGCATTGGGAATTTGGACCTGAAGAGTCAGTGGCGGTAAAGTAGATGTGAACCCAAATCCTCCTCCTCTCTACCTTCTGCAGGTGCAACGCAGAACATTCCAAAGCTGTGGGCTCCCTACACCCGCCAAAGTGAGAGGGCATATGGAGCTTCTCCTTGTGTTTCCATCCATTTCTCCCTTCTCTCTGCACTCAGAAGGAAATGGGTAAGGTTAGATAAAATTGCTACTTAATAAGGGGTTACTGAGTGTGTAATTGCTCCCAGAGTGTCTTTAGAATGATAGTCCGCTGGTAGGAGCCAAGCTTCCTTCAAAGAATCTCGCTGAACTGCCCAAAGACTGCAATTCCGTTCATTTGTGGTTATTTGAGTAACACACTAAAGATTAAGGAGCATCATTTATTAAAAGCTTTCTCCTCTCACCTCGTCTCAAACAGGTCAGCAAATTCAGAAGTTCCAGGCTTTAATCCTCCAGTTGTGGCGCGAACGGGTCCTGAAGTTAGTGCAGAAGTGACTCCAGAACCTTCCGTGGAGCATCAGAATTTCCTATAGCAAGTAGATGTGATCTTTGACAGGGTTGTAGGCAGATCACTGCACCATATAACCTTTTAGAGCTTCAGAGAACTTAAGGATCACGATGAAGCTCACCTGCCTTATTTCACAAAGTAGGTCACCCGGCTGGGAGGGGCAGTTAGTGCTGCTGAGCGCTAAGCCACCAGTTGCTCTCTTCCCTCCAGGCACACAGGCCTGGCATGACCACAACGAAGTGCCTGGTGGTCCTAGAGGGGTGGGCACAGTCTGCCGCGGCAGGCCCTGGCTCCAGTTGACACCACTCTGTCGTGTTATTAGCACTTCTCTTGAGGAAAAGATGGTCCCCCTCCCCTACCCCCCCCCCCACTTATTGTTTTCAAGGCTTTCCCCTCAAGGCCCGAGGGTGCCAGTGGGACAGTGCAGGCCTCCGCACGTTCACAGGGATGCTCACCGTGCTGCTGTAGGCCCCCATTCCAATTCCCGGGCTGCGGGGCGCATGGTGGGGGGGGGGGTCACTCCGTTTGGACTCCTGATTTGCCTCGGGTCATGATGGCAGGGTCCTGCGATGGATCCCAGGGGCAGGCTCATGCTCCCGCTATAGGTGCGGAGCCGGCTTGAGCATCTCCCGCTCTCCCGCTGCTCCTCCCCCTCTTGCGCAGGTGCAGGGAAGCGCAGGTGCAGGGGGCGGGGCCTAAAGCGCAGGTGCGGGGGAAGCAGATGCACCTGCTGGCGTGTGCGCCCAAAAGCATCATCATCATCATCATCATCATCATCATCATCATCATCATCATCATCATCATCCTGAGCTCTGCGCTCTTCTCTATGGTGAAATTACCTGAACCCACTTCACCATATCCACTGGAGGAGTCCCCCCACCCCGCCCCAGGTAGGGATGCGG
This sequence comes from Canis lupus familiaris, assembly GCF_011100685.1. Classification (NCBI taxonomy): domain Eukaryota; kingdom Metazoa; phylum Chordata; class Mammalia; order Carnivora; family Canidae; genus Canis; species Canis lupus. Next base: position 29,770,209 of record NC_049241.1, on the reverse strand, counting down.
TCGGACTTCCAAGTTGCTCCCTCCTCACATCTAGTCGTGGGACTTGGCACTTCTTACAGGAGGCAGCCCGGCCAGTCACATCGGAATTCAGCTGTTTTCCCAGCGCTTTTTCCAAAGTGCCTTACTCGGGAGAGCAACAAAAGCAAGGTGACCTTTCAGGAGTGTCTGTGTCCCCAGATTGGGGGTATCCAGAAGTCTCAGACTTCGTGCGCTCAGCTTCTGGGGAGCCAAACAGGATTAGGGGTTAGACACCCCCATACACACACTTCCATCTTTCCATTCTCTCTGGAATCTTGGAGGGTTTTTTCTTGTTGGTGGGTTTTTGTTTCATTTTTTGTTTGTTTTTGCTTTGGCTTTTGTTCTGCGCCCCCCCCCCCCTTCCGGAGCCACTATTCTGGGGGTTTTGTTAGCTTCCGTTAAAGCTGTTCTAGGGGATCCCTGGGTGGCTCAGTGGTTTAGCGCCTGCCTTTAGCCCAGGGTGTGATCCTTGAGCCCTGGGATCAAGTCCCACATCGGGCTCCCTGCATAGACCTGTGTCTCTGCCTCTCTCTCTGTGTTTCTCATAAATAAATAAAATATTAATAAAAATAAAGCTGCTCTGTTCAGTTGCTATAGGCAAATTACTTTTGTTCTTTTTTGCTATAATTTATTCCTCAGGTCTTGGGGAACAGATTGGCTGCAGGTTAGCTCTCAGGAAGGCATCTTCACTGGGGCACAATTCACAAGGGAAATAATACCATCATGTGCCATCACTTGTTTTCTTGTATCCATGCTGTGAATTATCCACATACAATTTTAATCTTTCTCTGTTACTCAGGGTGACTCTAGGCTGCCACTCATGGGAGAGCTCACTGAAGGCAGGGACCTCCTGTTCCCCTCACCTTTCTAGGATTATGGACAATGTCTGAAAAAAGCAGGCAGTCAACAAGTGTTTGTTGAATGAATAATGGTGAAATGTTCCGAGGATACAAATTCAGAGGATTGTTTTTTAATCTTACAAAAAGAGCTATGAAATTTAATGGGGTGCCTGGCTGGCTCAGTGGGTAGAGTATGTAACTCCATTTCATGTTTGTGAGTTCAAGCCCCAAGTTGGGTGTAGAGATTATTTTAAAAGCAAAAACAACAAAGAGCTATGAAATTTGAGAGGAGGGGGAGGTGACCTAGTGATTTGGCTTACACATTTCACCATTTACCATTACTAATAGGGATGATTAACCACTGTCTGTGGTATCCTGCTTATGCCTCTGCCTCTCTCTGTGTCTCTCATGAACAAATATATAAAATCTTAAAAAAAAAAAAAAAGAAGAAGGAAATCTACTCAAAATAAGAAACAAACTGAGAGGGGATCCCTGGGTGGCTCAGCGGTTTAGCACCTGCCTTTGGCCCAGGGCACGATCCTGGAGTCCGGGGATCGAGTCCCGGGTCAGGCTCCCAGCATGGAGCCTGCTTCATCCTCCTCCTGTCTCTGCCTCTCTCTCTCTCTCTCTGTCTATCATGAATAAATAAATAAATCTTTTTAAAAAATCTTAAAAAAAAACAAACTGAGAGTTTCAGGAGGTGAGGGGTTGGGAGGATGGGGTAACTGGGTGATGGGCATTAAGGAGAGCATGAGATATAATGAGTACTGGGTGTTATATGCAACGGATGAATAACTGAACTCTGCATTAGAAACTAATGATACACTATATGTTAGCTAATTGAATTTAAGAAACATAATCAAAGTAGCTCAAATGAAAATGGGAGGTGGGGGTTCATTGTAATACTATAGCAACCTCACAAAATTCAAGAAGAGGAAACAAAGTTTAGCTGGGCATTATGCAAACCAGAGCCTAAAGAAGATGACCAAGATTCATAAGAGACTCAGAAAGAGAGGCAGAGACATAGGCAGAGGGAAAAGCAGGCTCTCCGTGGGGAGCCCAATGCAGGACTAGATCGCAGGACCTTGGGACCTCGGGATCATGACCTGAACCACTGAGCCACCCAAGTCCCCCAGTACACTTTTAATTATAGAGAACAATCAAATGGTTACTAGATGGGAAGAGGGTGGGATGGAGGAGTAAATTAGGTGATGGGGATTAAGGAGTACAGTTGCATGATGAGCACCAGGTGATGTATGAAAGTGTTGAATTACTATATAGTACATTGAAACTAATACAACACTGTATGTTAACTACACTGGAATTTAAATTAAAACTCAAGGGGTCCCTGGGTGGCTCACACAGTTAAGCATCTGACTCTTGGTTTTGGCTCAGGTCATGATCTCAGGGTCCTGGGATGGAGCCCCACATCAGGCTCCATACTCAGAGGAGAGCCTGATTAAGGATTTTCTCTCTCCTTCACCCTCTGCCCCTCCCCTGGTCTCTGGCTCTCAAAAATAAAATAAATAATTTTTTTAAAAAAACAAAAGTAACACTTAAAGAAAAAGATGTTGCTTTATTCTTCTTTGTACACTTGGTACCTAGAATAGAGGCTAGTACATAGTAAATATTCAGCAATTATCTAATGAATGACTGAATGGTGCCTGGCTGAGAATGAATGTCCATTAAAGAATATCTATCATCAAGAAGACACACAATAAAAAATGTTGACAAGGATGTGGAGAAACTGGAACTCTCATAGATTGATAGAAGATAAAATGGTGCAGCCCCTTTGGAAAACAGTTTGGAAGCTTTTTAAAATGCTAATTATAAATTTGCTGTGCAACACAGCAAAATCACTCCTAGGTATCTAACCAGAAGAACTGAAAATATATATCCACATTATGGCGTGCACACAAATGTTCATAATGGCGTTATTCATGATAGCTAAAAAGTGGAATATATCTATCAATTGGCAAGTGGATAAACAAAATGTGGTGTGTTCATACAATAGAATATTATAAAAATTAATTATTAATAAATGCTAAAATGTAGACAGACCCAAAAAATATTAGACTGAGTGAAAAAAAAAACAAATGCAAAAGACCACATATTGTATGATTCTACATATATGAAATGTTCAAAAAAAGGCAAATCTGTAAAACAGAAGTAGATTACTGGTTGCCTGAGGGTAGGTTTGGAAACAAGAAATTACTGCTAGACGAGTATTTCTTTTGGGAGTGATAAAAACGTTCAAAATTTAGATTGTTGTGATGATCACACAACTGTAAATTAAAAATCATTGAATTATACATTTTAAATGGTGGATTTTGTGATTAGTGAATTATACCTCAATAACAATGTTTTAAAAATCTATGAGACTAAAAATGTCTTATATAGGTTAGATTAGATAACCAAACCCTTTGGCTGGTTTTTAATTGTATCATTTTGCACTGAATCCACTGTTAGTTTTACATCCTCCTGGCAATCAAGCTTGTATAAAAATTATCTGAGCAGCATCAGAGCTAAAACTAAGATGATATTGGTTGGAGTAGCCTCTTCTTCATCTTCATGGCCTGGATGACCAGTAAACCATTCCTCACAACTTAGGCAGTTTACTCATCTGAAGAATTATTATACATTGCTATTTTATGGGCTGTTTGTTTGGTCCAGAATACAGAGCCAGCTGGTCGTTCTAGATACCCATAAAAACTAAAGTAACTGTCTAATACAGAATGCAACATCACTGTATGGAGAGGGATGAACATTACATTCTTCAATAATACATACTGTGATGCTGCTTCTATAATCTCTTAAACATGATCTTGCCATGTAGAAGAGATTAGGGCTGGAAATGGCATAAGGATATAGGAATAATCAAATATTTCTCAGCCACCAGCACCCTCCTCTCTCCTAAGTGGTAATGGAGGCCTGGTGTTGAGTAAATAGCAATTCTAATAATAACAATATCATAGCTAGATGTTGTGTGCTTTTATAATTCAATTTAAAAAACTAATTTTATAGATGCAGGTGACTCTAACTCCATCTTTGCCATTAACATGATGCTTGAATACATGAATTGAAGTAAGCAATCACCCAACTGGTCTACCGTTTTCCAAAAAATACTTGTGCTCTAAAAAAAAAAAAAAAAAAAAATGTATGCTTTGCTCGGTATTCTGTATGGGTCATAAATAATGTGAAGTATGATTCAAAGAAAACTGACTTCCAGGGCGCCTTAGTGGCTCAGCAGTTGGGCGTCTGCCTTTGGCTTAGGGTGTGATCCTGGAGTCCCGGGATCCAGTCCCACATCAGGCTCCCTGCATGGAGCCTGCTTCTCCTTCTGTCTAAGTCTCTGCTTCTCTCTATCTGTGTCTCTCATGAATAAATAAATAAAATCTTTTAAAAACAAAGAAAACTGACTTCCTTATTTTTTAAATAAAGAATTGAATCACATAGACAAGCTGATCGGTTAGTTAAAAGTTCTTAATGCATGTATAAATATGCATTAAATATGTATACATAAATGTTTGTATTTTTTTCCACAATTGCTCCAGTGGATTTGATATAGGTACCTTCTCTGATGATCAAATTGAGCCAATAAGTGTTTGATTAATCTCTGTGGTGAACCTCTAGCACTGTATAGTCATAGACAAGACAGTGATAGGAAATGCTAGTCAAGGAGATTTTTCAAGGCAATAGAGCAGGGCCTTCAGTCGGGTAGAAAAGAAAAGAATTAGCACCAAAAAAGTGAAGAAACAAAAGTACTGGCCATAGTCTCTAGAAACACACAGGGGAAAAAAAAACAAAAAACAAAAACGGGTTAAAGATTCTCAAATGCAAAATCAAATGATAAAATGTTTCCTAATTAACCAAAGCACCTTGTAGGTATTGATTATGACTTAGAAAAATAATAAACTTGTGCATCATAAATCAAGCAGAACATATTCCTTAAGGCATGATGGATGGAAAACAATGGGTTGAAACTTATTAAAAGCTCATTGCAAAAATAGAACATTTTTGATAGTAAGCTGTTGATACTTCCTGTTTATCAAATGATCTTCCTAAATGAAATAGATCTTGAAACACATTTTTCAAGATACTGATCTTTCTGCATTAATAGGGAAAAAGGGGGGAAAAAACATCAGTCCAAAACATTACATGACTCAATGTCTTAGGGACATAATGGGATTATAAGTAATGAGAGTTTGATACTGATTTTGGGGGGCTATAAACAAAATAAACTGTGGAATTGAGGTGTCTGTCTTTATATGCAAGATATTTATCTTTATTTTGATCCATTTAAAAGATACCTGAGCTTAAAATGGAAGACCTGGAAATAATACCATTTTTGGAACTCTAAAGTAAGAAAACCATGTTTAAACAGCGTGAGAAATGGAAGAATGAGTATTCAAGAGTGTATGTATGTACTGGCACTAATTTGGATTAATGAGGATAAGGCCAGTCTAAATTAGTAAAATATAAACTGGAAAGTATCTGAAAATGAAATGAATGTTGTTTTTCTAGTATATGCCCCTGAAATGGAGGGAAAAAAATGGCTAACGAAGTGCTGGACCTGATGTTAGGATCAGTTTTAATTGGTAAATGAGACTCATTTGTAATATGCATTAATTGCTTCTTTTCACCTATATTAATCAACAAGTATTTACTGAGCTCCTTACCACATGCCCACCCATGTGCAAAATGCTGGGGAGGACACCAAAGGGACACAAGAGGACTAACATAAATCTGGCTGTCTTAGAGATCAATTAATTTATAAAGTAGCCTACCCAATTAGAAGCCAAATATTTCTAAACAGTCAGGGATCCCTCAACATAATAAAAGAACATATTTCATAAAGAGTCCTTTTTATGGGCATTCATCGTTGGCCTGTACTATCATTCATTGATGCCTTGGGACTGTCCAGGAGCAAACAGTTCTGGAATATTTTCATTCATTTTTACTTAGCATCTTCTCCAACTGCTGCTGGTCTGCCTTCGGTAACAACCATCTCACTTCTAATTTCCTGCTTATCCTCTCTACCCTTCTCTCATGGGAAACAGGTTGTTTCCCATTTTATTTTTGTTTTAATGATTTTCATCATTTTAATCAAATCATGATTTCACAATTTCATTTTAATTTATTTTCACTTTAATCATTTTCAGGGTAATCATTACAACAACAATAAACACTTCTGTATGTCAGCCTCTGGAGTAACCTGCTCAGGTAGACATCTACTCTTTGCCTATTTCTTTTAGAAATAGCATCCAGATTTTACTTTGAAGAACTCCTTCCACTTTTCATACGTTAATACACACACACACACTTACAGTTCATTTGGTTTAGGGAAGTGGACATGTGATCTTTCCTGGCCTCTCAAAGTATTCCATCTCCCTGACTATAGTCATTGGTCAAGCTTGGCCCAAGTTGATCCAATAAGAATTAGTTGCACTTTTGCTGGAACTATTAGGAAGGAGATTATCTCTTTCTTCTGTGGTGATTAACTATAAAGATAATAATATAAAACTGGAGAGGCCTCTTAGTAACAATACCAACACAGAAGAAAGTAAAACCTAGGAGATGGGAAAAGGAGCTGAATCCTGATGATATGAAATTTCCTAGATTCAACTATACCTGAAATCCACTTCTAGATTTTTTTGGTTATCTGGGTCAGTATAGCCTCTTTTTTGCCTTATGGCTTTTTTAAAAAATATTTTTATTTTATGTATTCATGAGAGATACAGAGAGGCAGAGACAGGCAGAGGGAGAAGCAGGCTCCCTACAGGACTCCCAGCATTCCAGGGTCATGACTCAAGCAGAAGGCAGACACACAACCATGGAGCCACCCAGGCGTCCCGCCCTGACATTTTTTATTCAGTTTCTAATCCTTGCAACTAGAAATACCTGCTTAATAAACATACTGTTACATTTGATTTCTCTAACTATTCTCTGGGGAAGATATTATAATTCTGTACAATTTATCCATCAGAAATCTGAGACTCACTGAAATTAAGAATTTTGCCTAGTGACCCAACTATTAAGTGACAGAGCCAGGACTCAAATCCATGTCCATCTAACATCTATGGCTATGCTTTCTAACCCTTGAGGTCATCTTCCATCACGCCTCTTTTCACTCTGTGTCTCCAGTACTTAACACAGCTCTGACACATATTTGGTATTCTGTTAATGTTTTATGATGGACTTGCATTAGAAGACAGAGGAACAAGCTTCCTGCCTAATGGTCAAAGACATATAATAAAATAACATGGAACTAAATAAACTGGGGATTAGGGATTGTAGGGGGTGGGAGAGAAGAATGAGGCAGATTTAGACTAGAAAAAAAGAATTGGGGAGAATTCCTGGCAACTGGTCCAGTTAAATCATTTAAAAACAGTTGATTCTCAAAAGTGGGTTAAACATTATCTAAACTATCTTATTTATCTCATTCATTTACATTATAACCCAATACTTCACAGATAGTACAAAGGTAGACTTCAAAATTGCTAAACTTGCCCAAATTCCTAATGAGTAAAGGCAAATCAACATAATCTTCTCCATATTCAAGACAAGCTTTTACATTTTGCTATTATATCATGACATAGCTTTTTTTTTTTTTTTTAACTCACACTAGTTAATGATCTCAAAAGGCCTACTTTCTGCTCATGTTCTAAGGGCTGTGATGCTTATCTGAGGACAAACCTCTCACAGAGTTCAAAGGGAACTCTGCCCTCAGATATGCTCTGTGGAATTGTGTAGCAAGACAAGAAACAGCCTCCTAAACGGGCAAGAAGACACATCTGTCCTAATTAAGTAATACCCTCTGTCGCCTCTGGCTTAATCATACCCCAAATGTCATTAGTCCCAATGTACATACAGTCCTATGAGGACCAGCACTGCAGTGCTAGGCAAAAATGTGCACTATGAAAATGGCTGCTAAATTATATCCACATTGTGGATCTCTGCCAAGGATGGCTGACAAGCCTCACCTGGCTAGCTCGCTCATCCTTTGCAGGTCTGAGTCCATTAGGCAGATGATGGGGGAGTGAGGCTAAAGCAAACTGAAGATATTAAGACTCCATACATCCATGAAAATGGATGATCGCATAGAGATTTCATCCCAAGTGATAGCCCAGGAGGCAAAGAACTCATTGAGAAACTCCATAAACTGTACTGATTATTTAGCATATGTAAAATATGTGAAATCACACTAATAGCTTAGGCTCACAGAAGGCTTGCTGTAATCCAGACAGTTTGCTAAGTTTCCTGCACTTCTTGTCTCATCCTCATAACTACCCATGGGGTTGTTACTGTTCTTTACCACTCTGATTCCTTGGCTAGGGAGAATGAGGCTTAAATGAATTAAATAATTGGCTCAAGGTCACACAATTTGTGATGAGGCTGGGTTCAATCTTTTTTTTTTTAATGGGGTTCAGTCTTATGGCTGGCTGTCTTTGTCTGGAATGAGAGTACTTCACCACCACATTATACCATTGCTATAAAGGATTGAACAGAAAATTAAAGATGTCCACTGCAATGCAAATTGGTTCAACTGCATTTCTTTTCAATTTTTTTTGGTGATAAAATTAGCATAACATAATACTTACCATTATAACCATTTTTAGGTTTACAATTCAGGGGCATTAGGTGTATTCAGTGTCGTGCAACTATCACCACTATACAGCTCCAGAAACTTTTCAATCCTCCCAAACTGAAACTCTGTGCCTATTTAGCAATAATTTCCCATTATTCCTCCCACTAAGCCATGATAACCACCATACTACTTTCTGAATTTGATTATCCTATGTATCTCATATAAGTGCAAATAAACAATAATTGTCCTTTTGTATATAGATTGTTTAATTGACATAATGTCTTTAAGGCTCATTCATTTTGTAGCAAGTATCAGAATTTCTTTTTTAAGGCTGAATAATATTTAACTGTGTATATATACATTTTGTTTATCCATATATCTGTCAGTGGACATTCAGATTGTTTCTACCTATTGGCTATTATGAATAATGCTATAATATCTGAACATCAGCATACAAATATTTATCCAAATCCCTGCTTTCACTTTTTTTTTATTTTTTTTTATTTATTTATGATAGTCACAGAGAGAGAGAGAGAGAGAGAGGCAGAGACACAGGCAGAGGGAGAAGCAGGCTCCATGCACTGGGAGCCTGATGTGGGATTCGATCCCGGGTCTCCAGGATCGCGCCCTGGGCCAAAGGCAGGCGCCAAACCACTGCGCCACCCAGGGATCCCCAAATCCCTGCTTTCAATTCTTTGGGGGATATGCCCAGATATGAAATGATGGATCATATGGTAATTCTATGTTACATTTTTTGAGGAACCATCTTTACTGTTTTCCACAGTGGCTGCACCATTTTTCATTCCCACCAGCAATGCCCAAAGCTTCCAATTTCTCCACATCCTCATCAACACTTGTTATTTTCTGGTTTGTTTTTTGGTTTTTGTTTTTTCAATAGCTATTCTAATATGTATGAAGTGGTATTTCATTGTGATTTTGATTTGCATTCACCTAATGATTAATTATGTTGAGCATCTTTTCATGTGCTTATTCACCATTTATATATCTTCTTTGGGAAAATATCTATTCAAATATTTTGTCCATTTTTAATTGGGTTGTTTGATTTGTTTTTGAGCTGTAGGAGCTCTTTATATATTCTGGATACTAATCTCTCATCAGATAGATTATTTGCAAATATTTTTTCCCATTCTGTGGGTTGCTTTTTTACTTCGGTCATAGTATCTTTTGATGCACAAAGGTTTTTAAGTTTAATTGCATTTTAATGAAAAAGTATTTATCTCCTAGGCACACAGCATTATAGTCAGAAAGTGAAGCTAAGTTGGGTGACTAAAATATTCTGCATCAGGGAGTGAGGCACACAAAATGCATTATATAATTAAAGCCATACAGGGACATTAAAAACTTGTGGAGAGCAAGGTACAAAGGGAATGATGACTTATATCAACAAGAGGGACCTGGAAATCCTTGTAAGAGTCATCTCAAGTGGGAATTGTTGCCCAAGAAGTAAAGTTGGAGAAGGTAGAGATCCTTGATGACTATCTGCATATTCCCTGAGGGAGAAAGAATAGGTCCGGCCAGGGAGACTGAGAAGTTAGATGAAAAGGAAGGGATCTGCTGATTGCTATAGGAGATCGGCATGTACTTTGGGCAAGAAGTCTTTGCATTGAAAGACTAGCATTCAAGTCTTAGCTTTCCCAGATATCAAGGATGTGGAACTGTTTGGAACAAGTCACCTAATAATTCTGAATGTCAGTTTCATTCTAAAGACAGGACAAGACCTGCCCTTTCTATATTCATGTTTGCTCTAAGGATTGGGTGAGATAAGATACTTGTCATAAACTGCAATGCGCTGTCCTTATAGAGTTATGAAAGCCAAGAAGAGATATCAAGCAAGAGGGCATGCTCAGTTCTTTAAAATTTGGCAAATTATTGAAAATTTTAAGACAAAGATACAGCAATCTGGAAATCCTCGGTGTCCAGAGAAGCCTCTTTAGTGGCAGAGGAGGAATGAAGAGGCCAGATTACCATTGGTTGAAAAGTAACTGGGAAGAGGAAGGAGTGAATTCTGTGGAGAATGCCCTCAAGGTGTTTGACAGTGATAATTTGAAAGAGAAAGGATGTGGGAAAGTCATGTGGATCTGATAGGGATGGCAAATTCATGGGATCCACAACTGCCACAGGAGTCCATGTCTACAAGACTTTTCCCTGGATGACTAATCAGAATATCTCACCCATTTATCACATGATAGCATATAAACCAAATCAATCCCTTCAGACAAGATTACAGTTGTAGGTACTGGAAGATGAGGCATTCTTTCCTCTGAGGTTACCAAATCGAAGTAGTAAGGTGAGAGTTCTCATTGATCTCACACCCATTCCACTTTCACTCACCTGGTCGTGTGGTAAAAGTCTATCCATAGTAGAAAAGAATGAGATCAACACTGAAAGAGGAACAGAACCATGTGAGGAAGAAACATGCACCCCAATACCAGCACCTGACAGTGCTTTCTGGGTCTAGGACATAAAGTCATCAGACTAATATCCAAAGATCACATCCAGCCTTCCACCTGTTTTTATATGGCCTGTGAGCTTAGTGCAGCTTTTACATTTTTATATGGCCGGGGGAAAAAAATCAAAGTAAGAATATGTAGTGACACGTGAAAATTGTATGAAACTCATATATAGTGTCCACAAATAACGTTTTATTAGAAAACAGTCATGCTCATTTATTTACATCTTATCTATGGCTTTTGTGCTTCACCTCAGAATTGAGTTGTTGTGACAGAGATCATAAGGTGGATAAAGCTGAAAATATTTCCCGTTTGGCTATTTCAGGAAAAGTTCACAGATTCCTGCTCTAGAGTAAGGCCAGTGCCAACCCTGAACTGTGACATGAGTCCCCCGAAATTTAAGCTAATGGGAGCTGAACCTCTATCACTCACAACATAGTGATTCCTTAAAAACATCCTTTTGATTTTAAAGATGAGAGATGAAGTTTTGATGGAATAAGTGCCCGACGTGTTCATACAGTTAGTGACAGAAGTTTTCTAGCATCCTGTCTCTCAGTTTTGCCATATAGGCTGGCCTCAAGAATGTGCAACTGGAGCGAGTCCCTGGCCTCCTTCACCCCCAAATCCAGTTTAGAAGGATTCGGTACTTGGATTAATGCTATGTTACGACAATCTTGAATTTCTTAATACATTTTGAACAAGGGGCCCTGCACTTTCATTTTGCACTGGGCCCGTTAATTATGTAGCCAGTCCTCATGCCACCTACCCAGCCTCCCCAACCCTGTAAACTGTAACATTTTCTAGTCACTTTCCACATCCACATTATAATTTTCTACCAGCCTAGCACATTAGTATTAGAGAAAATGCGATTGTAACAGCCATCATGTTGTAATTCCAACATAATTTATATATAGTTAAAAGCACACATTTTCCCACTTTTATAATAAAATTAAACTTCTCCAAGGTTCAAATAAAATAGCAATAATTTTATTTTTCATGTGATTTCATCATTCTCTTCACCATAATTGTTTGGTATTTATTTTTGTATTTCACTTGTACTCCAGGAGGGATATGGTACAGGAAATAGATTCAGTAATTCTGCAAGTTCGTAAATTGTGAACAGAATTTCCAAAATGGTGCCTGTTATTGAAGCATGTGCTCATGATGATAATTCAAGTGAAAACATTTATGAAGTGTTTCGGTATCCCCACAGCAGAGCAATGTGTGGGTCAAAAAATTTATAGCACAGGGCAAACCACAAGACTTAGCTGCCTAGTCAAACTCCAATCTCTGCCCAAAGCAATTGGGTTCACAAAAATGAACCTAAGAAATATAAGAGAAAGGAAGAGTTAAATCACATAGTATAATGTGACTCTCCACTTTTTCAAACATTAACCTATTCAAGCTATGTTGAGTTTTTATGTTTGCAAATTACCAAAGTAATACATGTTTACTATAGGATATTTTTTAAAGTAAAGGTAAGGAATAATAAGAATGGAAAACCATCATCATTTTACTACCCAAGATAGCCATGACTAACATTAATTTTGCCCATTACTAATATTTAGAATATGCCTTTTCTAATCAATTTTCTATGCATACATAAAACTTTCAAAAATGGAATCTTACTGTATTCCATGTTAGGAATTTGCTGGGGAGCATTTCCCCATGTCTTCATTATTCTTCCTCATTGCCATTTTAATGACTACACTCTATATCACTGGGATGATTAATTTTTTCTGTCATCTGGACTAGGTTGAGAGATGCCCAGATAGCTGGTAAAACATTATTTCTGGGTGTGTCTGTGAGGGTGTTTCCAGAAGAGATTAGCACTTGAATCCATAGACTGAGTGAAGATCCTCCCTCACCAATGTGGGGCAGCTGGGGGGGGGGGGAGGGGGGGGCATCATCTAATCCTTTGCAGACCCAAAAAGAACAAAAAGGCAGAGGAAGGGCAAATTCTATTTCCCTCTCTCTCTCTCTCTTTTTAAATCTTTTTTTTTTTTTTTTATCATGATAAGTGCACTCCTAATCCCCATGCCTTATTTCCCCCATCCTCCCACCCACCTCCCCTCTGGCAACCTCAGTTTGTTCTCTATAGTTAAGTGTTTGTTTCTTAGTTTATCTCTTTTTTTTTTTTCCTTTGCTCAAATTTCCTTTGCTTAAATTCCACATATGAGTAAGATCATATGGTATTTGTCTTTCTCTGACTGGCTTATTTCACTCGGCCTTCTCTCTCTCTCTATACCACCTCTTCTTTATCCACTTATCTTTTTTTTAAGATTTATTTATTTATTAATTTATGATAGACATAGAGAGAGAGGCAGAGAAACAGGAGAAGGGAGAAGCAGGCTCCATACCAGGAGCCCAACGTGGGACCCAATCCCGGGACCCCAGAGGATAGTGCCCTGGGCCAAAGGCAGGCGCCAAACCACTGAGCCACCCAGGGATCCCCCTTTATCCACTCACATATCAATAGACACTTGGGTTGCTTCTATAATTCAGCTATTAAAAATAACGCTGCAATAAACATAGAGGTGCACTTATCTCTTTGAATCAGTGTTTTGTATTTTGGAGGTAAATACTCAGTAATAAAATTTCTGGATCATAGAGTAGTTCTATTTTTAATTTTTTGAGAAACCTCCTTACAGTTTTCCACAATGGCTGCACCAGTTTGCATTCTCATCAAGAGTAGAAGAGGGCTCCTTTTTCTCCTCATTCTCACCATCCTTGCCTTGCTTTTTGTGTTTTTAATTTTTAACCATTCCAACAGGTGTGAGGTGATATCTGATTGTGGTTTCGATTTGCATTTCTCTAATGGTAAGTGATGATAAATATCTTTTCATGTGTCTGTTGGCCATCTGTTTTTGTTGTTGTTGTTGTTGTTGTTGTTGTTTTGAAAGAGAGAGTATGAGGGGGTGGACGGGGAGAGGGAGAGGGAGAATGAGAAGCAGACTCCCCACTGAGCAAGGAGCCAATGTGGGGCTTGATCCCAGAACCCTGGGATCATGCCCTGAGCTGAAGGCAGATGCTTAACCAAGTGAGCCACCCAGGCAACCCCATATCTGTGTATTCTTTGGAGGAATGTCTGTTCATTCTTCTGCCCATTTTTAAATTGGATTGTTTTTTGAGTATTGAGTTGCATCAGATCTTTATTTTTTATTTATTTTTTATTTTTTGCATCAGATATTCTGGGTACTAGTCCTTTATCAGATATGTCATTTGTAAATGTCTTCTCTTATTCAATAGGATGTCTTTTAGTTTTGGTGATTGTTTCCTTCACCATACAGAAACTTTTTATTTTGGCATAGTCCTAATAGTTTATTACTTTTATTTCCCTTGCCTCAGAAGACATATCTAGGAAAATGTTGCTGCAGCCAATGTTGGAGAGATTACTGCCTGTGGTATCTTCTAGGATTTTTATGATTTCAGGTCTCACATTTAGGTCTTTAATCCATTTTGAGTTTATTTTTGTGTATGGTATAAGAAAGTGGTCCAGTTTCATTCTTTTGCTTGTGGCTGTCCAGTTTTGTCAACATCATTTGTTGAAAAGACTATTTTTTCCATATTTTTCTTTGTATATTAATTCCTCCTTTGTCAAAGATTGACTATGTAATTGTGGGTTTATTTCTGGATTTTCTGTATTCTCTATTCTATTATATTGATCTATATATCTATTTTTATGCCGGCATACTATGTCAGTAGTTTAAATGACTACTGCTTTGTAGTAGTGCTTGAAATCAGGAATTATGATACCTCCAATTTTGTTTTTTTCTTCGAGATTGCTTTGGCTATTTGAAGTCTTTTATGTTTCCACACAAATTTTAGGATTGTTTGTTCTAGTTCTATGAAACATGCTATCAGCATTTTGATAGAGATTACATTAAATCTGCAGATTGGTTTTGGTAGTATAGACATGTTAACAATATTTGTTCTTCCAACCCATGAGTATGGAATGTCACTTTTCTTTTTTTTTTTTTGTATTGTCCTTAATTTCTTTCATCGATGTTTAATAGTTTTCAGAGTACAGGTCTTTCATCTCTTCGGTTAAGTTTATTCCTAGAAATTTTATTGGTTTTGGTGCAACTGTAAATGTGATTGTTTTCTTAATTTCACTTTCTGCTGCTTGGTTTTAGTGTATAGAAATGCAGCAGATTTCTATACATAGATTTTGTATCCTGCAACTTTACTGAATTTGTTTATCAATTCTAGTAGTTTTTTGGTGGAGTCTTTAGGGATTTATTGTTGGTTTTTTTTTTTTTTTAAGATTGTATTTATTTGGGGATGCCTGGGTGGCTCAGCGGTTGAGCATCTGCCTTCCACTCAGGGCGTGATCCTGGGATCCTGGGATCAAGTCCTACATTGGGCTCCCTGCATGGAGCCTGCTTCTCCCTCTGCCTATGTCTCTGCCTCTGTGTGTGTGTGTGTCTCATGAAGAAATAAATAAAATCTTTAAAAAAATAATTCTCACTTTTTTTTTTAATTCTCACTCTTAAAAAAAAAAAAAGATTTTACTTATTTGTTTATTTGAGAGAAAGAAAGCACAATTAGGGGGGAGGAGCAGAGGGAGAGAGTAGGGCTCAGTCCTGAGATTATGACCTGATCTGAAGGCAGATGCTTAACTGACTGAGCCACCCAGGCACCCCTAGGGTTTTCTATATACAGTATCATGTCATGTGCAAATAGTGAGAGTTTTACTTCTTCCTTATCAATGTAGATGTCTTTTATTTCTTTCTGTTGTCTAATTGTTGTGACTTAGGACTTCACGATGTTGAATAAAAATGGTGAGAGTGGACATCCTTGACATGTTTCTGACGTAGGAGAAAAGTTCTCAGTTTTTCACCTTTTTAAAAAAAGGTTTTATTTATTTATTTGACAGAGAAAGAATGAACACAGCAGGGGGAGGAGCAGAGGGAGGATGAGAAGAAGGCTGTCTGCTTAGCAGGGAGCCCAATGTGGGGCTCAATCCCAGGACTCTGGGATCATGACCTGAGCTGAAGGCAGGTGCTTAACCAACTGAGCTACCCAGGAGCCCCAGTTTTCCACCTTTGAGATGATGTTAGTTATGAGTTTTTCATATAAGGTCTTTATTATGTGAAAATATGTTCTCTCTAGACCTACTTTGCAGAGGGTTTTTATCATGAATGAATGTTATACTTTGTCAAATGCTTTTTCTGCATCTATTGAAATGATCATATGGTTTTAATCCTTTCTCTTATTGATGTGACATATCATGTTTATTGTTTTGCAAATATTAAACTGCCCTAGCATCCCAAAAATAAATCCCATTTGATCGTGGTTTATGATTCTTTTAATATACTATTGGATTAGGTTTGCCAATATTTCGTTGAGGATTTTTGCATCTCTATTCATAAGAGCTATGGCCTGTGGTTCTCTTTTTTATAGTGTTTTTATTTGATTTTGGTATCAGAGTGATACTGGACTCATAGAATGAATGGAAGTTTTCCTTCCTCTTAAATTTTTTGGAATAGTTTAAGAAGAATGGGTATTAACTCTTCTTAAATGGTTGGTGAAATTCAGCTGTGAGGCTGTCTGGTCTTGGTCTTTGGTTTTTTTTTTGGAGGTTTTTGATTACTGATTTCATTGCTGGTGATTGGCCAGTTCAAATCTACTATCTCTTCCTGCTTTCTCTCTCTCTCTCTCTCTCTCTCTCTCTTTGTAAGTAAAGACATCTATCTTCTCTTCACCTCAGATATTATAGAGTTCTGATTCTCCAGCCTCCAGAGCTCCTGGTTCTGGGCCTTCAGCCTTAGATTGGAAGTTACACCATCAATTCTCCCATTTCTCAGATCCTCTGTCTTAGACTAAATTATACCCCGCCAGGTTTCCTGGTTCTCCAGTTTGCAGACAATATATAATGGGACTTCTCAGCTTCCATAATTGTGTGAACCAGTTCCTATATAAATATCCTCATGTATATCTATCTATACATATCCTATTGATTCTGTTTCTCTGGAATATTCTGCCTAATACAATTATTTATTTAACAAATTCCCTATTGTTGAATATTTGGATTATTTCCAATTTTCAACCATTCAAAACAACACTGCAAAGAACATCCTTATAAGTTCACCTGTGTTTCTTTCTTTTCTTCATTTTATATCGAAGTCTAAAAGAAGTAATCCTTAATCTCTGATTATACAACTTTCCATTTCCATAACACTATTGACAAGAGAGCTTAGTTGAAAAAAATATATATATATATACTTTCCAACAGTTGCATAGCACAGTGCCTACATATAGTATTTGCTCAACAAATGAAGGTTATTAATAGCTCCAAGAGAGCATAGCCTCCTTGACATCAAATTCAAAGAATGGTTTTCCTTAGCTGCCATTTATACACTTTGACATAGCCTTTTTAAAGGGATTTAAATGTTGGTGTTATACTATCCCTCAGGAAATAGGTTCCATTTGTTTCATACTCATGCAAAAAGTATATTTATATGTGTTTTTGCTCCATTTATAGTTTAGCAAACCCCTCATCTCAATATTTCAAGATTAGAAAAAACCATTCTTAAAAAATTCAAAGAACACATAAAACCTTTGCGCTTATAGGGATGTATCATATGCAAAACAGAGTTCACTATTATTCCTTCTAAAAATGGATTAAACTGGTTTTAGAAACAAATAAAGGGAGCTAAGGATTTTCACTTTTTATGTTACATTTAAAATACTTTATTGGGATCCCTGAGTGGCACAGCGGTTTAGCACCTGCCTTTGGCCCAGGGTGCGGTCCTGGAGACCCAGGATCAAATCCCAAGTCGGGCTCCCGGTGCATGGAGCCTGCTTCTCCCTCTGCCTGTGTCTCTGCCTCTCTCTTTCTCTCTCTCTCTCTCTCTCTCTCTGTGACTATCATAAAAAAATAAAATAAAATAAAATACTTTATTAAAACTGGAAGCTATTTTTAATTTTTAAAAATAGATTAAACACTATTAGTAAGAAGGTGAAATTTCTTCCCCACTTGTTCCAATAACCAAATGAGCTACCCTCAGTTGAGCTATGGAGAACTTGGGTCTTATAGATTTTTAAGCAACCAGGCTTCCAATGTGGCAAATCTTCATTTAGATGTCAGCAGAGAACTTCTATATATTTCAGGTTTTTAATGAGTGTCTAAAATAATCATCCCTTTAGGCACATTAAGGATTACCTTAGATAATGTTATGGCTTAGAACTCAATTTAGAGCCTGGTATAATGCTAACAACTAAAATGTTATTAAATAAACAAATTAGTCCATGTCATCAGATAATGCCTTTGACCATTACCATCCAAGATAACTTTTATTTCTTCCTTTTATTTATAATCACCATTGATTTATAACTTCTCTTGGTCCCCTCATCTGTAAAATGGGAACAGCAACGGTACTTTGTACAACTGTGAGCGTCCAATAACGTCATATATGTAAAGCACCTAGCAGCAAGCATAGAACTTGATAAGCCCTCAACAAATATTAGCTGCTCCCATTAACAGCAGCATCATCATTAGCATCACTATCATCATCATCATCATTATCATTCTAGAATGGAAATGCCATCTGTCCCACTCTCTTTTTAAGCAATCATGAGCCTTATTTTCTCCTTCTGAAAAAGATCATTTTACTACAGTTGATTTTCCAATACATTCCCCACCAGAGGGTACAATGTGGAAGGGAGTCAGAGTGTGAGAGCTGAAGGAGAAAGGGAGCCTGTTAATTTGGAAAAAGCAACATGTTCCAGAAAACCTTGGCCTAGTATATGAGAAAAATGGACTTAGCAATTACAACTGTTATGAAACTTGTGTTTTATGAAGCCAGAGGCTGGAACTGTACAATAAAACAACTCAAAAATATCAAAAGACCACTTTGGGTGGCCTGCCAGTGGATTATAGACATGACTTTTATATTGAGAGGGATTGTCTGGCATTGAATCAGAGGAACTATACTGTTTGAGCAGCAGGATATCAGTAGCTAGTTTGGGCTTAAATAAAAAAATCAAAAGTGGCAAATCAGTACAGCATAAACAAAACCTAAGAGATTTGTTATATACAGTGTAAAGGAAGAGGGAGTTCTCTAAACATCCAACTCTGAAGAAAATGCTGGAATTTTTTTTTTTTTTCTTAAAACCCTGCCTCTCAGTGCACTGCAACTTTTAAGGACTTAACTGATATTTAGGAGGACATTTAACATTGCAATCTGTATGGGAACATTCTTCAAGTTAATTTAAGAACAAATTTATTATAAAAGCTCATTTCTCTAATTATGAGGGGAGAGAAAAAAAGATTACAGGTTGGAAAGAAATGTGGCAGAGCCCAGAGGGGGGAAAAAAATCTCTCCAATTTCCTAACACAAAAT
The DNA here is from genome assembly GCF_011100685.1 of Canis lupus familiaris. NCBI lineage: Eukaryota > Metazoa > Chordata > Mammalia > Carnivora > Canidae > Canis > Canis lupus. Next base: position 29,750,945 of record NC_049241.1, on the reverse strand, counting down.
AAGAGAAATGCAGAAATTGTCCTTTGTTGAAAACCACACCTGCAAAAGCTAATGAGAGCAAGGCATACCTCTGTGTCTGTCAACTGATGGTTGATAAGCAGCTAGTCTTATAAATGTTACTAGTTTAAAATGGAAACAAAAACATGCATGAGTTTTAACTCATAATTGGTGGGAAAGACTACTACTGTTTCCAGAACTCAGCTGCTTGCTGCTCCCTCTTTCCTAGACAGAATACTGATACAGGTGCCATTCAAGCTTTAAATTCATTTCTGCAGCAACCATGGCCATTTCTCTCAACCACTAGAACGTAACATATACCAAATGTACAAGGTAGCAAAAGGGAGTTATGTTTTAGGATGCTTAGGAGCCTAGCCTTCTGTTAAAGCAGGTAAATTATGAAATAGAAGAGGATACCAGTGCTAAAACTGAACACAAATAATTCATCATTTCTACCTGGAAACTTTCAAAATGAGTTTGCCAATAAGTTACTCCATTCTAACAAAGAGGACATTTCTGGGCATTGTAAATAATGTTGCTACACCTGCAGAAAGCCATCTCCGAGAAATAGATTTTTATAATATTAATATATTTTAAATGTTTATGACTGGACTCTGGTTTACCTAGGGGGTTAAAGTTCTTTATGTGAGAATCTTGTATGCTTCAGTGCCCAGCAACAAAGCCCAGTTGAGTGGAGATCTGGCCATTGGCCTTCCAGTCTTTCTAGAGACAATTTCTGAATGCTTCCTTGATTACAACTAATTATCTCAGGTCCAACCAGTATATATATATACATACATATCTAGCCCAGACTTTGCTATCAATGTCGGGAAAATCAGAATTCTCTTTTTGAACGCTGTCACCCACCATACGTTGGTGGATCAAGCCTCCACAGTGCCATCAGAGACAACTTTCTAAAACATAAATCTTATATTGTCAGGGCCATGTTTTAGAAATATTCAACAGAAAACTGTTTTCCTACTGGATTAGGTCCAAAATCTTCATAACAACCATTAGAAAAACCTATATGATGAGCATTTTAAGCAATTCATTTAATAGCAAACAATTACAATATTTTATAAATTATTAAATAAAGATTTAAAAATTTTTTCTCGTCAAGAATGTGCCCTGTGGCTTTTTGTCTATTGAGTAAATGGTTTCAATTTTTCCTGAGTAGAGCAGATACACAGTAGAGCAGTGGTCTCCAACTCAGGATGATTTGACCCCCAGAGGACATTTGGCAAAGGTCTAGAAATATTTTTGATCATCACAACTGGGAAGGGAAGTATCTAGTGGGTGGAGACCAAAGATGCAGCTCAATGTCCTACAATGCACAGGATGGCCCCCACAACAAAGGACTTATCCAGCCTAAAATGTGAATCATGCCAAGATTGGGAAACCCTGGGTTAAAACAATAAAATATATTGCTCATCTATGACCATGAAATTCAGGTTTGGAGTCTTGTCTACAAGAATGGACCTTAGAGGCTCATGCGTGGGCCCCTGTGAGAACTGACCTTCACTTCATTCAAGGTTACAGTGTACATTAAGGAAGGAATCAGGACTGTGTTGCACCAATATGCATGTGGCCCCCCTGGTGTGCCAGAACCTTCAGGTAAGGCAGGCAGGACAAAACAAATGAGCAAAGGGGAAAAAAATAGCCAAATCAAGAAACAGACTCTTAACTATAGAGAACAAACTGATGGTTACTAGTGGGGTGGTAGGTGGGAGGGATGGGTGAAATAGGTGTTGGGGATTAAGGAGTGCAATTTGTTGTGATGAGCACCAGGTGATGCATGAAAGTGTTGAATCACTATATTGTACACATGAAAGTAATGAAACGCTAACGTTTAAAAACAAAAGGCAGGAAAAGAGGTTAGAAGAGTTTAGAAAGGCAGGAAAGGAAAACAGGTTAGAGGAGTTTTTAAAGATGAAATGGCAAAGGAGACTCTTCTCATACTTGGCAGAGACCTCACTCAGCACAGGTAATAATACTCATTGCTGTAGGTCCTTATGAAGAACTTCAGGGACCCGAGAAGCCCCCTCTGAGACCATGCAGTGACAAATTCCACCCCAGCTAACAATCTGTTTCTCTATCTTTTGCCATTTAAGATTCTTACATCCTCCAACTTCATCTGCTGGCATTTCTATTAATCACCATCTCTTCAGGACAATGATACACCAGTGAAACAATGATTTTGGAAGCTAGACCGAGCTGAGAAAGAAAAAGCAATTCCAAAATCTCCCTTGAACATATCAAAAGTCAAGCTTGGGGGAAAAAAAAAAAAGTCAAGCTTGAAGGTCTGATTGTACATTTTTTTTACCACAAGCCAGAGGAACCTGGAAATGATATAAGGAAATTTCCCTGCTTCCCAGACAGGAAGCCGAGGGTATTTGCATGGTAAGGGAGTTCAAACAGGAATATGCAGGAAGCAGAAAGGAGGCCAGAGGTCAGGCACAAGGGTACTGATATCCATTCAAGGTCAAGAGCTTGGGTGGAAGACAGTAAAAATGCTAGATAGCATGAGATGGGAGCTGAAAGCCTCCGGGATTTGAGACCTACTTTCTACTTGTGATTATGGAAGGAGCCTAGATCCCTCTAACAAATGTGTAACAATAGAGAAAAAGGAAATATGGCATGTTTTTGGCAGAAATGGCATGGGAGGAGTCTGACGCTTCCACATGCACCCAGTGAGAAATACAAGATGGGAGACAGCAGTGCAGTGCGAGGTGACTGCCGTAGCCACTCCGGGTGGGCGACCAGTGCGGGCTCAGAGGCAGGGTGCAGCCGAGATGCAGGACGTCTGCAGCAAGAATGCCCCCCTGCAGCGTGCGAAGGGGGGAAAGCACACCAAAGGAAAAGGAACCAAAAACATGAAAGCTCTCCTTTCCCATCTCTGAACTTTAGTGGTAATTCCCAAGTGCGATCGAGGACATCTTCGTGAGGCCAGCAAACACCTGCAGGGACCAGCCTTGTGGACCACAGTCCGGAACCCAGGCCATGACAATACATGCGATTCATCTACGCAGGCACCAGCTTGGGAGAAAGAGGAAGAAAGGCAACTCTTTGAGAACAGCAGAACTGAAGATCTAGCCAAACGTCTACGCAAGGCTTAGGGAATGGGCACTTAAGATGTTTAGATAAGTTATTGAAATAAAGAAGCTATCGTTTTTGGCACATTGAAATTGTAGTATTTAAAATGTTGTTATGCATTTTAGTAGGAAACTCCTACTTACAAGGGATAATCATGAGGACTCTGAAGCACAAAAAGTAGTAAGTCTGCCCAGTTCACAGAGCCAGTAGGTGGGAGGACTCTGGCTTCCAAGATCACAATCTTTCCACCGTGTCTCCGTCATCGCCACATTCCAGCAGACCCTGGCACCCCGGCCCCCCTCAGCATGCCTTCCTCCCAGGCTCTGCGTCAGCCACAGGATTATTTCCTGAACGTGCCCTGCACTTTCCTCCTTCGTGCTCTTTAATTTTTCCTGTTGCCTCAATGCACACCCAGACCACCTTTTTCTCGTCTACCCAAATTACACCTTTGGGTAGACTGCAACCCTCTTTTGCTGGTGGCAAAAGGCAGGGAGAAACATCCTGAGAAACAAGCTGACAAGACTTCATTAGCCCAGCCAATTCCCAGAGAAAGAGAGCTACTGTCTCGCCCAGCCCGGCTTCCCCTGGCCAGAGGCTGCCAGGGCCCCGGCAAGGCAGCATTGGGTTTACAGTCGCCTCCTTGATCTTTGCTGGCTGCGACCATGTCCGCAGAGTCACACCAGGTCTGTAATAGCTGGTAAGCTCTCAGACTCGGAGGCTTGGGGCAACCATCCTGTCTACCACAGCCCCCCTGCCCCCTGACATTTTGTCCTTGCTCCTCGGGCACACAACCCTCTGTGATTTCTCCCCGACTTTCCTCCACAACGAAATTAGCCAGACCAGGTGCTATTTCAGTGTATCTCATTTGCATGTGGCTTTTCTCCTTATAATGTCATCAACGAGTTGAAAACCCCTCTGGCCAGACAATCCGAAGTGCCTTGGGCAAATACCCTCTCTATTTGGTTTATGGCCAACTGGTTTGCCTCATTCTCATGGTCAGGAGAATCTAAACACCCTGCAACCTCTTCTCTTACCGACCCTCACAGAGGTCTTCCTATATATAACTCCTCTGATTGATTCATGTTCCCTTAAATCCAATTAGGCTAGTAGAGCACTTTCCAGTAGAACTTTCTGCAGTGATGGAAGAGTCTACGTCTCTGCTGTCCACTATGGTACCCACATAGCCACATGTGGCTATGGAGATTTGAAATGTAATTTGACTTTTAAGTGTTTTTATTTAATTATAATTAATGTAAATATAAATAGCCGTAGGTGATTGGCAACTACCACACTGGACAAACATGGGGATAGAACATTCTATTTCAACCGATGTGACACACCAGAATATTTCCCAGCATATATTTAAGACGTACATGCTATATTTACATACCCACTAACCAAATGTGCCTTCTATACTTAATATGCAATTTAAAATACTTTTCTTCCTCCAATACAGTGGATTTCTCTTTTCTTCAACTATAACTATCAGCTGCTATAATCAATTCCAAAACGACCCCTTCAGCAAAGCTTTCCCTGTCATTTCTATAGGAGCAGTTTCCACTCCTTTCTGAGGTTCACACATCATTATGTACACGTATCTACCACAGAACCCATCATGGTGTATTAATTCATTGTCTCTATTTTCAGGTGCCCTCCCATCAGAATGTGCTCTCTGAAGGAGCAAAGAGACTTTCTTATTCATCTTCAGTTCTCCAACACGTAGAGCAAGAGTGGAGGTGGCAAGAATGAAATTGTTTGTTGAATGAATGAAAGAAAAAGGTCACTGAACAGAGACTGATAGAATGGTTGCAAATATTTTTTTTTTAATGAACATGGGAAAGATTAAACCTAGCTAGAACAGAGAGAATTAAAGTATCATCTGTTTTCTGTCTTTTTCTTTCATGTTTCTGTTTATGGAAGTCCCTGTGATCTACTGGAAAGATGCTATAGACTCCTACTTGCTAATGAGGCCTCTTCAGGGCCAGCATTAAGCAGTATTTGAGTTGTCAGTTACCAAATGTTGGTGATAGATGGGAGACAACATGCCTGGTGGAACAGTTCTCACCACAGTTGTCATATGCTACACACACCAACCCAAGACATGTCTCTGCAGACTTTTGAGCACAATTAATACACTGGAGTGTTGCCATCACTCCAGCCCCTCCAATCCTTTTTCCAAACCACCGCTTCAGTTGTCTTTTTAAGCACAATTGGTGTTAGGTCCTTTGTTGGATTCAAATGCAAATCCATTGCCAACCAAACTCCTTAACGTGACCTGCAGGACCCTATGTGATCTGGCACATGACCAAGTCTCCAGATGCAATCCAGACCGCACTCCCCATTTTGTTGCTTCTGCTAAGGGGGCCTTTCCTTTGCTTGCCTCCAGCAAGTTCCTTCTGACCTTAGAGCATGTGCACTTTCAGTCTGTGCTCCCTGAAACTCCCTTCTCTTTTTTGCCTAGTTAATGCCAACCTCTCCATCAGCTCTCAGCTCCAGAATCACTTAGTGGGAGAAGACTTTCCTAATATCCAGACAGTGCCAGATCCCCTTTTAAAAACAATGCATACCTCTCCTTAATAGCACTCATCACAGATGGTTTTATATACAGGTGTGAGTATTTGATTCATGTCAAATATCACATGCTTAGTGTCACATGGACCTGAGTGCACTTTTAAAAAAAAAATCATTTTAATATAATTTTTTAAGTAAACTCCAACACCAAATGTGGGTCTCGAACCCACCACCCCCAGATCAAGACTCGTGTGTTCCACTGACTGAGCCAGCCAGGCACCCTGTGAGTGCCTTTACTTTTGTTCATCATGTGACTGTCTGGCCTCTAGCACTGTCACTGGCACAAAGTGGACACTCAATAAATATTTCCTGGACAAACGAAAGAATGTATAAATGATCGGCACACACACAAAAATCTCCCTTAGGAGGAAGTCCAAAAATTAAATATTAATAAAGATCACAACTCAAATACCCAAGAATCTTAAGTACCTAAAGATCACAAAGATTGGTTTCCCTATAAAGAATCAACACATCAACCATGGTCTGACTTCTTTATAATTAAAAACAACAATAATGACTCCCAAACAAATAAGGTACTAAGATGACTTGACCAATTCCATCTCCTTCTAGGAAGTGATCCATCACTAAATCAGGGTTGCACATCACCGTCTGTAGTGACCAGCCAGATGCTTCCAGGAATAACTGGAAGCATTGATGTTAAAATATCCAGAGATTATCATTGCAGAATTTACTTCAGAGGTCAAGGATATGGACTTTTTGCTTTAACTATTTCCTGATAAAACAAAGCAGAAAAAAAATGGTTTCACTTTTCACATTTGGCATCTGGTCTTATACAAAACTATACTATGTACTTTATAAATATACAAAAAAAAAACACATTGAATACATACTGATACTCACCCATTCATTCATTCAACAACTATTTCGTGACTCATTAATATTGCCCAGCAATGGTGGACAAACAACGATATCTGGCCTCAGGGAGCCCACGCTTCAATGGATGGTAACAGCTAATATTTATTGAGCGTCTACTTTTGTTCCAGACACTGTACTAAGAGTTTTATGTGCATCATCTCATTTTACTACTCACAATAATCATGTAAATTAATACAACAAATATTTTTTTGTTTGAGGACTGCTCCAAATCCATAATTCTTAATACCTACTGTTTCCCTCCAGAAAGTATTCTTCCCAGAGGATACTCTCCAGCTGGGACTTTAGACAAAGGCTCAAGTGTCAGGTAACCCAGGTTTCTAGGCTAAGGAAGTGCTTCCTTCCTTGAATTTGAATACCAGGCAGAGAGAGAATGGGACTGAAAGGGACCACATTCAGACCAGACTCCTATGACAAGGAGACCACTCCAGGCGTTCTTCTCCATAACATGCACACTACCTTCAAATCTATGAGTCCCTGATACCCTGCTAATAAACTATTTTTGCTTCAGTTAGAGTTAGTTTGTGTTGCTTGCAACTCAAAAATATTGTCATTGAAAGGAAGACAACATGGGTTGAGAAATGTATCCAAAGTCAAATAGCTAGAAAATGGTAGAGTTGGATTAGAATCCATGCCTGCAGTCTGATTCTAGAGCTTTCTTCACTACTGAAAAAGAAGAGGTATCCACAGGTGCCATGGCTCATAGTGTAAAATTTAGCAGGTTCTGTGTTGTCCCACCTCAGTGTAGGCTTTACTAATGTGCTACCATCAACCTAATGGGTCCATGTCTCGCACTCTTTATCTGAGTTCAAAGAGCCTCCTAGAGCAGAAACGTGGAGGTTGGCTACAGCAATGGCGTGGTGAAGGTTTATAAGTAGAACCAACCACAGTCCCTAGGTCACCTACTACTATCACTTTAAAATGGTAACAGTGGCAGACAAACTGGCTACCTGCAGTAGTGGTTTCCCCTGGATAGCAGCCAAAATGACCTTGGAACTGAGTCAGCTTCCAGTTTGAATGGTACCTCCAAATACTCTCCCCTCTTCCCTAGCCAGGGACTTATCTAGTTCTGGGGAGTAGAAAAACTTACCCTGAAAACATGCATTTAAAATCTTAGGGCCAGAAGCCTCTTTCTCTGAGTATTAAAGTCTCTGTTGCAGCTTTCAAAGTGAATGACTACTCAAGCCTGGGGGAAGAAAAAGGCCCTCAGAGAACAAGTAAGAAAGCACAGGGGGAGGGAAATCCACAAGTTGGGGTTATAATTTTGCCCCATGACCTTGCTCCAAAGGAGGGCAATAATAAATGATCCCTGTAAACTACTGCAAGAATGAAATGTATGTAAATACATTGTTGGAGTCCAGTGAAGAGTCTAAGAGCGTTTCTTTGACTGTGTTGGTTGTGGATTTCTCACACATACAATAACAAGTTTCTGGCTTCCCTAGCACATATGCTTGAGCAATGTGTTGCTGTATCTCTGACAGTTGGTGACATTTCCTTTGCAGTCAGCAAGATTCGTACAGAGGCTGTGTGTCCAATGAAGAAACTAACATCCTAAGTCTCTATATTTTCTATTACTCATCATCTGTGCCTTCATCCAAACAACATTCATTGAATGCCTACTGTGTGCTCGGTCGCAGGGAACACAAAGATGAAACCAAAGCAGTGACCGCTCCTTGCCTCAAGAAGATGATATCTGTGCTTAAATAAGTATATTGCCCAGTGATATTGATTAGAACCAATTGCAAATAACATTTATTTGAGGACTTGCATTGTGACAGGAACTCTAAAATATTTTACATGCAGTATCTCTCTAATCCTCACAGCAGCTCTGTTATTATATGCATTTTAGAGATGAGAAGCATGGGAAAATTATATCATTTCATCATACTTACACTAGTGAAATAAGAATGCAGGTAAAGTACTTCTGGGTTCCAGAAGAGCCATGTTAGTGGTTTTAGGACCAGAAGCCTCTTTTTCCTGAGTATTAAACCAGGAAGGTTTTGTAGTGGAGACAGTGTGTGAGCTGGTGTAGTTACTCTACAGTCTATTAAGCTGGTGTTAAATGTGATCATATTTCTCTTGTAATTCTCACCCTTAAGTATCATTGTTAACACACATCCCTCGCCTGAGAATTGCTTATGAATCTGCAGGTACTGATAACAGACTTAACATGAAGACCTCAGGCTTATATTGATCTCTTTTCAAAGCTTGAAAAAGTTCCTTCTATTGGTCTGTTGTGTTTGAGATCTGAGAACTCGGTAAATCGGTTTAAAAATTGCTGCAGCGTTAAAAGATCAATCGAAGAAAGTGATATCTTGATGGATTTACCAATTGGCCAAAAGGCCATTAAACAATCAGAATTTTTCAACTGAGTAAGACTTTGGACACAAACTGATCTATCACTTTCAATTTAAAAATGAAAGGATGAAGACACACAGAGTATTAAAAAGGACTTGTCTAAGGGCACATACAGACTTGGTAGAGGAACCAGAGCTGGCACCCTTGCCTTCCAATCCCTAATCCAATGTTCCTTTTTATTAAAACAACAGCAACAACTTTACTGGGGTATAATTGAAGTATGCTCAATTGCATATGTTTAAAAAGTACAATTTGATCCATTTTGATATATGTATTCACCTGTCAAACCAACACTGCCATAAATACAAATATTTCCATCACCCTCAAAAGTTTCCTTATGCCTCTTTATTCCTTTCTATACTCCCATTCCCATGCAACCAAGGTTCTGCTTTCTATAAAGTTTGCATTTTTGGCATTTTTATATAAGTGGAACCATACAGTATAAAAATATTCTTTGGGGCTGGCTTCTTTCACTCACATACTTATTTTGAGATTTATCCATAGTATCCATAGTTCACTTCTTTTTGTTGCTGAATAGTATTCCATTGTACGGATACAACACAATTTGTTTAGCCATTTTTCTGTTAATGGACATTTGGGTTGTTTCCATTTTTGAGCTATTGTAAATAAATCCATCTCAAACATTCCTGTACATGTATTTGTGTGGATATATGCTTTCATTTCTCCAGACTAGATACCTAGAAGAAGACTGGCTAGATCGTATGGTAGGTATATGTTTATCTTTCTAAGAAACCACCAAACTACTTTCCAGAGTTGTACCATTTTACATCCTACCAGCAATGTATGTGAATTCTAGTTACTCCACATCCTCTCCAGCATTTAATAGTGATTTTCTTTTCTTTTAACTGCTATTTTTATTAGCTAGTAACCATTCCCATCACATTCTTCGATACTGTACTGGTAGAGGAATGCCTTTCAATTGCCTGAGGCTCGAGGTGATTTTTGTACTCTCATAACCCTTTCCTCCCCCTCTTTACTCAGTTTTGGTAGGATACAGTCTTTGCTCAAACGGAGCAAAAGAATAGATATTCTGAGAGGAGAAGTAAATGTAGAATAGGGAAAGGACTGACTTTTTTTAGAGGTGCTCCCTTTGGGGACTATGAAGGACGTGCCATTACCATCAGGCTGCAGGGGAGTAGCACTCAGAAGTTTGAGGAACAATATCAGGACCCTGAAGGATCCAATGAAAGGAAGGAAGGAGGGAAACCAATGAGAAGGCTTTCCTCTCTCATTCTGGTTGTTCCTTTAAGACTACAAGTGATCTTCTCTTTCTTTCCTTAGACCCTTTGAGAGTGGACACTTTCTATTGGCCATCCCTGCAGGAAATCTGCAAATACCTTGTATTCGTTATATAACTGTGACAGCTGCTATTAACCTAGCAGACACCTTGTGTCAGAAACTGTGCTAAGAATTTATATCTGTTTTCTCATTTAATTCTCAGAGCAGCCATGTGAGGTTGGTACTACTAGTTTTGTTTTATACATAGGAAACTGAAATATAGAGATGTTAAGTAATTTGTCCATGATCACCAAACTAGTAACTGGAAGAATAGGATTTGAACTCAGTTTTGTCTGATTTCAAAACCCAAACTCTTAGGCACTCTACTACCTTTCCAATGACTGAGTATGAATGTTGTGGATGTAAGTGAATAGTAAATGAATAGGAAACCCCTTCCAAGTCTAACCCTCAATGAGTCTATTCTGTAATATCATGAATTGATTGCAGGCATTGCATGCCAAATATTCTAGGAATTTCTGCAATCCTTAAATGTTCGCCAAAAGTAAGTCTTTCATGCTCCCTAGCAAATTCTGGAGGGAAGGGGGAATCCATATTTAGAATTTTGGTTACTGACTGTACCCATCTTTTCTGCCCATCCATTTGAGTTGATGTTACAGCAATCACTACTGTTTTTTCAGATGTGTGTACCTGCACGTACCCCTGCCCACAATGTCCAGTGGTTATCCACCTTTGGTGTACCTGGGGAGCTTGTTAAAAACAGAAATGGCAGGGCTTCACATTCTGACATTCTGATTCAGTAAGATTGGTTTTGAACCCAGCATCTATATTTTCAACAAGCATCCTAGGTAGAGAGACAATTACTACTTTGTAGCTGCCCCACCATCCATTCCGTGACCTAAAGTCAACCCATTTTTTTTCTTTGGGGGAATTACCTCTCCCCTGCTTGCTAGGCTTGATCCTGGTGGGTGAGTAGTTCCAGGCACTCGCCTCCACAGAAACCAAATCCCTTGCCCATCAACTGGTTTGGCCAAAGACTTAGCATATGAACAAAGCCTAACTAATCATATGCCTTTTCCTAAGACTGAGTTTTGAATGAAGGAACAAGTGGAGATGATGTCTTGTCTCAGCCATCAAGAAACTGAGCTTACTGCTTCTTGGCCACAGGGTTTCCTTAGTACCTACCTTGTCCCTTAATTCCATGAACCCGCATTCTACTTACCTAAATATCTTTTCAACAAACACCTTTTTGGTAGAGTTAGCTGGTCAGTTTCGAACCCTTGCAATCAAAGAGATTGATACCTTGATACCTCAGGCAATTTTAATGCATGACATCCAGAGGCCAGCCTTTGAGAAACATTGTCCTTAATTTTCAGTATTTCTCCACTTAACAAGTCTGGGAAAGGCTATGTTACCAGTACTAGCTATCTCCAGCCATCGTTCTCACATGAACAGCCTTGTCGAACCTTTTCAAAAGCATAAGGAGACCCTATTTTCACAATATTTTATTCTTCCTATTTTTCATACCATGCTTGTAGTCTCTGTTCATCATTAAGTTAGAGCTTTAGAATACTATTCTCAAGCTAGCAAACTCAGAATTACTAGCTCTTCTTTATTTGTACATCTTGAGGGACTCTGTTAGCTCAAAGTACAGGAAGAGTTGGTGGGCAAGTAGACATCTGACAAGTCACTAATTAGCTGTCTGGTAATGTGTTGATGAGGCCATGACCTCAGAGAACTGACTGCAATAGGAAGATCTATAGGAAAGCATGGAAAACCAAAAGAGCACCATTCTTAGCAACTCCTGATAAAATGATGACATTCCAATGATAACAATAGATGCTAATTGTCCCCTCAAAGTTTCTATGATAACAAGCCTTCGGTCACAGATTTCTGGCTAAAGAGCTAGTCATTGCAGAAGAAACTGTAGCAGAACAGAATAAGCGCTGTGACCCTCTTTTTCCAGCTAAGACAATCTTGTGGACTTCGGTGTTAACATGGTGTTATTAACAAACTAGTTTTAGGTGCTGGAGTTATCTTGATCTTTGGAAGGATGGATTTCTGGTGGGGGAGTAGACTTCTGAGGCTTTCCATTGAATAGCATCATTATTATTCCCCTTCTCTGAGGATGACAGCCCAGCATGCCTCTGGGAGACCATTTCTCCATCACCATCTGCATAGTTTCAGGGGGGCTGACACCACCTCCTCAGCTCCAGTGATGGCCACAGAACCTAGGCCTGGCCAGTCAGCACATCCACCCATTCTTCCTGGCTACAGTGATAGATCTGAGACGGACATATGACTCTAGCCAGATCAGTGAGATCAGATGTAGACTTTTGCTGGAGCCAATGAGAAGAAGGTGTTTTCTGCCAAGTTTGTTAAGGTAGTTAGATCCATGCCAATTTTGCCACTATCAAGGGAGAGCCAGTTTAAGAATTGAACCAACTCAGAGGAAAGTAGAGACAAGGAGGCCAATTCCTGGTGTCCCTGTGTGAGCCCCTGAATCCAGGCATGACTGAAGTGGCACTACTTATTGGGCTTTCAATTATACCAGCTTATAAAGTCCTGTTTCGTTTGGCTTACATTATTTTAGGATTGGGTTTCTGTCACTTGCACTTGAGTCATGCCTATGGGAAGCAATAGATTGACCCTCACAAAGGTCATTCCATGGGCTTGTTAATTCATTCATCTGAAACTTGATAAACTCCTCATTCTGGTCTAGGAGGGGAAGTGATCAGCATAAGGGAAGGACAGGAAGCTCTTATAATTGAATCCTCCTGCTACAAACACTTTCCCACACATTTCCCAAGCTATGCGGCAAAAATCTCGTTGCCTTGCCTTCCTTCTGCACAATGTTTTCAAATTCAGAACATATGCTGAAACATTCCAAATGAACTTGACTTCCACTGTTTCTCTTTCCTCAGGAAACCATTTCCCTTCTGTGGCCTCTCCTAACACCTTGATGATTTTCTTCCAGTTGTCATTTCTTTAGGAAGCAAGAACACCTTCCCATCCAGCCAAGGTCATTAGCCCTAGCACTGCCATCCCACACTTGGAGCAAGTTCTTCATCAGAATAAATCCCAGAGCGGAGACCCAGAGAAGGCAGGTCAGGGTTGCCTCCTCGAACTCATCCCATTGTGCACACTCTGCTTCTTAACGCCTTCACACCTCAGTGAGGGACTCGGGTCCATTAATATTTAACGGCCTTTCTGATGTGATTGGATGGAATTCCTGAGTATCCCAACATGCCTCACTTGTGTGAAGTTATAAAATCAATTCGCAGCTTATCACCATCCTTGACTCCTCACAAGTAATTTATTGCCCAACCCTGTGAACTCTGTCCTCAAGGAGTTTAAAAATAAAACTCAGATTGCTTAAAAGAAAACACACAGGGGTTTTCAATACCACTCCACCAGGGTGCAGGTAATCCAAAGATCCTCTGCTTTAGATCTATGACAAAAATTCAAGTCTAAAGCCTTGCAGAGCATGACTAGAGACAAAAGATTAAGGAAAAGTGAGGGGAAAAAATAGTAAAATCTAGCAAAAACTGGATGTGTGAATACAAAGAAAAAGACAAATTGGAAATCATGCTAGAGTTTCTTGCTCAGGAAGTTAGACACCAAATAGAAAACAGCCATGGATTAGAGCTAGAAAATTAAAAAGCATTACTTTTTTTTTTTTTTTTTTACAAAACTAATACTGTGTATTATAGAAATAGGAATCACCTGTAATCACACTGCCCAAAGATAGACATGGTTAAGTTTAGTGTGTTCCTTTTCTGCCTAGATATATTCATTGATCTAGAGGGATGGGATTTTATTAGTATTATTTATCACAACCTGTTTGTTTAAATGCAATATTTTATGATCATTGCTCCACATGATTAAAATTCTAAACATGATTTAAAAATTTTGTTTAAGTTAATTATTCCATATTTCAGACATAGGAAGAGGTATAAGAATATCATAAACAACCTATATCTGCCACCCAGTTTAAGAAATAATCAGAAACACAGTTGACACTTTCTGTATATGCCTCTGGAGTAACTTTGTCCACCCCACTCCCCCTTTGATTTTTTTTTTCCTGGATGCATAATGTTCCCTCATAGAAATGTATCATAATCTAATTCTTGTTGTTAAGCATTTAGACTATTGCCAAATTTTCATTATTATAAATAACACTATAATGAACATCATCATATATACATTTTTACACACATATCTGTGATTACTTCCTTAAGACAAATTCCTCGAAGTAAAATTGCTGTTGCCAAGTTACCCTCCATAAAAGTTCCAACCAATTACGCCCAGCCTTTTTGGAAGAGCCTACAAATTAGCTGTATGTGGGGCTTCGGGGAATCTTCATAAAGAACTAGTTTCTAGTTCATCTTTTCAACTAGCTGCCAGGTGTTCGCTCCTGGGTGCAAGCTCTGTGCTAGGCACTGAGGGTACAGAGAAGAGTATAGCCCTGACCATTTAGCAGAGAAGAAAAGTGCTGGAACAGGAAGTGGAAGATGTGTGTGCTGGAGAGGCAGCCTAGCAACGTGGTTAGATCCCTGCTATGGGCGCCAGACTCCTGCCGTAAGCAAGTTATTTAACCTCTCTGCGCCCCAGTATCCTTATCTATAAAACAGAGGTAGTCAAATTTACCCAGCATAATCCGTAAATGAAAGGCCAAAAAGACATGAAGCACAGCGCCACTTGCTCAGAAGGCAGTGTTACTAATTCACCTACATGCAGAGTATCTGTTGGGAAAAGCAAAGGATAGAGGAGGACAGAGCTGCAAGTCAGAAGCTAGAAACAAATGGAGAGCATGGGCAGTAGGGAGAGCAACAAGGTTTATGCTCATGGACCAAAAATGCAATTATTCTCCTGAGGAAGAGGGCCTGGGAAATGCTCCATGCCTATGCTCCTTTGTTCACCCCCGAAACAGATGAACTAAATGCTTCCTGACTGTGATCCACTCCACCTGCCTGAGGCTACATCTGAGCCATTCTGAGGCAAGTTACTACAGGGGCAGGGGCTCCCGTGGAGAGGGGTGTGTTTTCTGCCACCAAGAAATAAAAGAAAACGCTGCCTTTTTATTTGCCATCACACTCATCACACTGTCAATATAATCTCAGTGTATTGATGTACCCTCTGTATCATCATGTAGAAAAAAAGCACACTACAGACAGTATGTTGCATATGATCCCATATATTTAACTATAACTGATTCATTCATATAATAATGGATTAAAAAGTTTTTTGAAAACAAAACAAAAACAGAAAAACAGAAACAGTCCCATAAATACAGAGAACAAACTGGAGGTTGTCAAAGGGAAAGGGAGTGAAGGGACAGGTGAAATGGGTGAAGGGGATTAAGATGTACAAATTTCCAGTTATAAAATAAATAAGCCACAAGGATAAAAAGCACAGCACAGGGAAAACGGTTAATAATATTGTAATTGCTTTGTTTGGTGACAGACAGTGAACACACCTATCATGCCGAGCATTGCAATATATAGAAGTAAGAATCACCATGTTGTACACCTGAAACTAATATAACGTTGTGTGTAGAAAAAAGTGTTTATTGAGTTCTTACTATGTGCCTGGCTCTGTACTACCAGCTGTGGGACATAATGAGGATGTGGTCATTACTGTAGGGGGGTTTCCATTCCAGCAGCAGACACTGACATTGATTATGCCATAAACTTATATATTGTTTGATTTCTATAAAAAAATCATGCTTAGGTACTACTGTATTAATACAAAAACAAAAACCCTAACTTTTTAATTTTTGGTTTCAGAATAATGACTGATCTGTAACAGCTGTAGGACAAAAAGCGAAGTAAATGAAAACACAACAAAGCACATAAAAAATGAACCAGGTCACCGGAAGCGCAGAGAGCCATGGTCAAAAGGAAAAGCGCAGATGCTTCAGGAAGAGCAGCGGATTGAGATGACACTGCTATTCCTAAGAATCTCATTCAATCTGTTCCAGAGCAGGGGTCGGTAAAAGCTTTCTATAAAGGGCCCAATAGTAAATATTTTAGGCTTTTCGGGCCACATGGTCTCTGCCACAACTACTTGAGTCTGCCAACGCAGCGTGAAAGCAGCCAGCGACAGACAATACGTTGATGAATAGGCGTGGCTGTGTTCCAGAAAACTTTATTTATGGATACAAGAGTCGAACTCATATGATTTTCATGTGTCGTGCAATATTCTTTTCCTTTTAATTTTTTTAACCATTTAAATAAAAATCATTCTTAACTTATGAGGTAGATTTGGCCCACGCACCGCAGATCGCCAACCCCTGATTTAAACAGCTATGGGATAGTCCATTTCATGAATAGTCCAAAATACTTTTTGAGATTTTATTTATTTGAGAGAGAGAGAAGGAGGAAGAGGAGCAGAGGGAGAGGTACAAATAGACTCCACGCTGAGGGCAGAGCTGGGCGCTGGCATTCGATTTCATGACCCTGAGATCATGACCTGAGCCAAAATCAAGAGTCGAACACTTACTGAACTGACTAAGCCACCCAGGCGTCCCTGGATAGTCCAAAATATTTTTAACAAATCCCCAATTGGTGAAATTTAACTCATTTCCAGTTTTTCCTCATGACACCCAGTGCTATGATGAACATTGTACGTACGTCTTTGCATCCATGAGTGCATAAATGACTATTTTTTACCTGTCTCTGTATCCACGCCCATGCCCCCAGCACGAGCCCATTTGCAAAAACCGTATGAGAGAGATTCTTGAAATGGTCCTGCTGAGCTCCAAATGCAGAGGATAATATTGCCTTTTTTATTCACCAACCTAATAATTCTATTTATAAAGGGCTGTCAATTGCCTGCTATGAATTATTCCATATGAACCCTGCTGCTTATTTTCAGTGATGCCCTGTGCTCAGTTTTAGCAGAATTTCAAGATGGCCTTCGCAGATTCATCCAGGAGGCTGTCAGAAACACTCCACAGCCGTGTGCCAGGCCACCCTGAGTCACCGAGATACCCTTGCTCCCAATGTCCCTCACCAGCTTCTTTCCCTATCTTTGTTTTAGACATTCAGTCAGTTTGATATGAGATTTCCTTCCTACCTCCTCTGAAACTCAAATACTTGGATGGGGGTTTGGTACATTGGTAAGTTCTTTTCCCCAGGGATCCTCAACTTCTATTTATACATGGCTATCACCATCCTGTCTACGCAATTCCTATTTTTCCCCTTTGTTTGCATTGCTCTAAGTTTTTACAGAAAAGATTTATTTTAGTTTTTTGTTTGTTTTTTGGGTTTTTTTTTTTTTTTTTTGCAAAAGGACTTCAGGGTTGCTGTAAGAAAAACAAATAGAAGCTCATTAAACTCTCTAAAGTAGACATGAAAGTCTTCCCTAGTCTATGTTCCTGACCCCAGCAGCCCCCACCTTTAGAAGCAGCTATTATCTTCAGGCTCTTGGGACTCCAGCTGGAACTGTTTGTCTGGATGGCCTTAAACAAGTCACTTAACTTCTCTGAGTCTTAGGGTCTCTGTAAAATGGGAGAGAGGATTCCTGTCACCTCAGCTGGAAATCATGCTTACAAAGCATTTAACACTTAGCATAGTGCCCAACCATAATAAATACTCAAGAAACACTTGCCGTTTTAGTGTTATCATTAATAGTTTTGTGTTATCATTCCTCTGTGCAAATGCAGTCATAATTTTTTAACATAGTGTATAACTGTTAACATAAATGGTATCTTTCTGTGGATAAACTTTTTAATTTTTTCAATCACTTAATTTATCTAGAACATTTATCTTATTCTCTTAAATTTATAGAATTCCAAGGCATGGGTATCCCATTATTTGTTGAATCGTTTCACTACTGATGGGTACTTAGATTTCGATACTGGAAAAATCCTTGAACATACAGGTTCGGGTGTCTACAAGAGTATTTTTCTTAGGATGAATTCCCAAAAATGGAATTGCCGTGTCAATAGGTATAGGCATTTTTTATATTAATAATTATGGCCCAGGGCAGACTCATCTGTTCAGCTCCCGGAATATTTCCAACTTTCTGCTTCTCAGAGCCTCCAAGGGTTGTACCTCCTGGTGCCCTTGCCAGTAGAAAGGCCATGTGACTTGGCCAATAAGTAATGAGCACAAGGGAGATCCGTCATCACCATTTTATTACCAGTTTTAAACCATTCGAAGCCTTCTTTATCTCCTGCCACAGTGACCAGCGATATTCCAGATAGTGACTTCTCCACCAGCCTGGGTCCTTTAGTGGGGACAATGTGGGACAGAGTCTCAGCTGACCCACCACAAACACACACACAAATGAGAATTAAACATTTGTTTTCTTAAGTCACCATTATTTGGGAATTGTTGGCTGTTACAATTAACCTGAATGACACACTGCCAAATTCCTCTCTCAAAAAGCCTTTATTAATTCATATGCCTACAAAGCGTAAGTGAAAGAGCCACTTTGCTATATCGCTTTTGCAACTTTTCTTAATTTTATAGATTTCTCCTTTCCATTAGTCTTATTAGAGATGATCGGGGGGAAAAAAAGATGTGGAATGCCTCAGCTACTTACCAAGGCTTTCCTAATTTCACATGCCTCCTTATTTATTAGTAAATCTCTCTCTCTCTTTTTTCTTTCAGAAAAACCCCACAATGCTAACATATAACTAATGGCCCTGCTGATGTTCTTTAATTGCCTTTATCCCCTGAACATTATCTAATTCCCTGTTGCTGTCCGGATCTTATGTTCACTAGCTTTAACAAGTGTTCCATAATCCCACCCACGTTTCTCCCTACCATCTTGATTTCCACAAGAAACTTTTTTTCTCCTCATAGACTAAATGAGCAGCCACTATATTTCATGTGATTATATTGAATGGTCCTTTCAGAAAAAAAAATCACATTGACAACTATCTTACCTTTATTTTTAACAAGGAGGGGTAAATGTGGGTGTGGATCCCTAAACCTAGCCAGTCTTTAAGAACCAGCTCAAAAACCACATACTTCATGAAGCTATTCCTCATCATCCTCATCAAGGTAATGGCTCCCTCTTTCAAATACCATGTACATTTCCACATCTTGTTCACAACACTCACCTTGCGGAACTGCAATTAGAGGGATCTGCTTTGCCCTTCCAATTTCCCTTTTACAATCACATCATGCATTTATTTGCAACATAGTTTGCTATCACTGCATTACAAAGTTATTGATTGGGTAGCAGCTCTCACTGGGAGAGAGGAAACCATGTGACTTGGAAAAAACCTAGAAGTCTTAAAATCTGAATGCTCAAATTCACAAACCCCTGATGCATTCTTATATTTGTTTTTCTACAAATTAAATGATTCTTCTACTGAGGAAATCTAGGAAGAAAGGGAACAAAGGATGTATTTTATGATAACCATTGGCATCTGAGCAAACTCTCCATTGGGACGAATCTATCTATTGCTTGGAGGCATGTAGTAGAACAGCGTGAACTAACTCAGGCCAGTTTGGCTAAGTACAAACTACCTAGGGTTTTTTGTAGACTTGGGTTCCCAGAGGGCAATTTAAGTTGTTCAGCAAGCAATTCTGACACACAAACATTTATGAGACTTATCAGCAAGCAAGCACAAGAATACTCAGATAACCTCCAAGCCCAGTGACATCCCACCTCTCTGCTTTATGTTCCCACTGTTCTTTGCATGACAAATTCCCTTGAAATAGACACAACAACTGGGTGTTATGCTATATGTTGGCAAATTGAACTCCAATAAAAAACATATATATATATAAAGAAATAGACACATTCTTTTTTTCTTTTTTTCTTTCTTTTTTTTTTTTTTTATTCATGAGAGACACAGAAAGAGAGAGAGAGGCAGAGACACAGACAGAGGGAGAGGCAGGCTCCATGCAGGGAGCCTGACATGGGACTCAATCTCCGGGATCACAACCAGGGTCGAAGGCGGTGCTAAACCGCTGAGCCACCGGGGCTGCCCTAGACACAACATTCTTGAGACAGGGTTCAGTTAGCCTCCTAGCCAGTGTAAGGCAACCAAAATCATCCAATTTGTTGGATAGAGGTTAGAATCAAGCTACCATTCCAAAAGTTGGGGAGGGTAAAAAGCTCACTGGAATTTCGTGTCCTATTCATGTAAGATTGAGAAATAAGTGTCTCTATAATTTTTTAGTCATTCTATATATCTTGAACCCGAGCCATTTTACCAGTAAAAACCCCTGCTAACATTTAATTTTTTATTAACAAGACCTTTGGTATTGGTCAAGGATAAATATAGTTGAAGCACTTGTGGTTTAATTCATCTGGAGTGTAGTCTTATGAATAAATGCAAACTAGCCATTTCTCTAGTGTATCCCCAGTCAGAGAGCCTGCCCCTGGGGTGTAGCTTAACACTAATCAAGCATATATTTAGTTCATATTATCTCTGCTGGCATAATTTAAAATCAATTGTGAATATCAAAATACAAGAGGTCGCTCATGTGAGAGTTTAAAACATAAGAATTAGTATATTTAAGCCAGGCCTTGAAAGCTGGAGTGGAGGTGAACACTAGGCTCAGTAGGCACCTCTCTGTGTATCTCTCTGGTCATATTAACTTTTGTGGCAGTGTAATAAAAAGGAGAATTTGATTTAAGAAGATATATCTCCTGGTAGAGTAACTGTGGTTAGTGGGAACATTTGAAAGGTGAGCCTCAGCTGTCCAAATTTGTCAGGGAGATCCTACCCCATTTGCCTCTCCCCACTCTATCCAACAAGCATCCAACAAGTTCTAACTAAATGTTACAAATTCTAACACACAACTCTAAGATCAGGCATAAACAGTAGTAGATCCTTTGTTCCTTTTTTATTGTCTTCAAGAAGGATATAAAAGAGGCAAGAACTATTCTTGGCCCTTCATGCAACTGTTCCTTCTCACCCTCCACCATATCTCACTTCCCCGATACAGATGTGAAATTGACACAGATGTAGAGTTGAAAGAGGTGGGTCTGGACAATCCTTATTTCTCTCTCTCCTCCTCCCCATTGTCACTGCCCTCAATGAGGGATACGCTTTTTCTAGCCATAGTATTCTGTATAGTATCTCACTGTGTCCCTGTAATTCCTCCACTGAACCAGGGGGCAACATTTTAAGGTACAAATACTTGCATATGGCCTTTATCATTCCTTTAGTATTTACATAATGTCTTTTAAGTGTTTTTAAAATGTGTTTTAGGTCAGGATTAATGGATAAAAAGTGTTGAATGATAAGGTTCTGAGTGTCTATCTAGATTTTTTAATACTAATTCTTATGGAAATAATTTCCCATTATAGGTCTTTGAGCCGTAAGTTGCATTTTTCCTGAGAGATGGCCTTGACATGTGGTAAGGACTGCCCTTGTTTACAGGCATGTTTATGTTCCCTGCTAGAGCACACCAAGCACAGGATCTACATCTCTTTCGTCTTTGTATGTCCAGCATCTAGCTCAGTGCAATGGAGCATAATAGGCCTTCAGTGTGAGTTTCATGAGTAAGTAGTTGGGTTCTTCCACCATTTGCCAACAATTAGTGGCTATTTGTGCTTAATTTAACTATAATCCTGGCTGCATGTAGACTTAACTTTGTTCTGAAATTATTTTTGCTACTCATTGTGTTTAACTGTATCCTAAGTGCACATAGAAGAAGTTTAGAATATAGTTCATTTTATTTTTTCCCTAGTACTATTTCTACATTTTTACAGAAGGATGGTAGGCATTGTACCAACCCTACAGAATTTTTGCATAAAATTATGTCAGTAGTTGCCATTTTTTTAAAAGACTCCAAATTGTGGGGATGATTGGTAGCTAAGCAATTGTATAACTGGAATAAACCTTGGAGATAATTTAACAACACTGGTGTACATTTTTTGTGTGCTTACTATGTGAAAGGCTTTGTGCTAAGTACCTTATAAACATGTTCTCATTCAACCTCTTTTCTTTTTTGCTTCAGACTCTAGTATGGCTTGGCACAGCACCATTACTGATTCTGTCTTCATTGAGAATGTTGATATTTTGATCATCATGAATTTTTTTGCATTAATTTTGACTTTAAAATATGATATTAAAACATTATTTATCTTGATTGCTGAGTTTTTTGGCATCCCCTTAAATTTTGCACCTTATTTCTGGCAACAGCTTTAAAAGATTAGGACTATTATTTTCCTCCCATTAGAGATGAGGACACTGGAAGTCAGAGTAATTACATTTGCCCAAGGCTTCTAAGCACCAGTAATGGAAGAACCAAAACTGGAATCCATATGACTTGACGTATCAGCCCTCAGCTTAGGCACATAATTTCACAGATGGGGAAATTGAGAAGCAGAGGGGTGTGAGGATGGTTGGAGTTGCTCAATAGCTTCACAGCAGAACCAAACTAGAACCCAGAATTCCCCACTTATCACTAAAATAGCACCATGAGCTTTTCATTGCAGATGCATTATACTTAATCTCGAGGCTGTATCAGGCTGCAGAATTCAATCTTTTAGTAAATGTTTATTAAGGATCTTCTGGGTGCTGCACACTATGTACATTGTATAATGATGGCTGACCTTCCTGCCATGGAGGCTGGGAGTAGGTAGTCTTGGAAGCCACTCATTCATTCATTCATTCATTCACTCTGCTAGGCTCTGGGATACACAGAAGGATGAGATTCCAAGAGGTCCCTAAAAAGAGAGGTACAGAGATATGCAACTAAAAATTTGGGATAAAGCATAATACACTCAACCAAGGAGGGACTCAAAAGGTATAGAGCATCTGTTCCATATTCTGAATGATGGGTAGCTTTGGTGTAGGGAGCACCTTCAGAATTTAAAATGTTATGTGATATGCTGGCAGAAGAGGATTCAGAGAAATATAAAATAAGCTTCCTGCCTTTCAGAAGTTCACAATCAACTTGAAGAAAAGGCCTACACACACAGAACATGTCCAGTATTTACCTGACTCCTTAATTTGATAGTTGACACTTTTTAAGATTCTCATAGCTTCTAGCCCTTCTCTGTCATGTAACCCTTCATTCATTCCTTCAATAATTAAGAATGTATTGTACCTACTATGTGCCAGGCATTTTTCTAGGTGCTAGAGATATAAACATACATTAAATGAACAGAGCCTCTGTTCTCAGGAAGCTATATAAACAAAGAAACTAACTTTGCATAGCAGTGAACACATAAAACAGGGTGATGGAACAGTTTGGTAAAGGAAGGCTTTTGAGCTGAGACCCAAATAATGAGAGGAATCCAGCAAGCAATGATGTGGAACAAGAACATAGGAAGCAGCAAATGTCAAGACTCTAAGTAGAAAGACCATGGCTGTGCTGGTAACAGCAGGGAGAATGGTTCAAGATAATGTAAGAGATATGCGAAAGGCCAAACCATGTGTTGCCTCACAGGCCAGGATAAAAAGTTAAGATTTTAATGAAAATTTATCCATCTTGGGGGTGCCAGGGTGCTTAGTTGGTTAAGCATCTGCCTTCATCTCAGGTCAAGATCCCAGAGTCCTATGATGGAATCCTGGGATGGCTTGGGGCTCTCTGCTCAGTGGAGAGTCTGCTTCTCCCTCTCCCTCTGCTCCTCCTCTCCCCCCAGTTTGTGCACTGCCCCCACCCTTGCATTCTCTCTCAAATAAATACATAATTAAAAAAAAAACTATCCATCTTGTAATTATTTAACATCTACCTTCCAAACTAGAAAATAAGATACTTGAGGACAGGGCTTTGTTCCTTTTGCATGGCGCAGTCTTGCCAACACATAGCATAACAAATGGTATAGTATTGGTGCTCAGTGAGTATTTTTGGAGTGACGAAGAATACACAGAAATAAGTCTTTTAGGAACTCTGTCATTCTGGTGGAATTTTGGATACATATTGTCTGCTTTAAAAGTTCATTTTGACATATTTATTTTTAATGTCTTTTTCTACTCCTCAACCCCCAATTGTACTTATCCATCTGTGTCTGCAAAAGCTATAAAAGATAGATGGTGGTAGGATAAGGGGTCCTTGCTGAAAACTGTGTCTTAGAATTTGACTTCAGTAAGAAAATGGATGGTCCTCTCCCAATCTCAGGATTTAAGAGTCTAATAAATATTCAGTCCTTGGGTTAATGTAATCTAGTGTAATAATGTCCCAGCTCTGGGGACTCAAGACAGATCTAGACACATATCCTGGCTCCACCATTTAGGCAAAGTTACATGACCCCTTTAACCCATAGTTTTTTCATATAAAAGTGAGGAGATGAACAGCATCCAGCATATAGAACTGTTGCTGTAATCAAATCCAATAACATATACCACAGTGAACATGGAGGGGGCCACCCACAGCCCAGTTCAGGGAAGAACTCACTGTGGAGCTGCAGGGAGTGCAGGCAGCAGGCATTCCAGCTGGCACTTCTCTCTCAGCTGCAGAGAGCCCCTCATTCAAGGTCATGCCCTTCCTGGAGTAGCCCGCACCTCGTGAGTGGATGAGGTGTAAGTATGTGACTTGGGTCTTTCAGCCTAATGCAGGATACCAGGATGGCTAATACTCACCCCAGAATTCCCCACCAGGTTGGCTGAGAATTTAAGGGGCCTTCTTCCTCTGCCCTGTCCTGCTTTCTCCTCCTTCCTTTCACACTGTTGATCCCCAATAAACATCCTACACCCCAAAATCCAGCTTAGCGTCTGTTTCTTGAGAACCCAAACTGAGACATGTGCTAACTGCTTATTGTTACCATTGTTATGATTATTGTTATAATTGTCCCTAATGAAGACAAGAGTAAAACTGCTTGCTTGTTCTCAATATGATATTCTACAATGGTACTGAGACTAAAACTTTTCAATGTCATTGCAGGGACTTTTTTTTTTTTTAAGATTTTTTTTTTTATTCATGAGAGACACACAGAGAGAGAGACAGGGACATAGGCAGAGGGAGAAGCAGGCTCCTTGCAGGGAGCCTGATGTGGGACTCAATCTTAGGACCCTGAGAACATGCCCTGAGTCAAAGGCAGATGCTCAACCACTGAGCCACCCAGGTGCCCCACTGCTGGGACTTTTAGGCCTAATACTCTGTCTGTTGGTCTGTCTGTCTCTCTCTCCCTCTTGCATGTGGATTCATTCATTTATGCTAAATCATGAGTGACTGTGATGGGCAGGCTAAACACTGAGAATGAGGACAATACATCAGCATTACACAACCATTTGAATTGGCCTCAGCCAGGCACAAAAGGTAAGGGAGGGAACATACCACCCTCAGTAAGTGACCTTGCAAATGTATAGTTGTCTGTCCCTGGAGCAGGGACTGCAATTAGGAATGGGAAGGAGGAGACAATCCAGAGGCTCCACAGACCATGGCAACAGCAAATTACTCTGTTGACAGAAAGGGAAAAGTTATAGTCAGCCAAGGTCGGTGTGTCTACTAGCCAGTCCGTCCATTTTCTCTCAGGCTTATCCATAGGTGACAGGGGAAACATGTGACTTCCTGAGTGCATGGAGATTCTGGCTCCAGCCATGGCCAAAGCCAATGAAGAGTAATGAGCAAATAGTCAAGAACATACAAACACAATCAGGAAACAGAAACACTTCTAAGGTCCTTTTATTCAATCATTTCCTGAGCTTGCTGGATCCAAAGCCCAGCGATGATGCTGGGGGTAAGAGACACAGAAATAAGTCTCTTATAATAAATAAGACAGTCTCTAGCTTCAAGAAACAAATCGCCTTTGAGTAGAGACGAAGACCTACACAGGCCAAATATATGGAAAGTAGAACATTCTTACGAGTGTGTGAGAACACCACAGATGTGTGAATATAAAGTCATTTTTATTTTCTCATTTATCCACCAGAAAGAAGAGATTTGCCTTATACCCAAGGCCTTACCATGTCTCTCATTACAGGACATGAGTTCAAATACCTTAATTTGAAGAATGAATTATTGAACCAAAACAGACTGCAACAGTGCTAGTTTGGGATAATTATGAGGGTCATCTAATACTGTTTTTTTTGGGGGGGGGTTAAGGAGGGGGAAGAGAGACTCCCCACTGAGCACAGAACCAGACGTGGGGCTGAATCTCATGACCCCAGATCATGACCTGAGCTGAAATTGAGTCAGATGCCCAACTGGCTAAGCCACCCCCACTGCCCCAATATTGCTTTTAAAAATAGATTTTAAAAAAGATTTAAGACATATAGAGAAAGTCTTCCTGAATGTATGACCTCACATATCCACAAGTCATATTATTAGTAAACAAACTTTTGAAAGACCATTTTAGAAAGCAATCCAGGACTTTCATGTCAGCAGGGCAGACACTAGATAAACAACACCGCTGAATGAAACAAGTAAAAAGCTGGATTAAAAACATAAAAACGTCTGTTTTAGTGCTTTGCTGGGCTAGGTTGGAAAGAAGGATTCTCCAGAGGCCAGGAACAGAAAAAGCATGGTTCCTGGGAGACATTTTTTAGAGACTGGAGACCTTGAAATTTCACATTGACAGCTGCTCAGAGTGGGTGCCTGAGGGGTGGGGTTGGGGGTATGAGGGGCACTAATTTGGTGTTCTCACATAAAGTAGAAACCCAAACAGGTTATACCCTCAGTGCCAGGAGTAAGGAAAAATAAACTGTGTACTGAAAGCAACCAGAATAAAGCAGGTCTGAATGAAGGCAGGGAAAAAAAACTCCCCTGAGAATTTGTAACTACAAGCTAGCCTTTGCCTGGGTTTGCAATCCAAATTCTACTGTGTGATCACACAACACTCCCAAAATAAAATTTAAAATAAAGGAAGGAGCGCCTGGGTGGCTCAGTTGGTTACATGTCCAGTTCTTGATTTCTGCTCTGGTCATGGGGTAGAGTCCCTGCATTGGACTTCACACTGAGCATGTAGTCTGCTTCAGATTCCCTTTCTCCCTCTGCCACCTCCCCTTGCTTACTCCCTCTCTCTCAAATGGAAAAATAAATAAAATCTTTTAAAAAATAATAAAAGTAAATAAAATTTAATATAAAAGAAGACAGGATAATTTAAGGCTGTGTCTTTTCATTCATAGAACTATAACAAAAACATTCATCTTACACAGATACACTTAATTATCATGTTTTAAAAAAACAGAAAATTTAAAAGTTATAAAAAGAACAGTTTTCAACAAACTCTATGTATTCTACTGAATGAATAAGAAATCATAGAAAGTTTTAAGGACAGCAACCACAGGTAGCTCTGAGAATAAAGGCTCACAAGAAGCATACTACAAAGAATGATTTGTTCTATTTGCCTAACTATTTTCTTTTTCCTTTTTTTCCTTCCCTTTCTGTGAGAAAAATGAGATACTAAGCTTTGGGAGACATTTTGTACAGAACAAAGTGATATGATACCCCTTGTTAATTTGCTCAAGAAATGACAGCCAGTAGCGTTCTTTGCTTATATCATTATTGAAACTTACCAGGAATGATATTAGACTTCCCCTGGTCTACATGGGACTTAGCCAAGAAGATCTCAAAAGCCTTTACAAGACAAATCGGAAAGAGGAAAAATGTTAGATATTGTTGATAAGTATTCATGTCACCAGGGAAAAGCAGTAGGAAGAGAATAATTATCTGACATACCTATGTTTTCCTCTGGTAATCAACTTCACTCTTCTGGATGTTTGAATTTGCTTTATTTGATCAGAGGGAACCAAAACTATTAAACATGATTTAAATAGTCAGCCTCCATATTTTATCCAAATTGATTCTTTTTCCTCTATTGTATCATTTCCCCACACCTCAACACTCCTTTTTGCAGACATCCCTATTATATATAATTCCAGGTAATTCAAACATCACCCTACATTTAGCTGTTGATAGACAATGAGATGAGGCTAATGTTCACCAATACCTAAATAATTAGTAGTAGCTCTATTATGAGAACAGGGCTTGGTACTCAAGTTGGAAATTTTTAAATTCCCAAATCAAGATGTTTCAGCATGACTCCCTTCAAACTATGAAGATCTGCAAAAAAAAAAAAAAAAAAAAAAAAAAAAAGGAAAAAAGAAAAGAAAATAGATCTGCATACAATTTGTTAAACATAAAGGTATTTCCTTAATAAATCAGAACTAATCTCATCTTTATGATAAATGTCTTCAATAGGAAAAGCTAGAGCCTATCCTCTTCATTTATTTCTAAGGAAGTCCATAGTAAATAGGTGGATGACTGTTCTCTCACTAAAGTCAGACATTTAGCTATACTCACCAAAAATTGGCAAAAAGATTATACTGCATTGCAATCTAGGGAGGAACATAAAAGTGGGCCATGAAATTAAAAAGTACATTTTGGAGAGAACCTTTGTTGGTTGTTGTCACCCCTGCATATCCTCTATGCCTTTTCCCTTTCTAATAGGACCTCAAACTTATCAGACACCAGGTTTGGCTGGAATTAAATTCTCCCAAGAGTCCAGGGATAGGCTCTGACTGATATATGTCAACCAGTGTTTCCTTATAGCCAGAGTGAGTGGCTTTTTGGAGAAATTCTGAGAAAGAATTCTCTTTTCTGAGGGAGCTACCAAAATAATTCTTTCTCCTGTCCACTAAAACAGAAAAGTGTCACCCCTATTCCTGATGCTAGTCTTTGGTGTCCATAAAAGATTCCAATCTTTAAATGAAACTGATGATGGAGAAGAAGTATGGAGAAACAAAAAGAAATAAGGCTCATAGTGACATGGTTGAGCCCCTAGATCAATCTATACCTGAAGCCTGCCATCCCACTGCACTTTTCAGTTAAATAAAATGGTAAATTCCCCTTATTATTTAAACTACTTTAAATGGATTATCTGTTACTTGTAACCAAATGTTTATAAATAAAAGATACCTGCAATCTAGTTAATTATGAATGGAGACTCGAATTAGATTAGAAGATAAATATCCTTTAAGCACCATACTTGAATAAAATTACCCAAATATCAGAGAGTCACAGCTTAGACAGGATAGGGCATCTTACTTGATAAGAAAATGTAGCCTGGTGTTTAGTAAAGTTGAATCCATTACAATGAAAAGATTTTAACATTAACATGTAGAGAAGTCTATTATTGCTGATAGAGTGGCAGATTTTGTTAAAACACTTCAGTTCAGTGAGAAAAAAGAGCTGAGGCTAATACCTCAGTCCATCCCTATGCATAAACTGTGAAGAAAAAAAAAGAGCCAGTGCATAATTTCCTCCATCGTCTCCATGGCAATTTGCAAAGTCTCCATCATGAAATGTTTAATCTAAGAACACTATTTTGTTTTGCTTTGTTTTGTGTTTTAGCAGAAATATGAGAATTCAGGGATATTCTTTGGACATCCCAGATAAAACAAAGACTGGGGGGTTTTGTTTCATTTTTGTTGTTTGGCTTTTTGGTTTTGTTTCTGGTTTGTCTTTTTTCCCCCCCATTTTTCTCCTTTCCAGTTAAACACTTCTAAGAAGAAGCACATTTAGGGGGGTTCCTTGGTGGACTGCATGCTCCTCAGTTTGTCTGGCCAGTGTCCACCACCTGTCCTCCTTTCCCCCATTCATGTGGTTACAACATTGGCTTCCTGATAGCCATGATTAGTTAATAGGTCCCTGCCTATTGGATTCAGTTTATTGATTAGGGATGTATGCCTATTCCATGAAGCTAAGGAATTTCTTCTCTAAAAATGTAGGTTTAGAACCAAGAGAGTGTCAAGTTAACTTGCTCCCTGACACAGAGATTGCGTGGCCAATCTTAACCATGTAGACTGGAAAAGTTAAGAAATCAAGTCTGCAGTGACATTATAATAATAAAGAGAATTCAAAAACAGTTACCGAGTGCTTACCAAGTAGCAGGCATTGTGATAAGACCTTCACACTCATTACTGCTTCATGCTCAGAACCACCCATGAGGAAGCTGTTGTTATTATAGTTATTTTACAGATGAGCACAATGAGTGGTTAAGTAAATTGTTCAGGAACAGAGGGCTTGCTTCAGAGCAAAGATTCAGACAATCTGTCCGACAATCTGTCTTCAGAGCATTGGCTCCGAACCTCCAAAACCCATCCCCGATGCCATTCAGCCCCTGAGGTCTTCCCTCTTGGAAACCTGTAAAACCGCACTCAGTATTTCTGTTTGTAAAGTTTCCCTTTTTTCTTAGTTTAACTTGGTTTCTGTTTCTTACAATCAAAAATGTCTTAAGGAGCACATTAGTGACAATAAGGAATCAACCTTTATAGCTCCCAGGAAGTCAATAAACAGTGAGTAAATGGAGAAATAAGCAAACGAATGTCTCATTACCACAAAGCTGTCTCTGCAGTGGGCTATTGGGCATCTTAATTCATGGACAACTTTAGACTCAGATTCTCTGTGCAATGCCTCTCATTTGTGCCCTGTACACAGCAGATGCTCCAACCGTGGACATTTTGGTAGTAGGTGGATAATTTCCTGGCAATGAAGCAAGTTCTTCATGTTCTTGAGAGGTAGCACAGACAATACCCTCCTCTGTAGTCTTGGCATTTGGAAGCCCAGATGTAGGACTCAATCAGTAGTTAGAATCCAGGGGGGAAATGATGCCTTTAGGTTGAATTTTTTAGAAAATAAGCCATATCACTTATGACAAGATTAAGTCAAGGCTGAGAATTGAATTTTGGAGTCAAGCAAATCTGAATTTGACACCCCTACCACCTCCCTGCTGACTCTGCCTCTAGTGGCTTTCACACTAGGAAAATTTCTTAATGTTTCTAAGTTTTCTAAATTTTAAAATATTACTTTGGGGATTGAAAAAGTATCCCCATAGAAGTATGAACAAATAAATAACAATTAACAGTATTTTCCTCAGAATTAATTGCCATTGCAGCTTGGCTTATTTGCCTCTGCCTTCTGTGTTTGCTTGTAGGCTAATTGATTGGTTTAAGAAAAAAAAAATCACACAATGATGTTCCTAAAAATAATATATGTTCAATATAAAGAATCCAAACAATGCAGAAAATAAGAGGAAAGCTTGTTTTAATCACCCCAAATCCCACCTTCCAGAAATTCCTATTACATATATCAGATGAATATTATTGTGAACTTTTTCTAGGCATGTGCAGAGAAAAGGTTGTCTACATAGGTAGACAAACTGCTTGATAAATAGATTAGATGGCTGGATGGATAGAAAAGCTTTAGTAAAATCAGATATTTTAAAAATCAGATCACTTTTTAAAAGATCAGATGGCTTTTAAATAAAATATTAAATTTAATTTTATTTGACTTTAATAGGAAAAAAATCTGAAGGGCATTATTCTTGAATTTTTTAAGTTCTAATTTTCTTACATTGAGATCCCCAAGTTCCAGCTGATGCTTATGCAAGCATCCCCAGCACCCCTCACATCCATGTACCCTAAATTTCAGAAGGTCATCCCATGCTTGTTTGTTTGTCTTAATTGGGGCAAAAAATATATATATATGTAATATATATATAGTAAAATTCACCATTTTAACCATTTTAAAGTTCACAGTTCAGTAGCATCTGGCACATTCACAATATTGTCCAAATACCACCTCTATATCGTTCCAAAACATTCTTATCACCTCAAAAGGAAATTAAGCATGTATTCTCTCCTCCCTCCTTCCTCCAGTTCCTGACAATCACTAATCTGCTTTCCATCTCTATGAATTTGTTTATTATAGACGTTTCATATAAATTGGATTCTATAATATGTGGCCTTTTGTGTGTGGCTTCTTTCGTTTAGCACAGGTTCATCTGTGTTATAGCATGTATCAGCACTTCACTCCTTTTGATGGCGAATACTCTTCCCCTGCATGGCTATTCCACACTTCGTTCATCCATTTACCACTTGATGAGCATTTGGGGTGTTTCCACATTTTGGCTATTGAAGTAATACTGATACGAATGTTCAAGTACAAATTGTGGGGACACCTGTTTTCAATTCTCTGGGGTTCATACCTAAGACTGGAATTGCCGGATCACATGGTAATTCTGTGTTTAACTTTTGGAAAAACCACCAAATTATTTTCTGTATCAGCTGCACCATTTTACAACCCCTGTTTTCATTTTCATCACTCACACCACATCTTCAAAAGCTTCCTTCTGAAAGAGGTTAAAAAACCCCAAGGCCAGTTCGAATATCTTCCCAACCAAACTCTGCCAGTTGCTCTCTCTTTTACCTGCATGATGCAGTCAATCATGCAAGCATGTAAATGCATAGCTCTGTGTCAGGATTTCCAATCTAGAACCACTACCAATCAACCAAACAGGAAACAGAAATTAAACCTCTTGTCCTCCTTGCAATAGGCCTCTTTTCATCTCTTACTCACTTAGGCCATCTTGCTAACTTGGAGAGCCCTACTGGTTTCCCCGGTCTCTGATGGCTACTTGTTTTTAAGACCCAGATCAGACCCATTTTCCAAGATTATTCCAGTTCCTCTTCTGGGAACTCCCAGAGCCAATTTATTGTCTGCGCCCCATAGTTTGTGCTTATTTTGTACCACTTACTATTATCACTTTCGTTTATGTGCAGAGATATTCTCTCCGGGATAAAGGGTGATAAGCACACACATTCGAATGCACAGAAAGTGGGTCATAGAAGTCAGACAGAGCAGGTTTGAGTTCACACTGTATTTAGCTGTGAACTCCCAGGACTACCTCCATTTGCTCTCCTATGGAACGGGGCGGGTCAGTGGGGGGGCGGGGGCATCTGACATTGTAGGCTGGGCATGATGATTAGAGATAATGCTTATAAAGCATATAGGAGGTCACTGGTAAATTGTAAAGATACAATCTACATTGTCATGAATATCTTGTATCTCCCATGTGTCGCTGACAAGCAATGCACATAGTAGGAGCCCAGAAAATGTTAGCGGATTGTTGTTTTCATTCTGTCAGCTTTGAGTAAAGTGTAAGAACCAGGAAGTATCTCTTCCTTTTTTTGTTATTTGTTAGTATTCTGTGCATATTCATTTTCCTATCTGTTTACGCTCATCTCTTTCCAAAATGTTGATGAGACATACTCTCTTGTCTAGATAGTCTCTTCCCCCAAAAATCCTCTCAAAATAGTCATGGACACAGGAAAGTGCCAGAAGGCCTACTTTACAATCATATCTGTTAATAGATAATAATTCAATCAGGCAAATATAGTTCCCGTTTACTAAGTGGTCACTGTGTGCCAGGCTCTGACTCTCTGACTCTATTTCACATTGCTCCCCCAAACCCCCACCATAACTCTATCATTTGAGAGACACAATTAGCATTCTTCTCAGGTGAGGAAATCAAGGCACAGGACGGGCACATAGTTTCTCATCGAGTGGCAGAGGTGGAATTTGAACATGCCATCTGACTGATTCCAAGTCCATGCTCTTAACTCATACACTATACGCTCTCGCTCTAGCCCATTACTGACCTTTCCAGAAGGAGCAAGTTTTTAAATCACATGGAATTTCACTTTATCAAGCACTGACAAAAGTGAGTAAAAAGGCCTGAGAGAAATTGGTTTGAGTGTATTAACAAGGAAGAAGTGAAATGAAATGCCATCAACACTAATATACCCAACTCATGAGCTTCACTGGAAGTTAGGTGACACAGGTCAAATGGCATCATCCCCAAATAAATAAAAAGTAACAGCTTTCAGCCACAACACATTTCAACATGAATGAAACCTGCTGTGATCATGCAGTCTTTCAATCATGAAACCAATGTTCATGACACACTGTGCTGGGCACTGTGCTGATCACATGATACTTTTGAATGTTGAAAGAGAATTTATCCACATGTTTAACTGTTAGATATATTGTACTTTTCAGGAAGGACATTGAAGGTACTTTGTTCTTCTGGACGGAACTGGTAATTAGCTACGGGGAATGAGGTTAAAGAGGAACTTGAGTTTGTATTAAAATCTCGATCGGTTTCTCCATCAATATTACGATAATTTGAGTAATTCTTATCACTTTTTTAATGTGAAAATTACATGTCGACTAAGCCTAAGAATTTCAAGTGTTTAAAAAAAAAATCAAATCAAGATGGAACAATTCAAGCATGCTATCAGAATGAGACCACACATCCTGCAGGTGCTTATGCTCTGGCTATGGGAGGCAGAATAATGACACATCCCCTCCCCCAAAGATTTCAGCATCCTAATTTCTGGAACCTGGGAATAGGTCATGTGGCAAAGGAGACTCCACAGATGTGATTAAGTATCTTGAGATGGAGAGATCATCCTGGATTATTTGGGTGGGCCCAAAGTAATCACAAGTGTCTTCATTAAGAGGGAGGTAGGCAGGACAAAGAGGAGACGGTGAAAGAAACAGGTTGAGGTGACATACCCAAGGGTCAAGGATGTACGTGGTCTCTCCAAGCTGGAAAGGCAAAGAAATAGATTCTCCCTTCAGAATCTCCAGAAGGAATGCAGCTTGGATGTTAGCCCACTGATCATGAGTCTCCAAAACTGTAAGATAATAAGTTTGTATTGTTTTAGGCCCCTGAATTCATAGCAATTTTTAAAGAGTAGTAATAAACTTGCAGATAGACCTTTTTGAATCATAGGATGGTCAGACAGCAAATTACCTCTGAATATCAGATATGACATCATTTAAAAAGAGAATAGGAAGTGTCTTTTCATACTACTCTTTTAAAAACCTTGAGGAAACTCAGCATGTTCCATTTAGGGAAGGCAAAGGGAAGATAGAAGGCAGAATGGTATACTGTGCAATCTGACCTTGTGGAGAGGTCAGGGCGTCTTTTATAAACATGGGGAAAACAGCAAATTCAAAAGACTGTTATACACACAACCACTCACTATGCGGTCCCGTTTCAACACACAATTACAGTCAAAGAAACAACAACTGATAGAAAATCATGAGTCAGAGAATCTCCATTCAAACTTTCAAGAAAATTATAAAGGGGAACATTCATTCTTAATAGACAATTTTTGGGGGCACCTGGGTGGTTCAGTCAGTTAAACATCCAACTCTTGATTTTTTTAAAAAGATGTTATTTTTTATTCATTTTTTTAAAAAGATGTTATTTTTTATTCATTAGAGACACAGAGAGAGAGAGAGGCAGAGACACAGAGGGAGAAGCAGGCTCCATGCAGGGAGCCCGATGCGGGACTTGACCCTAAGACCCTGGGATCACGACCTGAGCCAAAGGCAGACGCTCAACCACTGAGCCACCCATGTGTCCCTTGACTTTTGATTTTGACTCAGCTCATGATCTCAGGATCATGAGATTGCGCCCCTTATCGGGCTCTACTCTACTGGGCATGGAGCCTGCTGGGGATTCTCTCTCTCCCTCTCCTTCTGCCCCTCCCCTTCTCTCTAAAATAAAAAAGATAATTTCTCAAAATCCTTTTGGGGCTTCTCTCATTCTCTGTTTGTAGCAGTAGCTCCAAAAAACTCTCTCTCTCTCCTACCCAAAACTTTCTGCAATATTCAGCTCCGTCACCTCTCTAGCCTAGCTCCTTTCCCCAATCCAAGCCTCAACCTTGAACATATATATCTGTGACTCTCAAGCAGGAACTGCTAGACATCCTGCAATGCACATGCTAGCCCCCAAAACAAAGAACTATTTGGTACAAGTATCAAGGTGACAGATATGTAGGTGAACTGAGTCTCTCCATCTTGATCTTCATTTAGGAACACCTGTATCCTATACAACAAAGGTAGCTCCCTGACTAATGCATCAATCAGCAATACTCCTTGCTCTTTAGAAATGAGGATAGGAAAACACTTGCAATCTCTCATAATCCAATATATTGTTTTATCTCTGTCCCGTGAGGATGAAATAGGATAACATATACAGTGTCCAGCATGGCTGAAAAAACTATGGATGCTAATGGGTGCTCAAAAACATATTAGTTCCCATCTCTTTTCCCAGAAGGGAACAAAAAATCCAATTTATTCATAATATGGTATCCCCAAGATAATAGCATCTCTGCCTACTGAGTCCTCCCACTGCATAGCAGCCTCAGATTTTTGAATATTTAAATTATAGAAATTGTTCACCTGCTATAAGAGAGTAATACATTCCCCAGGAGAATTGGGTTTTAGAAATAAGAACATCAGAAAATAGCAAAGAGGATTATCAAAACCCAGTGTTCAACTGCAGAATATTGAAGGTTCCAATTAATGTTTCAGTGTTTAAAATAAACAAAGATTTTTGTCAAGTTGCATTCACAATGTGTAAGAAAGGAAATGACTTCTACCTGTTTTTCAAAACTACCTCATTTTTATTATGATGACCATGAAAGCCTTTGCACTGAAATACAGACTATATATATTGAATACATAGAATCAGAATATTGAAAATGGAATATATAAAATTTCCATTTGTCTGTATATGGGCTTTTTAAAAACTGTGGTAAAATACCCATCTCATAAAATTTACCATTTTAACCATTTTTAAGTGCACAGTTCAATGGCATCAAGTACGTGTACATTGCTGTGTAACCATCACCATTATCCATCTCCAAAGCTTTTTTCATCTTGCAAAACTAAAACTCTACCTAAGAAATTGTGACTCCTCCTTTCCCCTTCCCTCCAGCCCTGGCAACCACCATTCTACTTTCTGTAGAATTTGACTACTCTAGGGACCTCATATAAATAGCATCATATTTGTCCTTTTTTGACAGGCTTATTTCATTTAGCATCATATCCTCAAAGTTCACCCCTATTGTACCATGTGATAGGATTTCCTTCCTTTTTAAAACTAGACAATATTCTTTTGTACCTATATATAACATTTTGTTTGTCCATTCATCCATCAGTGGATATTTAGGTTGCTTCCACCTTTCGCCTATAAAAATAATGCTGCTGCTATGCACATGGGAATAACGTGTGTTTTTAATGCTTGACTCATGTGGATTAATATTATTTATTTTTTTAAAGATTTATTTATTTATTTATGATAGACAGAGAGAGAGAGAGAGGCAGAGACACAGGAGGAGGGAGAAGCAGGCTCCATGCCTGGAGCCCGACGTGGGACTCGATCCCGGGACTCCAGGATCGCACCCTGGGCCAAAGGCAAGCGCTAAACCGCTGGGATCCCCAACTCATGTGGATTAAAGAATGCATCCAGGTACATGAGATTTGTACATGTTTAACATGGAACTCATTTTACTTCTACTGGCCTCTGAAAGCATTGCAGTAAGTTCATTTCTAAGGCAAAATTAAAGAAAACAATAACCAAAGAT
The DNA here is from genome assembly GCF_011100685.1 of Canis lupus familiaris. Lineage (NCBI taxonomy): Eukaryota > Metazoa > Chordata > Mammalia > Carnivora > Canidae > Canis > Canis lupus. Next base: position 29,713,684 of record NC_049241.1, on the reverse strand, counting down.
GACATAATTATAGTAAAGCCAAGATTATCTATACAGTTTGATGTGGTGCTTGGCACAAGCTACTCTGGGCAAATAACATTCTAATAATATTTTTTATCATTTGTTGAGTTCTTACTAAACACTGGATACTGAGATAAGCATTTCATACATATTAATTCATGATCATAATGATGCTATGAGAGGTATACCATTATAATTCCCATTTAGCAGATTAGTATCTAGCAGTTGAGCATATATACCAGAGCCACATTGCCTAGTTCCAAATCCTGGCTTCTCTACCTACCAACTATGGGACCTTGGTCAAATTATTTAACTGTGCATTAATGTTCTTGTGAAATAATAATAATACTATCCACTCCAGAGTACGGCTATCGAGATCCAGATGATGTATGTGAACTTTCATTTCAAGACTTTGCATGCAGTTAGTACTCAATAAATATTACATGTTAATATTTATATCTACTTTTTGTTCAAAACAATCCAGGTACGTTTGCTCTGCACTCTTGGGAGTCCAGAGTTAGGTCTGAAGAGTAAGTATAGAATTTGCAACTAATGTTAATATTAAGGTAAACATAATTAAGGAATGCTATGATTCTTGGGGCATGGGGGTAGCTCAGTGGGCTAAGCATCTGACTCTTTATTTTGGCTCAGGTTATGAACTCAGAATGCTGGGATCAAGCCCCACGTCGGGCTCCGTCCTCAGTGTGGAGTCCACTTAGGATTATCTCTCTCTTTTTCCCTCTGTCCCTCCTCCCAATCGTGCTTTCTCTCCATTTCTCTCTAAAATAAATAAATACTTTTTTAAAAAAAATGCTATGATTTTCAAAGTTGATATTTGTATCAAGTACTAATCATCAAAGCTGTCAACCCCATTTTTTGTGTAGCTTGTTACCTTCGAGTCCGACCTAACAAGACCCTGCTTACCTCAGTTCTCTCATCCTTATCCAACAGACAGGAAACATATGCCCAAGTGTGCAAGGCAAAATCTTTGCATTGAATTAAGTCTACCAAGTAAATTGTTCTTAAAAAGAAGTCTACTTCTTCCAATAATAAATCCCTAAGTGGCTCCTGTAAAGAGGTGACTTTTGGTCAAATGTATCGACTGCTTTCTATGTCTTCACCTTATCAATGAAACCACTGACATACTGAAGTTTTGCTGACTAGAAGGCCGTGCACAAAGTCCCCAACAGATGGGGCTGGGACTTTTCTGACTTTGTCATTTATAGGCTCTTACATGTGCTATTTCATCCACCTGGCATATCCTTCCTTCCCAATGGAACTATTATCCATCCTTCAAAGAAGCCCAGTTCAAATACCATGTTCCTCCATGAAATCTTCTAAAGTCTAGGCAATTGTAAGTTTCTTTCACCCTTCAGCTGCAAGTGCCAATTCATACATTTCTAATGATCCTTATCACATATTTCTTTGCTTTATTTGCATACATATGTCTAAGAACGTTATCTATCCTTTTCATGTCTGGAATCTTCATAGCACTTAATACGGCATGTTACGGATGCTCAACAAACACTGACTGGTTAGATGCTACCTATAGACTATATAGCAAAAATTTGTAGATGCTACCTGTGAGATTGAATCTGATCATTTAAACCACATACCTTATCTATGTACCCCACAACCACTCTCAGAGTAGAGAATGTTGGATCAATTTATTTGAACAGATTATTTGTTTTGCATTACCTTCACAATGTTTAAATATTCCAGGTCAGAAAATGTAAGAATGAGAAACCCAGGAAATCAAATAAGAGCATCTTTGTTTATTACAGAAGGAAAGAGCTACTGCTTATACTTATTTAGTGCTGCCTTAATGACCAAATGGAAAGAAAAACAGACTTTGGGATGACTTCAATAGTGTGCTATGGCATTTCCCAAAGATAAACAGTCAAACAACAATTTCAAAAGTCATTATGCGTAATCCCAAAGGACACTAAACTGGACCAAATCTTATTGCAAACAAACAATTTTGGGTAGGAAGAATGGTTGGAAATACACAAATATGGACCAATACCAATTTGCAACTTCTGTGAAGAGAAAGTGGATGGCCTTTTGGATTTATCAAAGCTATTTATTAAAGTCCACAGGGCTATGGATTAAGAATAAAGTATTAGAGAACTGGCAAGATATAAAATCCATTGGCTGATGTTACTTGTAACTAAGGAGTTCACCCTAAATATTGAAAGGGGTCCATCCATTTCACCTTGAAGAATTGAGTAATACATATTCAGAATCATCAGATCCAATATAAACAAAGATGGAAAATTGGCAAGCATTATTTTCCATGAATAATTAATGTGGGATTGGCTAAAGGCAGATTCCAGGTTATTTCTTGATATAAAACCAAACTCACTGAATTACCTCCAGGGAAGTTCCCCATGTGTTAAATGGAAACCAGAGTCCCAAGATGCTAGACCTTGCTCTTGGAAAGAGAAAAAGCTGGCTATGTTTCTGATGTTATCACCAGAAACTCCTGCCCACATGCTTAGTGATTCATATGCCCCATCTTCCTTTTTTTTTTCTCCAATTAAAATCATATAAATGCAAAATTTTAAGCAGTTCAACACATTTTACTGAGTATATCTATGCTGTTTTAAGACAAAAGATGATTGGAGCAGTGTTAAGAAGAGGCCAGAACTGTCCCCTGACCCAGACTAACCAAAGCCCACCCTGTGGCTGCATCCTGGCATCCAGTGCCTACATCCCTGCCATTGCCCCCATGCCCAAGAGAAATGCTAAAGTGGATGCTACCAGTAATAAAGCCAAGGTGAATTTCTGCAGGGTTATCTGCTAAATCTGCTCTTCCAGAACCAGAGTCCAAGCCTAAAAAGGCCCCTGCAAGGAAGGGAGAGAAGGTACCCAAAGAGAAAAGGGGGAAAGCTGATGCTGTCAAGGATGAAATAACTCTGCAGAAAACAGAGATGCCAAAACACATCAGGCACAGACAGCTGAGGGTGCTGGAGAAGTGAAGCATGTGCATTCTTGATACCTGTGCACTTGTGCTGAACTGTACAGTTTGAAATACTATTTTTTATCAAGTCTTATAAAAATGCAGAATTTTGCTTTAACTTTTTTTAAGGTATGTTGTTAGCACACAGAACACTTCATTGCTATTTTGGAGGAAGGGCATATGTTACTAATAGAATATTTCTGAAACTAGATTGTAGATCAACTTGGAATGAATTGACCTTAACATTTAGTTTTATAACCCATGAATATGGTGTGTGTGTATAATAAAATGTGTGTATATATATATATATATATATATATATATATATATATATAATGTGTGTATAGATATATACATGTGTATACACATGTGTATATATATACACATTTATTTGGGTCTTCTTTAAAATCTCGTCAATATTTTCAATGTAAAAGTCCTGGTTATCATTGGTAGATTTCTAAGTGTTTTGTGTTTGGGAGCAGTACTGTACATGGAAATTAATTTTATTTTCTCATTTGCAGCTAACATATAAAAATACATTTCACATGTGTTATAAATATATTTTACATATTGTATATTATAAATACATATTTTAATTTTTCTGTTATACTTTGTTGATAATGGTAGATTATATTGATTAATTTTCAGATATTGAATCAGCCTTGCATACTGGAATAAATCTAATAGTCATGGCATATAATTTTTTCCATATACATTGGTGGATTTGGTTTGATAACATTTTGTTGAGGATTTTTACATGTAAGTTCATGAGAGAGATTGGTTTGTGGTTTTCTTTTTGTACTATTTTTATCCATTTTTGGTATCAGGGTGATATTGGCCTCATACAATGAATTGGAAAATGTTTGCTCTTCTACTTTCTGAAAAAGAATGTATAAAATTAAGATTAACTCTTCTTCAAATGTTTCAGAGAGTTTTGCATAGAGCTATCTGGGCCTGGAGATTTCTTTTTCAGGAGCTTTTAAACTATCAACTTAATTGCTTTAATACAGGGTTATTCCGATTGTCTATTTGTTGAGTTTGGTAGTTTGTGGTTTTTAAGGAATTGCTCCATTTCTTCTAAATTGTCAAATTTACGAAGATAAAGGTGTTCATGATATTCTTATTATCTTTTTAATGGCTATGGGATCTGTAGTGATATCCCCTTTTTCCTTCCTAATATAGGGGATTTCTTACATATATATATATATATATTTAAGATTTATTTATTTATTTGAGAGAGAGAGAGAGAGCATGCACATGCCCACACAGTGGGAGAGGGGCAGAGAGAGAGAGAGTCTCAAGCAGACTCCCAACAGAGGACAGAGCCTAATATGGGGCTCTATCTCACAACCTAGAGATCACAACCTGAGCCAAAACCAAAAGCTGGATGCTTAACCTACTGGCACCACCCAGGTGCCCCATATATATATTTTTTAAGATATTATTTTTGAAGTAATCTCCACACCCAATATGGGGTTTGAACTCACAACCCTGAGATCAATAGCTGCATGCTCCACAAACTGAGCCAGCCAGATGCCCCTCTTTCTTGTATATTTTTATTTTTGTCCATTTTACCAAATGCTTGTCCATTTTATTGATCTTTTAAAAGGTTGAGCTTTTTTCCCCATTGATTTTCACTATTGTTTTTCTACTTTCAATTTCACTGATGTCAACTCCTTTCTTATTTCCTTCCATCCACTTACTCTGAGTTTATTTTGCTCTCCTTTTTCTAATTGCTTGAGGTAGGAATGTAGTTTATTGATTTCAGATCTTTCTTCATTTCTAGTATAAATATTAGTGCTATAAATTTCCCTCTCAGCATTGCTTTAGCGTCATTCCATACACTCTACTTTGTTGCTTTTATTCTCATTGAGTTAGGGGTTTTTTTTTGAGACTCTTTTTTTTGAGTCATAAATTATTTGCACTCTATATGATTTCAACTCTTTTATTTTTTTTTAATTTTTATTTATTTATGATAGTCACAGAGAGAGAGAGAGAGAGAGAGAGGCAGAGACACAGGCAGAGGGAGAAGCAGGCTCCATGCACCGGGAGCCCCACGGGGACTTGATACCAGGACTCCAGGGATCGCGCCTTGGGCCAAAGGCAGGCGCCAAACCGCTGCGCCACCCAGGGATCCCTGATTTCAACTCTTTTAAATGTGTTGAGGTTTTTTGTGTTTTTATTTTTGTTTTAAGGCCAGGATATGGTCTCTCTTGGTGAATGTTCCATAGGCTCTTCTGCTGTTTCAGGGATAGAGTATTCCATTTACAGCACTAACATTCTATTGTTTGATTATGTTGAAATAACATGTGTGGGGCACATGAGTGGCTCAGTCTGTTAAGTGTCCAACTCTTGATTTCAGCTCAGGTCATGATCTCAGGGTTGTGCGATTGAGCTGGGCATGGAGCCTGCTTTTTTTTTTTTTTTTTTTTTTTTTTTTTTATGGAGCCTGCTTTAAATTCTCCTTCTCCTTCTTGCTCTTCCTCTGCCACTCCCCACTCTCTCTCTCTAAAAAAAAAAAAAAAAGAAAACAAAGAAAAAAGAAGGAAGGGAGAAGGAGGGATAAATAAAGGAAGAAAGAAGAAAGAGATAGAAAGATATAGAAAGAAAGAACATCACAGAAAGACAAGAGAAGAAGACCATACCCCCCGCTCCTCTCCCCCTCTCTCCCCTCCCTCTCGCCCCCCCCTCCATCCCCCCCCCCCCCCAACCCCGCCTCCCTCCTCCCCCCCTAAGAAATCCACAGAATCCCTCTCAGCAATAAGCAAAACCAGTATGTAGCATGTGCCAAGAGGGGATATAATAGTGGGTTTGTCTATTTCTCCTTTCAACTCTATCAGTTTTTATCCCACATAGTCTGAGCCTCTATTGTTTGGTGCATACACACTGAGGATCATTACATCTTCTTGGTGGATTCATTCATTTATCATTATGTAATACCTTCTTTGTTTCTAGCAATTTTCTTTCTCTGAAAACTACCTTATCATGTAATATAGACACTCCTACCACTGTTGATTGTTTGCATGATATAGCTTTTATCTTCCTTTTACTTTCATCCTGAAGTGAGTCTCTTATAGTTGGGTCTTATACAGTCTACGAATCTGTCTTTGTATTGGTGTATTTAGACCATTTACATTTAAGGTAATTATGTGATCACAAAAGTCTGTCTTTTTCATTACTTCTTTATGTTTCCTTAAATCTCATTTCTGTGTTTCTCTTGTTTTGATTTCGTGTTCATTACTTGAACATTTTTTTAGGATTCAATCCTGCCTTATTTATATTATTTTTAAATTCATACCTTTTATAGTTTTCACAATGGTTACTCTGGGAATTGTAATATACACATGTAACATATAACATTGATATCAACATTTTACCCTTTTGAGTGTAGAAATCTTAATTCATTTAGAACCTTCTATTTCCCTTTCTTTTAAATATTATTGATTTGAACATGAAGTCGTATAATAATTTTTTTCAATAATCAAATATTACTTATTAAACTCATGAGGAAAAGGATAATTTATTGTATGTAACCATATTCCCATATGCTTTGTCCATTCACCCTTCTTCCTTCTTGGTACTCCAAGATTCTTTTATCATGTCCTTCCCATTTGAATTCCTTGGCTAGTCTCTAAGGGTAGATCTTCAAGTCACAAATTTGTTTTGTTTTCCTTTGATTGAGAATATTTTTATTGTCCCATTAATCATGAATGATAGCTTCACCAGATCTAGAATTCATGGTTGACAGTTGTTTTCTTTCAGCATCTCAAAAATAATGTGGTACTTCCTCCTGGCCCTCATGGTTTCAGAAATCTGCTTTCAAGATTCAAGTCATAAATTTGTTTTATTTTCCTTTGACTGAGAATATTTTTATTTCCCTATTAATCATAAATGATAGCTTCACCAGATCTAGAATTCATGGTTGACAGTTGTTTTCTTTCAGCATCTCAAAAATAATGTGATACTTCTTTGTGGCCTCCATGGTTTCAGAAATCTGCTTTCAAGATTTCTTTCCAATATCTTCAGTTTTCAAAGTTTAATCCTATGTGTCTTGGAATGGATTTCTTCAGGTTTATCATATTTGGTATTGCTCAGCTTCTTGGATCTGTATATTTATATCTTTTACAAAATTTGAGAAAATTTTCATGATTGTTTCTTCAAATACTTTTTTTGTCTTCTATTTGCTTTCTCCTTCTGAGCCTCTGATGATACAAATGCTAGATTTGTCATCATTCAGTGAATCCTATTGTTCTGTCCTCAAGTTCACCAATTCTATTCTCTCATTTCTGCTCCACTCTTGAAGCTATCCAGCACATTTTTAAAATTTCTGGTACTGTATTTCTTAGTTCTGTGATTCCCATTTTGGTTGTTTTATAGTTTCTACTTTTTATTTGAGAATTCCTTTTTTTTAAATTTTCACTTGTTTCAAGAGAATTTGTAATTGATGGTTGAAATCTTTTTTATACTGGATGCTTTAAAATCTGATTTATCTCAATAGTGTTAGTGTCAGTTGATTATACTTTCTTAGTCATTGTGATATTCTTGGTTCTGGTATGTCAGGTGACTTTCAATTGTATTCTGTACATTTTGTCTATTTTATTAGGAGACTATGGGTCCTATGTAAATTTTATTTTGGCAGTCAGTCACTTTAACTAGGTTTAATGTGTGGGTCTTGGATGACATTTGTGGGCTATGTTCTCAATGGCAGTTTAATTTTTAGAGAATTTCTGGTGTTATTTTGATTTGCTTGGTTTATCTGGTATGTCTGGTGCTGTCTGCTAGGACAGAAGAGGTTTCCCCAGGGTAGGCTACCAGATGTTTCCTGCTGAGGGAAGGATAAGGTAGGATCACCCCAATAGGGAGATCTTAGCTGCCTTGGTGTCTTTGAGGAAGAGGGAAGAATTTTGAGCCCCTGGGAGACAAAGAAGTCTCCTGAACTAGACCAGTGATATATTTGAGGCTCTCCTGCAAGCTTGTACCTGTCTGCCTTGGTATCTCTTGGCAGAAATGGAGAGTATCAGGTGTGGCAAAAAAAAAAAAAAAAAAAAAAAAAGGAAAGAAAGAAAGAAAGAAAGAAAGAAAGAAAGAAAGAAAGAAAGAAAGAAAGAAAAAGAGACATCAATCGAGTTTTAATGTTAAACCTACCTTGCATGCCTGGAATAAATGCTACTTATGATATCTCATCCTTTTTATATTGTTGCATCTGATTTGCTCATTTCTTGCTAAGGATTTTTGTATCAATGCCTCTGAGTTTTGTGCATCTAAGTTTGGGTGTTAGGGTTATGCTGGTCTCATAAAATGAATGAGGAAGTATTCTCTCCTCCGTTTCTTTTTTTTTTTTTTAAGATTTTATCTATTTCTTCATTAGAGACACAGAGAGAGAGAGAGAGAGAGAGAGAGAGAGAGACAGGCAGAGGGAGAAGCAGGCTCCATGCAGGGAGCCGGATGCGGGACTCCATCCTGGGACTCCAGGATCATACCCTGGGCCAAAGGCAGGCGCCAAACCGCTGAGCCACCCAGGGATCCCCCTCTCCTCTGTTTCTTAATAAATATTGTATAGTGGTGGTTTGATATCCTCCTTGAGTGTTGGTAAATTTCATCAGTGAAACCATCTGTGCCTGGAGGACATTTTATTTGTGGGAAGATTTTTGACAATGTATTTAATTTCTAATTGATATAGAGCTATCAAAGTTTTTTGTTTCATCTTGTGTTGGTTTAGGTAAGTTGTATATTTAAAGAAATTCATCCAGCTTGTTAAATGTTGACATAAAGTTTATAACATTAAATTGTCCTTTTAATACCAATAGGACCTATAACAAAAACACCTATTTAACCATTGGTGATTTGTGTTTTGTTTTTCCTTTGATCATTCCTAGCTAGAGGTTTGTAAATTTTGGTGATTTGTGTTTTGTTTTTTCTTTGATCATTCCTAGCTAGAGGTTTGTAAATTTTGTTGATCATTTCAAAGAACCAACTTTTTGATTGGTTAATTTATTTTATTGTTTACCTTGTTGACCTGCTCTTATTCTTATTTTTTTCTTAGTATTTGAGCTTACTTTGCTCTTATTCTAGCTTCTTGTAAATATACAATGTTTAGTCATTAATATAAGTATTAAAGTTTCATCTTTCTTTCTGAATGCTGTTTTTGCTTCATCCCACCAATTCTGACAGGTTATATGTTCTTTATCATATGGTTCAAAATATTTTCTAATTTTCCCTGTGATTCCTTTGATTCATGAATTATTTAGAAGTAGTTGTTTAATTTCTAAGTATTGAAGGGTTTTCTAAATATTGCATTTTTATTAATTTTTAATTTAATTCCTCTGCAGTCAGAAAATAAACTTTGTATGATCGAATTCCCTTTAAATTTATTGAGACAGGGATCCCTGGGTGGCGCAGCAGTTTAGCTCCTGCCTTTGGCCCAGGGAGCGATCCTGGAGACCCAGGGATGGAATCCCACTTCCGGCTCCCAGTGCATGGAGCCTGCTTCTCCCTCTGCCTGTGTCTCTGCCTCTCTCTCTCTCTCTGTGACAATCATAAATAAATAAAAATTTAAAAATAAATAAATAAATTTATTGAGACTTATTTTATGACCTTGTTTATATAAGGTTTATTTTTATAAATGTATCATGAGCCCTAGAAAAAAATATGTATTCTGTAGTTCCTGCTATAGTAACATAAATATCAGTCAAGTCAGGGTGGTTGATTGTGCTGCTCAAGTTTGCCACATCTTTACTAATTTTTTGGTCTAGTTTTTCTATAATTTCTTGTGATGGAATATTAAAATCCAGCACTATAATTGTGGAATTAATTGCCTTTCTCCCTTTAATTCTGTCAATTTTTCCCCAGTATTTTGAAGCTGAGAAGTGAGAAACAGCAGGATATAGACAAGAAGCCTACATTCAAAGATATGTAAGACTGGGCATGAAGTAATGTAGGGGCTATTAATTTTCATCTTTATTAAATAATAATTGTGTGGGTAGTAATAACAGCATTATCATGCTGTTCCCAGCATATACTGTAAGACTTTATTACAATAAAAATAGTGTTATCAGGAGAATCTGCAGGCATTTCCAGAACAAAATATCATTAGATGGAGTTTAAATGAGATCCTTTATAGAAAATTATCTTAAAATGTATAAACATAAGTAGGAGTTATCATAATCATCATCATTATAAAATCATAAATAGAGTCTTCTTCTACCCAATTCCGTGCTAGAGAAGGCTGTGTTCTATCAAGTCATTAGTACCCCTAAAGTTTATTGGAACTGTTTTAAAGACTCTTTAAAGAGTCATTAAACTGGTAGTCAACAGGAACTATTTTCTATGGGAAAAAAGGGAAGTGGAGAGATGAAAATATTTTGAAAATTGCAAAAGGTACATTACATGGAATACAACATGACAAAAATTAAATAAATCTATGCACAAGCATATGGAAAGTTGACTAGAATACATGCTTAAATGAAAAAAAGTTGGAGAAAAATATGTAGTATGGTTTTTTTAAAATGCACAAATCTACAGCTGCATTTGTTTATTTGTATCGGCCCGCACCCAGAATGAAACTGTTAACCACGGACAACTCTGGGAAGGGTTATTTCAGGATAGGAAATGAAATTGTTAACTGTGGACAGCTCTGAGGAAGGGTATTTCAGGACAGAGCAGAACCTTTAAGTGAAACAAAGAAGAACTCCTCAGTGAATTTGCCTCAATAATGCAAGGCTGGGTAAGATTACTGGAGTAGTTTTTTCATAAGTGCATGAAAATAATCTTCCCTGAGATTAATGATAATTATACATTGTAACTTGTTTGTTTTATTGGATTTTTAATCAAACTTAAAAAAAACTAAGCAAATATAAAGCTACCTCCAGAGCACTGCAACACAATAGCAGCCTTCTTCTGTGCTGTCCCTTATGAGATTAATTAAATTAGATTGCCTCTTAAGGGATCAGGAATTCTCCAAAAGCCTAAAGAAAAAGACACATAGGGCTCCCTAGCCACAACAACATTGAATCAACTCAGTTTGATGGGATGGTCAGTGAGACACACAAGGATTTGCTAGCTGCCTGTAGCATCTTTAAACAAATTCATTTTGTCCTAACAAGATTGCCAGCCTGCTCAAGCATGGTCATTTAGGATGTAAAGATATATGTATGTAATAGAAGTGATAGTACCATTGTGTCTGAAAGCAGATACTTTTCGTTGGCAACTTAACAGCGACTTTCCTACCCTAACTTCTTGCCACCAGAGCCTCCCTCATGTTCCAAAGGGAAGCTGAAAGTCCTGATAACTCAATTTCTGAGCCTCCTTGAAGTTAGGGTGTGGCTATGTGACCCAGTCCTGTCCAATGGGACTTGAAGGGGAAATTTCTTGGGATAAAGAAAGAAATGAATAAGAGAAATCTCTTTCTCCCTTCCTGCTTTTGGACATCATTGCTTTTTGCTACTGCAACAGCCATCTTGTAAATTTGAGGAAATAGAAGTCACTGATACACTTGTGGATCAAAGAGCAGAAAGATGGAAAAAGTCTAGGCCCATCAATCAGCTGGGAACTCCACCTTGGAGTCACTACTTCTGTACTTCTGTTTCTTTGCTTTTGGATATAGAGGGTTCTGCTCATGAGTGGAACAGAAGATGTGGGCAAAGAAGAGGTGAAGAGTTAATACATATCTTTGGCATAGCTAAAAGGATGGCCAGAGTGTTACAGCAGAGGTTTTAGGCTTGTGAACAAGGAGACATTGTAACAAAACACTGTGAGATTGGCATAAAGATATGTGTATATATATATATATATATATATATATATATATATATATGATATCTATATATCTATTTATCTATATATATCAATGGAATTGAACAGAATCCAGAAATAAACCCATACATCTATAATCAATTGATTTTTGTTAAGTAGGCCAAGACCATTCAATGAAGAAAGAACAGTCTTATCAACAAATAGTTCTGGGACTTGTTATCCACATGCAAAAGAATGAAATTGGACCTTTTGTTCATATCATATACAAAAATTAAGTGAAAAATCAGGTGTCTGACTGCCTCAGTTAGAAAAATGTACAACTCTTGATCTCAGGGTCACAAGTTTGAGACCCGGGATGCCTGGGTGGCTCAGTGGTGAAGCACCTGCCTTCGGCCCAGGGCGGGATCCTGGAGACCCGGGATCGAGTCCCACGTCGGGCTCCCTGCGTGGAGCCTGCTCCTCCCTCTGCCCCGTGTCTCTGCCTCCCTCTCTGTGTCTCTCATGAATGAATAAATAAAATCTTAAAAAAAAAAAACAAGTTTGAGTCCCGTGTTGAGCATAGAGTTTATGTTTTTAAAAAGTTAACTCAAAATGGATCAAAGACCAAAAGACTAAAACTATAAAACTTAGAAGAAAACATAGAAGTAAATTTTCATGACCTTGGATTTGGAAGTGATTTCTTAAATATGACACAAAAAGTACAAGCAACAAAAGATAAAAATAGGTAAATTAGACTTTATCAAGAAAGTGAGAAGACAAAGCACAGAATGGGAGAAAATATCTGCAGATTGAATCTAATTAAAGGTTATTTAATACCCATAATATATAAGGAATACCTATAACACAATGAAAAGACAAATGACTCAATTTTTAAAAATGGGCCAAAGGACTTGAATAGACATTTCTCCAAAGATCTACAAAAAAAAAAGATCTACAAATGACCAAAAAGCATATGAAAAGATGTTCAAAGTCACTAGGAAATGCAAATCATTAAAAAAGTTGTTCAATGTTATAAGGAAATGCAAATCAAAACCACAATGAGATCACACCCACTAGGTTGGCCATGGCAACAACAACAACAAAAACAAAAATGGAAAGTCAGTGTTGACAGGGAGATAGAGGAATTAGAACGTTTGTATGTTGCAATTAGGAATGCAAAATCATGTAGCCACTATGGACACCAGTTTGGTGCTTCATTAAAATGTTACACATAAATTTACTGTATGACCCAGCAATTTCACTCGTAGGTATATACCCAAAAGAACTAAAAACAGGTATTCAAATACTTCTATAAAAATGGTCATATATCACTGTTCACAGTAGCCAAAACTTGGAAATGACTCAAATGGCCATCAATGGTTAAATGGACAAACCACATGTGATATATCCATACAGTGGAATGTTATTCGGCCATAAAAAGAAAGAAGTACTGATACGTGCTACAACATGGATGAGCCTTAAAGACACTATGCTAAGTGAAAGAATCCAGACATAAGACGCCACAGACTATATGATTCCATATATGTGAAACATCCAAAATAAGCGAACCCATAAAGCAGAGAACAGATATTATGGTTGCCAGAATTCAGAGTATGGCAGAGTGAGGAATAACGGCTTAGTGGGTACAGAGTTCCTTTTGGGGTGATGGGGGGTTTTAGATACATGGGGTGATGATTGCAAAACATTTGAATGTACTAAATGTCACTAAATTGTACACTTTGAAATAGCCAATGGTTAACTTTATGTTTTGTGAATTTGACCTCAGTTTTAGTTAATGTCCAACAGGATCATAAAATATACCTTTATAATTATTCCACCAGCTGGAATGTAATGTCATCTGGCTAAGCCCTATCAGACAAAAACCTGCAAGTTAACCTCTGCCTCTCATGAGTCATAAAATGGCCTTGACAATAGAACATTGACCCAATACTGCATTGAAGAACACCCAGCAAGCGCTTCCTTATTTTTAAGTTTTGGATATTTTTTTCTGACATCACATAGCATCTGAATAACCAGTTCAGACTTCACTCTTATTGAAGAGCAAAACCATCTTTGAAGAGGGCTTCCTTTTCCTTTCTTTCTTTCTTTCTTTCTTTCTTTCTTTCTTTCTTTCTTTCTTTCTTTCTTTCTTTCTTTTTAGGAAGCAGACCTTCATCATCAGGGCCTTACTAGTCCATTAGAAATGCTGCATTAAACTAGAAAATAAAAGTATTGGGATTTTGATGTCTTTCCTCCCTGGAGATTTCTTAACCCTTGTTCAAATTTGCCAAATCATTCCCAGCGGTCAACAAGCCATCTGTATGTGGGTCTATCTATCTATCTATCTATCTATCTATCTATCTATCTACTTACTCATAGTATATATTTTATCTATGTCACCAATGGGTAAGGAAGAAGAATAGTGTCATTCTCTCTGCTTGTAGAGTTGGATTTTCAGCCCTTGCAAGTAAAGCAAACAGAAAACCCTTTTGCTAAAAGATTAGAGAGAGGCAGAGATAGAGACAGAATTTTTCTTTTTTTTTTAAATTTTTTATTTATTTATGATAGTCACAGAGAGAGAGAGAGAGGCAGAGACATAGGCAGAGGGAGAAGCAGGCTCCATGCACCGGGAGCCTGATGTGGGATTCGATCCCGGGTCTCCAGAATCGCGCCCTGGGCCAAAGGCAGGCGCCAAACCGCTGCGTCACCCAGGGATCCCCGACAGAATTTTACTGTAACACTTCAAATTATACTACTATACTTTTGTATAGTGTATTAGTGTATTATAGTACACTACTATACTTTTGGGAGGTTTAGGGGGCAAGAATTTCCTGTTTCTTTTTTTTTTTTTTTTTAAGATTTTATTTATTTATTCACAAGAGACACACACAGAGAGAGAGAGGCAGAGACATAGGCAGAGAAGCAGGCTCCCTGCAGGGAGCCTAATGTGGGACTCCATCCCACGACCACCCCAGATTACGACCTGAGCCAAAGGCAGAGGCTGAACCACTGAGCCACTTAGGTGCCCCTTTCCTGTTCCTTTCATAATCCTTCCTGCTGGACTAAGAAGCAAATTGACATGAGACAGATTAACAGGAGAAAATCAAATTAATAGTGTCTGTACAGTGAATCCACACAAACATGGAAACTCCAAAGACAGGCATAATGAGGTATATATGTCATTCTGAACTAAGGAAGGGGGTATTGGGATCTGAGACTTCAAAGGGAAGGAATGCAATTCACAGGAAGATGAAAAAGAGTAAATGTTTGGTAAATAAATGTTTGCTGGGCCACTCAGAAACAATGGGACATAGAGGACTTTGATCAAACAGGCTTTGCTAGGTTTCTCCCCGCTTCCCACACCTGCTTTCTATCATAATGCAGTTATCCACAGCGGTAGCTCTCTTCCTGCAGCCGTTTCTCTATCTAAATTCTTTTGTGGTGGTTGGGGTAGGTAAAGAGCTTTTTCTCAATCTACTGGTTTTCAATCGCTTTTTAACTCAAAATAATCTTCATGCCAAAGTGCCCTTCTTGGGGCAACCTGCCCTTGTCCACCAGAGGTGACGGAACTCGAAAATTCAAAGAAAATTGAGGATTTTTTTTGACGGGGGGGGGTGCGGAGAGGCAGGAAAACACACATAGATACATAAACCCAAAACACCGCAGACAATTTCTAAATTTTAGGTGGTTTTGTACTCCCAGAAAGGTTTCTAGCAAAAGTATTCCTACTCTGGTTACCCCAAACCATCAGAAGGGGCCAAAGTAAACCATTGTAAAATGCTCTGTGTGATCTAGCTAACCCATCTGTGTACAAAGCCTCCAGTCTGCAGCTTTCATCTTTTTGCAAAGATCCACAGAATATATGAAATTGCTTCCTTTATTTGTAGGTTCCTGAAATGAGGAAATAAAATTGTGAATAGGAGGAAAAAAAAAGCATCAAAGAGGAAAATGTCTTCATAGGCTTGCTTTTTTGAGTTGTTTGCTATTTTAACTAATTAGCCTACTACTGTTAAAAGATATTTATTTTGAAAAACTTCCTTATTTTGCTCTACCACATTTATTTGCTCAGTGTCACTCTTGTGTATATTAGTGGTCAGTAGAGTCTAGCACAGCCTTATTCAGCATGCATTTCTGTTTTAGGCTGAAAATGACATGCGCTCTCTACATCAACTTCTAACTAAAATTCATCTTCCTCACTTTCTTCTCAGCTTGAGTACTTTTTATAGGCCTTGTTGCATCTCTTATTCACAAACTCATTTTTTTCACCTGCTAATTTACTTTTAAATTACTTATTTTACCATGCTATACAATTGTATTCAGTGATTCTTGACTTAGTAAACCTTGGCCTATTTCAGAAAAAAAACTTTCAGAATGGTATATTTTCTTTTTGAATCTAGAGTTAAAAATAAGATTTACTTTGCATGCATCATTAAAGGTGATAAATCTCCCAGCTTCAGTTAAGAACATAACAGCATCAAATGTCATAGAAGCTCCTTCTTTATGCCACTTATTTCATTATGAAAGTTAAGGTAGAATTTAAGGTCTTTTTAAAAATGTCATCGAGTTGATGAACAATGCTTCTGGAAATTTGAGGAATGAGCTATAAAACCAGGGCTGCTAATCAGTTGCCATGCACCAGCACCCACTATGGCTTTTTACAGCAAGTATCCCTGCTCATTGGACCAGTGTCCATCATAACTGATCCAGCATCCCTCTTTGAATGGGCTTCCCCAGTTTCAGCACTGGAAGTCCAGCCTCCTGGAAACCTTTTCAGTTCTGGGGACAGTGAGACAGCTGGTCACCCTAATAAACCCTCCCAGGAAAACCAAACATTATTCATTTAAAATCACCTCAAGTCCACATTTTGTAAACAATTCATCCTCTTCAGGTTGTAACACACCCCAGAGATTTCTTTAATATTCAACTTAAAACATATTTAAGACCAGAATGGAAATTACATGGGTATCATGTTAGAGAAGCCTGGTAGCAGAAAGACTAATTTGCATTGGCATTTATAATGGAGAGAATTTACATATTACTTGCGAAATTAAAAATAAAGATTTTTAAAATGAGACAGATTTGGAAATATGCCTAAAATATGTTAATCTGAGAAGAGTATAGAATAGAATTTCTTCTGCTGCTGAGATTTGTTATTGTTTTTAAATTTGAATTTCATTGATTGGAATAGGTATGAATTTACATAGTACAAAAGTTCAAAAGGAACAAAAAGTGTATGTACAATGAAGCATCCCACCCCTGTCTCCCAGCTCTTTCATTGCCCAAACAATTGCTATTGATTTTTAATATATTGTTCAGAGATCTTCTGTGCAAATACAAACAAAGAAATTTAACTTTTAGACAATAAAATGGTAATTTCTGAAGACAAGATCAGAGGGGTGCAGAGAAGCTGAGTTTGGAGTTGAAGGGAAGGACTTAGCAAGCCAAAAAGACAAGGAAGAACAAAGGAACAGCAATGGGTAAAGGCACAGAGTATGGAGCAGCTTGGAGCATGTGTGGAAAGGCAAACAGTTCAGGTCAGCGCTAAGGAGGGAGGCATGAAGGGGGGGAGGGGCGAGGGGAGTGAGAGATTAATCTAGAGAAACAGGCAGACCCAGGACAATTTTTTTCAGTATGAAAGCACAATTTTTATTTTAAATGAATGTGAGCCAAAGAGAAGCAGATTAAGTCTCCCCAGGGGTGGGATTTGGTGGAGCCGGGAGACAAATCAAAGGTCTCAATAGGCAGTTCTCTTAGTGCCAAACCCTGTTCGAACCAACCCCTGGATAACGTTTTAGGTGACATAGTTTGGAGGGGAAAAGATGTGTACATTTAAGACCAAACTGAATTTCTTTCAAAACCAATGTCCATCTGTAGCAATTGAATCACAAGCAAAGCTTTGACAAAAGGTAGACATGAGAGGGAACAATTTCAGCAAGGGCCCTACATCCACCTAGACTGCCTTGAGAAGCTCTGTGTGTCTTTAGATCATTGGAAAGTGCTGCTTTAAACAGCTCTCATCAATCCCACCTCCCACCATCTTAGCTCAACAGATGTCACAGCTGCGATCTTCGAAGACACGGTGTTCTCTGTGACTGAAACTCTCTACTGAAGGAGCCTAAGGAACACTGTCCTCACTTGTGCATTCCTTCTGCATGTCAATAAACTTCTGGCAACTGTAAACATGTTCCCAGTTACTGAGCCAATAAATAGAAACACCCGTCCTAGAGAGGATAACTTGCACCATCACATAGAAATTTCTAAGAAAGAAAAGAGACACAATGCAAGATAGGAGATCCCTAACCTGGCTTTTAAGAATTAAAAAAAAAAAAAAAAAGGATTCAAGACATCAACCTTGACTTAGTAGGTCAGAGTGTGGGAGAAATGATAAAAGACTCTAGCTTTGGGATGCCTGGGTGGCTCAGCAGTTTAGCGCCTGCCTTTGGCCCAGGGTGTGATCCTGGAGATCTGGGATAGAGTCCCACATGGGGCTCCCTGCATGGAGCCTGCTTCTCCCTCTGCCTGTGTCTCTGCCTCTCTCTCTGTGTCTCTCATAAATAAATAAATAAAATCTTTTTTTAAAAAGGCTCTTTTTTAAAAAAAGCACCACAGGTGTTATTATGATCAATAAGGTTTGGGAAATTCCATCTGCTAAGCCAAAATGGGATAGAGCCCTCAATCTTTTGTAATTATAGACTCATTTCAGATGAAACTAATTGCACTGTGAATGTTTGTTTGTTAAGATTTTCATTATTTATTTGAGAGAGAGCGCATAAGCAGAAGGGAGGGGCAGAGGGAGAGGGAGAAGCAGACTCCCTGCTGAGCTGGGAGCCCCGATGCAGAACTCTCTCCCAGGACCCCGGGATCATGACCTGAGCCAAAGGCACACACTTAACCGACTGAGTCACCCACGCACCCCTGTACTGTGAGTGTTAAAAAGTTTCTAATCACTTCAGTTGGGAGACTCAAACTCCCTGGCGGTTTGTTAGTCTCCAAGCAAAGGAAATGGCCAGTGGAGAAGAAAGTCCTTATTGAAAGCCATTGTCAATGGGTCATTTAACTGTATTGGTGTACCTGAATGCAGTAGATGTGTTCCAGAAAAGAGTGAATAAATCAAATTTTTATAAATGGAATTTTTTTTAGTGTACTAGGAGACCCAGAGGGATCTTGTGGGGCATTTTTCAAGTCAGTATTTTATTTTAAATATAATGCATGCTTCATAGTTTAAAACAAATTCATACATAGCAGAGAGGAAAATAATATGAAAGGTAAAATCACTCCTTTTTCTCCTCACTTCACCCAAATAATCACTTTCAACTATTTCTTGTCTCCCAGCCATTTTTGCTACATCTTGCAGCATGATTTTATAGAATGCTTGCCCCTTCTTTTTCTCTTTTCATTACACAATGAACTCTACTCCATGTTACAAGATGGAGAATCCTCTTCATTCCAGCAATTACTGGATGGATGTACCAGGCATCAATGATCTACATAATTATTCCCCTACTTATAGAAATTTAGGTGATGTCTTCTCTCTCTCTCTCTCTCACACACACACACACACACACACAATACTGCTCCAATGAACATCTTTGTACATATAAACAAGTATGTCTACAGGGTAATTTCTAAGTGAAATTGCTGGGTGAAAGTATGTACATACCATGTATGTTAACTAACTTGAATTTAAAAGCTTAAAAAAAAGGAAGAGGGTGTGTGCATTTTAATTTTGGTAGACATCTCAAAAAATATTCCCTAAAAAATTACACCAGCTTCCATCCCCAACAGCAGTGTGAGATAGTCTCTTCATTCCCACAACCTCATCTCTTCATCCTCTCAAACTG
Organism: Canis lupus familiaris; assembly: GCF_011100685.1. NCBI lineage: Eukaryota > Metazoa > Chordata > Mammalia > Carnivora > Canidae > Canis > Canis lupus. The sequence goes on along the minus strand of NC_049241.1, from coordinate 29,694,151 downwards.
CTTCATCTAGGTCTGTCTCAGTGACAAAAAAAAAAAAAAATTGCACCTCATTCTTGCTAACTAGCGTTTATTTTATTACAAGGGAGACTGGTAGATCTTCCTGTGTTTATTGATGACTTGGATTGTTTTTTCCTGTCTACTGAAATTTTTTCTGCAGAGGATCCCTTCTCGTAGTGATCCTTCAGCTGCCACAATTTATCCCTTTCTGAATTTGGGTCATCAGAAATCAGCCTGAAGAGGTCATAACCATACACAATTCACTCTTATTTTGAATAAGGTATTACTTGATCCTGCTTGCATCCCATTTCTCTCCTGTGCTTTACTGCCAAGAGATGGTCTCTTATTTCTTTTTCATCCATGCGTTTCTCAGTCCTGGAGATCTGGCGTCTGTTTCCACCACCCTAATGAACATGCTCTCCAGAAGTTTAATGAAGGCCTCCCATGACTAAACCCGCAAGATCTGCTCTAATAATCATTTCCCTCAATTTGTGGGGGTGCTTAGATGCTCTTACACCCCTTCACTGCTAGGCATCTCAGACTCCATGGGTGATACTAATAAGAATACTCTGTCTTGGGTTTGTTGGTAGGTTTTTTGTCGTTGTTGTTTTTAGATTTTTAAAAGATTTTTTTAAAAAATCTTTTTTTAAGATTTCATTTATTTATTCATGAGAGACACATTGAGAGAGGCAGAGACAGAAGCAGGCTCTCTATGGGGAGCCCGACATGGGACTCAATTTTAGGACCCCAGGATCACGCCCTGAGCCGAAGGCAGATGCTCAACCACTGAGCCACCCAGGTGCCCCTGTTGGGAGGCTTAAATGAAAACATATGAGTGTGCTTTGTAAGCTATAAAATACTATCTACATAGGAATCATTACTGTTGTTCACCTGGGCCCCCACAGTTCCAAGCACAGGCTTACTGCTTAAGAGATCCCTCATTCTTAGTGGCCGACTGTTGTACTGCCTCCTTTAGTTCTTTCTCTCTGTCTTCTTTCATCCTAAGAGATTGACTTATATTAAGCACCTACTATGTGCCGAGCAGCATTCAGCGTGTTGGGGAAACAGCAGTAGCCACTTTGGGGAAAACATTAAGTGTTGATGAAGTACCCACATGGTGCTTAGAAGCCTGCAGGGATAATGATGTTTAATCCTCCTATCGATTCTCAGAGGCAAGTATTATTTTTACTTTGTTTTAAAGGTAGGAATCTGAAACCTAGAGAGCTTAAGTAATTTCTCCAAAGCTACACAGCTAGTTAGTGGGAAGGTCAGGATTTGAATCTAGATCCCTATAGTTGCTCCATAGAATGTTCATTACACTACATCCCTGTGTTATTCTGCTATTGGAAGAGTTAGGTAAGATCCCTTAGGTGCTTCAGGAGATTGATGTAGGAGGGGATGAGATAAGAAAGTGCTTAATAAAGGCAGACTCTTCTAGCTGCACGACCAAGAATGTTAACATAGTTAACTCCAGGAAGAGCAGATACTAGACAGGACTGACACCTGCAGCGCACATGCCTCAGGGCGCTTAGATTTTCCAGGTGAGCACAACAGCAGACCCGCATGGTGATCAGCCTTGCCACAACCCATTACCTATTTCCTCTTTTGCCACAGGGGTCCATAACAACCCTGTCTTATCTACTCATTTATGGGCCTCTTGCTGTAGGGAATGACAAGGGATCAGGTGTCATGCTACAGCCTTGAGTCCCAAGAAACACTTTTATTTTTTTAAGATTTTATTTATTTGAGAGAGAGAGATAGCAAAAGAGAGCATGAGAGAGGAGAAGGAGAAGCAGACTCCCTGCTGAGCAGGGAGCCTGTTGTGGGACTTGATCTCAGGACCCTAGGACATGACCTGAGCCAAAGGCAGATGCTTAACCGACTGAGCCACCCAGGTGCCCCCCTTAAGAAAGACTTTTGAGCCAGGTCCCTGCAGGCAGAGAACAGTGTCCTTCTTTGGGAGAGAAACTTCAGCACTTCAGTGTGTGGATAGTATTCCCTTTAAGCAGGCACCTACAGATAGGGATCCTGGGTCATTTTGCAGATTCACTTAATAGATGAGAGACAGACAAAGTTCATTGGCCAAAAAGTTTTTTAAAATGATCTACACAGGGACACCTGGGTGGCTCAGTGGTTGAGCATCTGCCTTTGGCTCAGGTCATAACCCCAGGGTCCTGGGATCGAGTCCTGCTTCTCCCTCTGCCTATGTCTCTGCCTCTCACTCTGTGTCTCTCATGATTAAATAAATACAATCTTTAAAAATATATAAAATAAAATAAATGACCTACACATCGCTAAATGGTTTCATCAGAGAATACACATGGTCCCATGGGACATAATCCAAGGACTATGATAACAGTGATGGCTGCTGCCATTTTCCATCCAACCTAAAGCAACATCAATTGTAGAACATGCCACTTTTTAATGTGCAGTTAAGAAAAAAGCACTGCCAGTTAAATTGTGACATGCCAGTAGCTGTAAGCAAATCCTCATTTCTGAGGAGGTTAAAAATGTGGGGAAAAAAATCATGTGCATCTAAGGATTGATAAACTTGGTCATGGTAAAAGCAACTAAATTGTAGGTTTTTTTCCCCACTACCTAAGCAGTCTTCCAGGTGCTTTGCATATTGTTGTATTACTCAATCTTCAGAACCTTGTGAAGGAGGCTCTGCTCCCCCTTATTCACAGGTGATCTGTGCTCTGTGAGGTTTGGAGACTTCCCTGCCACACACACAAGATCACAGAAGCGCCGCTGGAGCCCAGGTCTGTCGAGGCTCAAGTGCGATTTCTGTTGCCACCCTCCACCAGCTCAGAAAAGGTCAGTGTGTCCTTTGCAATGCCCAGCAGGCAATGTGGAGTCTCTGAGACCAAGCTCCAGAATGAGTGGTGGTGGGAACAGTGCCCAGAGCTGCCACCTGCCAAATGAGCCTGAGATGTGAACTGCAGAAGACAAGTGTGGTTCCCCAAATAGTTTCACCAAGGTCATCTAACATCAGAGAACAGAGAAAAGTTCAACACAGAGTCCGGCATGTAGTTTACCTACAGGCCATTATTCATCTCAAGCAATGAGCTGATGTAGTGAGGGTGACAGTGACCACAGTGGGTGGGACTCACTCAACTCATCCTAACTTCACTTGAGGTAGCTTACTTTTGGAATTCGAGGAGCATCCACAGACAAGAATGGCTGGCCAAATTGAAGCAGAAGCAAGTTCTCCTTCTGAACATACTCTCTGAGAAACTACCAATGAATGTTCAAAAAGCACTTGTTGCACTATGAACACTTTTATTATTAAACACCTGCTCTCAGCTCAACCTCTCCACACCCTTGTATGGAGCCACCTTATCCTCATTTTCACAGCTGAGAAAATACACAAGAAGGAGGTCATCCAAGTAGGGGTCAGAGTGAAATAAAAGTCAGCCCCCTGGCTGCCCAATCCCATTAAAACCAGTTTGTATCAGGAGAAGGAAACAGGATATTTTTACAATGGAAATCAGTGCTGTGATTAACAAAGGATAGCAATGTGGCCCTGCAGGCAGCACTCCCAAACTGACCCAGTCTTGGGACTCCCATGGGGATTCTCATTTAAAATTCTGATGCCAGCACCCTCTCCTTCCAGACAGCCTAAATCAGATTATCTAAGAATAGATCTAAAATCTGTGTTTTAAAAAGTGACATAAGTGCAAGATAGTTTGGAAAACCCTGCCCTGAGAGCAGATCTAATTTCAATGCCTGGGGAGCCACTGGAATAGGTATTACATGCATGAATGAATTGCTGGACTCCATAGGACCCCTTGAGACAAATGGGTAAGTGAAAGGTTATTGGTTCTTACCTATCACTTTCTCTAAAAAAACACCTTTCAGGCAATTGCCTGGACATTGATGAGGGGTGGCTACAGAATAAGAAGGAAATTCAAGACTCCAAATTGAGGGGGTATTTTAATGGCTCTTGTGCCTCTTTGTAGCCCTGTAAGTATTCCCACTTTATAGTTGAGGATTCCAAAAGCCCAAATAGATTGGTGGTTTGGTGAAGAGTCAGGTATGAATGAGACAAATGGGAGCTGGAGAGATAGCAAGGTATATAAGGGTGAGCTTGGCATTTAAGGAAATCCAATCTCAATTTGGAAAAAATCTCAGGTCTTCTAAAAATCATTAGGCTTTGAGTTCAGAGGAGTAAATCCCACTCTAAAGGAAATTAGGTTCCAACTTCTTCTGCCATTCAAACTCAACTGAAAAGGGTTATCGAAGTCCAAATACATCCAAGTATTCCAAATATTCTACAGATGTCACAGGATGAGGTTTTTAAAAAATTGGTTCACAGTCTTATTATCTTTATTAATAGGGTGGAAAAAAGATTCATTGCAATTCAGCTGCACTCGTTTGTGTTTTTAACTGCAAAGTGGCAAACTTACGAGAAAGAACTTTAACTTCTACATAAATCCAAACAAAATTACTGTCCTTATGAGTGTCGTTAAAACAGTCCCCTAGTTCTATTGATCAAAATTCAATATGAGAAGAAATTCTTGTGCAGCTTGTTAAAAATGCAGATTCCTGGCTCCAGCTCTTGAGATTTTTAATTCAATAGGTTAGGTCTGGAGTGAGGCCAGAAATGTGCATTTTCAATAAACTGCCCAGTTGAATCTTGTCCTGGGGACCCATTGATAAGATTCTGTAACAGTAAAATTTATTTGTAGCTGCTCTGCACTCTTACTATTTCCTTTCACTCCAAAGGAGCCTGTTTTTTTAATTCAATTCAGAATTGTCAGAGGTGGCTGAAAGAGCTCTGAGTTTCAACAAAAACAGGTGAATTACCAGCAGAGTGATTTATGAAGTGAAATAACTCACTCATTTAGGCAAATCGGCTCCCCCTTGTGGAATGTGTTCTATGGCAGGTACAGACCTCATAAATGAACCAGAGGTCTCGGGGCTGTTGAGCTTGTCGACACAACTCAACCAAGACTATTATTGTGGTTCTCGACACTGAATTCTGGGAAAGCCATTTGGTTCCCTGAGTCCTTCTTCACTTGATTTCTTGCATCTGATATGATGCTCGGAGTTTCTGTCTCACCGATGGCATGAATAGAAATTAATTGAATTAGCCATCTCCAATTTTCATTTTCACAAACCCACTTAGAATTTAATTCTGCAATGTCTGCTTTCCTGAAAGCCCTCTCTTTTTAGAGGTAAAATCCATAGATAAACAAACCACCAATGAAATTTTTTTCCCTTGGCTATTTCCAAAGATAGATAAGCTAAATGAATTTTGTATAATAGGTTCCATCATCATTTCTAAAACCAATATTTTTTTCAAAATCTCTTAATTCTATGATAATCTCTTGTAATGTGTGTTTGCTGTATTATTTAAGATTATTCACTTCTGCGATGGAAAATAAGAGAAGCAAATAGGGAAAGGAGATGAAACTAAATAAAGAAGCAAGTAGCTTATGAGTCACATGAGACATAGATAAGCTGAGTAGAGGAATACATGTGCCAACATAGACAGGAAGGGATGGACAAACCAAGAGGCACCAAATATTTCTGCTATATGCATTAAGAACAAGATTTTGTAAAAAGATATTGTGTAGGGGGAAAAAAAGCTGTTGTGTAAGGAAATTACATTAACACCATGGTTGCTTCCAAGTACATGAATAGTGATATTTGATCTATGAGGTCTTAAATTGGCTCCTATTGTTGACACTCATCCTGATAGCAGGGTTTCTGCCCAAGAAGCAATCATGGCTATTTATCTGGCTTTTTGGCAAATTATAGATATTAACCAGGGGTGCTTGCTGGTGTGTCTCCAATAGAGCAAGTGTGTTTTATGATTGCAGGTAACTTACGTCTGTTGGGTACATTGCTCATATCTCACTTTTCATCCTTGTAAACACACCATCACTGGGAAGAATGATGTGGCAGAGAAAGAGAGAATATGCAAATGTGTCCAGAATTCAGATACTGTGGGCCTTTTGCCCCATTGGTACCCTATGTTAAATATGTTAACCTATCCCATTTCTTCTTCCTTGCTTTGCAATGTGTGTGTTTTTTTTTTTTTAAGGTTTATCTATTTATTTGAGAAAGAGAGAAAGTGTGAATGTGGCGGGGGGGGGGGTGCAGAAGGAGAGAGAGAATCTCAAGCAGACTCCCTGCTGAGTGTGGAGCCTGACTTGGGGCTCGATTTCGTGACCCTGAGATCATGACCTGAGCCAAAATCGACAGTCAGGTCACTTAACTGACTGAGCTACCCAGGTGCCCCTGCAATGGGTATTTTAAATTACTTCAATAGAACATATGATTTGAACATCTTATGTTTGGTTTGTGAGCCTTTCAGTTAAGTCACCTCTGAGATACCTTGCCTGGTAGTTCATATGGAGACTATCACTGATTGCATCAGGGTGTTTTCTCACACACCTCTTATTTTTATATTGTCTATAGGTTGTTTCAAAATGTGTCAACAGAGACACAGTAGAGTGAAAGGCTATGGACCCAGGTGTGGGGGCAGCTCTTGGAGGGAAGAGAAATTTTGAGTAATAGACTCAGAGGTCAGGAAGGAAGTCCCATGGACACAGGGCACAAGAGATACCTTCCCACATGGACAAGGAAGCAGAAAAAGTGTTGTGAGTATAGGGAGCATAGATGGATGACATTGTAATAGCACTGTATGCTGACAGATGGTAGATACACTTGCGGTGAGCACAGCATAAGGTATAGACTTGCGGAATCACTATGTTGTACGTCTGAAACTAATGTAACATTGTGTGTCAACTATATTTAAATAGAAAAAAAAAAGAAAACAAAAACCCATACATAATGAGATGAAGCACCTTTGCCTGAAACACAGAATGAATACTACAAACATATATTCCTTAAAAAGAAAGAAAAAGAAAGAAAGAAAGAAAGAAAGAAAGAAAGAAAGAAAGAAAGAAAGAAAGGAAAGAAAGAAAGAGAAGAGAAAAAAGAAACACTGAGAAAACCCCCAGATACCTATTCCTTCTTGAAAGACTCAATAGCTGTTCCTGGCTTCTGTCTCTATTTTTCCTGAGACCTGCTTGGCACATACACACACACACACACACACACAGGCCATTCTTCGATGTCTTCATTGATAATCAAGTCTTGGCTGTGTAGACTATCGGAGAGAAACTTCCCTACTTTCACCAACAGCCCAAGACCAGCAGGAAAACTCACAGTGTTCTGGATATCATACTGTGCCATATGGTTTCCTTTCTCATCTAAGAATATGTCGTCCCTAGCATTGTTTGCAAATTGGATTTCCTCAGAAGTGGATGAAGCTAGAAATAAGACATAATTTAGAAATGAGGAATGCATTCAGATTGGTGGTGGCAGGTCCATATTTACCAAACAATCCTTCTTTTTCCACCCCATTACCTTTTTTTCCCCTTGGTAGGTACTCAATTTTGTGTGCCCACTATCTCACAGACTCAGTGAGGCCAACTTCTCTCCTAATAGGAACAATGGGGGAGTAACCTAATGGGATCAGTAAATTTCTATCATGTTGCCAGGAGGGTGGCTCAGACTTGGGTTCTGATGCAAATCTAAAAAATAAGGTCTTGGCAACAACAACAAAAAAAACCATTTCTTACACTATACAAAAAGTAATAACAAGTAACAAAAATGCTTAAAGATTTGAATGTAAGACCTAGAAACCATAAAACTCCTAGAAGAAAAGATAGGTGGAAAGCTCCTTGAAATAGGTATTGATGATGATTTTTCAAATCTGACAACAAAAGCAAAAAAACAAACAAGTGGGACCACATCAAATTAACAAGCTTCTGCACAGCAAAGGAAATTATCAACAAATTCAAAAGGCAAACTGCAGAATGGAAGGAAATATTTGCAAATCAGATGGATCTAAAAAGGGAACTAATATGCAAAATATATAAAGAAGTCATAAAACACACTAGCAAAAAAAAAAAAAAAAGCAATCTGTTTTAAAGATGGACAGAAAATCTGAACAGACATTTTTCCAAAAACGTACAGATGATCAACAGGTGCACGAAAAGACACCCTGCATCATTAGTCACCAGGGAAATGCAGGTCAAAACCACAATGAGACATCGCCTCACCCCTGTTAGAATAGCTATTAGTCAAAAAGACAAGAAATAACAACTGCTGGCAAGGATGTGGAGAAAAGGGAACCCTTATGCACTGTTGGTGGGAATGTAAATTGGTGAAACCACTTGGAAAACAGTATGGAATTTCCTCAAAAATTAAAAATGCAACTATCACATGAGCCGGCAAGTCCACTTCTTGATATATATCCAAAGAGAACAAAAACATTAACTTGAAAAGATATCTGCACTCCCACATTCATTGCAGCATTATCTACAGCAACCAAGCTATGGAAACCACGTAAGTGTCCATCAGTGGATGAATGGATAAAGAGATTGTGGTGTATATATCTGATATATAAACACCATAGGTGTATGGTGGGGGTGGGAGGGTGGGAGGATGAGAGGAATGGGTGAACTTTCTTTTTCTTTTTAGTTTAATAAATTGAATTTAAAAAGATGTAACACAGAGGATGAACTTTGCAGTAAAACAAATGTCATTTCAAATCCTGAGTCTAACAATAGTTATGTGAGTTACTTTTAAAAAAACCTAACATGCATTAGGTATGTGCACGACCATCTAGGTGTGGCAGATTAGCAGTTAAAATGTCCTAGTCAAGAATCTACACTCAGTTAGCATGTAAAGGATCCTAACCAGGAAATCAACACACCACAGAAACCCCTTCCCCAAGAGCTTCAAATATCTCTATCTGAAACTGCACCAGAAGTTTTATTAATTAGCATAAAAGATGTTAAAAATAAGTTTCCATGTGTGAAATGATGTGAAGTTGGCAGGAAATTTTGTGCAGGCATCTTCATTCTGGCATGGATGAGGTATAATTATCTGGTGAGCCCAGAAGCCTACCGCCTCCTGAGTGACACCTAAAGTTGACAATTCAGTTCTGTGTCATCTCGACTTACTAGAGGATTCTTTCACCTGATTCAACTAGAAGGTTGGTAGATCCTGCCATTGCAACATGGCCACATTTGCCTTGAAAGGAACCTTTTCCACACAACGCTATAAAAGAGCCTAAAATGACAAAGTCGAGGACTCTACGGAGCTCACGAGATTAGATACGTGATTGTTTTGTGTCTGCTTGTTTGCATAGCAGAATTATATATGACACTTGACATTGTTTTTTCATTCAGTAATAGTTTCAGGAAGAACTTGAACTCTCACCTACCCTGATTATTGGAGGTTATCAATATCGAATGAAAATAGCATACAAATTGTAAACAGCCAAATTTACTTATATTAATTTGAAGCATATATTAGTTTTCTACTGCTGTATAAAATTTAGTGGCTTAAGAAGATAAGCATATATTATTTTACAGTCTCCATGAGTCAGGAATTCAGGAGTGGCTTAACTGGGTGGTTCTGGCTCAGGTTATCTTATGAGGCATTCACTACCAAGTTGTCAGGGTGCACATGGTCTCAGTATATCCAGAACTTCAGATTTCTTAAGAGAAGGTGGGACATAGGTATATGGGTGTACAATTTCCAAAACAAAACACTACAAGGATAAAAAAGAGTCAGTGAGCCTCCTTCAATCAACGTTTGCCATTTTATAATGTCTAAACTTTTCTAAAAAAGCAAATCCTGCTGATTTCAAGATGATATGAGCAAAAGTAAGGCAGTAATAAGCAAGGTCTAATTAATAAAGTAATACTTTAAGGGTTGAAAGATGAGACCTTCACACACATATATATATATATATCACATAGACAAAACTATTCACAGAAAGTGAATATCTACTATTATCTTAGTGTTCCTGATGAACTCGAATACTAACAGATGCCTTTTGTAGAATGACGTTCGTAATTTTTTAAGGCTTAAAACAAAGATCTTTGAGAAATAGGATGGGGAAAAAAGGTATAGTGGAGGAAATTGGAACTGGCAGCATTTAAAGAAAATGGACTTATAATCAAGTATGAAATATACTGGATAACTTTTTCCCCTTTCCTCTTTCTGAAAATAAAGCAATTTTGGTGTTTAAAAAAATAGTTAGATAGGTAGGTAGGTAGGTACGTAGATAGGTAGATAGAAATAAAAATAAAGGTATTGAGATACAGATATGCCCTAAATTCAGCTTGTTGCTTTTGATGATTTAAAAATAAATGCTATCACAAGGTGCCTGGGTGATTCATTCAGTTAAGCCTTCGACTCTTGGTTTCAGCTCAGGTCACAATCTCAGGGTTGTGAGATCTTGCACTGCTTCAGCTTTCTGCTCAGTGGGGAGCCTGCTTTTCTCTTTCTCTCCTTCTCCTTCTGCCCCTCCTCCTGCTCATTCTCTTTCTCAAATAAATACATAAATAAATCTTAAACAAATAAAATAAAAAAAATAATTAAAATAAAATAAAAATAAGTGGTGTCAGGGCTCCTAGCTGACTCAACCACAAAGCAGGCAACTTTGCCTTGATTTTGGGGTTGAGTTCAAACCCCACGTTGGGTATAGAGTTTACTTAAAAATAAATAAATACAAATAAGAGCTATCAGTTCTCTTATTTTATCAAGGCCCATGTCATTCATTTTACCCCCAAAGTATTTATTCTGTTCTAAGGTACAGATTACAACTGAGAAATAGAAATAATGTTGTAGGGCATCTGGGTGGCTCAGTCGGTTAAGCATCTGCCTTTGGCTCAGGTCATGATCCCAGGGTCCTGGGGTGGAGCTCTGCATCAGGCTCCCTCCTCAGAGGAGGGGGGGTCTTCTTCTCCCTTTCCCTCTGCTCTTGTGTGCTCTCTCTCGCTTGCTCCCTCTCTCAAATAAATAAAAACTTAAAAAAAAAAAAAGACATAGTGATGTAGTGTGCTTGCCTTAATAATGTGAACTTTAAAGTCAGTAAAACTTGGGACACCTGGGTGGTTCAGTGGTTGAGCATTTGCCTTTGGTTCAGGTGATGATCCCAGGGTCCTGGGATGGAGTCCCACATCAGGCTCCCTGCATGGAGCCTGCTTTTCCCTCTGCCTGTATCTCTGCCTCTCTGTGCTCTCATGAATAAATAAATAAAATCTTTAAAAAAAAAAAAAATCAGTAAAACTTAACCTACCATGCTTTCAAATTTAAATAAGAAATCATGACTTACATTTTGGAACTGAGGCAGAGTAGATGTCGATAGGTGATTTGTGAAGGTGAATGACTACTGTAGATATAATCACAGGTTAACATCAGGAGGGTATTGGTTAGAACTTGAGTTTTTAGCTTCACATTCTTGGTTTAAATTTTCAGCTTAAACAAGTTATTACATGTCTCTAAAGTTTTTATTTTTTGATTTGTAAAATGGAGATAATAAGATACACACTTCAACATGTCAAATAATGAGATCATACAAGTAGCCCTATACATGTTGTCAGTGCTCAAGAAATGTCAGCCACTTGCCTTCCATATGGCTGCCTCCTGGTAGAGAAGTTGACCCACCTCATATAGATCTTCCTCACCCTAAAATCCTCAGGGTTCCTTGTAGGTCTCAATTTGGGCCAACAGATGCTTTTTTCAAAGATAGTTTAACATCACACGTGGGTATTTGTTAAGTCCTTGAAAAACTGCTGGAATGGTCATGGTGTACAGGTTTAAATCCTGGAATTCTGGCCATGACCTCCTCTTAAAAAAGGTAAATCACTTAAACTCTCAGCTTGTTTGCCTGGAGAAAAGAATAAAAAGTCACTTCCCCAACTGTGATATTAATTAGTAGAAGTAAAGTGTTTTGTAAATGCAGAATATGGTTAATTTTTAAAGGGTAAAATATAAATGTTAAGTGCAAGGAATTTTATCACGCTGTGGAAGAAATGTAACTGTTCCAATGCTTTTTTTGCAGAAAAACATTACATGGTGATGATAATGCTTAGCTTTCAGAGACCTGAGTTCATTTTGAGCAGAGCTAAGAAGAGCCTTAGGAGATGAGAAAAGTTTTTGAAATTGGAGGAAAAACAAAAAGCACTAGGAATTTTATAGGACCGCTTTCTCTGTGAGATCCCTTTAGTAAAAATGAATTTGTTTCCAGTTTCCAAAGATTTCCACTACTGACTATCTCTAGCTTTAATACAGGCGTAATAGCACTCAAATTTTCTCTTTGTCACGAAGGGGCTCTCTGTTGAGTATTAAATTGCTCATTTCACTTGTGGAAGTGAGGGTCCTTGAGTCACTAAATCAATGTAATGGATTTTACGAGCTGGTTTAGATCAGTGAGGTGTTCTAGAATAACGACTTGCTTAAAGAACTATTTAGCTTTTCAAAATGGAGGTATTATCCATTTGACCAATAAAGTGCACATAGAAATCCCAAACGGGGGAATAGTTGTCATGGCCCACCTTGGAAATAAGTGTTGCTCATGAGCAAGGAAATTGATTTATTTTTTGGTGTTCTAAGGGTGCTGATTTTATTTTTATTATAGTCTTTAAAAAATCCTCTGTGGGAGGAGTGCCTGGCCGGCTCAGTTGGTGGAGCATGCGATTCTTGATCTCAGGGTTAGAAGTTCGAGCCCCATATTGGGTATAGAGATTCCTTAAAAAGAAAATCTTAAAATAAATAAAAATAAAAATCCTCTGTAAGGTAGAAGATTAACATTGTCCCTCATTGACCGGAAGAAATTGGGGCAGTTGGATTTGGTGATTTTTTTCTAAGCTTGTGACTTACACTAATGAAAGCCAAGATTAGAATCGCTAACTTCCTGCACCCTCTCCTTGCTCCACTGGACCCACTCCATCCCAGGCAAAAGCACTTCACTTCACTGTTTGCAGCCCCTCCCTATTCTTTTTTCCTTTGTCTGACCTTCCAAAGACAGGCATGTTAATAAAGTCCTCTCTCAAAATGGCCTGCCTGGCACTTGCCATTTTCAGACTTACCATAAAGAACAGGCTGGTGACACGCCAGCACTCTGTGAATTCCTTTGAGGGGGACAGCATGCCTCTGAAAAGAGGCTAACCGTGGTGGTAAGAGCCTGGGAACGGGTCCTATGAGACGCGGATGGAATTAGATGACAATAGGGAAACAAAATTGGAAGAAGGCCTGGAAGAGGAAGCATTAAGGGAAAAAGACAAATGGTAACTGATGTGCTGCAGTGATTGAGAACAAGAGCTGGAAATCAAAAGACGTAAACTGCAGGAAGGAAGTTAAATGAGGAGGAAATTTCTGTCTCCTGGCTCTGTACAGAGATGTGGGTAACTTGATGACGGTGGTGATGATGTACTTAGAGGATCTGAGTACAATGCTGTCCAGAGCAGGGAAATGGACTGCTGAGTTTGTTGGGCCTCTTTGAGCCACAGGGTTTCAGCCAGTGCAAAAAACTCAAGAAATGACTCCAGGCAGGCAGGGGCTGAAGGATTTTGGTCAAAAGCACATTCGGGTTGAGTCCTAGATGGAACTCAAGTCTATATAGATATAGATATAGATTAAAAATACACACACACACACACACACACATATATTTTAAAGACTATTTCATGTCTACCTATCTTTTTTTAAAAAAAGATTGATTCATTTCAGAGAGAGTGAGCATGTAAGCAGGGAGGACCAGTGGGGCAGGGAGAGAGAATCTCAAGCAAACCCACACTGAGTATGGAGCACGAAGTGGGCTTGTCATGAGGCTCAATCACACCATGGTGAGATCATGACCTGAGGCAAAACCAAAAGTTGGTGACTCAACTGGCTGAGCCGCCCAGGCGTCCCTCAAGTCTACATTCTTTCTTTTTCTTTTCTTTTTTTTCTTTTTTAGATTTTATTTATTCATGAGAAACACAGAGAGGCAGAGACATAGGCAGATAGGCAGAGGGAGAAGCAGGCTCCCCGCAGGTAGCCCAATGTGGGACTCAATCCCAGAACCCCAGGATCACTCCTCAGGGGGAAGGCAGATGCTCAACCGCTGAGCCACCCAGGCGTCCCTCAAGTCTACATTTCTAACAAGCTCCCAGAAGACACTGTTGCTGCTGGTCAGTCAGTGGACTACATTTTGAGTAGCAAAGCCCTAGGGCTAGGCTGTTAAATAGAAATATTAGAAATATAACATGAGTCACAAATGTAATTTAAAGCCGTCTAGTAGCCATCTTACAAAAAAAGAAAGAGAAATTAATTTTAATAGATTTTATTGAACCCCATATATCTAAAATATTATTTTACCATATAATCAATATAAAAAGTCTTCATGAGATATTTTACTTTTTTTTCCCTATACTAAGTCTTTGAAATCTGATATGTGCTTTACACTCTACAGAACAAGTCCTTTCTATGTTGGGCAGTGCAGGTGTAGACAACCCCAGCAAAAAACTTACGTGGACCCAAATGCTATTGGCAAGCTGAGAAGTTTTAGTACCAGAACTCACTTGGGTGGGAAGCAACAAAGCTCTGGGACATAATAAATTCCCTGCTATAGAGCAAGAGACCTCAAGGTTTAGTTATTTACCAGGATCCCCTGTAGACAGGGTTGAAAATGCAGATTCTTGGGCTTCACCCCTAAAGATGAAAAAAAAACCCATGTTTTGTTATTTTAAAAAATGTGAACATTTGTTCCCCAAAATAGACAAATTGAGTATTAGATGTCTTCTCCTTTTAAAATGCTTTTGCTGTGCTTATTAGAGAAACTGGGTTGTCACTTCTTGATTTGGCTTATTGCTTCCCCATGGCATTATTTCCCTTGTTCTTCTGTTCCTTGTATTTCTTGCAAACTGGCATTTAGTACTCTAGAGTTGATGAGATTCAAGTCCGAGAGATTTTAGTTGGAGCGGGAGATTTCCACCCTGCCTCCACATGGGAAACACCTGAGAGCTTTAACAATTACAGAGGCCAGGCTCCCTGCCCCAGAGCTTCTGGTATGGTGTATGGCCTGCACATCAGGAGTTTTAAAAGCTTCTGAAGGGAAAAGCACCAGATCAAACTCAGGCTTGAAGAAAGGCAAGTGCTTAACCTCCTTATCACTCTGCCCTAAACAGCCTTGCAAAGGAGCTTCAGCAAACAGCACCGGGCTAAGATTTAGAGTATCCAGAGGAGCTGAAAATACTATCAGTATCGAACTTTCCCCCCAGAGAATCTGATGTAATTATTCTGGGTAGGTCTTGGTATCTTTGGTGTGTGTGTGTGTGTGTTGTTGTTGTTGTTGTTGTTGTTGTTGTTTTTAAGATTTTATTTATTTATTCATGAGAGAGACAGAGACAGAGACAGAGTCAGAGGGAGAAGCAGGCTCCCTGTAGGGAGCCCAATGCAGGACTCTATCCCAGGACCCTGGGATCACAACCTGAGCCAAAGGCAAACACTCAACCACTGAGCCACCCAGGCACCCCAATATCTTTGGTTTTAAAGTCTCCCCCTGGTTATTCGAATGTATGGCAAGGATTGAGAAAGCAAAGGCTGATGGTGCTTCTCACATTTTCAAGAGCATATAAATCGTCTGAGGATTTTATTAAAATGCAGGTTCTGATTCTGAATGTCTGAATCGAGTCTCAAGTCCATCATCCCTATTGAACCCCCAAATAACACTGCTGCTGCTGGAACCACCATTTGAGCAGCAGGAGTGTTAGATGGACAATATGCCTATGGAGCCAGAAAGAACTGCCTCCAGATTATCTTTTTTGTGACTAAGAAGGCATGTGGTTTTCAGCAAGTCACTTCACCTCTCTGAGCCTTTGTCCTCACCCACAAATTTGGGCTAATAAGCCTATCTGTAACCCATCCCATGCCAGTGCTCAGTAAATGGGGCCTCATTACTGGCTGATGTGAATAGCACAGGGGATTGAGGTGGATGTTGAGTTTCTTTAGAGACCTTAGGTTCTTTTCCCATTGGACACTGGATCGTTTCCGGAGATGTTTGGCCATCCTTTGTTAAAAACTGACAGATCGGGCCATTTAAATAAGTATTCTGAGGCCAGCATCCGTAGTCCCCTATTTGGTGCCAGACTTTTTGCTTGGCAAAGCAGAATTTGAGGTTATCCATGACCTGTCTCCTCACTTCTAGCCTTCATTACCTCTGATCGTTTCCCTCCCACTTTGCTTCCCCCAGTGCTCCGGATTAATTGTCTTTATGTCGTCGTAAATCACAGCCAGCACCACGTGTTTCTGTGACTCTGTTGAAATGAAAACTCTCTTTTCTCACCATCTGCCTGGCTCGCCCCTACGTCTGAACCTCAGCGGGTTCTCCCTGCCGACTTTCAGCACTCAGAGCACAGGCCAAGAAGAACTGAGTCTATCCTGAGGTTGAGAAAAGAAACTCTCCTGTTAACATAACTTATGAACTACAAGTTCAGATCCTCTATTTTTAGCCATATGGAACAATTTGGAAGTCCATAAATCACGTGACTCTGTAAACTAAACCAAAACCACCTCTTTTTTGCATTTTTAAAAAAAACTTCTATTCATCCTGTTTTCCAAAGTTGGCAGACAAAACAACAACAACAAACTCCCCCCACCCCACCAAAAACAAAAAATCAACCTGTATGCTGTGGCTTCCTGACTTAACAAATGGGCCTTCCAGGGGCTGAGTGTTAACAGCACACAGTGGAAACCCATTAACAGGGGGTCCCTGGGTGGCTCAGTGGTTTGGTGCTTGCCTTCAGCCCAGGGTGTGATCCTGGCACCCTGGGATCGAGTCCCACATCGGGCTCCCTGCATGGAGCCTGCTTCTCCCTCTGCCTGTGTCTCTGTCTCTCATAAATAAATAAAATCTTTAAAAAAAAAACAACACATGATTAACAGCATTAGTACTTTTCCAGCTCAACAGCCCTCTCCTATCTGAATTCTTTTCAATATTTGTCTGTTTCTTTCTCTGTACTCCTCATTCAAGCACCCGGCTTCCTCTCAATTTCAAGTTCCTGTTATGTCTTTTGAGGGATCAAATAAATTAGAAGACTTTTTATTTGTTTCCCAGTAGAGATGTTCTTATATTCAGTAAAGTGACTGAAAATGCATTTTCTATTCAAATTAAAGGGGGATAAAAGATACTCTCCGTATCGGTATTTTAAAAGCAACTATTTATTCACTGATTCAGTAAGCAATTATTGAGTGTTGGCTGTATTAAAAACATCATGCTGAGTGCTAGGGAGGGCACCTACAGAGATGAAAATAATGAAAACATAAAGTCTCTGTCTTGAAGGACCTAAAAATCTAGAAAGGGAGAGAAATCTACATATAGGAGCACCTATTATATGAGCACAAAGTGAAAGATATTTTTTCAAAGCCTTCCCAGGTCCTTGTACCTGGGCTCACAATGCAAATATTATCCATTGTCTTATTTTAATTAGTTGCCTACTGTCTGTCTCCTTGGCAGGGCTCAATGGTCTCTGGGTCTAAGCAGGGTCTGGTACACAGAAGGTGCTTGATGAATGAGTGAAAGAGAAGAGGAGGGAGAGAGAGACACACTGACCGACAGGGAGGGAGAATTAACTTGGGAATGACCTCAAGAGGAAGAAATGATGCTTGTGCCGCAGACACTCACAGCCTGTAGAGCGAGGCGACATTTAAGTCAGATCTTCAAGCCTGGTAAGAATAACTCTGGGTAAAAATGAGGCGGAAGAATGGATCTAGAGGATGTAATGCTAAGTAGAATAAATCAGTCAGAGAAAGACAAATATAATATGATTTCACTCATATATGGAATTTAAGAAACAAAACAAAATGAACAAAGAAAAGAAGAGACACACATAAAAAAAAAAAAAGACTCTTCACTTTAGAGGAGAAACTGGTGGTTACCAGGGGGTAGAGGAGGATAGGGAAGAGGGAATGGGGATAAGGAGTTCATTTACTGTGATGAGCACTGAAGTAACGTAGAGAATTGCTGAATCACTCTATTATACCCCTGAAACTAATATAACACTGTATGTTAATTATACTGGAATTTAAAAAATGAGGCAGAAGACATTTAGACTTCAGAAATGATATGAGGAAAGGGGTGGAGGCAGGAAAGGTAGGGCCAATCTGAGGAATAATTCTTGACTTTGCTGCTCCTACTAAGTCCAAGATAGGGATTCTGAGAAATTTTAATAAGAGGGAGAATAAGTAGTAGAAACCCTCAGTAGTGGAACTGCCAATGACAGCTGGTAAAAGGCCTGGTGTCAAAGCCATCCCTCCTTTGTTCATTAACCCGACATGTTCGATTATATGTATTGAGCTCTACTTACGTCTGCATTCTAGTCCATGTTCTCGGGACCCAGCAGTGAGAAATGCAGGTAGGTGAGCTTGTTGTCTGTAAGAGGCTTATACTCCAGTGGAGGGAGGGGAAGGTGATGAGTGAATAAAACAACTGGACCATGTGCATATGGGATGTGATAATTTACCATAAAGGGGATAGAGTGCCATGAGAGGAAGTGACCAGTCAGGGTGGTCAGGGAAAGCCTCCCTGAAGCTGAGTTCAGGGTGATGAAAATAGTATGGCCACACCAATAATTGAAAAAAGTAACTCCAGCAGAGCAGTGATCTTAACCAGGGGTGATTTTGCTCCTAGCCAGCGGGTAATGGCAATGTCTGGAGACATTTTTGGTGTTCTCATCTAGGGGGATAGAAGAGCGCTACTGGCATCCATTGGGTAGAGGCTACTGATGCTGTTAAACATCCTAAAATGCACAAGCCAGCCCTCACAGCAAAGAATTATCAGCACCCAAATGCCAATAGAGCCCGTGTTAAGAAACCTGAGCTGGAGGGATGGGCAACTGTAAAGACCATGAAGTGGAAATTCACTGTGAAGCCTCCAAAACACACAAAAGGCTGTGGATGAGGGGCATCTCGGTGGTGCAGTGAAGCCTCTAACTCTTGGTTTTGGCTCCAGTCATAATCTCAGGGTCATGGGATTGAGCCCCAAATTGGGCTCCACCACTCAGTGGGGAGTCTGCTTGAGATTCTTCTCTCCCTCTCTCTTTGCCCCTCTCCCCACTTGCTCTATTTCTTTCTCAAATAAATAAATAAATCTTAAAAAAAAAAAAAAAAAAAGTAGCGTGGATGGGACATTCTGAGGCCTGGGAGAATAGAAGGTGTCAAGGGAGCTATGTGGAGCTGGGTTGGCTTTGGCAATGAGCACACTGAAATTGTAGTGCTTCAGAACAATTAACCCGGACCCCGCAGCTGCTCCAAATTATGATTTTTAGGTAAACAAAGTATTTCATTTAATAACTTCAAAATAAACCAGTCATTGTTTTGGGCTGCTTTCTCCAGCTCACTGCTATTCCAATAACAGAGCAAAAAATGATTTCAGTACAATTTTCTTCCGAGAGTGTAAAGAAAAAACCTCCAAACAATTGGCCCCTTCATTCTGTAGATCAACAAAATTCCTGCAGCCAAAAGGGACCCAGAAAAATGGAATCTTGTTTAACCTTGCTTAATCCAATCCAGTCTTCTGTCATACATCTTTACGGCTCTTTTGCCCACCCAAATTGCTAATGTGGAAAGAAAGACACCTTCATTACTGAGAACTCAGACATGATGGATGATGATGTAATGATTGATTTGCCATTGTTGGAAAACTGAGCTGTACGTGTTAAGACCTCAGCAGAGAGAAGCAAGATTGAACAGAAAAATGGCTATTAATGTGGTTGCGGAGAAACATGAAATAATGTGCCTTTAGAGGCTTTTGATGTATATACAAATGTATCATTTTATAAGCATACTCATACATACTTAGTTATCACTTATTTTATCATTCATGCACGCTACTAATACTATTGATCACCTACTATGTGGGGAAAAATGTATTTGCTGTTAGAAATGAAAATAGGGGCAGTCTTTGCAAAGAATTTATGGTTTCGAGATAAAATACCATGTAGTCAACAGAGTACAATTCAGAAATAAAGACATACCAGGTAGAAGCCAGAGACATCCATTGTTTCTGCCTGTCTGGCATATATTCTTTTTATTCTAGTAACAGTGACTTGATTTTTCTTGGAGCAACAACATCTCCCACATTCTCAGTCCCTGTCAGTTTTATCCTCAGGTAGGGTGGGGCATATGTATGACCCAGGCCTAGCAATTAGCTATTCCATTTCTCTGGCTGTGATGGATGGCATCCAAAATGCCAGGATGGACACATGACCCAAGGTGGTGCAATGAGTCAGTCCTATCAATGTAAAGGCCAGGCTTGAAATTAATCTAGCCTAGTGTAAAAAACACAGAACTGGAGAGATACTAATACTTGCTGACGTTGTTTAAGCCCCTGAATTTAACTATTCCTGAAGTCAATGTTATGTGAACCAGAATTTTATTTTATTTTTTTTCTTTTTTTTTTTTGAACCAGCATTTTAAAATTGTTTTTAAAATTTACACATAATAGAGACACCTGAGGGGCTCAGTCAGTTAAGCACCTAACTCTTGGTTTTGGCTCAGGTCATAATCTCAGGGGTGTGGAATCAAACCCCATATTTGGCTCTGCATTCAGCACAGAGTCTGCTTCAGATTCTCCCTCCTTCCCCCTTCTGTGTGTTCTGTCTCTCTCAAAAAAATAAATAAAATCTTTTAAAAAATAAAATAAAATTTACATACAGTAAAATAGACTTATTTTTTGGTGCATAGTTCTGTGAGTTTTAACACATGCACATGAATATGTATAACTACCATCAAAATCAGGATACAAACAATTCCATCACCTCAAAAACTCTCTCCCTCATGCTGCCCCTTTATAGTCAAATCTTTTCTACATTCCTCACCCCTGGCAATTACTATCTGTTCTCTATCCTTATAGTTTTATCATTTCCAGAATGTTACATAAATGGAACCATACAAATGTAAATTTTGAGACTGGCTGCCTATATTTGGGATAATGCCTTTGAAATTCGTCCAAATGGTAGCATGTATTAATAGTTCAAACCTTTATATTGATGAGTAATATTCTATTGTTTAGATGCCCCACAATTTTGCTTATTCATTCTCCCATCGAAGGCACTTGGGTTGTTTCCAGGTTCTGGTGATTATGAATACAGCCTCTGTAAACATTTGTTCATAGAGTTTTGTGCAAACATAAGTTGCATTTCACTTGGGTAAATACCTAAAGTGGAATTTTAGGTCTTATGGTAAGCATACGTTAAACTTTATAATATTTTCCATAGTGGTTGTACCATTTCTTATCCCCACCAGCAATGAATAAGAGTTCCATTTGCCTTGTATCCTACCTAGCACATGGTACATTAGACTTTTTTTAAAAAGGGGATTCTAGTGACTCCTGGGTGGCTCAGCAATTGAGTGTCTGCCTTTGGCCCAGGGTGTGATCCTAGAGTCCCAGGGGCGAGTCCCACATTGGGGTACCTACAATGGAGACTGCCTCCTCTCTGACTGTCTCTGCCTCTCTCTCTCTCTGTCTCTCATGAATAAATAAATAAAATCTCAAAAAAAAATAAAAAGGCATTCTAATATGTACGTAGTGATATCTTATTATGATTTAATATTCATTTTCATAATACATTATTATGTTGAACAGCTTTTCATGTATTTGTCACCCATATATCTTCTTTGGTGAAGTGTCCATTTATATCTTTTGCCCATTTTTGCTTGTTTTCTTATTGTTGAATTTTGAGTTCTTTAAAGTCATTTGTTGGATATGTGATTTGCAAATATTTTCTCTGAATCTGTAGCTTGTCTTTTCAGTCTCTTAACTGTGTTTTGTAGAACAAAATTATTTATGTTGCTGAAGTAATATTGATTTTTTCTTTTACGAATTGTGCTTTTGATATATTATTGAAAAATTTGTCTAACCCAAGATCACAAAGATTTTCACTAAGACTTCTAAATTTTTTAATTGTTTTATGTTTTAAATTTAGATTTATGATCCATTTTGAGTTAATTTTTGTGTAAGGTATGTGGCATAGGCTAAGGATTGGGGTTTTTTGCAATGAATGTCCAACTGTCCAATATCATTCATTGAGAGAAATCCTTATAAATTGCCTTTGTACTTTTGTAAAAATGAATTGGCCATATTTGTGGATCTATTACTGAATTCTTTTTTTCTATTTCCTTGTATTATGTGTCTAAACCTCCGCCAACACCATATTGAGTTGATTAATATGGCTTTATAGTATGTCTTACAATCATGTAATATGTGAGGCTTCCAACTTTATTCTTTGTTTTTTTGTAATTGATTGTCTATTTTAGTGCCTTTTCTTTTCCATACATTTAGAATCATCTTGTCTGTATCTAGATAAGGGTCCTCCTAGGATTTTGACTAGAAATGCATTAAATCTATAGATTTATTGAAAGTTTACATTTTAACTATAATGAATGTCCCAATCCATGAACATGGTATATCTTTCCTATATTTAGCTTTACTTTGATTTCTTTAATCAGTATTTTGTAGTTTTCAGTATAATGATCTTACATATGTTTTGCTAGACTTATACCCAAGCATTTCATTTTTTTGGATGTATTGGAAATTAGTTTTTTGGTTTTCAGTTTCCTATTATTTACTGTCTATATATAGACATATGAGTTATTTTTGTAGGTCAACCTTGTATCCTAGAACGTTGCTAAACTCACTTATTAGTATTCAGAATTTTATAGGGATTGCATTCAATCTATAGCTGGTTTTAGATAGGATAGATATTTTAACAATATGAATTCTTCTGACCCATGAATATGGGATGTCTTTCCATTTATTTATATCTTCTTCAATTTCTTTCATCTAAGTCTTATAGTTTTCAGTGTACAGATCTTTCATCTCCTTGGTTAAGTTCATTCCTAAGTAATTTATTTTTTTAAATGCTATTGTGAGATTGTTTTATTCCTTTTTAAGATATTTCATTATTAGTGTATAAAAATGCAATTAATTTCTATATGTTAATTTTGAATTCTGCAACTTTACTGAACTGATTGATTAGTTCCAATAGTTTTAGGGTGCAGTGTTTAGAATTTTCTCTATATAAGATCATATCATCTGCAAACAAAGACAATTTTACTCTTTCATTACTATTTTGGATGCCTTTTATTTCTTTTTCTTTTAAATTCCAGCATACTTAAGTTATATATTAGTTTCAGGTGTACAATAGAGATTCAACAATTCAATATGTCACCTAGTGCTCATCATGACCAGTTCATTCTTAATCCCCATCACCTATTTCACCCACTCCTTTATTCCCATCCCTTTCAATAACCATTAGTTTGTTCTCTATAGTTAAGTATCTGTTTCTTGGTCTTTCTCTCCTTTTTTCTTTGCTCATTTGTTTTTTTTCTTAAATGCCACATATAAGTGAAATCATGTGGTATTTGTCTTTCATTTATTTCTTTTTCATGCCTGATTGCTTTGGCCAGGACTTTCAGATATCCTATGTTGAATAGAAGTGGCGAGAATGTGAACTCTTATCTTATTCCTGCTCTTAGAAGAAAAACTTGCAGTCTTTCATTGTTGAATATGGTGTAAGGTGTGAGCTTATCATGTATGGCCTTTTATATTGAGGTTTATTCTTTCTATGCCAAATTTGTTGAGTGTTTTCACATGAAAGGATGTTATATTTTGTCAAATGCTTTTTCTTGCATCTATGAAGATGATCATATGATTTTTATCTTTCATTCTATTAATGTGGAGTATCACATGTATTGATTTGTATATATTGATCATCCTCGTATCCCAGGGATAAACCTCATTTGATCATGCAATATAATCCTTCTTATGTGTTTGCTATTATTTTATTGAGAGTTTTTGAATTTGTATTCAATGGGGATACTGGCCTATAGTTTTCTTTTCTTCCAGTATCCTTATCTGACTTTGGTATCAGGGTAATGCTGGCTTTGTAAAATAAGTTTGGGAGTGTTCCCTCCTCTTCATTTTTTGGAAAGTATTTGAGAATGATTGGTGTTAATGCCTATTCAAATACTTGATAGAAATCACAAAGGAAACCATCGGGCCCTGGATTTTTCTTTGTTTGGGAGGTTTTTGATTTTGATTTCTTTTTTGGGAGGTTTTTGAATCTCCTTACTTGTTATCATTCTGTTCGTATTTTCTATTTCTTCATGATTCAGTCCTGGTAGGTTGTATGTTTCTAGGAATTTATCCATTTCATCCAAGTTATTCAATTTTTTGTTGTACTATTCTTCATTATATCCTCTTTTGATTCTTTATGTATCTTTAGTGTCAGTTGTATGTCTCTTTCATGTCTGATTTTATTTATTTGAGTCTTCCCTCTATTTTTCTTAGTCTAAGAGTTTATCAAATTGGTTTGCCTTTTCAAAAAAAACCTCAGCTTTTTTCATCGATTGTTTCTATTATTTTTCTGGTTTCTATTTCATTTATTTCTGCTCTAATCTTCATTTTCTTCCTTCTACTAACTTTGGGCTTAGTTTGTTCATCTTTTTCTAGTTCCTTGAGTTGTAAAGTTATATTGTTTATTTGAGATATTTCTTTTAAAAAATGTTTTTACAACCTATCACTGTGAACTTCCCTCTTGGTACTATTTTTGCAGCATCCTATAGGTTTTGGCATGTTATGTTTCCCTTTTTTTTCCAAGATATTTTAATATTTAATTTTCTTTTATTTCTTATTAGGCACATTGGTTGTTCAGAAGTACTTTGTTTAATTTTAACATATTTGTGAATTTTCCAGTTTTCCTCCTATTACTAACTTCTAGTTTCATATCACTATGGTCACAAAAGATATTTGGTATGTTTTTTTTTTTTTTTAAGATTTTATTCATTTATTCATGAGAGACACAGAGAGAGGCAGAGACCCAGGCAGAGGGAGAAGAAGGCTCCATGCAGGGACCCCGATGTGGGACTTGATCCCAGGACTGCAGGATCATGCCCTGGGTGGAAGGGAGGTGCTAAACCACTGAGCCTCCAGGCGTCCCTATTTGGTGTGATTTTAATCTTACATTTGCAAAGACTTGTTTTGTGACCATTATATAGTCTATCTTGAAGAATGATCAAGGTACACTTGAGAATAATGTGTATTCTGCTGCTGTTTGATGGAGTATTCTGCATGTCTGCTAGTTCACTCGGTTATTAAAATATGGTTCAAATCCAATATTTGCTTGATTTTCTGTGTACATGATTTATCCATTGTGAAAAGTAGGGTATTTAAGCCTCCTTCTATTCTTCATGTTTGTGGGTTTGATTATTGGAAGATTATTGTGATCCTCATGTTTCTTTGTTTTTTCATGTTCTTTGAAGTTTTGCATGCTGTTTGTGCATTTTAAAGTAGCAGTCTCCTTCTCTGGTCTATGCTAAATAACCATTCTAATGTGTCCAAACATATAAATGTATATATAAGTTTTATATATACATATATATAAATTAAACTAAAAAATTAGAAAAAAATTTTCTCCAGTGTTGTACTGGAACTTCTCCTCCAGAAACCTGGACATCCACAGAGGCTCTCTCGTCTGTAAGTGATAGTCTAAGACACTGTTTTTCATGGGCTTTCAGACTGTGGCCAAGAGGAGCTAGAGCCAGTTTGCAGGTCACTGCAGGGTACACAGTTGATACTGAGATCTGTCGGCCTATTTTCTGATACATGGGTGGGCAACTCCTTCTGGGCTACTTCATGAATGGTGCTGGATCCCCTAGCTTCCTCAAGTACATTTTTGTGGATGAATGTCAAGTTTTGTTGTTACGACAAAAACAAGAGACATCTTACGCCACCATGATGTTGATGTCACTATTATAAATGTTTGTTTTTTTTAGAGGGGGTGTGGGACAGAGGGAGAGGGACAGAGTCCAGCACAGAGCCCAACTAAGGGCTCAATTTCACAACCTTGATGTTATGACCTGAGCCAAAATCTAGAATTGGACACTCAACTGACTGAGCCACCCAAGTGCCCGTCTCTGTTTTTTGTTTTTTTAAAATAAGTTTATTTTAAAAAGTTTAAAGGTATCAGAAATATAAAGAAGAAAATAAAAATTACTGGTAGTTTTACCATCCTAAGGTAATCATTTAAAATATTTTAGTGTATTTTCTTCCAGTAACATACATATATTTATTTTTTATAGAGTTAAGCTAAAACTATGAATCTGTGTTTCCATTTTTACCTTACAAAGCAAAGTAAGCATTTTTCCCATGTTCTCATAAATATAACTTAAATCCTATGTAATAATCTATTATATCAATGATAGGTGTTTCAGTTGTTTTTTTTTTTTTGTTTCAGTTGTTTTTATGTATAATTTCCTGTTATAAATATTATTGCAAGGAACACCTTTATAACCATTTTTGAAAGATTTTTATTTCTGATCCTCCTCTTTTTTTTTAACTAACATTTATTTTCCCCCAATGATCGACAATACTTTCCCATAATCCTTTATGAATATGTCTCTATTATTTTACTTTTATTTATTTATTTTTAGATGAGCAAAGCTCATCTTTTCATTAAAGATTTTATTTATTTATTCATGAGAGATACAGAGAGAGAGAGAGAGAGGCAGAGACACAGACAGAGACACAGGCAGAGGGAGACGCAGGCTCCATGCAGGGAACCTGATGTGGGACTCGATCCTGGGACTCTAGGATCAGGCCCTGGGCTAAGGCAGGCGCTAAACCCGCTGAGCCACTCAGGGATCCCTCTATTATTTTATTTATTATTTATTTAGGTACTGTATTTTATTTATTCTTTTTATTATTTTAAAAAGGATTTATTTATTTATTCATGAGAGACTCAGAGTGAGAGAGAGAGAGAGAGGCAGAAACACAGGGAGAAGGGGACGCCTGGTGGCTCAGTGGTTGAGCATCTGCCTTTGGCTCAGGGTGTGATCTTGGAGTCCCAGGATGGAGGCCCACATTGGGTTCCCTGCAGGGAGCCTGCTTCTCCCTCTGCCTGTGTCTCTGCCTCTCTCTCTGTGTGTCTTTCGTGAATAAAAAAACAAAACAAACAAACAAACAAACAAACAAACAAAAAACCACAACACACAGGCAGAGGGAGAAGCAGGCTCTCTACAGGGAGCCCAATGCGAGACTCGATTCCGGATCCCAGGATCATGCCCTGAGCTGAAGGCAGATCCTCAACTGCTGGGCCACCCTATTCTTTTTTAAAATTTAAGTATAGTTGACACCTATTATCTGTTTTAAAAGTTTATTTATTTATTTTTTAGTAATCTCTACACCCAAGATGGGGCTCTAATTTACCATGCCAAGATCAAGAGTCACATGTTCTTCCAACTGAGTCATCCAGGTGCCCCTATTATCTCTGTTTTAAGAGAGTACTAAAAGTTAAATTCCTGGGCTAAAAGATATAAATATTTTCAAGTTTCATTGTATATATTGACTAATATTTTTTCAGGACATTTACCAAATCATATGCCACTAGTACTATACAAGTACCCAGTTCACTGCATTTTTACCAGCATTTAGCATTATCAAGGAATATTCTGCATGAGAATTTTCTCTCCCTTTCTCCTTTTCTTTTCTTTTCTTTTCTTTTCTTTTTTCTTTTCTTTTCTCTCTTCTCTTCTCCTTCCTTCCTTCCTTCCTTTTTTATTGTTTTTTTTTTTTTTTTTTTTTTTTTTTTTTAGGGGGTTAGGTTGCTGAGATATTGTATATGTGAAAAAAAACCCTGCCTCTTTGGAAAAATTTGGGAGCTTCCTTCATTAACAGAAATCCTAAACAGAAAACTTAAATCCATTGGTTCCATATATTTCATATTTATTTCAAATCCCTTTATTTTCTGCAATTGTGGAAAATATTATGTCTGTGAAAACTATTTTAGGTTTTAACACATTCAATTTCGAAAGCAATTACAATTTCATTTAAATAGCAGCCTAATATTCCACTAGATAAATAGAACTATTTAATTGATCTGCTATAGTTGAAAATGTACTTTTTTCCAATTTTTAGCTGGAGATAGTGGGATGAAGATTCTTGTTCATGAATTGTTACCACCATCTCTGATTGCTTTGGACCCACCATGTTTGTGAATCATGTTACTGTGATTTTGGCTTTGACTTTAGCATTTAGGTCTGGTAGCTAGGCTTTAAGACTTATCTTCTGAACCTCGTGTATTCCAGTGACTGAGCCTCTACCTTACCTCGCATTCCTTGGTAGCGGTACTTCCAATGACCCCAGTGTCTGATGCCTTATTTTTTACTTGTTTAAAATAAAAATAATGGGGGGAGGTGTTCCTGGGTGGCTCAGTTGGTTGAGCCTCTCTTTGAGGCTCAGGTCCTGATCCCAGGGTCCTAGGATCTAGCTGGCACCAGGACTCAAGGTCAGTGGAGAGCCTCTTTAAAATAGGAATAATAATAGTTCCCACCACAGAAGACTGTTGTCAAGGCTTAAATGAGATTATAGCTACTTTTTTTGCTGCCTATATTTCTCCTGTTCCATATTCTTCTAGTGTGCTGAAAATCAAAGTACGCCTTGTATCTATTACGTTTTGTCAAGTCTGTTACCTTAGTCCAGGCAGAAGTATAGAGCCCAAGCAAGGTCAATCAAAACACATTTTGGGGAGTCAGTATGGAATTGGGATACATCTCCATTTGAGAACAGGTATCACTCAGAGCCAGAAAAGAAAGTCAAAGGAAAGGTAAGCAGAACCATCAGAGCTCAAGAGGGAATTTGGAGTCATCATTGAAGACCCTGGATACAGTTTACCTAAAGCTTTAAACTTCCCACCAGTGATAGAAATCATTAACTTCCTTTCTTTGCCCCAACTAGTCCATTTGGTGTGTGTGTGTTTTAATAGATTTTATTTATTTTTTCATGAGAGTCACAGAAAGAGGCAGAGACATAGACAGAGGGAGAAGCAGACTCCCTGCAGGGAGCCCGACGTAGGACTCGATCCCAGGATGCCGGGATCATGACCTGAGCCCAAGGCAGAGAGACTCTGGACCACTGAGCCACCCACGTGCCCCAGTGCTTCCGTTACTTGTAACCAAAATGGCTTTATCAATCATTTTTGCTGACAGTATTTAATCCTACTTTTAAATAGTGTATTAAAATAGTGCCACTACTTGTTCATTCTCTTTAGGCCACTGAATATAGGGCATTATATAATGACAAGAATCATTATTAGAGGTCTTTGAAGTTTCTCTTTTTTATAATTTTTCAGAATAAACATATTTTGTTGTCTTTATTTATTTTAGCCTAAAATAAACATTGCCTCTGGTTTTGAAGTCAGAATGACTAGGCTTTCTGTTGTCATTGTTTTTTTTTGCAAAGATTTACTTGTGAATTTGAAAACATAGTCACAAGTGTGGTTTGTCTATACGTGAAAACCATTTAAGGGGAAAAGGTTAATGGCCTCTCTGCAGTGTCCTAGCGCCGCTCTAACAAAGTACTATAAACTGGGTAGCTTAAAACAGCAGGAATTTATTGGTGCACAGTTCTGGATGCTAGAAGTCCAAAATCAAAGTGTTGCCTGGGCCAGGCTCCTTCTGAAGCATGTAGGGAAAGTCTTTCTTGCTTCTTCCCAGCTTCCAGTGTTTGCTATCAATCCTAGGTATTCCTTGGCTTATAAATGTGTCACCTCAGTCACATGGCCATCTATTTCCCATGTTTGCACATTGCCTTCCCTCTGTACTTGTCTGCATCTGTGTCCATATTTCTTCTTTTTGTAAGGACATTGATTATATTGGATTAGCATACTCTAATGACCTCGTTTTAACTTCCCTCTGTAGAGACCCTGTTTCCAAATAATGTCATATTCTGAGGTACTAAGGGTTAGGACTTCAGCATTTCTTTTTTTTAGGGAGACACTATTTAACCTACAGGCATCATTTAGTTTTAACAGATTAGATTTTTGCAAAGGCCACCATTCCTCTCATCCTCATTTTCATACCCCATTTGCAAGGAGAGTTTGCTGCTTCTTCCCATAAGAATTAGAGTCTATTTCTCCCTCTTCCTAAACTGGGGGTTTTAGATTTGCTTTGACCAATAAATTGCAATGGAAGTGATGTGATGTCTCTGGTGAGTCTAGATTTCAAGATACTTTGTAGCCTCCACTCTCATTCCTACTAGCCCAAGACCATTTTGTGAGTAAGTCTGAGACTGGCTGCTGGAATTGTCAGTGGATGAGAATTGAGGTGTCCTAGCCAACAGCACTAATTGCCAGGCATGTGAGTGAGGCCATCTTGGACCAGGCAGACCTAGTTGAGGCTCTGGCAGCTGGTGCTAGAGCTGCATGAGTGACCTCGGACATGACCAGCAGAAGTACTGCCTAACTGAGCACAAATTGCTGGCCTACAAAATCAACATTAAAAAAAAAAAAAAAAGGGATGCCTGGGTGGCTCAGTGGTTGTCTGCCTTGGGCTCAGGGCGTGATCCTGGAGTCCTGGGATGGAGTCCTGCGTCGGGCTCCCTGTGTGGAGCCTGCTTCTCTCTCTGCCTGTGTCTCTGCCTCTCTCTGTGTGTGTATCTCATGAATAAATAAATAAAATCTAAAAAAAAAAAGTGTTTCAAGTTACTACATATTGGAGTGATTTGTTACACAACAATAAATGATTGATACAGTAGATCTGAGTCTTTTGTTTACTATCTCAATCACCTTGGCTAAATCACTTACTTCTAAGAGCTCCTGCTTCTTTCTTTGTAAAGTGTGGATATTTTACTGATCTTTTGCAATCAGTTCTAGGTTTCAAGATTTTAGTTTCAATTTAATAAAAACTCAACTCAAAAGGGCAAAAGGAATAAAAGGAACTTATCAGCTCAAGTAACTGAGAAGTCCAGGGGTCTGGTCTGGCTTCCAGTAGGACTTACTTTAAGGACTCAAGTGATTAAGTTAGAGGTTTGTTGGCTTCCCTCTCTCCACTTTGTTTTTCCACTGAGTATCAGCTTCATTCTCAATCAGGCACCTCCCAAGTGGAGCCCTCCTTTCTTGCTGAGGCTTAAAGTCATCAGTCATTCCAACTTGACAAACCTAGGAGGAAGTCTGACTTTCACTGGACCCAGTGGAAACTTGTGGCTGTTACTAACCCCATCAGGCCAGAAGGTTGAGATGCTCCAAATGGTCAAGGCTGGGACATATGTCCATGCTGAACCAGTGAGGTAGAAAGGTAGAGGATAGCACTGGAGGAAGAAGGACCAAGACCATCCAGTGATTGGTACAAAGGAAAACTGGGGTGCTGTTACTGGAAGAAAAGACATGGAAGTTAAACAGGTAGAAAGTAACATGTTCACCCCTTGTTGCATAGGCTTGTTGAGCAGATAACAGTAATAGCTTACATTTATTAAATGCTTATTAGGTACTCTACACTGCTCTAAGTACTTCACTCTTATTTTTTATTTTTTTGAAGATTTTATTTATTTATTCATGAGAGACACGCAGAGAGAGGCAGAGACATAGGCAGAGGGGTGAAGCAGGCTCCAGGCAGGGAGCCCAACATGGGACTTGATCCCGGGACTCCAGGATCACAAACAGAGCCAAAGGCAGATGCTCAACTGCTGAGCCACCCAGGCCTCCCAGTACTTTACTCTTTTTTTTTTTTTTTTTACTTCACTCTTTTTTAACTCATTTTAATCTTCTCAATTTAGAAGTAGGGGCAGTTATTACTCTCTCTTTACAAGTGAGGAAACAGGCATGAAGTAGTTAAGTCACCCATGTTCAAACAGGTATAAGTCACATCAGAAGTCAACTAAACTGGCTTGAGAGTGATCACGTGTAACTGTCAGTCTATATTCAAAATGGATCACCAACACTATGGTAGGCAGAACCCCAAGATGGTCCCCCAAATTCTACCTCATGGTGTATAATCCCCTCTTCCAAGAGTAGGTTAGGCCTATGAATGTGATCGGATAGTTACTCCATTAGGTTATATCTTACGCCAAAAGTGATGGGATGGTCACTCCCAAAACTCCTACATAGCTGTCTGTAGGGAGATTCTTTGTTGGCAGGGGCGAGCGGCCATTATGTGAGAGGGCCGCGTGGCTTGGACGGGAAGACCATCACTAGCTGAGATCTCCCTCCAGCCAACAACCAGAAAGAAAATAGGAATCTCTCTGTCCTACAACTACAAAGAATTGAATTCTGTCAATAATCTGAATGAGCTGTTTGGAGGACCCTGAGCTGCAGTTGAGGATGCCCGGTAGACACCTTGATTTCATCCTTGGGGAGAGCCTGAGCAGAAGACCCAGTTAGGCTGCACACCAGCTTTGGACCTACAGAGCTGTGAGATAATAAATATGTACTGTTGAAGCTGCTAAGTTTGGGGGTAATTTATTACCAACACTAGCCCTCTCTCCTTGTCGCCTTATCATCTTATCAGGGTATGTTTTCCCTCCTTTGGCACTCCCAGGGCCCCTCACACCAACTCTCCTGGGGTGCTCACCATATTGTGCAGTTCCCACATTTCCTGGGAGGTGGGTTGTAATCATCACGTGGGCTCATTGTCAGGTTCAATGCCTGGTCATTCTGTGCTGTCAACACTTGATACAGTGTCTGGTATGTATGAGCTGTTCTGTAATTGGTCGTAGAATGAATGAAAAGGCATCCTGTGTGGCATTCATTCAAATTTCTGTTTTATTATGGGACGTGGTAAGGCCTGGGTTGTGGGTGGGTGCTCTCAAAAGTAGTATGCAAAACATCGACCTAGTGCCCCAGGACAGTCACCAGCCTGGATCTAATTCAACATTAATTTTTAGGGTGGGGCATCCTATACCTAAGGGTGGTGGCAATTTACTCTCCAAACCCATGTGAGCTTTCCCCCACTCCTAAGCCACTTCTCTCACCCACATTTCAATGTCTTCTCAAACCATCAGTTTCTTTGCGTTTGCAAATCTCTGGAGGCAGACAGGCCTCAGAATCCTAGCTCTACTACTCACTAGCTGGGGAATCCATTATTTTACTCTTCTGAGCATGCTTCTTTGTCAATAAAATAAAATAATCCCTCCTGCTGGCAGAACCCTTGTAGCCATTCCAGGGGAGAATGTATCCTGCACTTGGGAAGTTAAGCTGCATAAAGGTCACAGGTCTTGCCCTTTTGCTACCCGGGAGTGTAGTGTTCCTACTATGCCCTGCACAGTAAGCGCTCAATGAATTTGTTGAATGGACACTTGGTGGAAAGAATTCGGCAACAGTGCCTGGAATGGCAGCAGGCATTCCACAAATGGCAGCTTTTATTATGTACATGTTGCAAAGCAGGAAACTCACCTGGGGATATCTACCCAGGTGTGTTCTGTTCTGATTCAAATTACACGGGATTTTACCATTCACTCTTTAGTAAGGTAGCCAGACAAGCAGGGTCCATTTTAACCCCTCTCACGGCTCCTGCTGACAAAGGGACATCCCTTAAAGACAACACTCCCGAGAAAACTGAGCCTCAAGCATTTATGGGGGGGGAGTCAGGATTCCAACAAAACCAGGAAGGAGCAAATTCCAAAGCAAACAAACTCATTACCCACACTGAGGGTGGGTGTTCACCCCTGTTCGGCTAAAGATAGAGCACTGGGCCCTCCCCGGGAACTTCCTGGCTTTTATTAGTTTGTAACCCCAAACGTAACTTTTCAAAGGTTTTTCTTTTGGAAGTGTGGGTGTGAAACTGCTTCCCTCATCACATCTTGCAGGAGGATCTCCGAACATCTGTACATTATTTGAAAACCTAGCATCCGGTTGGGATGTTTGGGTGGGTGGGTGGGTGGGGGGCCCCGTGTGATGGGATCAAACAGCAGGGGCGCGTTAAAAACATTTGTCAGAAAGCCTTTCTAAACAGAGGCGGAAAAATTAGGCAAAAATTACAAATGGCAAATTACCTTGGCTCGCTTACAGCGTTTCATCAGAAGCCGGCCTCCCCCACTCTCGGCACCCGCGGAAGGGGAGAAAATAGGGCGCTTAGAAGTCTGAGCGATAAGGATCTTCTCACCGAGAGCCCAGGGACAAAACTCATTACAGATAAGCCCAGTCCTCCCGTTTCCACCGGACGCCTCTCCTCTCCCGGGTTGCTAACGAGGCAGCCGCTCCCCGGGCAGCCGCCAGGAAGCCGGGCCAGCCCCGCGGCGCTGCTTTCCCCCAGCCCGGGGCGAGGGGCGCACTTCCCGCGCTCTCCGCACCGCCCGGCCCGAGCGCGGGAACCTTCCCTGCTCCCGCCGAGCTGCGAGTTGGGAAAACTCCGCCGCCGAGGCGTCGGGGCGAGAGGGGGGAGAGGGTGTGCGACCGCAAGGGCTGCGTTTTGCAAGCCTGGGATCGATATCTTCCCCTCCCCCCACCCCCAGCCGCGGACTCGGCCAATGGAAGCCTGAAAGGAGGGAAAAAAAAAAAGAAAGAAAGAAAGAAAAAAAAAAATCCCGACGCAGCCCGAGTGCACAGGCCTCTCTCGGC
Organism: Canis lupus familiaris; assembly: GCF_011100685.1. Taxonomy (NCBI): domain Eukaryota; kingdom Metazoa; phylum Chordata; class Mammalia; order Carnivora; family Canidae; genus Canis; species Canis lupus. Next base: position 29,659,970 of record NC_049241.1, on the reverse strand, counting down.
TTTGTTTCCAGGCGGGGGGCTGTGCCGGGCTGGGGGCGCGAGCGGGGACTGGGCAGGGCGCGCCCCGCGGCGGCGCTGCTGGAGCCGAGCTGGGAAGCTCTCCGCCCTGCCCTAAGGAGGAAGGCAGCCGCCCGACCCCCGTCCTCTCCTCCGACCCCAATGCAGCCCCTCTCTCCAAAGGCCCGGGATCTGCGAGCAACGCGCACGGAGAGGCGCCCTCTCGCCAAGCCCGCGCAACGCTCGGCGTCTTTAAGAGCTCGCAGAACTGGAATCTGGCAAAGACTCGCCAGCTCAACCAGGCAGCCGCCCTCCTCCGTGTCTCGGAGACCCGGCCAGAGCCGTCCCCAGCTCCCCCCCGCCAAACTGGCTGAGCCGAGCCCGCAGCCCCGCACCCGGGTGGAGGGCGGGGGGGGGGGGCGCGAAAGCGCGCGCGCGCGCGCGGGGAGAACCCGGCGGCGGGACCCCCTCCAACGCGCGAGCCGAGAGCGGCTGCTTTAAGAGCGCGGTGAGCGCGCGCCCGCCGCCCGCGGCCCCGGCCCGCGCGCCCCCGCGCCCCCCGCCCCCGCGCCCGCCGCCGCGCGCTCCCCCCTCCCCGGCCCGCGCGCCCCCGCGCCCGCCGCCGCGCGCCCCCTGCTCGCTCGCTCGCCGGCTTTAAAGTCTCTGCCAGGATCCATGCTCACATGTTACTTCCTGTATGGAGGCATGGCCAGTTTCCAGCCCCGCGCTCCTCGTTCCTCCCCAGCCTGCGCTGGAGCCACAACTTTCAGGAGCATGGACTGAAGGCGCCCTCGCCCCTGCGCCCCTCTGAGATCCTTTGTGTTTTCCTCCGTTTCCTCCGGCCGTTTCTATTTCGGGGGGCTCCTCGCTCCCCCCGCCTCTCCCCTCCCCTTCCCCGCGCGCAAACATGCCTCCTTCCTTCCCCGGGCCCTGGAAGGAGCTGCCTGCCTGAAGCCGGGAGACGCCGCGCCGCGCCGCGCTCAGCCCCGCCGCCGCCCGCCGGCTCCCGGGCTGCGCCGCGCCGCCGACTCAAGTTGGGGATCTCCGGCTGCTCGCCGCTGCCGCCTGCGGTCCTGCGCGCCCCGGGCCCCGGGCATCGTCGCCGGCCGCCGACCGCTCGCCCTGCTCGCCCGGCTCGCTCTTGTTTCTGAACGGGAAGCAGCCCTTCTCCGCCGAGGATCGTCCCCAGCGTGGCTCCGCGTTCCCGGTCACTTTTTGAGATTTTTTTTTTTTTTTTCCCCGGGGGGCGCTCGGCGGCTTCCCGGATTCCGGGGGGGACTCGGGCCACCGAGCGCAGGGGGGCCCCGTGGAGCGGGCGAGCCGGGGAAGAGCCGGGGCTTCGCGGAGGCTCACTCGGAGGCGAGAACTTATTCAACAAGTTTACCCCCCCTCCCCCTGCCTTCCTCTTTTCGATGTGCGTTTTCGGACATGCGGAGGTTACTGGAACCGTGTTGGTGGATTTTGTTCCTGAAAATCACCAGTTCCGTGCTCCATTATGTCGTGTGCTTCCCCGGTGAGTGCCGGCCGCGGAGCGGACCCGGCCCTGGCCGGCGCGCGCGGGGGATGCGGAGTTGTCGCCGCGGCACCGGAGCTCGGGCGCCCGTCCCGGGGACCCCAGCGAGGGTGCAGGGGGGCCGGGCACGCAGAGAGGAGAGAGGCATCCGCTCCGCTGGTTCTGGCGGCGTTTAGGGAGGCTGGTGGTTGGTGAGGGTGGAAGCAGGAGCTGCCCGGGAAGGGGGACCGGGGCCGTAGGGGTCTGCTCTTGCTTGGGTTCGTGGCGGGGGTGGGGAGGGGGGGGGATGTCTTGGAGAGCCCGAGTGGGGAAGATAATAATAATAATAAAAAAGATCGCTTTGCTGATCCGCCAGCGTTCGGGAGAGCGAGAGCTCTGGGGGCGGTCGAGGAGCCTAGGGCCAGGGAGAGGATGCCTCTGTGGTTTGGGGGGGGGCCCAAGGTGCGCCCCTCGCCCCCGAGAGGATCGAAGGAGCTCCGGAGGAGGGGGACTTTGCTTTGCTGCCTCCTGACCCTTTTTGGAGAGGCTGGGGTTAGGAGGACGGAAGCTGGAGGCTGACGGTGGAGGATCGGGGATGTTGGCAGCAGCCTGCATTCTCGTGCCCGGGGCGAGGGGCGACCCCCGCTCGGGGCTGGGGCGCCGCGGGGCTGCGCTCTGGTGCTGGAGTGAGGCAGCCCTCCCGGGCGCGGGGGCCCGGGGCTGGGAGCGGGCGGTTTAGGGAGATCGTGGCTCTCCCCCGGCCCCGGCCCGCGGCGGCCCCTGCACCCTGCACCCTGCAACTCTGCTCGGCGGGGCTGCTCCAGTGGGGGCGCAGGGGGGCGGGGGTGGTCGGCGGCTGGGTGGCTGTTCGCGCCGGGGCGGATTTTCTTCCTGTCTCGCGCGCCCTGCCTACCTTCATCTTTGCCCTTTTGCAGGCTGTTCCCGGCTGGCCGAGCTAGACTAGACTCGCTTCTTTCTGGCCGGCTTAAGACGGGAACAGTATTGGCCACGGGTGACGGTGATAAATGAGCACACGCAGCGGTGTGCGGCTCGGCGACCCTCCACTTCCAGCCCTCCGCTGGCCGAGCCTCCCGCAGGGCAGAGGCCAGCCGCCTCCCTCGCCCCTCGTGCAGACACCCCCACCCCTGTTCTCCCCAGTGCAGCCCCCCACCCCCCACCGGCTACACCTACACCCCGGTGCTCCTCGGAGTCTGTCCGGCCCCCTCCCCGGGGGTGGAGGCCACGTCCTCTGCCCTAGTCGGGGAACGGGTGGGAAGGAGGGGGCGATTCGCTTTTTGATCTCGCTGTTCTGAGGATAGGGAACCCCTCCTTTTTTTCTGCCCTCTCATCCAGTAGCTCTTGGCTACCCAGAGGTAGGTAGGGGGTTATCTGAGCGAAGGAAGACAGGAACGTGCCCTGATGTTTCTGCCCTCCCTGCTCACGGCCGCCTGTCCCCGAGCGGCCTGAGCGCAGGGTTTTGGTGCAGCGGGTCCTCCAGCTCCATCGTGCGCCCTGCAACAGGGCGCGGGCGCTCTCGCTGCCCTCGGGGACCCGCTCGGGGAGCGGCAGCGAGTGTCCCTTGTGCAGGCACACGGGTGGCTTCGAGGAGCAGAGAGGCAAAGCCCCCCTTGCCCCTCTGCACATCCTCCATCCCCTCGGGACCCGCAGGGAGCTCCTGCCACTGCCAGAAACCCAGCTCGGATGGCTCGCGAGGACGTGCGTCCACACTAACCCTGAGGCCTGCGGTTGGCCTACCAGGGTCCTGCCTCCACGGGGCTGGGGATGGTGTGGACATTTCCCCTTAAAAAAAAAGAAAAAAAAAAAAGCCTTCTCTCCCTTAAAAGACTTGCTCAGTATTTGTGGTCCCCCCCGCCCCCATCTGCTCCTTCTAGACTTTCTGTGCCTTGGACTTGCCAGCCCGAGGGGGCTCAGGTGCACGGTGGGGTCGAGCTTTGTAAGGGTCGCGCTTTAAAGGGGGCAGTGGGCGGCAGCCTTGCGAAATAAGGAATTTTAATTCCACTTCTGGCCTTCTCCTTAGCTCGGGGGACGGCAGCCAGTGGGTTGGCCGTGGTTTTCTTTTTCCTGGTGTCTGAGGAAGCTTGAAATCCAAAATGGGACCTCCAGCGATGCCGCCTTCGTGGGGCTTGGACAGTTTTCATCTTCCACGTCTCCTTTCCGTGCCCACGCCGCGAGGTGAAATAGCACGCTTCCTCGCCCCTCAGAGCCTAAGGGAGAGGGAAGAAGGGGCAGGGGTTTGGACAAGTGCCTCTGGAGAGGGTGCCGCCAGCAGCCCCTGGAACCGGGCAAAGTTAAAATGTCAGAGCCGTGGGAGACGCCGGCTTTCCGTTTTTCGAGGGTGCCGCGACGCCTCTGGACCTCAGGGGGCGCCCCCGAGCCACTGGTGGGGCTGCCACCGCCTCCTCGGGTCCGGCTCGGCCTTGTGGGTGCGGCGAGGGGGCGCGCGCGCCCGGGGCGCGAGGCTCTGGGGCTGCGGGTGCGCCCCGGGCGCAGGGAGCCAGCTGGGCTCCGCTGGGCCTTGCTGCTCCTGGGCCGCTCGGAACCCGGGGGGGGGGGGGCCCGCGTTCTCTTTGGGACCCCCTCTCCTCCCTTCTCGCCTTGCATCACCTCGCAAGCGTTTATCTGCTTGGCACGACGGATAAAGATGCTTCTGTGTTGGATCAGGGTCCTCTTTTGCGAGGTCTGAACCCCAAATCCCTTGTTATTTTGTTTCCTTTCAGAACGACCAACTTTCCAGTTGCATTTGTTCGCAGCTCTTGTTCAGGAGGACAGGGGAGCTGTAATTGGGGAGGGTTTGGGAGGTAGCCCTGCCGCGCATCTTTTCCCCAGCTGGTGGGAAACAGTGGCTTTTAGTCTCCTGACAACAGTATGGTATATGGCAAGTGTGGGAACTCGCATCTCGGTAGCGTTTCAAGTGGAGTTTCCACTTCTCGGAGCAGAAGTGTTATCAAACATGTTTTAGTGGCTAGTACATTCTTTTCCTACATCTTATGAAAAATACTCTGTTATGGGAAGATTTGTGAAACCAGGAAAATAAGAGGGACCCTATGGATCCATGAAAACAGGAAAATAAGATGGACTCTATGGATCCATGAAAACAGGAAAATAAGATGGACCCTATGGATCCCTCTACCCAGTTATAGTAATTTTGAACTTGGTCTTTTCTGTAACCTGCCACCTTCCCTAACACCTCAGTATTTTAAAGCAAATCTTATACTTAATTCATTTCAGCCTTTGGCATACCTATCTAATCGTTGGGAGTTTAAATGCCTGCAACAGGATATAAAATGCGGTACTTGAGAGGGTTAACATTTTATGTATTTTACATTTGTAAGCTATTCAGCAGAAACGTAAAAAAAAATTTTTTTTTATTGATTTCTTCTCTCTTTCCGCCCTCAGAGTGAAACCGTTCTCTTTGATTCTGATATGTTTGTACCATAATTACATTACATCTAGGAGGCTGACGTTGGAAACACTTCAGATGGATAAGCTCTGCTGTGTACTTTGGATGTGTCAGAATCAGAGTATCCGTGATTGATGTCCAGTGAATCTCCTTCTCCGCTGTCTCTTGGTGCATTTGCATGTACACGCTTATTCCTGATGGACATCCTGTATGGCCTTCTCAGAAAAATGCAAAAATAAATTCAAAAGTCAGCAATTTTACTCTTTCGGGATAGAGTGAGAAATCATGCAGGTCTCCTTCCTCCCCCCACCCCCCAACCCCCACTTGAGATGTCCTGTTTGAACACGAAGATTTGTCCAGTCTTGAAACTTGGTCCTTCTGCCACAATTGTGGAATACAGTCTTTGATGTTTCCGTCTAAAGCTGTTTCTTCTTCCAGAGTTGATGAAGTTAGAACATTAATACAAGCAGTCTTATCAGGACTTTTTAGAAATGGGAAGTTGCTGTTGCTGGAGACAGAAAGGTTAAGGAAAGGTTGGCTGAAATGAGAAAAAGAACTATTCAGTAGTGAAGCATCTCCCCTTAATTATAGACTTAATTGCATGGAGTAGAAGATTATATTGTTTACATGAAGCAGTGCAAGGACAACAAAACCAAACCAGACCCCTTTTGCATACATACATCTTTGTATTCTGAAAAATTCCCAACTTAACATAATCAGTTAAATGTTGGTGCACCGGTTGAAATGGACTTCCTTACCCTTCATGTAAGATCATCAAAAGTGCCACAAAATAGCAGTTGTTACTACGGACTCTCTTTCTACCATCTTACCCCTCCGTTGTTTTTCTGGAGACTTCTTGACCAGACGGGCAATCCGGAACACTTATATTAACCTTACCTAGGTGAAGACAGCAAATTAAATGTAGCTAGTGCTTTGTTGCTTTACCTCTTTACTTTTATGCTGTGAAAGGTGTTTTTTTTTTCTTTTTTAAATCTGAATTTCAGCATTTTGTCTAGTATGTAGAACCATGCGATGGTATTTCTAAGGTAAAGATTGTAAGATGGATGTGCATTCTGAATTGCAAGATTAAAAAAAAATATGATTAACGTTTTCATCCTGGGGCACATCTTCCATGTGCCCCATGGAAGCATAAAGCACAACTTCCAAAGTTATCTGAAGTTTTCTCAACAATTCTTGATTCTCTCTACCCCCTTCCCTCCCCATTAAGCCCTTGATGTGCTTTGGTACAGGTTGACCACTATCAGGTGATGAGTGGTAAGCACTAAAACTATGTTTTTGAATGTGTGGAAAATAAAAGGCCTGTGTGTCTAATAATATAAAGGAGGCCAAGGAAGTGTGCCCAGCTCCCACTAGAGCTTGATGTAGGCAAAGCTTGTGAGTACTGAGCAGAGGCTTTGGGAAAGAAGGAAATGTTGCCTTGAGAAGAGCCTTGTGGCAGTGGGAGTTGCTTGTGGTATTTGTCCCAGAATGAGGTTGCTTTGATACACATAAGGTCCTCAATATTTGCAGATATTGGGGACCAGGTACTTGGGGTTCTCTGCCTGAGAAATGGGAGGATAGACTGTTTTCCTTGTAAAGAAGTAAACCCAGGACTGTAGTAATGTTCTATGCACTGAAAAGATCCGAGGCACATTTGTAAGGTAAAGGGTTATCTGTTACTTTGTTTTGATTTTTTTTTGGGGGGGGGAGGGCAAGGGGGTGGAGTTGTGTTTACTAGGAATCGTAACCAAAAAAAAATCACTTCAAAAATGACATGTGTTGAGGTCCCTGGTTTAAGCGTCAGCCTTCGGCTCACGTCATGATCCCAGAGTCGTGGGATCGAGCCCCACGTTGGGTTCCTTCCTCAGCCAGGAGCCTGCCTCTCCCTCTCCCTCTGTCTGCCACTCCCCCTGTTTGAACTCTTTCTCTGTCAAATAAATAAAATCTTTAAAAAACAAACCAAGGGATCCCTGGGTGGCGCAGCGGTTTGGCGCCTGCCTTTGGCCCAGGGCGTGATCCTGGAGACCCGGGATCGAATCCCACATCGGGCTCCCGGTGCATGGAGCCTGCTTCTCCCTCTGCCTGTGTCTCTGCCTCTCTCTCTCTCTGTATCTGTCATAAATAAATAAAATATAAAAAAAAAAAATAAATAAAAAATAAAAAACAAACCAAAACCAAAAATGACATGTGTTTTAAAAAACCTTGTTTAAAAAAAATAAAATAAAATAAAAAACCTTGTTTACTTTTCCCTGCGATTCTTGGTCTCCGTGTTCCAAGACCGAGGAATTATTAAAATCTCTTTAAAAAAATAAATCTGAAAGTAAAGTAGGTAAATTTCATTTTCGGGAAAGTCTGATGATTGAAATATATGAGATGAATTTGTGGTTTGCTCCTATTCTGAAAAGGATGAGGAGGTTTATAAGAGATGGCTGTGCAAGATTGCTTGAAGTAGCTAGAGGGCTCCATGTGCCATTGTCTGTTCCTTTAGGGACACCTGTGATTGGAGGGGCCCTTTCACTGGGTATCATTTGTAGCAAAATCTTTGGTGTTCTGACAGAAAAAAATATATAATCCATGTGAGTTGGTTTGCCAGGCATATGCAGGTTCAGAGGTTTTAGGAGTATAGTGCTCGATATGCTTATTTTTAAAAACATTGTAAAAAGTGCTTTTAGGGCTACGTGGAGGAATGACAGCTGATCAGGTTGGAGATATGTGTGGTTTCTCTTTTCGAAGCCCCTCTAAATGAATTGGGAGGTGTTACTGCTGGACTGGGAGTGGGTGGTGCTTTTCATATTCAAAGAGAACTTTGGTTCTCCTGAGGCTCACTGTGCTGGTGTGTTGGCATATGGCAAGGAGAAGTCTTGTAGAAGCCTAGAACTTGTTAATAATTTTTTTTGTTTGTTCTTAAGCCAGGTAGCTATGGAGAATTGTACTGAATATATATATATATGTATGTGTATGTATGTATATATTTATAAATGTTTTATTTATTTATTCAGGAGAGACACAGAGAGAGGCAGGGACTCAGGCAGAGGGAGAAGCAGGCTCCCTGCAAGGAGCCCGATGTGGGACTTGATCCCGGATCCCGGGATCACTCCCTGAGCCGAAGGAGGGCGCTCAACCGCTGAGCCACCCAGGCGTCCCTGTACTGAATATATTGAAGTATATAAGAGTATGGTCTCTGCAGCCCCTTGCCTCTCCCATGACTAGCTGTACTGCCTTAGGCAAGTTATTTAACCTCTCTGTGCCTTTTTTTTCTCTTTCTCTGTGGAGTGGCATAGCGACAGTACCGACTCCTAAGGTCTTTGTGCAGCTTGAGCAAGAATGCGTGCTAAAGGACTGAGAACTTTGCATGGTAAACAGTAAGTGCCCAGTACATTAGCCATTTTTATTTGATGTGTATTAAAGAGATTTGGGTAGGAGTATATGGGAAGAGGAGACTGGTCCTGAAAAGGACAACTGTATGTAAAAGCAAAACCATTTTAAAGGTATTTACATAAACTTGCACAGAGGGTTTTGTACTTGGCTTTGCTGTTGCAGGTGAGGAATTATAAGGACTGGCGTGAGGGCATCCATGTAAAATTCGTGAAATGGCTAGTTTTTGAGGTTTAAAGAGAGGAGAAAGCCTCAACGTGGTCTGAGAGACCTCCTTGCTCACATTACAAAGGAGGGTCTCCACGTTCCCAACTTTAAATGGGAAAACTGTTTTCCACAGGCTTAAAAGTGCCATGTGGGTACCTGGGAGGCTCAGTGGGTTAAGTGTCTGCCTTCAGCTCAGGTCATGATCCCAGGGTGAGGGATCTGAGCCCTGCATTGGGATCTCTGCTTAGCAGGGATTCTGCTTCTTTCTCCTTCCCCCGTCCTGGTGCATATTCTCTGTCTCTCTCTCTCACTTGCTCGCTTGCTCTCAAATAAATAAATAAATAAAATCCTAAAAAAAAGGTGCCACATGAATCTCCAAGAGCCTCGTGTGGTGTTATCCTTTGTAGAAACCTGCTTGGCCCTGCACTCTGGGATGTCCATTCTTCTAAGGCCTTCTGGACTGTTGTAACCAAGGAGGATGGGTTTGCCTGTTACTGTCATTTCTGGGTTTTGATTTTATGTTGCTAATGGGAAGCAAACTGTACTATTTGGGTTTTGCTCTTACTTTGTGCTTGTATGGCACTTGGACACAGTTGCGTCCCTGTCTCCACATCTTCACGGATTCAGACCTGCAGAGCATGCAGGAGAGAGCCACACACCACACCGTGCGTAGCTTCTGCCCTCGAATCAATTTTTTTTTTTTGCAAACTGAAATCAGCATGATGGTTTTCTGGCCAAACAACAAAATGCGATTTTCAACCACTCGACTTAGCTATTTTGGGGCTGTGGCAAAGTGACACAGTTGGCTGCTAAAATCTAGCAACTAAAAAAGAAGAAATGAAAGCATAGTTCATGGAATATGTAACACTTCCATGTAAGAAAATAGGACAACTGGTCTTATTTTTGGGTCTGTGATAGTACTTTTCTAACAAGGAGAGTGAAACAGGTTTGTCGATTGATAGTGCAGTGGGTATACTTTTGAGGAATTCACACTGGTTGTATGAATCCAAGAGGTATTCGAATTCTCACACCACTGCAGCCTTGTAAACTCCATAGTACACTTAAATCAGATAAATGCATCAATTTGGAATAGTTTGGATAGAAAACACAGCCATAAACAATTTACCAAATATGAAAGCATAGGCCAGATTAGTGAGGAAATGTCATTGACTTTTCGCAAGAGTGAAGTTAGTCACGCATTGTCAAAAGGATTTATTTACAAAGTGATTGTTATTTATAAATGGTTTCTCTTTTTTTTTGTTTTTTAAATCACTTTTCCTGAAATGTTTCTGTTCAGCAAGTGTGGAAGCTAAGAGCTAGCTGTGCTCATGGCTGTGGCACCAGGTATCTGGGCTGCCTTGGGTGAATTACCCAACATCTTATGGAAGTGGAGTGGAGCTGTATTGGGGGTCTGGGAGGCCCAGATACACACGTAGCTCTTCTTTAGGAACCACTCTAGGACCCCCGAGCCCCAGGTTGAAATTGTTTTATTACAGTAGTGTTACCTTGTGCAAATGGGTCTCAGTTTTTTAATCCATAAAATGGGAACAATAGTTCTACTAACTCAGACTCACCAAGTGCTTGCCATTATCTAGGCGTTGTGCCTAAACTTTTTATGTACCTTTGATCTACCTGAAAGTAGAAACCGTGAATATCTCTACTTTAGGATGAAGTAACTAAAGCTAAAGGGAGTTGTCGCTTGTCCAAAGTGTCACTCTAGTAAGTGAGGATAGCTAGAATGTGTCTCTCCGGTCATCTCTCAGGACAGTTGTGAATTTGTTGCTATTTGTTTGGAAACCGTTTTTTCTAATTACATAGGAAGGCCAGTTAAGAGACAGACCCAGCCTTGTGTATTTTGCCCTACTACTTTTCCCATATAAGCGAGGACCATAAACACTGGTTGAAGTAAAGGTATCTTCCTGCATTTGCCACAAATAAATAAGGAAATAATGCAATTAGTATAGGACTTCATTTGGTTGCATTGAAGGGATGACCTTTCAGCAAATTACCTTAGCTTCTCAGTAAGGTGATAATAGCTATGGACAGAGTGAGTTTGTTGGTGGTAGGTTTTTTTTGACTCCTCTTCAGAATGATCTAATGTAGTCTGGAATTTGAGAAGTTTTGTTTGGGGCATCAAATATAGTTATAATACTGTGGTCTTTTTTTTTTTACTTTTTTTTTTACTGTGGTCTTATTATTCTCCCATATATCATTTAAGTGTGGGCCACAGGTTCTGGAGCTCAGCTTTCGTGGTTGTGCCCTTTTTTGACTGCAGGAAAATGTCCGAGGGAGTTGAACCTGGTGGCGAGAGATGGTTTAGGTTCTGGATTTTTCCTCTGCAGTTTACTTATTTAAAAAAATTTTTTTAAAAAATATTTTATTTATTTATTCATGAGAGACAGAGTCAGGGACTCCAGCAGAAGGAGAAGCAGACTCCCTGTGGGGAGCCTGATGTAGGACTCGATCCTAGGACCCTGGGATCACACCCTGAGCCAAAAGCAGACGCTCAACCACTGAGCCACCCAGGCTTCCCTCCTCTGCAGTTTAGAACTAGCCATGGAAGCCAGCCAAGGCAGCTATGGAATATAGCCAAGACCCTCCATTTCTTTGTTTTTTCGTCCCCCCCCCCGCCCCTTAACTAAATGGCTTCTGAGATTGGTCTGGAATTTTAGGGATCATTGATACCAGGCTGGGCACTTTGGGAAGTTGTGGCCTTGCTGCAGTATGCAAGTCAAATGCTCACTGCATATTATTGTGATTTCTGAGGTGTACTTCTTGTTAACTTTCCTCTGAGAGCTTGCTTCCTAAGGCTCTGTCCATGAACTCTTTGATTATGTTGCTAACCTTGAGACAGACTATCCCGAGGGAGTAGCAAACAAGGTGGTGAGTGGATCTTGGTTAATGGAATGCCTGTGAGCAATTTTTTTTTTGTTTTTAAACATTAAACCTTATTTCTCCAGGAGTCCAGATAAAAAATGGAGGCTTGTTCATATCAGTGAAGTTATGTATAGCCTTTAAAGCTAACGTGATTTGTGATTGGAGTAGAGGACGGGATTCTTTGTCTAAAAAGAGAATGCAAAGCTAGTTCTGGCTCTTACTGTGGAAAAGAGACAAGAAGATAGGACAGTCATTTGGGTTATCTGGAATTTCGCAGGGAGCATCTGGTCATACTATTTTGGCCATACTGTGTTGAAAAGAAAAAAATGAAATGACAAATTGGGGCATTTTGCATTCATGCTATGAACAAGTATATCCTGAGAAGTTACAGTGTGCCAGGCACTGTACTAGGTACTGAGTGGTGGAGGGGGGAGTGGCGGGGGCCGGTGGTGACAAAACTCCTATCCTCCTGGTGGCTCCCCATAGAAGTCTGGGTTAACTCCTGAAAAATGGGAAGGTATTGCAACCTAGGTCTGTGCCCTTGCTTGGCAACAGCAGTAAGGCTGCATTCAATAGTGGCTGCCCCCTGAGATGGGGCACTCACCTGGCCCGCAGAGGTTATTTACAGTACTCCTCTGGTCCCTGGAGCTGTTTGCCATCTGTGTGTAGGTTTCTAAGTTTCTGCCTGAGGGAAAGACTTTTTTTTTTTTTTTTTTTTTTTTTTTGCTACTGCTTGTTTGAGGTATTATCTGGACTGGTTGTGTGTATATGTGTATGCGTATGTGCTACTGCAAGGACGACCATCACTAGCTGACACAGTGACTTCATTCCTATCAGTCTGGCCCATGAAAGCTGGAGCTGGTTGTCTCCTTGTTTGCTCTGTAAATGGCCTGCTGCTTGGATATTTCACAGGAACGTGGTGCCTTCTATTGCTGATCTAAATTGCTGTTGACTTGTTCAATTAAAAAAAAAAAGTTGTTTTAAAAAATGTTGCTTGATTTAAGAACTAGCTCTCTCAATCACTTTCTTGTTACCAAACAATCCAGGAAGGGGATGATGGTGGCGGAGGGTGAGGCTGGTAAAAGAGGATAGTGACCAATATAGAAGGATCTGAGTACATTAATACTGCAGATGTCATTTTAGTGGGTCCCTTGCCAGATATTTTAATCTTTTTCACATAACATCCCTTAGCCATTAATTTTCCTATGATACCCATGCGTGGATTAATGTATGATAGAAATATCCTATCTTAATTTTTCCAACAATAACCTATGAGAGAACTTGAACTTTGAATTAAGTAGAGTGGACAGCTTTTGGCATAGACGAATGGAGGATTTGCGGAGTGATTCCTTCACCTTCATTCCAGCACACGTTCTTCAAGCAGCAATTATAATATAATATACGGTATATTCACATGCATTCCTCATGTATGATTTAGAGCCAGAGTAGATTGTTTACTCTTTGAGGCCAAGATGTCATTCCTTCTTTCGTCTGCTGTCTTCAATATCTAGGTGGTGGTAGTCCTATTTGAGGACTGATAAAATACATGCTCCCTAAAACATTTAAAAAAAGCACATTTTACAAGTCATTGATACCATTCTATGTCGTTTCCAGAAGTCTCACATTTGTATATTGTATTCTCATTGGAGTTATGAACTCCAAGGTTAACATCTTCCTTAAGAGAATTCAGAGTGAAAAAAAAAAAAAAAGAGAATTCAGAGTGTATATGTTGTCAAGGTGTTTGAAGTCCATCTTTTAAAGAGAGAGAAGCTAAATTTGTACTTTCTGTTACTGGTCACCAAGATACCTTTCTAGAAACAAAATCTATTCTAATTGAGTCAAATGTCTTAAGGGGTAGCAGGGTTATGTTTTGATGATCACAAACTTTTCCTTTTTTCCTCTCTGTGGAATAATAGGCTATATTCTGTGAACTGCTGTTCATTTACATCATTAGTACCCTTGGATTTAGGGTTGATTCAGAAGGAAATAGGCATCCTCATTGCTGCTGTGGTAGTGACATGATGTATCTAGAGGGCAGCAGAGCTTGCTGGAGCTGACCAAAGAGCCTGAAGATAAATGTTGATCTATTGCCTCGTAATGGCTTTGGCCAGGCTGGTCCAGGAAAAGGCCTTGCCTGAACTGATGCTTTTTGCTTGTGTGACAACCAATGTTGACCACCGTGTCGAGTGACCTTGATGAGATAGATATTCGTTGGTACAGCATGGTGATTCCAAATGTGCTTAGACAGAAGCTAAGTTTTATAGAACATATTGCTAGTCGATGCCCACCCTATTTTATTCTTCTTCCATCCGTTTGTTTTCTCTTCCATGTGTGCAAAGGCCATGTGGAGGGTGAGGACAATCACTTGACAGTTTGAGGCATCAGCCCCTCACATTCTCAACTGATCAGCTTGTACAGAAGCTGCTGAAATTATTTCATGTGATAGAGGGTGGATGAACTCTGGCATTAGAGTTCTTTCTGAAGACTTTTTAGGATGTGTTTTTAAAAAGAGAAGGCTTCTCAGTAACTGAGGTAAAGGGGACTGCTGGTTCTTGAGGTTTCCGCCTGTACTCAGATGCCAAGTGGAAAAAAAAATTGATTTCTGGAGAATGTGGGGCGGAGGGGGATTGTAAGCACTGTGACCAGAGAAACGAAGGAGTCTACGGAAATAATTATTTTATTTTATTTATTTATTCATGAGAGACACAGAGAGAGGCAGAGACACTGGCAGAGCAAGAAGCAGGCTCCATGCAGGGAGCCTGACTTGGGACTCCATCCTGGGGTTCCAGGATCACACCTTGGCCAAAGGCAGGTGCTAAACCGCTGAGCCACCCAGGGATTCCTGGAAATAATTCTTTTTTTTTTTTTTTTTTTTAAGATTTTATTTATTCATGAGAGACACAGAGAGAGAAAGAGGCAGAGACACAGGCAGAGGGAGAAGCAGGCTCCCCCGACATGGGACTCGATCCTTGGTCTCCAGGATCACGCTCTGGGCTGAAGGCGGCGCTAAACCGCTGAGCCACCCGGGCTGCCCCTGGTAATAATTCTTAATGCGCCTGGGGACCTATAACAATTTTGAGGAAATGAGACAGGTGGATTCTGGTGAAACAGGCCACTGGCGAGTGCGTGGTTTTCAAATTGCGCAGGTCTGTCCATCAACTTATGTAACTGGCCCAGCTTAGCAAATCCTAGCTTTGTGTTTTACTTACTTGGTCCAGTGACTTAAATTAGTTTCCTCATCTATAAAATAAATGAGAGTGTGGCCATCAGGAACATTTTCTATTGACAGAGATTTACCAAAGATGGCTATTAGGTTTCAATTTGCCCTGTATGCCTCCGGCTTGACAGAGCAGGTTTGCAGTTACCCTGGGTATCTCATTACTGAAATGATCTGTGTGAGGAGGAGGTGCATATATCTGTTACTGGGGGGCCCGTTCTTGTGCACCTTGGGTGACTCTGTGAAAGTCAATAGGATGTATGTGTTCATGTGTATTTATCTCCTTCTTGCCCCTGTGTTATTCTGCAGTTTTTCTCTACGGGGATTGGAAATTGGCTTTTGAGGTGAAGGTCCTCATGGCCTTAGCCTTGACAGACATTGCTAAGTGATCACAGACCTCTTTCCTGCTAACACCTGAACTGGGTCTTGAAATTTTTGCCAAGAGTTGGCCCGGGAGAGGACTTTTGTGCCTTCGCTCTGCTATTCTGAGACATTTAGTGGCCTTAGAAAATAGCATAAGGAGAGATGCCTGGGTGGCTCAGGTGGTTTAGTGTCTGCCTTTGGCTCAGGGCGTGATCTTGGGGTCTTGGGATTGAGTCCTGCATCAGGCTCCCCGCAGGGAGCCTGCTTCTCCCTCTGCCTATGTCTCTGCCTCTCTCTCTCTCTATGTCTCTCATGAGTAAATAAATAAAATCTTAAAAAAAGAAAAGAAAGAAAATAGCATAAGGAAAAGCATTTCCAAGGGGCCTTTATATTCTTGCTGCCATAAGGTCAATTTTTAGGCCATGGAGCTATTTTGAAATTGACCTGAAAGAGCAGGTATCAATAGCAAGCCTCATGTGCAAAGGTTTCCTGATCCATGACATTGATTTTGGCTCATATTTGACACATTCATTTCATTTATTCAGGGGGAAAAAAAAAATCCAACCTCTTGATGATGGTTACATCATATTCTAATTGGTGAGCTTTACTGACGAAGGTTTAGGGACCTAAAATTAGTTGCTTATTTTTCCTTTCTTCAAAGCCCAGAGGTTTTGCATCAGATTAGGACTCCTGTAGGACTGTTTGTATTCCAAAGTGACACCTTTCTGAATTCTTAGCTATTTAAGTAAGTGTTAAGTATGGGCTTGGTGACAGCAGTCTTTAAAACTGTGACTGACTAAACGGATTTTTCCCCATGTTGTTTATATCTGGTAAAGTGTCTTGTGTTTACTCTGAATAAATTCATTGTTACCTTTAGGTAGCTTGTTTCTCAAAATTTGAGTGGTCCCCTGATCAGTGTTATTTTTGCTACCAAAATTGGAGAGCAGAGATAAAAGGTGAAAGGAATTCTTCTGTGAAGCTGACGTGAGATAACTTTTTTGGTAATACACCAAATACCTGGATGATGTCAAGCAATCCCACATTTGTTCCTTGGATATGAATTTTTCCCTCTCCAGGTCTCCTCTGTTTGATATAGTAGCCACTAGCCACACATTACATTTTAAGTGTAAAATGCACACTGAGTTTCAAAGACATATGGAAGAAGTATGTGAAAGAGCTCATTAAAATTTTACATTGATTGTCGATTGAAATGATAATATTTTCAATATATTGGGTTAAGTGGAATATATTATTAAAATTTATATCGCCTGTTTCTTTTTACTGTTTCACGTGATGTGACTACCATAAAACTTAAAATTACATATGTGGCTCACATTCCTGGCTTGTATTGTAATTTTATCTGGTAGTATTGTTTGAGAATGCTCTTTCCTGCCTTATCTCGCCCCCATCTGGGGCCCCCTGTGTGACAACGATCACCTCTCTTCCAATTCTGTACCTCTTTAACACGTAGGGCCAGGAGACTCCTGTCATTGGTGGAAGGGCTTGCCTCCTGGAAGATGCTGTTGCTAGCAGACACTAGTCTGGGTATCAGGATAGAGAGTTGAGGTCATTTAGTTGTGTGGGCGTCTCTGCCCACCTGTGAAATGGGGTAACAATCACTGCTCAGTGAGGTTGTTGAAGAATTTAATGAGAAAAGCCGTGTAAGGCAGTTGACACAGACCTGACAAAGGAAGCACTTGAAAATAATAACCATTATTGTTATTTTTACTAGCTCCTGAGTGGGCATTTGGCAGAGTTCTTGATCTCTCCTTCTTCTGGTTCCAGTTGGTGTGATGTATTATGAGATCTGTAGAGGGTGGCAGGCCAGGCTGCATGCTTTTGAACTGCCAGCCTCTGCTACGTTGGACATCCTGGACAGTGTAGAAGACCGGGAGCATTCTGACTGAGCTCGGGCTCAGCAATTTGAAAGGCAGAAGGGATCTTAGAGATCTTGAGACATTGTAAGTTGCTCGTGGAAGCTTGCTACCAAGAGTCCGAATCCATCCCAGTGCCCGTCCCCTCCTGCCTTGTGGGAGGAGGCTGCAGAACCTCTCTTCATGTAGCACCTTAGGCCCTTGCATTTGTTCTCCTGTCTTTTTGGTTTTACTTTGGGCCAAGTTCTCATTTCTAGTTAAAAGCCAAGTTCATACCAGATCCAAGCCCTTGGACTTCGGGTTATGACCAGTGGTCCAGGCATTAACAACAGTGCGATTTTAGAGCTGTCCGTAACCCTGTGAAGATGTTTGGTTGCTTTCTCTAACAGAATTTGAAACTAGGAATCTCTTCCAAGCAGAGTAAATATTCTGGACTCGCCAACTTGCTGCTTAATTATGAAGTGGAAGATGGGGAAAATGGGAGAGACGAACACATTTTTTGTTGGATGGCCCGGGTCCACCTAGAAGGGTTTCCAGCCTTGGGTCCTCTGTGTCAGTGCACATCAGCAGGTCAAGAACTTGGGCAGGGGTGACGATGCTGGAAGGAAATGGCTAGTTGGGCTAGGAAGACCCATCCCTCCCTATTTAATTGTTTTCAGGTTCTGGATGGGAATACTTCCTTCTCAGGGAATGTTTGGCAGAATGGACACATGCCCTTTGTTTGGTGCAGGTGATAAGAATCTGGGTTTCAGTTGTAAGTTCCTTTACGAGGGATAAACAAGGATGTTGAAGTCTTCAAGTTAGGGTGTCGAAGGAGCACTAGGGGGTCCTCAGGCCTCACCTTGAGTCTCTGGTGGGAACCCACAGGAGGGGTGGTGTGAGCAACCGTGCACGCCCACGTGGGAAGGGGGAGAAATGGAGTTCTCTGAGGACTTCCCTGTTCTCTTTGGCATAGCCAGATTTCAGAGTGGTTCGTAAAGGAAAGTTGCCCTCCAGACCTTTCTGTCTGCATAGGGTTCCAGTGTTTCTGTTGCCAGATTATCAGGGCACCTCCCTTTTCAGGTTTCGTGTGATCACCTGTGTCTGTGGCTGCTGCCAGCTGCCTCCCTCCTGGCCCTTGACTAGGTCTGGGAGTTTTATAATCTTGAGTAATGTTTTCTGCTTTAAGCCCTGATTTCTAGGAAGAAGACCTCCCTCCCGAGCCATTCTTGCAGGGGAGGGTGAGGGTATCCAGAAATTTGGCTAGTACTCCTTCTCTATGCTAGGGGCCAGACACACACCCTATTTGAAATCTGTGTATTTCCCAGGTGTGCAAATAGAAATTTTGCTTAGTTAAGAAACTTGCCCAGCATCTGATATATTTGAAAGTAGGGATCTACTTAGGTCTACCCTGTCTCTGACTCCAGAGCCAGAAATCCTTCTCTTAACAACACGGTGCTGCTATTAATAGATAATTGGCTTTGCACGTCTTGTAAATTGCACTCGCTGGTGTGAACTCCGGGTTCATTCTGAAAAGGCAGAAGGCCAGGTGAGCAAGGACTGCAGGCTAACTTGCATAGATGTCTTAATTCTTTCGCACTTGGCCAACGTCAGGCTTACATGGAAGAGGGTCGAGTCTCTGTGTGTATTCTGACTTCTAACTAATGGTGATGAAATGCTAGAATGCATTTTAAACCAATAAATGATATGTATGTTAATAAAAATAAGGAAAAAAGCCTCACTGGGTAAGTGTGTTTTATTCCCGTGGCCAAGAATAAAGTCAAAGGACTTAAAGATTATTATTTTCTTTTGGCTATAGAAACCTTTCAGGAGCTCTTGGTAAATTACCTTGGATAACAGGGTATAATTATACCTTTCATCCACAGAAGGCATGTTTGCAAGGTACTGTGTGATTTGTACAGGTTTCCGGAGGTTTCCAAGTAGCTCCAGAGAAGTAATGTCTTTGATGGAGGGAAAATATTTCTGTTTCCTTTTTTGCTATCTTAGTCTCACAGCATAGCCAGGACACGTTCTCACTCTGACTTTTATAAGGCTCTGGGGCTCAATCCACTCAGGTATTTTTAACAATATTTTAGGCATCATCCGCAGTCAAGAAAGCAACCAGGTTATTGGGGAAGCATTTTTAACTTTCTTGATGGTGGATACTTCTAAAGGCAGAATTGGTAGACACTCTTTGAATAATGAACCCACCTCACTGAGTTCTGTTAGTTCTTTCCTGGAGGAGCTGTTGTAAATCTAAAGCCATCAATTCCCTGGGAGAAAGTTGCCAAGGTTTGTTTTCTTCTTTCTTTCTTGCCACACCTGTTAATTAGTTCCAGACACTAGCTAATCAGATGGCAAGCTCAAAAGCTCAAGGGTGAGAATCAAGGTCAAATCAGTTGTCTTTTCTCCCTACAACTGAAGCCCTGCTTTTAACAGAAAGGGTTTGCAAGAATATTTTCCCTCTGTCTCCAAACTGTGTTTGAGTCATTTATGAGTATAGCCTGCACATAGCTGTGGGGCTCTTTGTCTCCTGTGATATTAAATTTGTGCTCACTGATTTGAAAGTCTGGGGCTACAAGAATGTAGAGGGACAAAGAGTAAGTGAGAGAACCTAGAGTGGCTGCTTCATCTTGGCAGTTGCTATATCCTTAAGTCTTTTGGCCAGAAATGCTAAATATGTGAATAAATATGTAGAGATATATTTATATAGCATATAAATGATACAAATTACAAGGATAGCAACATCAGTGGCCAAAGTGGTAAGTTGTTTTCAATACATTATTTCTCTCTTGGCATGACTCTTGAGATAGATATTGCTTCCTTAGGGGCTTATGGAGTTGATGAGAAATTGAACAGGTTAGCCAGGGTAGTGAAG
This sequence comes from Canis lupus familiaris, assembly GCF_011100685.1. Taxonomy (NCBI): domain Eukaryota; kingdom Metazoa; phylum Chordata; class Mammalia; order Carnivora; family Canidae; genus Canis; species Canis lupus. Next base: position 29,640,290 of record NC_049241.1, on the reverse strand, counting down.
GCAGCTAGAAGGTAGTGTAATTTGAACCCAGGGAGCCTTTGCCTGTGTTTGACAAGAGTGGGATCATTGTTGAATTTAAGCATACACTCTTGTGTCTTTTGGGATGCTGGGAAGGGCAGGCTGGCCAGGTTCACTGTGGGGTGAAGCTGTTGACTTCTGGACTTTATAGAAATGAATGCCTGAACGGTCCAGTGGGATGTCATGTTTTGTACCTATGAAGGGAGGGCACCTTCTCTTTTCCTTGCATTATTGCAAGGAAAGTAATTGATTCAAATAAAATAATAGTGGAAACTCCTTGTGTGTAGCACTTTGTTTTGTGGTGGGGGTGTTCTAAAGTGTGCAAATTGGGGAAGTAAGGTAAAGACCCATAGAAAAGTTTGCCTAGCTGTTTGGGGCTGAGGATATGATAAAATGGTAAAATCCTGATTCAGTCTCTAAGTGTTCAGGAGCAAGAGAGATGAGAAAGATAACCTTCCTGGGAAGAGGTGCCCTATAAGCCTGTGAAAGCCTGGCTGATACTTTATATGTGCACATGAAGTAGGGGGAGCCAGTGAACAGAGCAGTGATGATCCTATTAAGGTGGGTTGACTAGTGGGTAAATGGATGTATTCCAAGAGCAGAGTCAAGCCATTCTAGGATGTGGACCCATGTCTACCTTTACCTTACCTGCTTCCTCATGGCATAAAGCCGTTAGTCACTGTCTGCTTGTGGATAGATACTGCAGAGGTGTGAGAAGCATGGGAGCCAATGTTGGATGCATTGACTGGCCCCTGAATGCCAGGTTGAGGCATTTAGACTTGATCGTGGAGACTGTACAATTGCATATGGGGAGACTTTCTCACAGTGGTCTTGTAAACTTGAGACTGTAGTGTGTTCTTGTTTTGTCATGGGCTAGATTTGTGTCTCTTCCCCAGTTTACTCATCCATAAGATGGGATAATGGTTAAAATCACATAAAGTTAGAATTTAGTGAGAATGTAAATAAGGCACTGTCCCCTGCAAGACAGCTATGGTAATTATTATTATAGCACTCTGGATTTTTGCCTGCCCACCATCCACCCCCTTACGCTTTTTTACTATTAGCATCCTGGCTACTCTTGGGGTATTGATCCATCTAGGACCTTTTGCTGATCAGGGGGCTCCATCAATCTCTCTTTGAGGGTGGCACAAAACCCAGGTGAAGCTGGTCATGGTCTGACCTTTTCTCCCTGGAAGTGGAGGATTAAGTCAAGTGACACATGAATACTGACATCTCTCCTCATTCCTGCTGTCTCAATCCCCAGAGCTCCTCTGACCCTTGCCCTTTCAGAAGCTGGATTGTTTGGCTGTTGATTAGGATTCTTTGAGATGTCCCCAATCCTTTCAATACATTCTTTTTCTGCCTATGTTAACCAAAAGTTGATGTCGGCCATTTTCAAAGGGCACCAGTATCAGCTGGAAATACATAAAACGGTTGGTCACCAGGTGTATTGAGAATGACAGGAACGGGCTCCCCTGCCTGCCTGCAATGGTTCTTTAATATAACAGTTTCATTCCTCCGTTTGGTTTTTCGAGTTCATTCATTTTGAGCTTTTTATCTCCAGGAATGCGAAGAGTTTTATTTTGGTGCTAGGGACAGCTTCTCTTGAGGAGACATGCTGATAACACTTAGCCGTAACTGCTTTTCTTGATTTTATTTGTAAATGAGAATCCTAAGGATCTGTAAGGAAACGAGCAAAACTTAATTGAACAACATTTAGAGACGGAATTAAAAAAAATAATAAAAAGAGTCCATAATGGTAAGAGGCCCTGGAGGATGAGATTAATGCAGAGCTGTGAGTCTGGGTGTGTGTTTTGCCCACATCTCACCCTGTCTATCATGTTTTAACTGCTGCTTAGACCAGAGGTCAGCAGAGTGTCTGATGGCCTCCAGAGCTCTCTCTTATCATATCTTGTCCCTGCTAACAGTTTTCTGTGCTGGCATTATTGGACAGCAAATGTTCCAACCTAAATTAAAATCAATAAGACGCAATTTCATTTTGTTTTTAACTACGGAGACCAGCGCTTCCAGCAGAGCACCGTACTTTCAAGTAAAGTTCAGTTTTGTTTTGTTTTGTTTTCTTCTTTCTGGCTGGGGCCCCAAACTCATTAATTTTTCAGCGTAAGACATTAATTTTTCAGCGTAAGACATTACCGATGTTACCCTGCTTTGATACAGGTCTTGTCATCATCCTCTGTTTTACAACTGGGATCGTTGGCATCTGAGTTGCATTTGTGTTTTGTCGGTAGGTCCTTGGCAGTGAAAGAGCTGTTGGGTTTGTCCAGCTGTCACAGGAGAGGTAGTTAGAAATGCAGGACCTCAGCGCTGCCCCAGACTGATGGAGCTCCAATTTACTCTCCAGCAACCAACACCCCCCCCCCGCTCCCCCCGCCTCTGCTCAATGATTTCCAGCACCTTTGGAGTTTGAAGACTGGTCTCTGAGTCTGAATGGGAATGTTACTTTAATCTCCTTGGTTTTTGTAATGTTTCCTATTGAAGTGTAACAGATGTTCATTGTTGAAAATAGGGGAATTCATAAAAGCACACAGAGGAGAATATACCCATCTGTAACCCCAACACCCAGTCATAACTGATGACTGACCATTAAGTCATTGGCCTGTGCCCTTTTGGTGGGTTGTTGAAGCATTAAGAAAAAAAGCAATATTAGAATCATATCGTGAAAGATACTAAAACCTCTTTTCTTCAGTGTAAAGCTTAATTCTTGGAAGAGGAAAGATGATCCAAGATCTCCTTCCGTAAGTGACAGAAGACTCTTAGAGACCTTCTTTTCTCCCAACCCTGTGTCATTTGTTAGGGACCTACTATGTGCCAGGTACTGCTCCCTGCCTGTAGGACCCTTAAATCATAACCACAGAACATGAAAATTGAGACCCTCACTGGGCTTTTGCATTTTCTGGGTGCATTTTCAGCATGCATTTTCTGGGTGGTTGAGACAAAGGAAAATAATTTGCCTTGCTTTTTATGGAATTTCCTTCCTATTTATTTATTATTTATTTTTCCTTTGCTTTGCTAATACGGATTTGGAATTAATTGCTCCTTTAATTGCTTCCATTAGGTGGTAGATTCCTCTGATTGAGCAGACCTTTCTGTCTGAAAATATCTCAGATTTGAAACTTAAGGTCGGGGAGGACAACTTCATTGGTGGGGGAAGAAAAGGTGGTTGTCTTGGCAGCAGAAGCTTGCTAATTACCCTGCCAGTTGTAATATCTATTTATGATGGAGGCACTGGGGACCCAATTAGCAGGTCATTTTCATGTAAGGGTTTTGGGATCGGACTGTGGTGTGTGAAGATGATACGGCAATCAGCAAGCACCTTCTCAATGCAGGGGCATCGGGGATGGGTTTAGGTCTTGTCGCCTGCTATTGCCACAGCTCATGGATAGGAAACTAAAACTCTGCTGTTCTCTCCATTCATTGGAATCAGCAGTTTCTAACTTCTTGTCTGCAGGGCCAACAGCATTAAAAAGTTGCTACTCTTAAGAGAGGCTAGCTTCCCAGGAAGGAACTGGCCATGGTGATGAGGCCAGGAGGGTGGTAAGAATCAGCGACCTAGGAACACAGGGATGGGAGGAGAGGTTGTGGGATCATCTCTGTGGTCTGGATTTGCCATTTCTTTTTTTTTGGGGGGGGGGGCGTGGGGAGGGCGGTAGAGGGCATGGAGGAGGTATCTTCTTTTCCTGGACAGGATCTACTTGGATTCTTTCACTAGTGTTGATATGAAAAGACAGGGCATCAAGAGACACACTAGACAACCTTTTTATACCCCTGTTTATTCCTTATCATTTATAGGGCTAAGTATCACCTTGCTAGGTCTTCATCCAGGTATGTCTTCCTGCTTCTATTCCTGTGATACTTGGTATGTGCCAAGAGCAGAGAGGTTGCTTGTGAGCAGGCCACTAAGAGGGTCACTGCTAGGGGGGCTGGGGAGTATTTTGCTTCTTTTTTCCTTCACCCAGGGCAGAAATTCAGGTCCTATGGTAACATCAGAAACCATCTTGATATTATATAAGCATAAGACAATCATTAACAGCAGAAAATTAACACAGAGACGGTTCTATTATCTAATCTATTGACCTCATTCAAATTCAGTCCATTATCCTACTAATGACCTTTATAGGCAAACAACACATTTTAAGTTTATTTTTTTAACTTTTTCCCAGTTCAGGATCTATATGGTTGTCCTGTTTCTGTAGCCTTCTTAAATCTGAAACTTTCTTTGTGTTTCATGAGCTTGCCCGTTGAAGAGTATAGGCCACTTATTTTGTAAAATCTCTCTTACACTGCTTTTGTGTGATGTTTACTCATAACTAGATTCCTGTTGTTATTTGTTCTCTATTGCAGCTGGCTACCTGGTTTTCGAGAAGAAACATGTGGAACTTGCCTCAGCTCCTCTCCATCCCCCGACCCATCCCTCGTCCCAGCTTCATGCCTCAACTCTTTTTGATTTGATACCCTTACTAGGGCAGAAAGTTTTGAACATATACTCCTAATATACATATTTCTCTAAATTATAGGTTATATTAGCCTGGGCTGCTTTAACAAAATATCACAGAATATGTGGCATAAACAACAGAAAATTATTTCTCATAGTTTTGGAAGCTAGGAAGTCCAAGCTAGGAAGAGGTGCTGGCTGATGTGGTTCTTGAGTAGGATTCTCTTCCTGGCTAGCAGACGGTCATCTTCTTGCTGTGTGAACATGGCAGAGAGAAAGCACACACGTGAGAGAGCTTTCTTTTTTTTTTTTTAAGATAATTTATTTATTTGAGAAAGAGAGAGAGAGAGAAAGCAAGAGGGAGGCAGAGGGAGAGGGAGAAGCAGGCTCCCGCTGAGCAGAGAGCCTGATGTGGGACTCCATCTCAAGACCCTGAAATCACGACTTGACCCGAAGGCAGATGACTGAGCTACCCAGGTGCCCCGAGAGAGCTGTCTTTTGTTTCTTCTAATAGGGGCACTAATCCATCACAGATGTTCCACCTCCACGACCTAATTACCTACCAAAATGCCCCACCTCCAAATACTATTACATTGCAGGTTCGACCTTCAACATATGAATTTTGGAGAACAGAATTCATTCCGTAGCATAGATGTACTATTACACTGACGTTATGTATCATAAAACGTTCCCAAAATACAAATTCTGAGGGATAAATGAATATATATGTATTTATATATATACACACATATATATTCTCATACATACACATGTATATGAATGCACAGATATTCTCTTGTTTTCCTTCAAGTAGCCCAGTGTTGGAGATTCCTGCAAACAGCAGCTAGGGTCAGCTCTCTCAATAGGGAGGAAAAATTAGTTGCATGATAGGTTGGGATTTCTTGGTCTCTCTAGGTTGTAGGATTTCCTCTGACACAGTGGTCAGCACACCATATAGCAAGGGACCAAATCTGACCCTACTGTCTGTCTCTGTACAGCCGGTGAATGTAAGAATGTTTTACATTATGGGGCCCTTGGGTGGCTCAGTCGGTCAGGTGTCCCACTTTTGATATCAGCTCATGTCATGATCTCAGGTCATGAGATTGAGCCCTGTATTGGATTCTGTGCTGGGTGAGGAGCCTGCTTGAGATTCTCTCTCTCTCTCTCTCTCTCCCTCCCCTCCCATCTCTCCCCCTGCTCATGCTTTGTCTCTCCTTCTCTTAAATAAATAAATAGGATATTTTAAGAAAAAAGATTGTTTTACATTATTAAATTGTTGAAAAGATTTAAAAAAATAGTTACTGAAGTTAGGTGAAAGTCCTGTCTTTCGAATTTAAGCTCCACAAATACAAAGTTTTTTTTTTTTTTTTTAAGATTTTATTTATTTATTCACTATAGACACACACACACAGAGAGGCAGAGATACAGGCAGAGGGAGAAGCAGACTCCATGCCAGGAGCCCAACGTGGGACTCGATCCCAGGACTCCAGGATCACGCCCTGGATCCTGCCAAAGGCAGGCGCCAAACCACTGGGCCACTCAGGGATCCCCCCACAAATACAAAGTTTTTTTTTTTTTTCAAATACAAAGTTTTATTGGAACACAGCTACACTCCGTTTTTTACAAGCAGCAGAGCACTGTATGACCTACATGCCCAAGCTACTTATTATATGGCCTGTTAAAGAAAAAGTTTGCCACCTTCTCCACTCTGACATGTTATTAACGAAACTACCACTTGCTAACTGATATGTGCCAAGTCTTGAACTTAGAGCCATGCATGTATTAAGCTTTATCACAGTCCCGTGAAGTAGGAATCTGCTAATATATCTTTCTAAAATACTGTCTCCATCCTCAAATGAGAAACTTCGATGCTCCCAGGGAGAAAAATGTGCCCCACATTACATACCTGGTAAGTGAAGGGGCTGGAATTTTGAAAGCAGCTCTTCTGCATCTTGGCTTTTGATAGTTCAGGGTCATTCTGGACTTGAGAAGTCAGGTGGTTGCTGGGGTGGTTGGGGGGTCAGTGTGGGCAGTCCAGCCATTAGATGGGTATGTATGATTAGGTGAGCCTGCCCATTGCTGTGTGTTTGGCATACTGGGCATCTGGTGACTGCTTAGTAAAGGGTTGAAGGATGGATAGATAGATGAATAGACGATGCTTAAACCCAGCCTGGAAAATGAAAGTGGAATATAGGAGGTGTGGTCAGGTCAATCCATTAGGCCAGATTTATTGAAAATGGCCCCTTCAAGCTGGGTTAGAGCAAGAGTCCAGTGGCCTTAGGAAATCTAGGCAAGACACTCAGGAGAGTTGGGAATAAGAGATGAGGCTAAAAGCCATGAAAGTGTCAGACCGGAGGTGTCCCAAGTACCTGGTGAGGGTCCCTTTGGGTGGCACAGGGCTTTGGGAATGCTTAGACTTTGTCTCTGTGTCCCATGGACGTGTGCCTTCTTAGGAGGATATCTCTATTTCTGATAGAGATGATGGGCCTGAAGCAAGGTGTCACCTACTATTGAGGTAGACATCCCTGGCATTAGTTTTTTCTTCAATTAAATTGCATATCATAGATGCCTATATTTTTTTTCATAGAACATTTCAGCTAAAGCTTAAATCTGTTGGCTACTCCTCATTCTGCCTCCCCAGAGTGTGAAGCTATTTTCATAGATTTACATATATATTTATACAAATACATAGATTATTTTAACACAAACAATATACTGTATCATCTACTGCCTTTTTTCATCACCATAGTCCTTTTACTTGCCATGTAGCGTTCCATCTTTAAGACTCTGCTGCGGAGGGTGGTAGCTTTTCCAGCTGATGATCATTAGTTGCTTCACAGAGAATAAACCTTTATATGCACCTCCTGGTGCACATTTGCCAGTATTTGTTTAGGTCAATACAGACAATTAGAGCTGTTAGGTCATAGCTAAGATCTGTGCTCCCTCTGGCCCTGGACACCTGAGGGTATGGGTCACTGAGCCTTGATACTTACATATATTCTTCCTTTCCCTTTCCCTTTCCCTTTCCCTTTCCCTTTCCCTTTCCCTTTCCCTTTCCCTTTTCTTTCTTCTCTCTTTGAGGTTGAGAGGGTAGGGGGATGAGCTTGCTGTGACATTTGCAGGACAGGTGTCCACGAATTCAAGGATGTCCCACGTATTTGTCACAGGCCCCACAGGGGGTTTTCTCCCCTTGGTTTGTTGTGGAGTGACAGAAAGGGTGTGTCAGATTTTCCAGGGCATCCTCGCCTTATTGCTAAACTGTCTGAGAAGGGGCCCAGAGGTATGTGAAACCTATCTGGTGACAGGGCAGGAGGAAGCTGTGAGCAGTACAGGGGGATCTAGGGAGAACCCCTGATGATGGTATTATACTTGGCAGTGAGCTTGTGATATGCTCCTACTTTGAAATATTCACTGAAGCACCATCATCGAGGTGGTGGGGGAGATAGCCTTTGGAACTGGGTATATGGATTTGGTTTGAGTCTTGTTTCTAGGCCTACCCAGCAAGTTAGCTGCTCTGAACCTGGGTTTCTGTGAGGATCTTTCAGAATCATTCCTCAAAGATGAGATTCTCAAAGACAGTGGATTTGAAGGGCCGCACGCAGTGCCTGACCCCTTACTAGGTGCTACTTTGTCCCAATTAACTGAATTTGGTGCCAGAACTAGAAAGGATAACTAAGACATGGTCTAGCCTTCAGAGTACTCACAGGCTAGAAACTGACATTTAAATAAATGAGCAAAAGGAAAATGTTTGATGAGCCCAAAAAAGACAGGAGAAACTGCTTGGAGTTTCCTAGTAAGAGACATTTAAAAAATCTAACTGAGACATTAAAAAATATAACTGAAAAAAAAAAAGCCTGTTGATTTAATATTTCCTTTCTCTGGAGCTTAAGCTGTGTTAGAGCCAGTGGATAATGCAGCATACCAGTTTTGCTTTCATATAAAGCTTATACCCGAGGTGCCTGGATGGGCTCTGTCAGTTAAGCATCCGACTCTTGGTTTAGGCTCAGGTGATCACGGGGTCGTGAGATCGAGCGCCAAGTCAGGCTCTGTACTCAGTGTGCAGTCGGCTTGGGACCCTCTATCCCTCTGCCCGCCCCCCTGCCCCCCATTCACTGTCTTTCAAATAAAATAAATCTTTAAAAAAATGAAGTAAAGTTTATATCTAACCAAAATAACTTCAAGTTAGTTTCTTTTTTAAGTAATTCTAAGAAATACCCATTTTTCTGGTAGGGGGGAAGGGGTGGATTTGCCCATCTGTGAACTTGACACAGTGCTTTAAAAATAATCTTCTTTTTGTTAGCTATACCCCAATAAAGCTGGGAGGGGAGGGGAATCATCCTCCACCTCTCTGAAGTCTGGTTGGTTCTCTTCAGTCCCACACTGGATGCTGGGCACGCAAACCCAACACAGGTTCTGAACGGACCTATGGCATTTGTTCTGGGATATTATATATCTTACTATTCCAAGTGTCATCCTCTGACCAGCAGCATCAGTATCACCTGGGAACTTGTTAGAAATGTGGAATCTTAGAATCTCAGACCTCACTCTGGATCTATTTTTTTTTTTTTTTTAAGATTTTACTTATTTATTCATGAGAGAGAATGAGAGAGAGAGAGAGACAAGCAGAGACACAGGCAGAGGGAGAAGCAGGCTCCATGAAGGGAGCCCGACGTGGGACTCGATCCCGGGTCTCCAGGATCAGGCTCTGGGCTGAAGGTGGTGCTAAACTGCTGAGCCATCCAGGCTGCCCTGGATCTATTCTAGTGAGATTCCCCAAGTGACTCCCATGCACATTAATATATGAGAAACTACGGGCGGGGCACCTTGTGGCCAAGTCCGGCACCTTGGCCATATCCATGTATACCCTCTTGGCTAGCTTTTCCACACATACACAGCAGGCATTTCTGTTCTCCATCAGAGCAAATACCTTCAGAACCCTAAAAGTGAGTCAAGAAGGGTCCCACTGTGGTGAATTGCTTTTTGGGAGCCCTCTATTTTCCCTTTAGCCCAGGAATCAGCATTTCCTTTGTTAACTAAGTAAAAATAATGAGATTAAGAAAAGAAGAAGGTGATCTAGATTTTGCTCACAGTCAAGACAGCTGTGGTGGTACAGGTGGGAATTACTGCATAAGGTTTAAAGTCTTTTCCTTAAAGTAAGCTGTTGTATACAGTTCTCCTTTTCTTAGCTAAACAAAATGAACTGGGTTTTGAAAATTGGAGATGGATGAATGAGGTTTTTATAATAATCACTTGCATTTACTCATCAGCTCTTGTTCTCTTCATTTCCTTTCAGATCAAGGCATTTTTAATGAGGGAAGGCATTAGAAAAGGGGCCAGGGAAACCAAAACACAGAAGGAAAAATTCTGCTGAGCTCTGTAGCTGATCTCCGTTCTTTAAAGTGCTTGAAAAGTAATATTTTGTTGCTACTAAATCTAATTAATAGCTAGCTGGTACTCATCAAGACCTCATTTCTTTCAACCTTGAAGGCAATTGGAAAGATACACAGATCTGTGTATTATCACAGCAAACAAATTCTCTTTTTCCCCCCTTAATCATTTAGAGCTTTATGAGCAATGTAGGCAGTGGATGGACAGCTGTGTTTAAAAAAAATGAAACGCATCTCAGGGTGTTCATTGTGGCATGTAATAAATGTGTATTGATTGATAAAATTACTTTAAAAAAATGTAATTTTGCAACCAGAGTCTAAACTATGTACTAGGCATGGTTCTTAACTGAGTATCCAGCCTGCTTCTGAGTACTAGGTTGGAATCAACAAGTCTTCAGAAGCCTGCCCTCTGTTCAGCATGGGCTAATCAGCATGCCATGGACCAAAATGGATTTAAACACAAAGAGAGGATGAAAATGCTCATCCGGGAGGAGGGTACTGGGGGATTACAGCATAGAGCCCTGCATCTCTGCCCATGCAGAGTGCAGCTGTGGGCTGTTAGTTACGTGGGCATTTCTTCCATCCTGAGCGGACCAAGTATGAATTGACTTGGTGGCTGACGTGCTGATAGGCTCAAGTAAACTAGGTCAAGCCTTAATTGTGGCTATCAGGCATTGGGAGTCCAAGCAGAATAGAGGCAGCGATTGCAAATGCAGTTTAGTTGGAGGACAAGACCGCTTCTGAGGGCTGTGCGTGTGCCCCTCACCCTCTCTGCCTTCCAAATCAATTATTCCTGTTGAAGCACACCCAAGACATGATGATGTTTTGTGTTAGGTAGAGTGTTACTCAGTTTGGCAAATATTTATTAACTACTTTGTGCCAGGTCCTTGGTACAGCAGTGTAAGCTTCAAATCTACCATTTGGTTGGTGGTGCCCTTGGAGCCAACATCCAAAAGCACTTTGCATGTCCGTAACTTACACTATGCTAATAATCTGGCAGCCCTGCTTTTAAGCCTGACTCTTAGCAATAAAGCATGACAGAAAAATCTGCACAGTGTGTTTGGGGAAATAGCTTACAGGAAGAAACACGATGTTACAACAAAATTGGCCTGATCTAAGCATAGCTAAGGTCTGAATCGGCAAGGGATTGTTACAATTAGTGCATTTCCCCCCCCTTTTAACCATTCTTAATCTGTTGTGGGAGAATGAAGGCGTTTTTCTTAATCCAGATGAAAAGCGAGAAAGCCTGTCTGTTTGTTTACAGATGTTTGTCATTTAGTCAAAACACAGATGACAGTGGATGGTTTTTGGTTTCCATCTGGTCATGCGGCATGTGTCTGTGTACACAGAGCAGTGATAATCTCCTGTCCCCCTGGACAGAACCCAGCAAGACATGGGGTATTTCCTTTGTACCCTGGATGTAGGAGCTTTGCCATCTGTGCTTGCTGATGAGTGATTCATTTCCAACCTAGGTGAATCGTAGGATCTGCACAGTCATATTCACATTTTAATAAGTTTATTAATTGTACTTCTATCGTTGGCAGGCGGGGAGGAAAGTCTGTATAGTGTTACTTAGTTGCTCCAAGAAGTCGCCTGAAGTAAAACTGAAGAAACTCCAGGATGTCCTTTCTTAGAGCTGGGAATGCGTCCTCCCAGTTTGGGCGCTCTGCAAGATGTGTCAGTGGTGTTGCAGTTGTAGCAAAAGAATTAGATGTCAGAGCTTGGGTAAAGGGGTATTATTCCTTATGCCCATGTGAGGGGAGGTGTCAGGGAATTTCATTTATAGCTTGATAGTTTGGCCCTAGGCCTTCACTCGTCTACTAAATGAAATAATTAATGTCATGTTGATGAGGGAGTGGGTGGCGTACCATTTATATACACACAGCAGCTGGGAAGCCCTAGGTGGAACCGTGTCTCAGATTTCTCTCCGTGACTGGATCTGGGTCTTAGACTTTATCAGTTTTACAGGTGTGGGTAGTTGGTTTACATAAAAGGCGAGAAATCTAGCTAATGTTCGTATGAGGTAAAAGATTAGAAAGTTTATGTTTTATTTCTTTTTATACTTTTGTTTCTTTCAGTAAACAAAATTTAAGGAAGCTACAGACTGTGAAATGTTAGTATCATTGTATTCCATAGCAAAACCTGAAAAATTGAAAATATTTTTGAAAGGGAAGCTATTTTTCCCCACTTAATTTATACGTAGGTCACTTTTTTTGTTTTTAAAGAATTTATTTATTTGAGAGAGGGAGTGCGAGAGGGGTGGGGAGGAGCAGAGGGAGAGGGATAAGCAGACCCTGTGCTGAGCGAGGAACCCCAGGTGGGGCTCGATCCCAGGAGCCCGAGATCCCGACCTGAACCGAAACCAAGAGTCGGATGCTTAATCCACTGAGCCACCCATTCGCGCGTCCCACCCCCCCCCCCTCCCCAGCTCACTTTTATGGCAAAACCTATTTAGGCATGAGGACAATTAATTTGGAAAAAATTTGAGCATCTCACTTTCTATTTGGTTTCAGCAGGTATGGAAAATGTATGCCTTTTAGATCACTTTTTGGTAACATTGGTCAAAAGCTATCCTCAGACAGGTCCACTTGGGTGGCTTAGTCAGCTGAGCGTTGGACTCTTGCTTTCAGTTTAGGTCATGATCTCAGGGTTGTGAGATTGAGCCCATTTTCAGTACTTGCTGAGTTTGAAGCCTGCTTAAAATTCTCTCTTCCCCTTCATCTACTCCCCACCACCCTCCCTCCTAAAAAAGAGATATTTTCAGACAGAATTATTCTTCAGAAGTTGCTTATTTCGAAATGCTTAGGTTAAGGCAAAAATTTATCTGTGATTACCTTTTTATTCTTAAACCTTTTATTTTTTTAAAAGATTTTATTTATTTATTCACTATAAACATAGAGAGAGAAAGAGAGACAGAGACACACTGGCAGAGGGAGAAGCAGGCTCCATGCTGGGAGCCCGACCCGGGACTCGATCCTGGGTCTCCAAGACCATCCCCTGGGCCAAAGGCAGGCGCCAAACCGCTGCGCCACCCAGGGATCCCTATTTTTTTTAATTCTTGAACCTTTTAAAGTTCTTTTCAACATTGTTCTTTGTATGTAAAAACACTGGATACTTACACTTCGCTTAGGACTAAGTGGAATTTTACTTTAAGTGCACATTACTTGTGTGTGTGAAACAACATACATAATTAATTCATTTCTACAATTAACAGGATTATTTTTTGGAGAAAAACCACCCCAAAACAAAAAGCAAACCAAAAGACCAAATTTCACCAGTGGTTTTTCAGATTTTGTGTTTCAGCATAGAATCTGTTATTCCAATCTGATTTTTCTTGTTGAAGCACAGAATGTGAAACACAAAGAATGCCTTATTTATTTGACAAATAATTGAGGGGTGGTACACAACACTTTTCTAGCCACCATAGGTTTTAGAATGAGGTATTTGTTTTTGATGGAGTTCAAACCGCTATCATTCCTGATGAATACTGAGGTCTGGGGAGTCAGACCCCTTCAGGGCCACAGGGAATTAGTAGTGGAATGGTTTAAAGTTCATGTCTCTGAATTGCTAGTTCCTGATTGTTTTCTTCTTTGAAAGAATGATGAGCAAACATAATTGTACACATGTGAATTTAGAGGCTCAACTGCTTTTCAGGATCAAATAATTTACTCAAGGTTTTTATGCTATTTAACCAAACTTTTAGTAACTGTATATGGGATTGAAAAAAAAAAAGATGGTATGAAACATGTAATGTCAAATTTCACTTTCCCGATCTGTTAGGTGTAGGATACTGCCAACTGACCACATTGTCTAAGGCTGGTAAGTCATTCAAGGGTCTGATTTCATCTTTTTAGCATGTTGAGTTTGGTGTTAAGTCCCTGTCCTAACTTTAATAAATTTGTTTTAACAGCCTGTGTATTATTTGCATCTAGCATGTTTAATCAGTTAAAATGGATAGATTTGCAAAGACATTGAAGATCCTGTATTTCTTTGACAGATTTCATGAGTCATTTAATCATTTTATTTTGCCACGTATTGATATTTATGTGAAAATGGAGACAGAATGGTCTGTGTTAGTTGTAATTAAAGTCATTTTACTAATATGAAATTTATCCCCTTAAAGCATTTGGAACCATTATCTTGGAGTATAAAACAAAACAAAACATTATCCTAGCATGAAAAATCCACTTAAAGGCCACAGTTGTTGCTACAGTTTGCTTTTCTTTACCAACTAAGATAGGGCTTTGAAACCAAGGGGCATTGGCCATGGGAAGGAGCTATTGGCATGGAATGAATAGAAATTTTGCACAGGCTTGTTTTGAAACTCGGATACTTCTGTTCAGGGTTGACTGGTCTCAGTGGTAACAAGCTTAAAATGAAATAATGCCTTTTTGCCAACACCATCTTGATTCTTCTTGTATGGACTGCTTGAGCCAATGTAACACATAATGTAGAGCAAAACAAGGAATCGATAAAGCCATTAAGTAGCTCACTGTCTGGCTAGGAATGTTGATGAATGGCCCCGCATTTCCCCTTGGGTGTTTTTATTCACCAAGGGAAGAAAAGGAGTGGGCCAACAAAGTAGAGAAATTGAGAAGAACAGTTTTTCATGCCTGAGTGAGGCAGTTTAGCTAGTGTCTCTCTTTACTTTGAAGACTTCTTATCTGTGAACCAGGACCTGCAAATGGTCATTCTGTGCTGCCCCCTTCCCGTCTCTTATTTTTGGGGTTTATTATTAGTTGATGATTGAGTGGAGAGATATCAGACATATTCATGAAACTCAGGCTTCAGTTAAATTCTAACACCACTTAGAGTCATGAGATCAGTGCCCAAGAGCATGGGTACAGTGGTGTACACTGGGGCCACAGAAGAAAATGTGCACTTGTATTTCGGATTAGTTTGCTAGGGCTGCCGGCACAAGGTACTACAGTCTGGGTCGCTTAAACAGCAGAAATGTATATTCTCACAATTCTGGAGGCTACAAGTCTAAGATCAAGATGGACAAGATTGGTTCCTTCTGAGGGCGGTGAGGGAGAACCTCTTCCAGGCCTCTCTTCTAGCTGCTGGTGGTTTGCTGGGCAGTCTTTGGTGTTCCTTGGCTTGTAGAAGCATCACTCTGATCTCTGCTGTTAGGTTCATGTGGTTTTTCCCTGTGTGGATGTCCGGGAGCAATTTTCCCCCTTTTTATAAGGACATTAGATGTAGTGGATGAAGGTTCACCCTAATGACTGCATCTTAACTCATTACTTCTGTGATTACCCTATTTCTAACTAAAGTCTTATTACAGGGTACTGGGAGTTACGTACCGGGGTCTGGATTTATATGATTAAGAGGGGCAGAATGTAATTCATAACACATGCATTTTATGGCTGATTTTGTGTGTTTCTAAAATTTTAGGAGTGGTTTCAAGTCAGCAAACCCACAGATTCAAAATTAGTAAACACCAACTGTACTTTACAGTTCTTTTTTTTTTTTTTTTTCTGGGTGCTTTCACCTATCTTGTGTTCCTTACCACAGCAAACAATTATATTCATGTTTGTGAAGGTCGGAGGTTTTATAATAGATTAAAATAGAGCAGACTGTAGATGAGCAAGAACACCTCAGAATCTTATACTCATCTTCTGTTTTCTTCTGGGTATAGAAAAACATAATAAATCCCAGTCACCTTCATGAAGACTTTAATTTACTTGAATCAAGCTCAGTGGGTGGCAGCTGTTGGGATTATGCAATACGTGTATTGTATCCTGATAGAGAACATACATTGTACCTTTTGAGTGATGCAAGCCATTTGTCAAAGGTAATTTTGACTCTTGTTAAAATCTTGTACACTGGCTTTTGTACTTAGCCTCCTCACCAACCCAGATGGTAGTCTTTCATTAGATGAATGTTTGGTCAGATAGGTTTTTTGCTTTGGCAAAAGAAAAAAGTGTCTTAAAATGAAGTTTTTTTTTTTTAAGATTTTATATATCTATTTATTTGAGAGACAGTGCGCATGCGCTGTGGGAGGAGCAGAGGGAGAGAGAGAACCTCAAGCAGACTGTGCTGAGCATGGAGCCTGAGGTGTGGGGATTGATCCCTTGACTTCTGGAGATCATGATCCCAGCCAAAATCAAGAGTCAGTTGCTCAACCTACTGAGCCACCCAGGTGCCCCTGATGAAGTTGTTTCCAAGTCTACTTTCAGCAGTGGAAGTTATTTTGCTAAGAATATGTTGCTTGATGACGATTTTTAAGATTTACTTTCTTAGCAATCTTCAGGTACACAATACAGTATTATTAACTATAGTTGCCATGCTGTACATTACTACATCCCTGTGACTTATTTATTTTATACGAGAAGTTTGTATCTTGACCACCCTCCCTTCACCTTATTTGGTCCTCTCCCTCGGCCTTATCTCTGGCAACCACTAATCTGTTCTCTATATCTGTTAGCTTTTTGGGTTTTCTTGTTGTTTTATTTTTTTATTATTATTTTTTAAAGATTTTATTTTATTTATTCATGAGAGACAGAGAGAGAGAGAGGCAGAGACACAGACAGAGGGAGAAGCAGGCTCCATGTAAGGAGCCCAATGTGGGACTTGATCCCGGTTCTCCAGGATCAGGCCCTGGACTGAAGGTGGCGCTAAACTGCTGAGCCACCTGGGCTGCCCATGTTGTTGTTTAAAAAAAATTTTTTTTAAAGAAGATTTTATTTTTAAGTAATCTTTGTACCCACTGTGAGGCTTGAACTTAGAACCCCGAGATCAAGAGTTGCATGCTCCACTGACTGATCCAGGCAGGTGCCCCATTTTACTACCTATTTTAAATAGACCTATTGTAAAAAGCTGACATTGAGTAAAGTTAAGCATGTGGTATCTGGGATGAAGGGGACAACCTGCTCTCTTGCATAATCTCATTTGAGCCCAACAGTAACTCTGTAAGAGCACGTACTGTTAGGATCAGCATTAAGCCAAGGCTAAAGTTGTCCAGGGTCAAGGACCTAGGAAATAGGGATAGAATTCCAGCCTTTTGATGCAGCATGTAGCTGCCTAATAGGATAGATGTCTTTCTGTGATTTGTTAATAGAAATCTTCTTAGGCTTCTTTTTCAGGCCCTCCTAGCTTTTTGCCAGTCTGCGTGTGCTGGAAGGGCTGTGGCTGTCTCTGTCTTGCTCACTTGGGTCTCCAGAGTGCTTAGCTCATAGCTGTTGCTCATTATACATGTGTCAGTTGAATAAGAAGGATAAAATAGGGCTCCTGCCCCCTTGTAGAAAGAGGGTCAGACACCCAAGGCTGTGGCTGGTAACACAGTTCCAAGGGAAATAAGACCAGCTTCCTCAGGGTGGTACCAGCTAAGCATCCAGCTTTGGGTTGGAATATGTGGAGCACACTGCGGCTGGGGCTCCCGTCCATGGGATTCTAATTTTCTCTGTGGGTCACACTAAATAGTCTATTGTTCATCAAGGAGAGGGGAAATTGATTTCAAATTACTCCTGTATTGGTTAAAAACCAAACTGCCACAAATGCTTTATGGGATCAGGGAGACGATAGGCCCCAGGTTTTAGCTGCCCTAGAACGTGTTTAATTAACCGAACACTGTCTATTACCATCAGACAGCAAGTGTGACCCCACTTTTGCAGAGGGGCTCGCCTTCGATGGCCACATTCCCAGGGCCAGGAGTAGTTTAGACCTGGAAGAGTGGCGGATTTATGCTCTGTGTGCTTCTCTTCTCCTACATGCAACGTTTCCTAGGGTCAGGGAGCTGTTTGTGCAGGCCTGTGAGAATGAATGGATTGTTACATTCCCAGGAATTTTGTGAGCTGGTTATTAAATTATGCATAATCTTTTTAAGCATAAAATTATGTAAACTTACAATGAAATTATATTTAGAAGTAATAAGTACCCCAACCTCCTCACTTCCTAATTATGTTAATACATCGTACTGTTATCTGTGGTGTTGAGCTTATGTCTGTGGTATCTGTATGGTAGAAACGATGCACGATGGTGTAATGTGGTCATCGCTTTGCTACATCGCATTTAGTGGTAGCTCATTGGTAGTTTGAAATTAGCTGTGCTGGCAATATTTAAACCATGGAAATCAGCAAATGATACAGACCAATCCCCTGTCCCAGAGCAGGGTGGCAAAATATTTACAAATACAGCACTGATTGGAGCCATCTTCCATATTAATTTGCTAGGGCTGCCATAACAAAGTACTGCAAACTAGATGGTGTAAAACAGCAGAAAATTATTGCCTCATAGTTCTGGAGAATAGAAATCTAAGGTCATGGTGTCAGCTAGGTTGGTTTCTTTTGGAGGCTCTCAGGGAGATTCTTCCTTGCCATTTCCTAGTCTCTGGGCCTTGCTGGCAGTCCTTGGCATTCCTTGGCTTGTAGGTGCATCGCTCTGCTCTCTGCCTTCATCTTCATTCATTCACATGGCCTTCTCCGTGTGACTGTGTGTGTCTTCACAAGGCCATCTTCCTTCTGGGCCTCTTGTCCTTTATTATAAGGACACCAGTCATTTTGGATTAACGGCTCATCCTATTCTAGTATGGCCTCATCTCTAATTACATAGACAGTGACCCTATTTCCAAATAAGGTCACACTTTGAAGCACTGGGGGTTGGGACTTTAACACATATTTTTCTGGGGATGCAATTCAACAGCCTGGACCCCCTAACAGCCTCCAGTGGCCTTACATTTCCTATTGGGACACTTGCATTTGCCAGCTCAAGTAATAAAAATAAACATAAGAGCCCACATGTCCAATAATTTGGTGACATACTACATACTAAGATTTTTTTCTCCACATGTATTCTCATTGGACCCTCTCTGCCGCCCTGTAATGTAAGTGTGATTATTCCCATTGAACAGGTTAGGAATTTGGTTCTGGGCAAATTGGGACAATTGTCCTAGATATTAGGACATATTAGATATTTGAATCCAATTCGTATCCAAATATTGCTGCCTTTAGTCAACTTACTTGCCATGAGTCTTACTCCCCACAGCCCTGTTAGCTGTACCAAATCCACATGGAGGGCTAATTGTGGCATAGTAGGAGAGAAGGAAGAGCTTATGTTTTATAAACTCTTTGCAGAATCAGGCACCAAGCCTGGTGCCTTCATCTGTGAATTACCTAATTTAATCCTGATGCCAAATCTTTGAGTTGTTATAATCTGTGTAGATGAGAAAATGGAAGTATAGGGTGGGATAAAATGAATTCTGTTTACTGGCTGGGAGACAGAGGTGATAGAGGAGATGGCTGAGATAGGAGCCCAGTCTCTCTGGACCAGAGACCATTCTTGTTGGGTTTTACTGTGTTGTCTTTCATGAAGCCCACATCTGATACATGGTCACATGCCATTCCTAATCCTTCTTGTTGGTTGAGGTGTTAGATGTGTGTGTATTTATTTTCTCATTGAGTAAGTACTAAGAGAGCCCTAATAATATGCCAAGGACAATGCTAAGGTGTGGGTTATGACTTGTAAATAGATACTAACAGCTCAACTCTCAACTAGAAGGCTTTAGATTCCTCCATGGCCAAGCTTCTTTAAAAGGTCACAAGGTCCTCTATCTCACCCATTTTAATCTGGTATATTTTGTTTTCTGTTGTGGTGTAATAAATCACCACAAACTCAGTGACTTCAAACAACACACACTTAACTATCTCACAGTAACCATGGAACATGAGTCAGGGAATTAGTTGGGTCCTCTGCTCAGGCTGAAATCAAGGATGTGGGCCAGGGTTGTGGTCTTATTTGAGGGTCAGGATCCTCTTCCAAGCTTGCAGAAAGTTGGCAGGTTTGCAGTTCTTCGTGGTTGTAAGACTGAGGCCTCATCTTCTAAAAGCTGCCTGCCTTTGCCTGCTCTGCGGCCATCTCCACATCATGGGTGTTTGCCTCCTCAAGGCCAATAGGAGAGTGACCCTGCTGCTGCTAGGCTCTCAGAAACTCACATGATTAGGTCAGGCCCACACAGGTAAGTTCCCACTTTATTAAACTGAAGTCAGCTGATTGGACATTAATCACATCTACAGAATCCCTTTTCTGTTCAATGGCTAGAAGAGAACCATAGTTTTCACTCCTATTCAAAGGAAGGGGATTATGCAGCTCCCAACATAAGGGTGTTGGTCACAGGCCATCTTGGAATTCTTTTACTAGATACAGTAAAAGACTCTTCCACCCTTTTGGGTTTGGACTCATGTTATTCCCACACGTTCCCTCCTTTACCTGAGCTAAGTATATCCACAGAGTTCATGAACAAGTCACTGAGTTCAGTGAGTGTTCAAACTGTGTGACTGGCATTGTATGATTAGCATCTGCTTTACCAATCCTTGTGATTAGTATGACGCTAAGAAGATTCTTTATAGAGTCCTAGTTCTCTGGCTTCATCTCCAATACCTCTGTTCTCTATTACTAAACTATTCTTAATTTCAAAAAATTGCATTTTTCAGTTGGAAGAAAATCACAAAGTAGCTTAAGGAGATAGAAATTACTAGTGCCATAGTACAAGAGTGTTATTAGTGGTGGGTTCAGGCATGGCTGGATCCAGGTTTTCAAACCATGTTATCAGCGCCCCCTCCCATTTTTAAAAATATTTAGTTAATTTATTTATTCATGAGAGGCACAGAGAGAAGCAGAGGAAGAAACAGGCTCCCTATGGCGAGCCAGATATGAGACTTCAATCCCAGAACCCCAGGATCATGCTCTGAGTCCAAGGCCGACCCTCAACCACTGAGCCATCCAGGTGTCCCTTCCCCTACCCTTTTTAAGAGCCTCTTCTGGTAGCTCTTGTGATGTTGATAGATAGCCACCCTCACTCCTCTAACACTTGGCAGATTTAGATGATATAATCTCATTTCTGAGGAAAAAAACTTATTCTGAGTCTAGACATCATGTCTTACTCTTAACTATCAAGACTTGGGTCACATTTGGCTAGATCAGTAACTGGACAGGCTCAGATCATGTACCCACATCACTGTGACTGGAGTAGGGATAAAAGCCCCACAGTAGGCTCTTGCAATGGCTTTCTCTTAGGAAAGAGGGGTCTTTGCCAAGGGAAGAGAGAGGGAGCATTGTCAGGTGAAAAATAACAAATACCCAGTTTGGAACTTGGAGAGATAGATACAGCCTAATGGATTATCCTTAGTATGATGTCAGGGATCATCTTTGGTATGATTGGTATTCCTTAACCCTCCTTCCTCAGCACCATAGCTGGTGAAACAGAAGTGGTGTGGACAGCCATCTGTGAAGTAATAAAAGCTTTGGGTAAGTGGCAGTCCCCGGTAGGTTTTCATTTTAGTGTAAATCCTCTGTCTTCTTGACACAGGTCTCCTTTAAAGACTTATGAATATTGTCCTGAGAAAATGTCACATGAATTCAAGAAGTCGGATCAAACTATGTTCTTTGGGATTCATTAAAACTGAAATGCCTGGGGCCAAATGCTAGCCAGATGCATCAAACGCACTAAAACTGAGACAGCACTGAGCTCGATCACTCTGATGCTCTCATTTTATAGGATTTTTCTCTACCACAAAAAGGCAGCTTCACAAAATCTTTTCAATCCTATATGACTTTTTTTGGGGCGGGGAGGGGGAATCTGATAACATCCCTCTGCTGCTCCTTAGAACTGAATTCTCTGTGAAGAGGCCTAGAGGTAGGTATTCCTCTTGCTGGGTTTTATCAGTTTGAGGGCTCACTTCCTCTTGTTGGGTTTCTGGGAGGGCTGATGTTGTGGTTGCAAACTCAAATTAATGCTCTCTGAGCTCAAGAAGCTAAAGTAAAGGAGTGAGGAGAGCCAGAGGGAGAGGTGGGTCTCTGGAGAAGTGGACACAACTCGCCTCTTTTCCAGGGACAGCTCTATTCACTTTGATTGTTGCCCCGAGGGAACTGGAGCCAGGGTTAGAACATTCCAATATTTCAGGAGAAACTAGAGATCTTAAATCTCACTGAATTACTTCTGATTTAAAATTTTTCTAACGACTTTAGTTTTTATTACACCGCTAAGGCTGAAGTAATTATCTTCTGGCTAGGCTTGTTCTCTGGGTGGCCAATTTTGGTCTCTGGTGTGCGTCTTGCCCAAGGCCTGCCATGGTTGCTGTTTGATGCCTTACAGGATCCACTTCCTTCCTCCTCACAGAACCTCAGTTTTGGACAGCCCCCACCCTCTGTGGACCCTTGTAGCTGGGGGAAGGGGGTTGGGTTTATTTGATTTCCATCCCTTACTAGTGAGTGGTTCAGGATTGGCCACGTGATCTGATTCTGTCCAGTGGAATGGGAGGATGTGTCTGCTGGGCCCTCCCATGGAAAGCTGCTTCTGTGCTTAAAAGCCAGGGAAGCTATGGTCTCTTCTTGTCTTGGGTGCTGTCAGGATGTACCACCCACAGCTGCTGCAGCTATCTTGCTGTCAGCCTGGGGGTGAAGTCAAAGTTGAGGACGGACCTGGATGGCAAGGGAAGAACCTGGACGGCAAGGGAAGAGCCTGGATTCTTGTTGACATCCTAGAAGGGCTGAATCAACCAGCCCTGAAGCCTGCCCTTCCACTAGATTTCCTGTTCTTTGAGATAATAAATTCTTTCTTGGTTAAGGCAGCGTGAGTTGGCCTGAGATACAGACTGGGAGAGAGACTCCAGTCCATTTGTAGACCCCATGAACTATTGGTGATAAAGAATGCCTTTCCTGATGCCAGGCTTAGGCAGTCACTGCTTCCCTGCTGGATGATAGAAGGATTTGTTCTTAAGCTTTTACTTTGATCCCTTGCTATTGCTCCTTTGCTGTTGCTCCCTTGGAATATTATCTGGAATAATACTCCATCTTTCTGTTGAGAAGGATGGTCTCCATGGGGAAGAGAAATCTCATCAGTTACATCTGCCATGGGCTCCCAGAGTGGTGGGCAGACCATGAGTTTACTGTCAGTGCTTTGTGGTCAAGATTCAGCTGAACATTATACTGAGGACTTTGGTGTCTGAGGGTTAGAGAAGGATTAATAATACCTGAACTATGACCTTTACCATTTAGGAAAGGGTTCTTGAGGTTGATAACCTTCATTATGGAAAGAGCCTCACTCTTCAAGGAAAGGCTAAGCTGTGTTTCATATAATCCACAGTTTCAGGCCCTTAGAAGAGTACAAAACAGAAAGAGGTCCCTGCCTGACCTTTACTCTGAATGTAAATCCAAGGGAAGCACTCCACTATCTGTAAATGTTCCAGTTGTTGTTTTTTCTTTTTTTCCTCCTCCTTCATTAAATAAGGAATAACATTGTATTTTAAGATGTTTTCTTATTTCTATCAGTTTATGCAGATTGTTTTTTCCAGCTTTTTTCTGATTGTTAAAAATTAAAGACTACCCTCTATTAATAGTGCAGATACGCTCGCGCATGTGCAATTGATATTCACATTTATTATTATTATTATTATTATTATTATTATTGTTTTGATCTAGCATGGAGGGCAGTGAGTAATGTGGTAAGTGGTGTGAACTCTGCTGCTACAGTTGGGGTTTGAATCCCAGCTCTGCCACCTACTGGCTATGGGTCCTTGGCAAATTGCTGGATTTCTTTGTGCCTCAATTTCTTGATCTATAAAATAAAAGTAATTATAGTGCCGACCTTGTAAGGATGTTAGGATTAACAATTTAATGCGTGGGCCCTTTTAAAGTGCTTGGAACACTGCCTGACACACTGTAAGTGCTGTGTGTGTTCGCTACTAGACAGCGTCACAATAATGGTAATAAAATCTGTAATACTACTACTGGCTGTAGCATCAGGCTTTGTTAAGAGATTTTGGAAGACCTGAATCATTTGGTAGATGTAGTGTCAGTGTCTCTGAGATTACAAGTGATTTATTGCTGGATATAAAAAATTACCCTAGGAGGTAAGCACAGGGGAAGGAGTCTCCATGGGGCAAGGATGCTGGGCTGTAGCCAGCAGTCTTCGTAGCAGATGGATAAAGAGATTACATAGCGTGTTTGCCTAGATGGATTTGGCTGTGCTCAGGGTGATGGTAAGTACAGGAACTGATTGTTACTTAAGAGCCCCTCACTAAAGCATGCAGCATTTAATAAGACAAATATTTCCCTGTTAAATGACCATTCCTTTCAAAGGCAGGCGGCTCTGTCCTTCCCTTAAATGTTATTTATTCTCTGACTGTCTTGTTCTCTTTTTCCGAATTGCAAAGGCCGTATGAGTATTTGAACAGGAATCCTAATCATTTTGAAATGATTAAAAGTATGAGGTTTAGAGCCAGTGATACCTGGGCCATAGCTCTGAAGACACCTCATACTGCTGTTATCTTGTGAGGACCTCATGAGGCTGTTGGACAAGCTCTCTGGGGTTCAACCTCTGAAATGGGGGGGGGGTAACCATTCATCTGGGTCTGCAGATCAAATGGAATCATGTATGTGAAGTGGCCAACAGATGACATGGTGCCTTCATTTTTTTTTTTTTTTCAATTTTTTTTTCTGCTTTGTTTCTAACCACCATCGTGGCTACCAAGTCAGCAAACCTGAAATGCTTTTTTGAGGACTTTATGTACGTTGTGTCATTTCTGCTGAGTTTTCTGAGAAGGGAGCCTATTTAGGAGGTAAAGAACAATTTTTCTTTTATTAGTAACTACATTTTTTTTAGTGGGCCTTCAGTTTATTTGGAGCTGTTTTCCTGAAATTTGTGGATGAATGAAAGCAGGGATTGCCAAACTTCTTCTGTAAAGAGCCAGATAGTAGATGCCTTTGGCTTTGCACGCAATATATCTCAGTTGTGTTCTAGCTCAGAAGTAGTTAGACCATACATTGTGAATGGGCATGGCTGTGTTCCGATGAGATTTTTATTTATGGATGCTGAAATTTCAATTTCATATATTTTTCAGGTGTCACAAGATACTCTTCATTTCCCCCCTCAACCATTTAAAAGTATAAAAACGCTTCTTTTTGTTTTTTAAATATAAAAGCCATTCTCAACTTGAAGACCATACAGAAAAAGGCTATGGATTAGAGTTTGCCAACCTTGCCTTGAAGGTTTGGTAAACTATACTATATAATCCAAGCAGCAGGGAAGGCTCTCATTTACAAAGCTTGTCTGGCCAGCGTCTTGGAATCGGAAGTGTCTTCCTGTGACTTTGGTGGAGACTCTGCAATTTGGTCAGGTTCAGATGCTGTTTTCTTGGATGGCCTTTACCCAAAGTGAGGTGCATCCAGCTTCCGGTTCAGTGTAGGTTCAGTGTAGCACGGGGCCTATTTCCAATTAGAAATGTTAATGCCTCGAGCCTTGGTAGCTGCTGGGCATGAATTGCTTGATTGCCTCCCTGAAAAGCTGTTAACTTCTCCACTGCTTTTGTGAAAGGAACTTCAGCTTTATGCATTCTCCAGTCTATTTTGTTCCTTAGGTGTTTTTTTCCCTCCTGTGTCTTCTCTGCATTAAAGGTGCATTAGTGTATTCTCAGTGCAACACTTTAGAGTTCTTGGAATGGGCAGAGAGCAGTTATATCCCATAATAGCAGGATAATCAATGGAGAGAGATAGATTGCCAGGTTGTAAATCATGTGAGAGAATTTGATGATATCAGCTTCGGGGGAATGGGATCCTATTACTCGTTCTGAATTCTCTGGTTCCTGGAATTAATTTTTTTTTTTTTTTTGGTGCTTGTAATCGTTTGATGGAGCAGACTTTGCCGTGAACGAGAGGATGACAAAGAACAGGTCAGCTGTGTCCCTCCATTCCTCCGTGCCCTGCTCACCCCTGTATAATTTCCGACCTGCGGTGTGAAATGCTGTTTCTAAAGCCACAGTCCGCACTGCAGAGTGGGATACACTTAGACTGTCAAAGACTTGAAAGAGCATTTATTCCTCCATATTCAAAAAGTGAAGAAAATCACGACCTTTAGACCAGGACACTCAGAAACCTAGCAGCATCCTAGCAGATGCAATTACTGGCAGTAGAAAGCAAAGAGCTTTTTTTTAAGACTTCATTTTTAAGAGAAATAAACTGTACCTTTTACTTTCTGACTTAATGCAGTGAGATGAAAATATGCTATAGGCTTTTTTTTTTTTTTAAAGGCATAGACTAGAGACATTTTGGAACCTTTCATCTAGCAAATCCGGCTTCCCTTTAAGCAGGGAATCAGGATTGCTTCAATATTTAGGTATTAATATTCCCTTGTGGCTCAATTAGCTCCTTGAAATGAATTTCTCGGCACTGCTGTCACAATGAAAGAAAGACATGCTGAAGTGAAAGAGAATTTGTGTGTTTCTTAGATTGGAAGGATGTGTTGAGTCAAATGAACATCCTCTCAAGGTTAAATTATCTATTTAAAACCCTCCCAATTACAGTGCCAGGTACAATCTTTGATGAGATTCAGGGAGAACAAATGACTTAATCGGTGGGAGAGAGATTCTCTTTGTATAGAGGAAAGCTATGAAATCAAAATGCACTGGACATTGTTTATAATTGGGGGAAAAGGATTGCTTCAATTGAACATGGTGTTGTTTCACTAAAACATGTACCGATATTGGGTGACTGAAGGCCTCGTAATAGAAGAGGGTATTTTTGCTCTCTGTGGTTTGAAAGAAAGAAAGAAAAAGAAAGAAAGAAAGAAAGAAAGAAAGAAAGAAAGAAAGAAAGAAAGAAAGAAAGAATTGTGAGTTGATCACAACAGAAAATCCCCAACATTATACCGTGACCTCTCCGTGCAGTTTGATCCAAGGAATTTGGATTTGCCAATACGGTTTTATTTAAAAGGTGGTCTTTTGGTCCAGCCTTCTAGTACAATCACCCAAATCCTTGACTGTACTCCAAATTTTAAATCTTGATTCTGGCCAGCGTTTTTCATTTCTTCTTTCCCTAACTTTGTCTATCTAGGCCACTGTCCTGCCAGAGTTAAAATACAGTGACTAACCTTTTTAAAAAAGTGCCTCTTTGCTTTCAGAAACATCTTCCCATTCATTACACATGGCAAAATCCAGACTCTTACCTAGCAGCCCTGCTCTGTCTGGCCTCAGCATCTCATGCAGTCACTTGCTCAGAGTACTCCTGATGATGTAGTCTTTGAATCTAGACTCTGGAGCCAGACTGCTGGGTTCAAATCCTGGCTGTGTTACTAACCAGCCTAGTGACCCAGTGAAGTTACTGAAGCCTTGTCGTGACTCAGTTTGCTCATCTCTAAGCTGGGTGTAATCATAATTCTAGTTGATAATACTTAATAATAAACCTATGTAAGGTTGTGGGAAATAAGTGAGTGAAAATATGGAAAGAACTTAGACCATGGCTTTGCACTCGGTAAGCACTGTGTAAGAGTAGAGGATGGAACTGTGTTGTTTTAAAATTAGCATTGTAATTGTTATCTCTTCTCTTTGGAGTTTTGTGTACAAGAGTTTTCTTCTCTTGTACATCCCAAGTTCTGGGTGACTGTCCCCATCCAGAAAGGGCCCACCCCTTCCATAACCACCTTGCACTCTACCCAGTACGGTTAAAAAAGGGTTTTTTTGAATCATAGGGAAAATAACAACAACAAATCAAGGAACTTACTTACCCCTGAACTGGGTTGAATTCCTCCCAACCCTGGTGCCCTGTCATCTCTGACCAGTTGTATGTGTGTTTCCTGAACAAGGACATTGTCCTATCAGTCACAATTCATCCATCAAAATCAGGAAATTCCCTCTGATCCAGCACTCCCATCTAATCCTCAGACCCCATTCAAATTTGCTGGCATTGTCCTAATGAAAAAAGGAGCCATTTGGGATCATGTGCTACCTGTTAGTCTCTTTAGTGTCTGGAACAGTTTCTTAGGCTTCCCTGGACTTTTATGACCTTGATAATTTTGGAGATAACAAGCCAATTATTCAGTACATTGTCCATCAATTTGGGTTTGTCTGAGGCTTCCTCACAATTAGATTCAGGTTATGTGTTAGGGCAGAAATATCAACAGAAGTGAAGCCCTGATCCTTTCATTGGATCTTATCAGGTGGCACATGATTTCCATATGTCCATGGCTGGGGATGTTAACTGATCAAAGTTGATTAAAGGCGGCATGTACCAGACTTCTTTATTGTAAGGTTACTCTTTTTTTCTCCTTTGCAGTATTTTGTGGACAGATGTTCCTAAAGTTTTAACTTATTTGTTTATCATACCAATTTCTGACACGTGGATTTCTATTTATTTAGTAGGTTGTAACCAGTTACCATTATTTTGATGTTCACATTCCCCCTGTGTTTAGATAGTGGGAGTTCCTTTCAGCTGATTCCTGTGTCCTTTGTCCTAATGTGTTGCCATCATTATTTGAGTACTTCCTTCCTTTTTGGAACAACAGGTTCCAGGTTCATCTTGTGCTTTGCTGGTCCCAGGCCTGGATTTGGCTCGGGAGCTGAGGAGCCATGGTTCCTTTTAGAGGAGGATGGCATTTAGAAGCCAAGATCTGGGCATTAGATGTGTCCATTGCTTGTGAGATGTTACTGCTTCCAGACCCGTTCGGTGGACACATGAAGGGATTATATATGTATATGTATACCTTTACATCTGTATTAATTTCTGCATTTTTAAAAGTTTCTGCATTTATATGTATTAAAAATCACAGGTTCACTACCTTTGACTCCATTTCAATAACACATGGTTCAACTTTGTTTTCTCCTCTCTGTATTTATAATTCCTTTCTTTTGACAGTGAGTAACCTGGCTCTCACTATTTTAAATGTCTGTCTTTATTCAATCATCTCACCCCATATTGGGCCACTCTTCATATAGACACTCTCCAACTCTGAGATACCAACACTCCATGCTAAGCCAGACTCTTCCTCAGGTATATGTATGCCCTCTTCACCATACTTAGGTGCCCCTTCTGGACAGATGGTACTTTTGTGCAAAGAAAATGGTACCTCCTCTTCCTGGCAGAGAGCAGCCCATGCAAGGGCACTTAGCTTGGCATGTGGCATGTATATGCTGCATTTTACTTATTTTGATTGAC
The DNA here is from genome assembly GCF_011100685.1 of Canis lupus familiaris. Classification (NCBI taxonomy): domain Eukaryota; kingdom Metazoa; phylum Chordata; class Mammalia; order Carnivora; family Canidae; genus Canis; species Canis lupus. The sequence continues at coordinate 29,611,511 of NC_049241.1, read as the reverse complement.
TTGTGCTGTATATCAGGTACCCACATTTTATGTGGCAGCGTTGTTGACTCTACCTCTGACTAGGCTGGATTGGGTGATGGTGGGCTCCTAACCTACACTGCTGCTGCTCTTGCAGGTATGCTGCTGTGTTGAACCAAGCAGGTTTGAGGTGCTACTGGTAGTTGATTTCCTGCTATTGGCATTTGGAAACAGAAAGTTTGGTTCAATAAGATGGAATAAAGTAGATGGACAAAGAAGATGGAGGAAGAAGACTGTTGGAGACTTTTTAGAGGGGTTGAATGCTTGATCCAAGTTTGTGTCTGAGGCTAGATGCATCCCTGTCCTTGGTATTTGGGTGACAGTGTCATATTCTTAATTAATTCACTCTTGAAGGTAAGCTACCCACCTAAGCCAAGTCACATGGCCAAGTCCCAAAAGACAGAGGAGTCCACCATAGAAGGAACAGCAAAGTTGACTGGCAAAGGGCCTGGATAGAGGGGCCAATTATCCCTTCCACCATGGAGAGGTCAGATTGTCTGCCAGAGGCTAACCTGTCAATAAGTGGCGGTGCTAGGAATCCAATGAGATCTGTCCAATTAGGGCGTTGACATTTAATCACTCTTCTATTGCTTCTGGATAAAATCAGGGCTTGATCTGTGTGTGGTTTTATCAGGGTGTATAGGCAATTTAAAAGAGTGTTCCTCTCTCCTTGCTTTCTTCTGCCCTCTTGTACCTAGGAAGTTTACTTTCCAGAAGATAGTGTTAATCAGATATAGAACTTCTTCCAAGAACCAGATGGCCTTCATTTCTTTCTTCCTGATTAGCTATATAAAGCTAATTGTCCAACTGAGAGAGGCTTAATTTTACCGGCTTTCATGGGAGGCACACTTATTGTTTACAGCTTTCCACCCCCCTCTTGCCTTCTTTGCCAGAGGCTCTGCTCCAGCAGGGGAGCCTGACTCTAACAAATTTTGGAAGAAGTTAGATTTTTCCAAGGAGTCACTGAGTAGTGGAGAGACAATGACAACAACTTGTCTTTAATCCTACAGGTTAAAGGTCTGTCCGTGTCATTCTTAGGGCCTCCAGTCTCTATCTTCTTTGTATTTATCTTATTTTAACTGGTTTTGACTGACAACAGGAGTTTGTATGGTGGGTTTCAGATAATGTCTGCATTCATGTTCTGTAGGCAGAGGGCTGATTGTGCGGGAGACCATATTAAGGGATTGTAATATAAAAACCACGCTGAATTATAAATGTGCAGGGACACATTATTATAACTCATTATTAAGCTTACAAAGAGGCCAAGTGGTACTTGGTAAATCTTATTATTTTGTGTGGTAGAAAACTATTTTGCATCAGTGGAAATATTACATGGAAGCATTGTGCCTTTTATGCAGAGTAAAGATAATAGTGGCTGGAATACAGGATCAGCCATGTGCTGTGTGAAAGATGGCAGGCTTAAAAAATCCATTTGTATTTCTGGCAAATTGTCTTAACATAATCCACATGCCTTTCTAATTTAAAATATGAAAGTTAAACAAAGTTTATACTGAAGTTACATCCATTAGGAAACTGGCAAAACAGTCAAGTCTCCCAAGCCGTAGCTCCCGCATTAGATGTGTCTGTGTCTCCTGTTCATATTGAATTGTGAATTCACATTGCATTCCCTTGCAAGGATGTGCCATTTTTAATTAAGACTAAAACATGGTGGGGTATTCTAAATTAGGCCTGATTATAATTGCAGATGGCAATTGAGCTTTTGGAAGCTGGTTTCTTTAACTGTTAAATAAAAATTGTCTTTTTTAGTGTTGGTTTGCAGAAGTTCAGCAGTGGTTGTTTAGGGGGAAGAAAAGAAACCTTTCATCTCTTTATTGCCGTTAAACTAAATACCACAGCATATCCATCCATCTTCTATGAGGGGGGTTGACTCTGAAGAAATTTTTCTTAAGGGATTCTTGACAATGGAGTAAATGAAAAATTTTGGCCTATACAGCTGAACTTTCTGGAGGCTTTCTGCTGCTGATGAATATGGAAAACCCATGACAGATATTTTTCAGGTGTTGTTGTTCTCTGAATAGTCCTTGAGCCAATGCAATGATAGAGTGACAGGTTTGTTGGTTTGTTTGTTTTTTAATAAAAAGAGTATTTTTAACTATCAGTAGACAAAGTGGTCAAAATTAGTGCCTTAGCATACCTTTTAATGTTTGGTAGGCTAATTGGATTTTGTTCAGTGTCTCAGAAAGGTTTATGGGCATGATAGACTATTGCCTGGGTGTTCAGGGGATTTATGCATGTTGTTCCCTGCATATGTGAACCATATACTTTCAATTTCTGACTGTTGATGGGCGCATAGACCCAAGTAGACCAGTGGTTTGCAACCAGGGGTTCCTAGTTTTGCCCCTTCCTTCCCCCAGGGGGACATTGGGCAACTCCTGGAAACATTTCTGATTGTCAGGACTGGGAGGCCGTGCTAGTCATTTGCTAGTAGAGGTCAGGAATGCTGCTAAACATCCTACAGTGCATGGGACAACCTCCCACAGGAAAGAATTATTGGGTGCAAAATGTCAACAGTGAGGCTATTGAGAGACCCAGCAACAAACAGTGAACTCATCATGCCTGCCTTTGTCTCCTGTGGTAAAGATGGGCATGGATTCACCATGAATCTACTTGTATTTTATCCTTCCATTACAGCGCCAGTGGGTAGTATACTAAACACGAATTGATTTAAAAAAATCATATTTTCTGGAAGAATTCAATAGGGAAGTCAAAGGTGAGCAATGTGTTAGGTAAAAGGCAGAAGTTTGCAACAGGACAGGTAATGGATTTGCTTTATGGGCTTTGGTGAAAGCAGGTTACTCTACTCTGTTCCACCCAGGAAGTCTGCCTTAGAGTAAATGCCGCCCTTCAATGTTGGCTCTTGGAAGTCATGGCTTCTTAACAAGCTGGTGATGAAAGGAACTTCATAAGCAACATCACGCACTTGTGTTCCGCCTCCACACCGTTTTTGTCTAATGAAGATTGGCTGTGTACAGCCACCACTGCTTAATTTTGTTGCATTTTGTGTACACACCTCAGAAAATTAAGAGACCAGGGAACTGGCATTGAGTAGAATAATAAAAGGACTTTCTTGAATGGTGACACTTTTGATGTTTTTTTCCTGCCATACGTGACTGGAGGAATAAGGGGTAAGGACGTCATGGGGCTTATAAACAGCTGATAACAACAGTCTTCATTTACATTTTGTAGCTTGTGTGGCCCCCCCTTCAAGCACATGTGTAGGGAATTGAAATTGCAGTTTGCCTATTATGTGTTGGCAGTAATCTTTCAAAAAAAATTTTATGTTTCAAAATCAGGCAGCCAACAGCAGTAGCCAGTGATATATAGGGCTATTGATGTGAATTGAATTTGCAGAGGGAAAATGGGATTTGGTTGCAGTATGAACTCATAATGAGGTGGCCCCATAGATTTGTAATGGTCAGCCATTGTTTGTGCCCAGAATCAGCTAGGCATCAAATACCTTTCAAAGAGACTGAAATGAAACTTGAGTTTTGTTGTTTCTGTTTTTTTTTTGTTTTTCCCCTGTAGTTTAATGAAGTGGTTCCAAAGTTGTGTTATTTAGTTCAGCTGTTGGGAGGGTACTGGGAGGTAACAGGTTCCCCTTCTAATAAGTGATCAGTGAAGACTGCTAATTATTTACTGTCTTAGCAGTTAAAAAAATTGGACCCATGCCCCCAATAAATGTCTATTTATTGATTTTTGTATATGTATGTTTTGTATATGTATGTTTATATATGTTTTGTATATGATTTTAAACTATCATATAAATTATAAATCATAAAGAAATGGGAGCCATGAAGCAAAAAACATACAGTAGAATGTTATTTTTTTCCCCCCTCACCCCTAAGGAACCATGTTGTGCAGATGCAGTCCTTGGGTGTTCACTGCTAGAAATGACAGGTGCTAATGTTGCCTTAGGAGACATTGTCAGGTCATGGACAACATTGAGCTGCTTTTCTTTCCATGTAAGTGTCTTAATCTTGAACCTTAACTCTGTGTGGTGGGAGCTGCAGGTGGAATTGGATTGATACTAGGCATTCAGAAGTGGTTTCCTCCCTGGATACGGAGTGTAGGATGGACTAGAATAAGTCCATGAAAGCTGACATCTCACGCTTTTATCTGGATGTTCTGCCTTAGAAGTTTTACTTTCTGATTTATCTTAGTTATTTTTTTTTTTCTTGTTCTTTTTTTCCCCTCCCTCCCCTCCTTCTTTGTTTTCTTTTTTTGTGCCGGGGAAACTGGGACACATTATTTTCCATATATAGATGTTTTCTTCTAAGGTCTTTCTGCAAGGGGGTTGAAGTTAGAATAATTATAGTATTTGAATGAGTGAATGAAAGAATCAATAGATTTATCCTTTAATTTGAACTATACTGGTTGGATAATCTTGGTAGGCAAGCTGGTGAATTCCTCCGATTCTGTTTTCCTATCTGTGCAGTAGGTCTTTCTCCCAACCACATATAGTTTCTGGAGGATGGAAACCAAGTCTTAAGTTTCTTTCGTTGTTGGTTGCCTTTTCTTGCCTCGCTGTCCAACACCATGCTGAGTGAGTAATCAAAGAACCAATTCTTAGTTGTCAGGTGAAAAGGCATTTTTGTGCTGAATCAGAAGACTTAGCTTTGGGTTGACTCAGAAGACTTTGGAATTAGGGAAGGTAGAGGAGGAAGGGGAGCTGTGGGAGGGATTTCAGAAATGAGATTTTGCTAATTGTAATTAGTGCCAAACAGAGGTTGGTACACTTCTGTAGTTTTGTGTTGTCAGTCACTTTGGATGATAAATTTTTTTTTTTTTTTTTGCTATTATTTTTAAGTGACAGATTGCAGTACATATTTTAGGACCTGCCACCCATTTTGATTTGAAAGATTATGTTGTTGAAATTTTAGACACCGCAGGTAAAGACTTAATTTTACTAAACAACAGGGGCAACAAGGGGCTTAGGAATTTTGTAAATTACTTTGCTCTTACAACTAAAAGTGTTTTTCTCTGATTTATTATGCAAATAATTGTAAATCCTGTAACTGAGCAGAGCAAAACTTTTCATGTCTTTCAGAATCTGTTTTCTGGTTTTGCTCATTCTGTAACAGTCTTACCTTAATAGGCAAGAAGTATAAATGGTGTGGATTACTGAGCAAAGACGAAAGGTAATATATTTTGGTTATTTCCAGTTAGCCGACTGCCTCTTAATGAATCCGATTAAGTACCTCAGTCACTTTTTTTTACCTGTTGTCTTTAGGAAGGCGCATTTGCATCCTAAATGCAATACAAGGAGATTATTATTTGGTACCTTTACTAAAAGTGATAATATCCTTATTTTCCTGTTCTAGAATTCCAAGCATGATCTGCTAAAGCTGAAGGAAAGACTGATTTCCAACTGTGTGTCTTAATATCAGGGAAATATCTCATACTCATATCATGACGATGCAAGAGGGTTTCCTTAATTTCAAGCAATGCTATCGATTATGACTGTCTTGAGTCAAAATTTGGCTTTGGAAGGATACTACAGGCTTTTTTTCAGGATTGGGGAAAAATGGGATAACTTGCAAAGGGCAGGAACCAGGATAGTGTTGCTGATGGGCAACTGGTGTTAGAAAGAATTGGCCATGTCTTGTTTTTAGGAATGACACTTGACTCAAAACCCAGAACTTTCCCTGGTAAGATTCTGTTCTGCTTGGTTGGGGAAGACCGGAACCTGCATGAGAACACAAAGGAAAATGGGAGGATTATATAACCTGGAGGTGGAGGACCTGGAGGGGCTCCAGCTCACTCATGAGAGCCCTGATGAGTGAGTGAGGTGTTCAGGGGGTGGTGCAGCTGTGGATGGTCAGGCTAGTTTTTTGTTGCCTTTGCATTAGGCTAGAGAATTTTGTCGCCTTTGCATCAGGCTAGAGAATCTAACACTGGGAAAGAAAATCTCTTCAATTAACAGAGACAAAGTATTGACGAGGAAATAGAGTGGATGCCTATAAATAGAGGCCTCCTATAATTGGAAAGGAGCAATTAAAGACAACTTGAAGAAAACTTCCAGTTGCTGTTGGTAGAAGCCAAGGAAGTGACTACCTGTGAAAGCCTTCACCTGTTTGAGGATTATAAATATCACTTGCACAAACAAATACCCGAGGGGATAGTAGCAGGCAGTGTAAGTCTATTCCTAAATGTTAGTGCCAAGTACCAAATGCATCCTCTAGAATTTCCTCAGAAAATACTCTTTTGGAAGCGCATCAGAGGCTCTGTTGGCCTGACTGCTTCCTGGGGTGCCCAGAGGTGCTCCGTTTACCTAGAAACCCAAAAGGAGAAGCCGCTGAACTCAAGAGGCCAAACCCTCTCCAACTCTTTTTCAGTTAGGACCACTCCTTCAGTAGGTTTGCCAGGGGTTACAGTAGAATATGGTGGTTCTGTGGATGGAATTAAGATGAAACTGGATTTAAATCTCAACTCTCCTGTTTCATAGCTGTGAACTTGGGCATGTTTTAACGTCTTTGAGCCTCTGGAGGATTTGCTTAAATCAAGGTCTTTTCCCTCCTTATTTCTAACCGAATCCTTTGTTTTCTTGGGGACAGCAATAAATCTAACTAAAAAACTACATTTCCCAACTTCCTATGTTGCAAATAGGGATGGTCGATGAGTTATAAGTAGAAGTTGTTTAGGAGCTTCCAGGAAAGCTGTTCTGAAGGGATTTATTTGGGTGGGGAGTATGCTTTTTAAAATTTTTTTTCACAATTTGCATTTTAGATGTGAGATCTAGATGTGATGGCTCAGAGCTACAGCAGCCATTTTGAGACCATGTGGGAAAAGGTCAAGGGAATTGCAGGGACAGGGTCATCTTCGAGTAGTGAGTGTCTGCTTGCAGCCACTTACCTCCAGACTTCTTGTTAGATGAAAGTAATCAATCCTTACGTGTTTAAGCCCCTGTAATGGGTCTCTGAGAGCAGCATCAGAATGCAATTCCTGATCCCAAACTTCAGATTCCTCACCTGCAAAATGAGGATACTAGTATGTGAGTTGTGAGGTCATCGTAAGGGTTTTATGGCAACATGTGTAAAAAAGCACTTAACATCATGATTGCATTTGCTACGTGTCTTTTGAAATGATTGTTACCATGATCACATATTACATACGTATCACATATAGGTACATGTATTTGTTTCCTAGGATTGCTGTGACAAAGTACTACCAAGTGGGTAATTCAAACAGCAGAAATTTAGCTTTATAGTGCTGGAGATCAGAAGTCCCAGATCAAGGTGTCTGGCGAAGTTGGTTCTTTCTGAGGGCTGTGAGGGGAGAGTCTGTTCCAGGCCTTTCTCCTTGGCTTATAGATGGTTATCTTTTCTCTGTGTCTTCATCTTCTCTTGTTATACATGTTTGTGTGTCCAAGTTTTCCCTTTTGTAAGAACACCAGTCATATTGGATTAGGGCCCACCTTAATGGACTCATTGTAACTTGACTATGTGTTTTTTTTTTTTTTTTTTTTTTTTTTATATTTATGATAGTCACAGAGAGAGAGAGAGAGAGAGGCGCAGAGACACAGGCAGAGAGAGAAGCAGGCTCCATGCACCGGGAGCCCGACGTGGGATTCGATCCCGGGTCTCCAGGATCGCGCCCTGGGCCAAAGGCAGGCACCAAACCGCTGCGCCACCCAGGGATCCCTTGACTATGTTTTTAAAGACCTATTACTAAGATACTGGGGATCAGGACTGCAACATAGCCTTTTTTGGGGGACACAGTTTAACCTGTAAACATACATACATAATTTATCATCAATGAAATTTTTCATTCTTTTTCTCATTATGAAAATTCTTTATAAGAACATCAAATACTTGCCTATGAAAAATTGCCTCCCCCCCCTCCAAAAAAAGTGTCCTGTTTCATAAATGGCTTTTCTTTTTCTTTTTTTCTTTCTTTCTTTTTTTTTTTTTGGCTTTTCTTTATACATTTTAGATTCTAGAATTAGAAAGGGCTAGTGAAAGAGCCCTTTGTTTTAATTTTAGGGCAGTGGCTATCAGCTCTTATGGCCTTCTTGGATATGAGTATTTGCTGGGTAGCTCTCAGGTCCATGAGTAAGAAATCTAAGAGTCTGCTCTTTGTTATTCCATATTCTTTAGAATTCTTTAGAGTGAAATATCAGTATGGTCACAGTCACACATGCTGTGAGTCATCGGGTGCTCTTGGTGATTCGTGTGGCGGTTGTGCCCAGAACACACCACCTCAGGCTAAAGTATCTGTAACGATGCTTCTAAACATCTCAGCCTCCAGTGCAGGTTCTGTAGGGCAAGACTTGTTTAAATCACATTTTGGTTATAAACATTTTTTAAAAGTGTTGGAATACCTGGGGGGCTCAGTGATTAGCATCTGTCTGTCTGCCTTCGGCTCAGGTCATGATCCCGGGGTCCTGGGATCGAGTTCCATATGAGGCGCCCTGCAGGGAGCCTGCTTCTCCCTCTGCCTGTGTCTCTGCCTCCCTCTCTGTGTCTCTCATGAATAAATAAATAAAATCTTTTAAAAAATGCTGAAGTTTCTACCATTGGAGACTTTTTTTCAACTTGGTTTAAATCTGGAAGAAAAAAATGTTAATGCAGTGTTCTTACAGCTCCTTTCTTTTTCTTTGCAAATATTTCAAGCATTGAGACTTGCCTCTTGAGTGAAGCAGAGTAGTTTATGTATTAAATAACTTTTCTGTCCTGATAGTGTTTTTTTTTTTGTTTGTTTTTGTTTTTGAAGATCACTTTTAAGCGACATTGTGTATTTGTAGGGGCTTGTCTTCAAATAAAAGGCATAATTGAAATACAGCCGGATAGGAATCAAGAGTGCAATTCAAGTGTAAGGTAAAATTGATGACATCCCTTATTGCTTTATAGATGAATTACCTTATGGTGGCCTATTTCCAGATAAAGCTTTTTTAAAAACTAAAAATGCATTTTTTCTACACTCTAATCGTCCATACTGACAGCAGCAAAAAAGAGGCTGATTTTTTCCCCCTCCCTTAGCAGTGATAGTAGAAATTGCTTATTACTTGAAAATCTATATTTGCCTGCTGGTGTGCCATTAAAAAGGGATTCTGTAGCCTGAGTTCTATTTTTTTTTTTTTTTTTTTATGTAACAAGACATAAGAGGTTGCATTTTCCATATTGGCAGATTGTGGAAAGGGTGGGTTACTCGAACGTGGTTTCATTTGGAGTGTCCAAAACCTGCAAGTGCCAAAGAATTGGGAATGTTTACAGGGGAGATTGAACAAAGATGATACTGGAGTTAGTTTTCTGTGCACCCACCAAGTTACTGACCTTCTCAGAGTCAGGAGCTCAGCCCAGGAAGGAAGATGACTGCTCTTTATTTAACTGGTGCTGCTTGTATTCTGTCTTGGATGCCCACCTCCCAACATAGTCAGCAGTAAACGCCTGGAGGAGAGGTAGACTGCTTGGCAGATCATTAAATTGTCATCCGGTGTCATTTACGTGGCCTGTCTCACCACCTATGTCTTCTTGGAAAGAAGACTGATAATTTGAATCCAATCAAGCCTCTTGATCAAATGCTGGGGAATAGAGCATAATGTAAAAACGACATGCCTGGAATACAATCAGCAAAACCCAGAGCGAGAGGAATTCTATGCTTCACATGACTCCATTTATTCAACAAATGTATTGAGCAGTTTAAAGAGTAAGAAAAGAACCTTTAGATGAAGAAGGATTAAAGAGACATATCAACCAAATCCAAATGTGTGGACTTTGGATCCTATTTGATGAAATCAATAGTAAACTTTTTATTTTTTATTTGAGATGGGGAGATATGAGTACAGATTATTTGACTCACAGCATTATTATTACTCTTTGGGTATAGACTGAGATGGCAGTTGTGGAATTATATTTAAAAAACAGTCCTTATCTTTTCGTGATAGATATGGAGTTAGGGGGAAAATCATGATGCTAGGACTTACTTAAAGTGAATCCAGCTTGAGTAGGAAGAGTCGGGGCTAAAAGAAATAAGATTTTTCATAAATGATAGAGTAAGATTTTTCCTATCTGATAATTGTTGAAAGCAGGAGATATGTAAGGATTCTAATCTCTATTTTTAAAAAATTTTTAAAAAAGATTTTGTTTTTTCTTTTTAGAGATAGAGTGAATGAGAGCGAGTGAGCACAAGACGGAGGGGAAGAGGCAGAGGGAGAGGTAGAAGGAGATTCTCTGTTGACCAGGGAGCCCTTATATGGGGTTCGATCCAGGACCCTGGGATCATGACCTGAGTCAAAGGCAGCGCTTAACTGAATGAGCCACCCAGGCGCCTTTAATCTCAATTCTTGAATGTTTGAAATTTTCAAAAGAAAATTAAAATATGGGAACTCTGGGTGGCTCAGTGGTTTAGCGCCACCTTCAGCCCGGGGCGTGACCCTGGAGACCCAGGATCGAGTCCCACGTCGGGCTCCCTGCATGGAGCCTGCTTCTCTCTCTCTGCCTGTGTCTCTGCCTCTCTCTCTCTGTGTCTCTCATGAATAAATAAATAAATAAATAAATAAATAAATAAATAAAATCTTAAGAAAAAAGAAAATTAAAATAAAATAATGAGCTACAGCTGACTTTATCAACTTCTTTTTGAATATTCTTAAGGCAATAAATATTTTAATATATAACCTTTCACCTCACAGTAATCTAAATATAAATATGGTCACTGACTTACAGGAACAAAGCCTTAAAGAATTGACAGTTTTTATTTAATGACCCATTTTCCTTTATTTGAACTCAGCCCTGTGGAATAAAGGGGATGTTTTATTCATCAGACTTTTCACTTTTTTTTATTTTAGAATGCCTTTGTAGGAATTAGCAGGTGTTTAATTATCAATGGGAGGATTCTTTATTTGCTGAACGCAATAGAAAGTCATTAAAAGAAGTTTAAAATATGAAAGAATCCAATGGGAGAACTTGGGGAGAAATGAATAAATCTGTTCTCCCGTGTCCTAGGTTTATTAAGGTCAAATGAGGTGCGGTTTAATGTTTTCCAGCTTCATTGTAAACTAAGCCAAAGGAAAATCTTTCTGCCCTTTGGTCAAACATTCCTGTGTGAAGAGAACACCAGCTACAATGGAACACTGCCAAGGTTCTTTGGGGTCATACCTTAGCCCTCCAGTTTAGATAGTTGAGATAAGTCAGGATTTATGGACACATTTATCACCGATCTCCTCGTTGAGCCATGACTTCCACATTTGCATTTTCTTTCATGCTATGAGTATTTTTTGGAGTGCCCACTGAGGAACAAAGCTAACCAGAGTTAAATTTCCTTGCTTTTTTTAACTAGAACATAACTGTCCCTTGCTCCCTCTCATCTTCCCACTCACTTTCTCTTTCTCTAGCAACATTGCCCTATTAACTTCCCAGTGATGTAATGCCCATGGTGGTGGTAAATTATTTGGATCTGGGGGGAAGGTGTGATTAAGTTGAAGCAGTTTGGAGGTGGGAGGAGAGCTATCATTGATCCATCTCTGACCCTCTGCCAGGGACTGCATGAAAAAAGGTCTTAATTTATTCCATCCAAAATTTCTGTAAGGTAGGAATTCTATTTTGCAAGGAAGGAAAGAAGCTTAGAGAGCTTGGATGACTTGATTGGGATCTCATGGCTCCTAAGCATCTTCGTTGGTTCATGCACCCTGGTTTGTGTAAAGTTGTGTTTCTAACCAACATGCCATATGTATTCTCCAGGGTGTAAGTAATGAGGGCAGTTTTTCATTGACACAGTGACCATCTATTTTTTTTTTAAAGATATTATTTATTTATTCATGAGAGACACTCACAGGGAGAGAGAGAGAGGCAGAGGCACAGGCAGAGGGAGAAGCAGGCTCCATGCAGGGAGCCCAACGTGGGACTCAATCCCGGGGCTCCAGGATCACACCCTGGGCCGATGGCAGGGGCAAAACTGCTGAGCCACCCAGGAATCCCCTGACTATGTATTTCCACCAGGATTTGCTTCTTATTGACTCCATATGGGAAGTTGGGGGGGGGGGGGAAGACCCTGGGAGATGGGCTTTGGTGTCTTTGGATAATTGACATTGGGCACATACATGGAATCAAGATGGCCTAAATTAAATCTGTAACTTAAATATTTTCTGGAAAAATATATTTTCTGGAAAAAAAATATTTTCTGGATAAAAGAGGGGCACAGGAAGGACATACACCAGTAGTTTGGTTACCGCGAGATGGCTTCATTAGCTCTTGGTCTATATTGCTGCTTTGCTTGAACCTCAAAGGTGAAAAGGTCTCCATGATGTAATACAGAGAGATATTTGTGAACAAAGCTGCTTACAAACCCCACGCACCGACAGGAAAGCAGGATCTTAAAGCTTGCAACTGCCATTACTTTTATGGTCTCCAGTAAAAAGGAGATACAAAGGGTGATGGTTTACTGTATATTCGTTGGAAGGCACGTGGAACTTGTGAAGTAATAATAAATGGTGGATCTCCCATGATCTGGAGGCTCTTCAGATGAACCAGGTGTTGGGAGCTTGCTCGTCTTTGGCTCTGGGCTCTTTTCCCTCCAGGAGCTGTTCTGTTGGGCTGCTGAGGAGCACCATGCCAGGAGCAAAGCATTGGAAAACAGTGAGAAGGTGGATGGAGAGCAGCCATTTCAAGTAATGGACAGTAAATCATAGGATTGGCGAGGTTACTCAGGCTGCGGTAAGGTGCCCAACCATGCTGAGTAGGGACCGATGACTGAGACGTACATTTAAGTGGTATTTCTTGGCCCCGGGGCAGTGGGAATTGGTCAGCTTGCTGTGTGTTTTAAATGGATGATCTTATTGGTGGGAAGTAAAATGACGGAGGGAGAACTGTAGGCTTGCTTCCTGGACCTTATTCTGGACCTTTTTTATGAAGTCGTTGGCCAGAGCAACACTTTGAGATGAAGAGGTTGGCATGATCTTCATCCTGAAGTAGTTTCCTTGAGCTAACTCACTTTACATGAACAAATTCCACTATTCTGCTTTTCTGCCTCTTTATGTGAGTAGGAGAGCCACGCAGAAATAACATGTTTACATTTTTCTTCCGAGTTCGAGATCCGAAGCCAGGTGAAATACCTGGTGAATAATACCGGAGCCTTCCATGCTTTACTATAAATAGCAAGTTTTCCCTAAGTCAGAGATAATTTGTTCTGTTGTCCAACCCAGTCAGGAGAAAAAGTTAACTGCCTTTCTCTGGAGAGCTCTTTGGGGATCTTTTTAAAGACTGGCTCAGCTGACGGAATTCTCTAGTTCAGTTGACATGCTTTGCCGGGTTTGTGGTTTCATATGGTTCAAAATATTTATTATCTCAAGTTTCTTTGACAACCGGGTTAGAAAGAAGCATTCATGTACTTTCCCTAAAGTAGTATAATAATTGTCAAATCCTTAGAAGATGTATCTCAAGGAGGGAGGAGGACCATTTGCAACAACGTGGATGGGCCCTGAGCACATTAGGCTAAATGAGATACATCAGAGAAAAAAAACCCAGTACTACATTATTTATTTGTTAATTTATTTAGGGAGAATTTTAAGTAGGCCCCATACCCAGCATAGAACCCGATACAGGGCTTGATCCCATGACCCTGAGATCATGACCTGAGTGGAAATCAAGAGTCAGACCCCTAACTGATTGAGCCACATGGGCACCCTTACATGATATCACTTATATGTGGAATGTAAAAATTTCCAAATTCTTTATCCCAGGTACTCCTCCTGATTTGTAATAGCCTTTATAGCGTGGGTACTATTACCTGCCCTTACGAACTTGTCTGTGGACACAGAAATCTTTATACATAAGTATTAAGAACAAAGTACTCAAAAGTGAACATTTGTGCCAATTCTTTTCTCTGATTCAGACTTTTAACTGTGATATTACATTGCTGTCTTATAGATCCTGGCTTCCCTGCTTTGTTTTCTAGATATTTCTGTGTATCCTTCAAAATTGAGAGGGACTTAACCATAAAGTTCTACAAACCAGACCAAGAGCAAAGGATTCTATAGAAGTTACAAAACATCAACCGCCATAGACTCTGTGCCTGATTATGGTCTAGTTTCAAATCTTCCAATTCTAGTTCTTTCTACCTAGAATGCTTGTTGCATTTTTTTAAACTCCTACTCATGTTTTAACTGAAGTGTAGCTTATTCTGTGAAGTCTTTCCTGATCTCAGGAAGACGGATTCTTTGCCCCCTTATGTGGCCCTTGTATCTTGCATATGGCTTCACTGAAAAAAATGTTTTCACAATTATTTTCCTTAAAGTCTATAAGTTCTATGGAGAAGCTAGTTTTAAATCTGCATAGCATGGTAGTTCTCAAACTCTACTCATCAGAATCATTAGAATCATCCAGGACTTGAAACACAGATTGCTGAGCCCTACCTGGCAGAGGTCCTGATTCAGTAGGTCTCTGATGGTATTTGCATTTCTTTTTTTTTGTATTTGCATTTCTAACAAGGTTACTGAGGGTGTTGATGCTGCTGGCCTTGACCACACTTTGAGAACTGCTCATCTGTCAGCTGACCTAAAAACATGTTAAAAGAGGAGCTTATTCTAGATTGCTGTTTATCCCTCAGAACAAGTTGCTGATCAGTTTTCAGTAGAAAGAGGGATAAACAAGAAATCTCAGGTATGAAACAGATTCCCACACAACAGAGGATCAGAAGAGCTTACAGAAATCTACTATGGGTTTTTGTCTTCCCCTTGTAACCAGTTCTTTGGAATGGAGGAGAAAATAGAAAGGCAGACTTAACTCTGAGAAAAAGAACTTCAGATTTCAGTGTCTTCTGCTTTGAGTTTTTAGGTACTTTTATGTGTTTATCAAAAATACAGAAACTAATTTTAATTTGCATTATTTTGGTAAAGTGGATAGCACACAATAGGAATTAGACTTGGATTTTAAGCATTTTATAGAAACCATTGGATTTAAAATACTTGTCTGGGCCTACATTTAATCAAATTAATTCATTGGTGTTCTTCAATAAAATAATTTCACATTATGTGTTATAAAAATTTATTTATTTAAAAACATTTATTTATTTGCAAGGGAAGGAGAGAGAGAGAGAGAGCGCCCACTTGCCACATGTTTGTCCACAGGAGCAGTGGGGGCAGGGCAGAGGGAGAAGCAGGCTCTCCGCTGATCAAGGAGCCCTATATGGGGCTCCATCCCCAGGCCCTGGGATCATGCATGACCTGAGATGAAGGCAGACGCTTAATGGACTGAGCCCGGAAGTATAAAAAATTTACATAAGCCAAACTCATAAAAACAGAATAAAATGGTGGCTAGTAGAGCATGAGGGGGAGCATAGAGGGGTAGGGCAGATGTTTGTATAAATGTACACTGCGTAGTAAATAAGCCCTAGAGATCTAATGCACACCATAGTGAATATAGACAATACTACATTATAATTAACAAACTTGCTAAGAGAATAGAACTTAATTATTCCAGTCACTAAAGAAGAATTAAATAATGCTGTAGAGGTGTTAATTACCACTACAATGGCAATCATATTACATTATATAAATGAAAAAAATTAACAAGTTATACACCTAAAATTTACACATTATTTGTCAAATGAATTCAGAAAAAGGAAAATGAGACACAATTCAAATCTTGAGACTCTTCGGGAGCCAAGAATTGTTACTGGGTTGAGAAATTCAAGCTAAGAGGTCAAGTTTTACTGCCTTGAAATTGCACAGTTAAAAGAAAACATGGTTAGCAATTTTTTGCCTGATGTAAAGATCCACCCAGGTTTGTTATGTGAGTATATTATTATCTAAAGATTACATTTGTTATATACAAATACATGTTGCCAAAGTTTTTAAGCCCTTTGTTTTTGTGAATAGTTTGATTTCTGTAAGGGTGTTTATTTTACTCACATGTTGAGACTCTTGATCAGTAGGGCAAAGGGAAATTGCAAACACATGAAAGGCTTCCTCTCTTTCCGTGATGCAGGCCCTGGAAGTATAGATATGAACAAGGTATGTAACCTCTTTTCAAAAGAATTTGTAGTCTAGTGACAAAGATGGACGTGTAGATAACCAGTTGCAATAAAATGATGTAGATACTCTGATTGTGGTCTTGGCTGGGGGTCTTGGCTCCCAGCCAAGGCATTGGAAGCCAGTAAATAGGGAGTCCTCAATTCTGCAGAGGTGAGATTTGAGTCTCATGTGTAGGAGAAGTGATAAGATACACAGATAATGCTTATAATACTGAATAGAAAGTGATACGTATTAAAGGAGGTAGACTGATAAAAGTGTTCCTTGTTTCTAGAGAAAGGAATTACTTCTGTTTTAGGAGGTTAGGGAAGGCATCAGTAAGGAGGATGATAATTTTGCCATACATTCAGCGGCAAATTTCAGTTTGCAAAGAGCTTTCAAATATATCATCTGGGAGGCAGTTGAGCTATAGTAGGTTTGGCTCAGAGAGGTAGGGTGATCTACCCAGGGTCACATGTCAAGTGATGCAACCATGTATTTGAGTTCAGCGTTTCTGACCATTTATTCCACAAAGAAGCAGAGTGATCAGCTCGTATCACTTCCCTTCATTCCTCCTCCTGTCCCTGCCCAGTGGATTCCCAGCACATATTAGGGTAAAGCTTTCATTCTGGACCATAGCCTACAAGGTTCCATATGATCTGAGCACTGTATTCCCCTGCAGGGACTGGCCTTGGACAAGCCACCTTGCTTGTCCTGCACACTGGGTGTTTCAAGAACACACCAAGCTTGTTTTCATCCCAGAATTCTTAGGCATGCTTCTGTAGTTGTGTGGTAACTACACAGAAATCAGGGTGCCTGGCTGGCTCAGTCAGAAGAGCATATGAGTCTTGATCTGGGGGTCATGAGTTCGAGTCCCATGTTGGGAATAGAGATCACATAAACAAGTAAATAAATATTAAGAAAAAAAACCCCACACAGAAACCAACCCCTCACTTCAATGCCCTTTCTTGATTTGGCTCATTGTTAGGTTATTACCTCCTCAGACTTCCTTGACCTCTGCATCTAAGGCGCATGCCACCTTCCCATCAGCCTCCATCTCTCTGTGTTATCTCTGTTATGATGGTTGTTACCACTATCAGAAGTTACAATATCTTCTGTTCATCTGTTGTCTTGTATTCCCAAGTACAATGTGAGTTTCATGGGGGGAGGCAGTAGGGAATTTTCTTTGTTTTCTGCTATTTCCCTAGTGCCTGGGGTATAGGAGGCACCTGATAAATATATATTAAGTGAACAAATGAGTCTTTTAAGTGTTTAAGGTGTGATTGAGATTCTTCCAAGAGCTGGAAATGAACATCATTGGAATGACTGTAATTTCTAGCATGTAGGTTGGAAATCTGGAATTTTCTTGGGACAAGGCTGATGCAAAACACACATTTTAATTGCATTTTTGGATTGCTCATTACTACTGTATAGAAATATGATTGCTTTTTGTATATTCATTTTGTATCCTGCAACCTTGCTGAACTTCAACTTTGTCGAATTATTAGCTCTGATAGGTTTTTTTGGTGGATTCCTTAGAATTTTCTGTATACAAGATCAGGACATTTGCAAATAGAGATAGTTTTGCCTTTTCTTTTCAAATCCCTTTATTTCTTTTTCTTGCTTAATTGTGCTGGTTGGAACCTCCAGTATGGAAGTGAATAGATGGGATTCCCAGAAAAGAAGTGGTGAGAGTAGAAACCCTCATGCTTTTCTTGATCATAGTGGAAAAGCGTAGTCTTTTACCATTGATTGTAATAGCTTTGGGGTTTTCATCGATGCCCTTACTAAGATTGAGAAAGTTCTTTTTTCTTCCTTGTATGCCTAGTGTTGTTACTGTGAAAGGATGTATAGGGTTTTGACAAATGATTTTTCTGTGGTAAAGTGGACTTGTAGACTAGCAATTTTCTTTTTAAAGCACAGATTGCAAGACCAAAATTTTTTTCTTCACCCCCACACAGCAGAGGTCTGGGAGTCTCCCCCACGCCCCCAGCCCCTTTCCAAATCCTGTGAGCTCCCGAACTGCCTGGGGCAGTGTTTGTTGCAGGGTGAACTGTCTGAGAAGTATGCCTGGGCTTGTTCTCTTGGAACAACACTCCTGACAGGATGTTTCCCTGTTAAGTCCCAGGCACAAATTGCTGGAACGTGATGCCATACCTGCCATGTACACCGTTGCCATGTTTGTTTTGCGGGTGTAATACTGTCAAAGCAATGTTGAATGAACTGATTTCGAGCTGTTGATATAGTTCAGACCTTGGCAGTTCTCTAATCTTGAAGCTTTAGTGTTTGATTGCATTCGTTTGCCCTGCAAATAGTCAACCGTGTAAGTGATCTCAAAGTGAGAATATATCTAAAGCCTGTATTTATAATAGACAAGGTTCGAAGAAGAGCTGAGACCTTGTAAAATACACATATGGACTTCCTGAGTATGTAATAAAGACTTAACTTGTACCGGTTGGGGCCTGTCAAATAGCCATATTACAAGCATGATTTGGTGGCATGGGAGTTCTATTCTTGATGTTAAAATAACATCCAGCCAAGTGAGTTGGTGAAAAAAACAAGCTGTCAAATATGAGAGTGAAGGGTGAGGCAGGATATCCATAAAATCATATTGTGTTCGTTTAGCAAGTTCAGTAGTTTGAAGCATAGTCGCTTTTTGTTTGGAGAGTCTTCCCGTCCAATATTGTACCATACCTTCATTAAGATATTAAAATAGCACTAATGTTTCTTAGAACTTTTTGGATATTTATTGGAAAACAACATATATGCTGGGATATATACTGGGATCTCTTTTTAGCAGAGGGCCCTGCTCCTTTGGATCATTGAGTGTTATTGGATGGTATTTTAGTTTTAGTTGGATGTTTTTATATTACAGTCCATGTAGTGTCACTAAAAATGCTGAGATGCTGTGGCTTTGATTCAGATGGCTAAAAATTCAATGAGATCCTATGAGAAGGGCCTCATAATTTTACTGTTGAATTCTTACCAATTTGTCTATAAAGTATTGATTTATGTTATTATTATTAACTCCATTATACAAAATCAAAAGCTGAATCTTGTGCTGATTGCCTCCCTAAGGCCATATAATGAAATGGTAGAGAATGGATTTGATTGCAGGCAGCCTACCACCACATTTTGTGCTCTCAACCATATCCTAATTCAGTGACTAATTCTTCAGTTGCTTAAGTGTTATCTGTGACAAATACTAGAATTTTAGTGTCTTAGAGATAACTTTTTGAAGCTTTCAGCCCATAAGTGAAATAAGCCCGTTTGGTTGTATTATTGACCCAAAAAGTCAGATGGTCTCTGCTTGAATGCTTCCAGCACTGAAGAGCTTACTACTTCATGTTGGCCAACTTTTTCATTATTCTAACTTATTTTGTGCCAATCTATAGGTCAGATTGTTTTCCTAGAATTATAGTATGCAGGATTGTTCTGCTATCCCAAAGCAGAGTGTTTTTTTCATAGGAACCTTTTGTAAGCTGAGATGGCATAAAGCCAAGAAACAATTACGATTAATTTATATGAAAAAAATTTTGAGCATTCCCAGACCCCAAAAATAACCTCTCCTAGGCTTCTCTGATACCTTAGGACATATCTTGCTAATGGATTCACAGAATAAGTCGAGATAAAGCACAGATGCTCATAGACACAGTTCAAAGCCGTGGTGGCCTGATGCTGAGATGCTGAGTATAGTTCAGGAAGGAGCTTGGTGGGGCCACACCCACTGCTCAGGGTGCCTGCAGCCTTTGTAAAGGCTTGCTGCAGAACAGACATGGAACACTGTTTTCGCTTTTCACTCTTTTTCTGTGAAAGCAAAAATCCTCTTCCGATTTCTTTGGTTAGTGAAAATAGGTATGAATGCAGGTCTTTCTTGAAAGCAAAGTGATGTAAGGCGAAATTCTGAAAAGCACGGGGATATCTGTATTTCTATCTCTGCTTATTTTTTTAAAGATTTATTTTTTTTTTTTAAAGAGAGTGCATGCACGCACGCACGGGGGCAGGGTAGGAGCAAAGGGAGAGAGAGAGAGAGTGAGAGAGAGAGAGTGAGAGAGAGAGAGAGAGAGAAAGAATCTCAAGTAGACTGCCCACTGAGCACAAAGCCTGATGTGGGGCTTGATCTCATGACCCTGAGATCATGACCTAAGCTGAAATCAAGAGTCAGATGCTTAGTGGACTGAGCCATACAGACACCCTTGCTATCTCTGTTTAAACATATAGACAACTAAATACTTCAGATGTTTTTGTTGTTGTTGTTGTTGTCTTAATTTTCCCTCAACAGCCCCCCCTCCCCCAGGCATTACTAATCTGCTTACTCTTTTTATAAGCTTGTCTGTTCTGGACACTACATAAAAATGAAATCCTACAACATGTGGCCTTTTGTGACTGGCTTCTTTCACTTAGCATAATGCTTTCAAGGTTCACTCATCTTGTATGTATCAGAACCTTATTCATTATTATGGACAAATAATAGTCCCCTTATGAATATACCACATTATGTGGATGCATTCATCACTTGTTGGACATTTGAGTAGTTTCCATTTTTTGGCTAGTATGAGTTTTAATGCTGGTTTAAATGTTTGTTCTCCTTATTTTTGACGAACAGTCTGGTTTCACCCTGATTCTGCATTGTATTTACTTGTTGATTCATCTGAGTCTAATATTTTACATGGTAACATCTCGTATTGTGGGTTTTATTCGGTCTGGTTCCACTTTGTTGGATGTTTGAAATTTGGGTTTTTTGACCAATTGTGTGGTCTGTTCACTCCAACCTCGTGTCCGGTGCTAGCTGATTACATCTCCACTCTGGCTTCACTGAAATCATAGATCAAAATCCTGTTCAGTACGGAGTGGGTTCTCTGACACATGGCTTGTGAAGGTGGAGGAGGCAGGGCCACCTCCTTCCAGCCACTGGTCTGTGTACAGTTTGGCATCTAATACACTTTTATGTTAGTATGAAATATTTTAAATTATCAAAACTTTTTTGAGGGGGAAGCTTGGGTGGCTCAGTGGTTGAGCATCTACCTTTGGCTCAGGTCATGATCCTGAGGTCCTGGGTTCGAGTCTTGCATCGGGCTCCCTGCAGGGAGCCTGCTTTTCCCTCTGCCTATGATTCTGTCTCTCTCTGTGTGTCTGTCATGAATAAATAAACAAAATCTTAAAAAAAAAACAACAACTTGTTTTTAAACCTCTGCCAGCACCACGGTGTTCTGGTATTACAGGATTATCTCTGTCATTTTCTTATCTCTAGTTAGGTTAGTTAATTGTTTCATGTTCCAGCTCAGCCCAGAATTTGAATCCTGGCTCTTGCATCATTTATTACCAGAATGACCTTGGGCAAGTTACTGGAAGCTTGGTTAATTTCTCATCCGGAAAATGAGGATTACAGTAGCATTTACTTCCCGAGGTTGTTGAGAGGGCCGAATGAAGGAGTCGGGGTAGAGTCCTCATTGCTTGCCAGGCTCCCTGGTGACGGGAGGTATTTCATGAAGAAAATGGGAGCCAGATGGGCAGCCCGGGTGGCTCAGCGGTTTACCGCCGCCTTCAGCCCAGGGCCTGATCCTAGGGACCCAGGATCGAGTCCCATGTGGAGCTCCCCGCATGCAGCCTGCTTCTCCCTCTGCCTGTGTCTCTCTGTCTCTCTGTCTCTGTCTCTCATGAATAAATAAATAAAATCTTAAAAAAAAAATGAAAATGGGAGCCAGAGAATTTGCTGTGACTTTCTCAATGCCAAAGCTAGAGCTACACGCATCAGCTAGAATGTCTCCTGTTCCTTTGGAGCCTGTTCCCTGTTTCCGTTTCTGAAGGAAATGAAACTGTTGGTGATATCGGAGCTCACACCCGTGGAACTTTAGATGCTGTAGTAGTTGACCAGGTTCTGCACTGCCTCCTCCTCAGCATCTTTGAGTGTGAGTTTATCATTGTTGGCCACACGCCACAAAGATGTCAATCACCTCTCGAAACGCTGTGGGTCACCATCTAGAGACAACTGCCCAGGAGCATAGCCCTGCCCTTTGAGGATCTGCCTACCTTGTGATGGTGATAAGTGAGGATAGCTATCTTCCCATTCAGGTCTGCGAATTATTATTCATTCAGACTGGAATAATCTCTCGAGAGAACTGTGTGTTATCGCTGCATCATAATCGGATTTCAGTTTATCTCTTGGAGCTGTGACTCAGTCTTGTGGAATTCTAAGGACATCATTTAAAGAAAACGTGTCTGCTTGCTTTTCTAAAAGGGTGTTTGTTGCCCTCACATTTGTCAGACTTTCGGCTGTTATTTTCTCCTAGGATTTTATTTGTAAGTTAGCTCTGCACCCAACGTGGGGGCTCCAACTCACAACCCCAAGATCAAGAGTTAAGTGCTCCACCAACTGAGCTAGCCAGGGACCCCAGCCGCTGTTTCCAGAATATGGTACCAAGTTATCATTTGCAGATACTCACGTAGCCTCACCCTTTGAGGCCTTAGAAAAACCGAAAAGGCTCAGGGAAAAGAGGCATCTAATTGCTAATTCTCTTCAGATGCTATTGTAGAACTGATAACTGGTGTTTTCTGAATTCAAGGTGAAGGATATTTAAGTCAATATTTGTGTGTGGTTTTGTTTTTTTCTGTTATGTTGAGCAAAAAGTCAGGACTGTACTGTAGAGCAATGATTCTCAAAATTATGTTTAGAGATCAAAGGGAGAAACATCTTGCAAGAACCCTGTGAATTTATCTGAGCCCCACAAGAACAAGGTCCTTAAGATTTCTTTGTTGCTTGAATGTGCATTTTGACTGCCAGTTGTCAGGGTTCTTCCTGGGTTTGGTGTTCATAAATGTGAATATTTTATTTTTAGTTTATCATAGAAATAAAAAAAAAATCTTGAGCTTGTGGACTTTTGAGAAGTCTGTAGTGTTCTTCCTACTTCATTTTGAGAAACCTTGCCCCAGAGATGAGCTCACCGGTAGGAAGTGAGGATCTCTTTTGGTTTCTAGGGGCATGTAGTTGGCAGATTCAAGAAGTTCTAGATCTGACCATATGAGGTCATCTTCAGAGATTTTGTTTGCTTGCAATATTGCAGGTAATTTTAAAAAGATTATGTATGTATATGTATATATTACTTAAATCTATGTTTGACTTACTAACTTCAAATATTAGGCCATCTTATTTAGAGCTGACATCCATGTTTTTCTTAAATACCTGATATTTGTGCTCTACTGTCCTTGCATTTGTGCCTTGCCTCGACTGCTTTGAACTGCACTATTGCTTTGTCACTTGCTGACTTGGCTTCTTACTGGTCCCTGCCTGTTTCTATATGTGGCTTTCAGACCACTTGAGAAGGAGTGATGACTTGAGTGTGTTACCTGGGCTGCTACTTACCTGTGAGTGAGGAAACTATACTAGCTTCCCAGGGCTCCCAAAATTAAAAACTTAGAAGGAGAATCTATTCTTGACCTCTTTTTCCTTCCTATGGCTGTTGGTATACCTGGACTTGTGACTCCATCTCTGTGTGCTTCAACTGCCTCCACCTCTTCCTCCTGCCAAATCTCCCCATGGTCTCGCTCTGGTAAGGACGCTTGTCTTTGGATTTAGGACTCATCTGGATCATCTAGGATTAATATCTCCTGCCAGAATCCTTAACTTAATCACATATTCTGCTTGTAAGGTAGTATTTACTCTTTGATCATATAAGGTAATATTCATAAGTTCTGGAAATAAGGACATAGACTGAATTATTTGGGGGTGGTGGTGGTCAGGGGTCACTACTACTGTAGCCTAAAGCTGTAGATTTCTTCTAGCTGACAAGACATAAATGCAGAATGTTGGATGCTCAGCAAGAGCTGCCTGCTTGCTTTCCAGGGAATGAAGTGATGTATTGGTCTTCTGTTGCATCCTTCTGTTTTTTGTTCAGTAAAAACTTGGCACGTACTAGGGACTGGGTAGGCATGGGGGGTATACCCTTCAAAGCATTACAGCTGCTAGGTCTGTCCTTAATTGGGTTTGCATTCCACTGGAGACTCTGTGAGTTCTGCTTTGAACTCTCACCACCCACTAGCCATACAGACTTTTTCCTCACTCTCCCTGTTCTCAGAGAATCCTGCCCATCGTCCACGATTGACAGCCTCGTTTCTGGTTGAGTGCTCTATGTGAACAGGAAAATTCATAGTAGTCATAGGAGAGGAAATGAAGCGATGTGGTTGGTGGGCAAGGGACAGCCATTAATGTCTTGTCATTTCCCCAAAATGAAAGCTATCCTGTGAAGAGCTCAGCATAGAACCAGAGGTATATGATATGGCTATTTCCAACACCAAAATGGGGTTTCTCTCCATTGTTTGGTAGATGTTGATTGTCATCAGCATGATTGTCACCATTGTCATCCTCCTCTTCCTCTTCATCATTCTCTTCCTCCTCATGAGTTCGACTTGTAGAACATATGTGAAAGGTCAAGCTTGTGCCAAGTACTCTTGGCAATTAAACATTACCATGTTTAATTCCCATACAATTTCCCCGAGGGAGCGACTATTATCATCCCATTTAACAGATGAGATAAATGAGCCTTGGGGGAGAAGTTACTGTTTATATTCCTGTGGTTATGTAACCTGCCTCTTTATTCATCCTTCACAATGGGCTTTCAGGTTTTAAGGAAAGGAAGTCTAACAAACACAAACATTAAAGGCAATGCAATGATTTTTTTTTCAAGGTCCATTTGCTTTTGGATATTTCATATCTTGTTTGGTTTCTTAGTTCACTTTCAGAATATAATGGATCTGAAATAAACAGGGCCCTAGTCTTTGGAGTTTCTTTTCCTTTGCTGCTATAAGTGGGAAGGTCTTTGCATATCAGAGGAGAGGGTTGATGGATTGTATTGTGTCTCTCAATGTTTGGGAGTTTCTGAAGAGCTTAGCATGGAGATGTGGGAAAATCAGGGGAGAGCTCTGCCAGCTTTGGCTGGAGGGGATCCAAGCAGGTTGTTTTCTGATTATATGCAATTAGAAGCATGGTTACCGAGAAGAATCTGAAGCTTAACCATTTGGTCTTCTCCTTGAAGTACCCTGTTAGCTCTGAAGTACTTGGTTCTACTGAAATGCGTGGAATTCCTTTCTCTTCTCTTTCTTGTCTCCCTTCCTCCCTCCTTCAAATATATATAGAACACCTATCATAAAGCATTGTTCTTGGCATTGGGGCTACAGCAGTAAACAGAAACAGCTGAAAACCCTTGTGTCAATGGGCATTTATTTAACTGGGACAAAATGGAAACCGCAGGAGAGCCAGAAGCCACAACGCATGGTTATCCTGTGGACTGCAGCTATTGTGTGAGTACTTTGTTAGGGAGTGATTATTTTTATTAATCTGGGGGAGAGACATTTTATAAATGTTTATTTCTCCTTACTTTCTTTATTAATGCATTTTTAAAGGAAAAATCACTGACTTAGTTCTGACTCTCATTTAGGTAAGTGATTCCAATTCATTTAAGGCTTACCAGCTTCTGTGTTTTGTCCTGCTGCAGATGGGCTCAAGGTTCTGTTTAGAAGATGGACCCTTAGTACTTAGAGAAACTTAATCCAGGTTTAGGAGTGTTAACAGATGCCTTATGAAATCTGACAGGGATTAAGAATCGAAAGTAATTTCTTTGTTTGGTTTGGGGAGGGGTGGGGCCCAAATCTAGATGCATGGTCATGAACCATAATTTCAGTGCTTATGACTTAGAAAAATTAAAAGCTGGAAGTAAAGCTTTCTTGCTGTAAAGATCTGAGATTTAGGATGGATGGGTCTCATTTTGCTTTGCATTTATATTTAATGGCCCAGGTCTCTTTCCTGTGGGCTGGTGTACATTTAACTAATGAATGCCTTCTGAGGAGACCTTGCTGGCAGTAACGAGGTCATGCCCAGCCTCCCCATCTGGAAGCCCCGGAGGGAAATCTGGCCCAGTGACCAGCGGGCCTCTTGCAGGGCTTACCTGCAGACTTGTTTTCACGCTCCCTACTCGCCTGGATTGTTAGTTTATAAAAATCAAAGGCCCAGGCACAAGCCCACGTGCCAACCCTGAGTTATTAAATCTGCTCTTCTGGCCGTTTCTCACAGCCGCAGAGCTTGCCCACCAGCCACAGATCCTGACCCCGTGCTGTGCTGTGTGCCTTTCCCTGCCTTGGGCCGTCAGCCTTCCAATTTGTAAAGCCATCGTTAAATTGAGTTCAGACTGTTGATTCCATTTTTCTCGTGTACAGTTTGTCAGTTCTTTCTGCTTTAATGCCTCGTGTGAGGACTTTCCTTGGCCAGCCGCGGGGGGAGTCTTCGTTCTGTTCTCTTATGCCTGCTTCGGGGCTGGGGGCAGCCTAGGAACCTCTGGTGGTGCCAGGAATGCAACCGAGGAGTTCCGAGTGCTGGGCCACCTGGGCACGCAGAGAGGTGGCCCATCGCCCCCAGGACAGGTGTGCCTGTGCCAAGGGCACTGCTGAGAAAAGAGAGGCCTGAGCCCTCAGCAGACTCCTCTGCGATGGCTCTGCTGCACTTTGTACCAAGTGCGCCCCTGCTGACCTGGGATAATGTTTGAACTCCACATCTGGCTGAAAAGGAGAAAGGAGGCTTGTGCTATTTATAGCTTCTGATTATTCTATATGTAGTGGAAGCTTAGGTCTATGAGTATGTATGTTTTTTTAAAAATTAAGAATAGCTTTTGATACTGAGTAACCAGGTAGTAGATGAGTGGGAGTTTTTCCTTTATGAAATCACTGTAGCTAACAATGGAGACAAAGTGGTGGAAATGGAGGATTGCCATTTTGCAGCCACTAATGGATTGCCAAATCTAGGCATGGGCATCAACACTTAATCATATTACAAAAAAAACCCCATTTTATGAGCTTCTGGTGGTAGACACATTATATCTTAGAAAATAAACAAGTCTTATAACTCCCTGCCCCATCTACCTCTTACCCCCACCCACAAAACCCCCCCAAATCAAGACAAAAACCACATGTGAATCTATTCAAGTGTACCAACCTAAGGGAATTCTGGAGGAATTAAAAACATCATAAAGGGTACCATAGGAATACAGAAGGCAAATTCTAGACTGACCAAAGATTTGGATTTAAAAAAAAAAGGGGGGGGGATTTATTTATTTATTTATTTATTTATTTATTTATTTATTTATTTATTTTGGTGGGAGGGGCAGAGAGAGAGAAAGAATCTCAAGCTGACTCCAAGCAGTGTAGAGCCCTGTGGTGGAGCTTGATGTCAAAATCCTGGGATCACAACCTGAGGCGAAACCAAGAGTTGGATGCTTAACTGACTTCATCAACCAGATGCCTCAGATCTGGATTATTTAATGAGTAAATTGCAATGGGGAAATAAAAAGAGATGAAGAGGAAAGACCTACTGGTCAAGCTCTGTATGGACCTGATCTGGATCCTGATTCAAATGAATTAATTAGTCCAAACTAGGCACTTGGAAATTATAACATGGATTGGAAATGGTAGTATATTAGGAGAATATTTTAAAGTTGTTTAGGGATGATGATGGTTTTATGGATTTTTTTTTTTTAAGTAGGCTCCATGCCCAGTGAGGGGCCCGACATACGACTTGAACTCGACTCCTGAGATCAAGGCCTGAGCTGAGATCAAGAGTTAGAGGTTTGACTGAGCCACTCAGGCACTCCAATTTTATGATTTTTTAAAAAAATGAGTATTTATTTATTTATTTATTTATGGAACATAACATCAAGATTTTATTGTCTTCATAACAAAATATGAAGTTTAGAACTGGATCACTTGGCCCTTTCTCTTCTTATCTCCTCCCAGTTCAAAATGCTTGCATCGCTTAATAGCCAGCATTCTCTTAGATCTGCAGTTGGGCTCAACACATTCAAGCCTCAGCACAATCTTCTTTGTAGTTTTAGCCTTTTCCTGGAAGATTGGCTTAGTCTGTCCACCATAGCCACTCTGCTTCTGGTCATAATGCCGCTTTCCCTGGGTGTAAAGAGAATCTTTGCCTTTCTTGTACTGTGTCACTTTGTGGGGTTGGTGCTTACCACACTTCTTGCAGAAAGTCCAGCGGGTTTTCGGAACATTCACCAATCGTTGTGAGAGCGCTATCGGCACCATGAGCCTCTATTTAAAAAGTATTTATGGTTTCAGGTAATATGCAAGGAGGGAATTTAGGTAGGCATCATGGAAAAATATTGGCCTTGGGTTCATAATCCTGTGAGGCTGGGGACTGAATAAAATATATGGGAGTGGAGCTTCCATTTATATTTGTGTTTATTGGAAATTTTCCAGGTTTAGAAATAAAAACAGGAGATAGGGTAAGTTATCTCCAAAAAAAGCTTTTCCTAATATAAAAGCTACATATGTTCATTGTAATAAACACGGTAAAATAAATATGCTTTTGCATTAGTTACCTTGAATACCTTGGTGTACTTGGGTATATATTTGTCTTAGATTTCTTTTTTTGATGAAAATTGTATTCTGTTGTAATCTGCCCTCTACATTGAACTGTTTATTTTGCGTGTTCTAGGCCGTTACTCTTCTAAAACCTTTAGAATTGATCATGGAGAAATGTTTAATGCTTACACCATGATTTTATTTAACTGTTCCTTATTGTTAAATAAATGGTGCTTATAATTTTGGATATTATAATGAGTGCTGTGATGAAAATCCCTCTAACTAAATCCCAACACTTGGCCTACTTTCCTAAAATAAATTCCTCGGAAATCTAAGGCGTGTTTGTCCCTAGTGTATCGGGTAGCTTTTGCTTGCACACTGTGCTTGTGAAACGTTCTTCGCTTTCTTTCAGAATGGTAAGCCTCATCTTTTCAGTATCCTTCCTGTTTCATAAACTTGTCGAGATGTTCACAAATGTCCACACAATTGCCTGTTGTTCCCTAGATCTTTGAAAGGTGCCATATTCTCATTGGAGCTTGGAAAGAAGATATAATCTTTATTACTTAGGTGGAGCCTTGTAATGACTGTAAAATAAAAATGAATATTCAGCATTTCATCAAGCTAAAAACAATGAGGCCCGCCCTATGCTTTGACATTTATTAGTCTGAAGGGGAAATTTCCTTGGTAAGCATGGAGCATTGCAGGAGCTACCAGATGACTTTGCAGCATCAGTGTTCCAGACAGATTTGGGAGAAGAACATAACACTGCCCCTGCTAGTGTTTTAAAATGCTTTGGGTTGGGTCAGTTGGGTGCGGCCAGCTGCTAGGGTGGTACAGAGACCTCGTAGAAACGTATTTTGTGATCAGAGGTCACCTCTCATTTCTCTGTCCGGTTTTTCTTTTTTCACCCTGGCAGTGAGAGACTGGACCTTCCTTGAAATCCACTGTGTTTCCAAATTCCACACTGGAGCTTGTCCGTTTCTTTTCTCTGGATGCAGGGACTTTGGTAACTAAAGACTGAATTGTTTGGTTTTGGAGGTGGGTTAATGAGGAGTGGTAGCTTAGGTCTTTTTGGGCCTCTAGATAACAGAAATAGGAGTCGCTCATCTAATTTGACAGTGCTTAGGATGAAAACAAGAGCTCTACTTAGGCCTTCTGTGAACAGAACTGCTTAGGACCCTTGCTTAGTCTCGTGTCCTCCTCCTGATGGGGAGGTCTTTTTTGCACAGGCCTTGGAGAAAAGTGAGTGATTAACTCTAGTTTAGTGGTTAAAAGCAAAGGCTCTGTAATGCAGACAGGACCGAGTTTGCATCATAGCTGTGCCACGTGTAGTTTTGTGATCTTTTTCAGATGTGAACTTGTGCCTTCCATTTCCACATTTGTAAAATGGGGGACAGTAGTAGAACCTACCTCACAGGTTGGCTGTGAGGAGTCAATAAAATAAAAATGAAGTAATATATATGTTTACAGTGATTAGAGCAGTGCCTGGTGTGTAATAATGGCTTTATAAATAATAATTACTGATATGCTAGCTTTTTAAGAAGCATTTTAAGGCATCTCATCCAGCACAGCGATTGCATATAGTAGGCAGTTAGCTAATGCTTGTTACACGGTCAGTTTAATTGTATAACAGTTCATTTAACTCTTCTAGATCAACTGTGCTACCCTTTGGTTTGAATTTATTTACACCCCACAGAAAGGAGCAGATGAGGCTACTAGTTTTTCCTCTCATCAGGCTCTGTAGAATTCAATCCATTATGTACATAGCACCTACCCTAACAAGGGTGATCACGATCACATTTAAATTATACTGTGTACCTACAGAGTTTCAGCAGATGTGTGAATATTAAGTTATTAATAACTAATTGGGTGCTAATTACGTGCCCTGGGAGTTCTTGGAGCTGATAAAGAGGTGTCACCTACTGTGTCAGGCCTCTGTTCAGCCCTGGAAAATCATTTTTGGCAGATGTGCCGAAGTTCACTTTTGAGCTCTAGATTTCTGACATCGTCTTCCACAAGCCTTGGTTTTATTTTTTTGAGCTCATGAAACCTTCCCCTGAAATTGATGCGACTTCCAGTGGAAATTCCATTTGCAAAGATGGGATAGCCAGTAAGCAACCATAGTTTTTTGTCTGTGAGGAGATACTAGAACTAAGAGTCATCTCTGGGAAGTATTAAAAAATGTTGAAGGGAATCCATGAGTAATTCTAAAGGCCAGTGGGGTTTTTTGGTGTATTTGGGGAGATGCTCTATTTTTGAAGGAAACTTCAAGTTGGATCTTGCAAGATTTCACTTAAACGCTAAGGATACACATCTCACATTAGCCTCCCCATAGCCCATCAGTATTTCATCAGTCATTCTAATTCCATCCTAGTTGGTAATAGTTTGGCTTTTGTTAACTGGAAGAGAGCTCTAAGTTAGAAATCCTGGATGCAGGTCATCAGGCAAGGAATATGTTCTATGATATCTAACATTTATGGAAACATATAAAATTAAAGGAGCTATTTTTAATGAGATAATCATTGAAAATACTACCTCTCTTCCTTTTATCTCTCATTACTGGTAAGCTTTAAATTGCTGGAACAGGCAAGGTACTCTTCTGTCTTTAAGTCAATACAATGAGAGAGTGAGGTGTTGCTTCATGATTGACAGAACCCATTTGCTGCTAGGGACTTATTAGAATATTAGGGTTTCCTGATTTGCTTTGTCTTTTAAAATTAGCTTCATAAACGCACACACTTGAACAGACTCCTGAGTTTGGGTGTTACCTTTCCTCCTACCCAACTAAGAACATTTAAAAAGAATCAAAGCATTTCTAGGCTAGGGATAAAAATATATTTTAAGTGATATAAGGGAAAACTGAAGATGGAAGTAAATAAACGAGAGCTTAGGTTTAGCAAATATTGACAACGATTAACACCTCTTATTGGTCAAATTGGCTGAAAACCCAGTGTTTGAGTTGAACCACAGGAAATAAAAACTACCCAGTTGGGTTGTGGTTGATGGCTTTGTCCACACTACACATACCAGTTCCATCCTGTGTGTTTGCCTGTCTGCTGTCTGAAACCCCTTTCTGGGTTTGGGCCTTGTCTGCTCTGAGTCGTGCTGGAGGCAGAGCCTGTCTGACAGTCAGGTTTCCAGCTTCTCTTGCAGCTAATATGGGGGCATGTGACCTGGATTCCACCAGTTACATACGTCTCCCTTGGACTTTGGATCCATAGCTGGTATTGCCAAGATGCAGGGACAGAGGAAAAGCCATCTTGGCAGTGGCCACAACATCCTGTTGACAGGCAGCAGTGGGTAGTTGGAGGGGCCTCTTTGCCTTAACTGACTTGAGTCTTGTGCTTGGTTATCTAGCCCTGAGGTTGGCATGTTTTTTCTGTTAGTAAATATTTCAGGCTTTGTGGGATATACAGTCTTTTTTGGAACTACTCAACTCTGCTGTTGTAGTGTGAAAGCAGCCATGGACAGTATATATAGATGTGGATATAGTTTGCCAATCCCTGATCTAGCCTACCCAGTGATCCTGAGAACTAAGCTACCTCATACTTGCAACACATTCTTTTTCTTAGATTGGGCAAAATTGGTTTATTTTTCTTGCCTCCAGGATGCTCGTTCCTACTTGTAGACTCCTTCGTTCTAATTTACTGTATGGAGGGGCTGTAAAATCCCACCTGTTTTATACACAGATAGGGGCTGTTCCTACCTCCAAAGAGATGGCAGCTCTCAGGATAAAATATGGCTCACTCCCAATTCTCTGTAGTATTAATTCTTAACTGAATGTATACTCTTTGTCTAAAACTCTTTTGGAGTTATACATCCTGAAATCCTTGCATTTGAAACGTTGTTTCCCCCTAAAGGGTTCTGTGTACCCTTTACTTGGTCTCCCCTAATAGTACATTCTATATAATTGTAGTATGACTTTAAAACTAGGAGTTTGATTTAAAATTTGTAGACTTTGTTCTGATCTCACTAGTTAGGCACACACTCAGTTGTGTATGTGATGTGCCTGTGTGTTTTTCTGTGCATTATTATCATATGTGTAGACTCATGTAACCATCACCACAGTCAAGATATAGGACTGTTCCATTGCCACAGAGGTCGCATGTGCTTCCCCTTTAGAGCTGCACTGAGCCCGTCCCTAACCCCTGGCTATCATTAATTTGTTGTTGTTTAACCTTGTAACCTTTTGGGGCTGGTTTTCTCCACTCAGCACAATTCTTTGGACCCGTCCATGCTGTTGGTCCCTTTTTGTTGCTGAGTAGTGTTCCGTGGTAGGGATGTAGTTTGGTTTTGTAAACCGTTCATCTATTGAAGGACTTCTGGGTTTTTAGTCTGGGGATATTACAAATAAAGCTGCTATGAACATTCACATACAGGTTTTTGATTGAATTTAAGTTTTCATTTCTCTGAGATAAACACCCAAGAGTGCAATTGTAGGGTCATGCGGTAAGCACACATTTAGTTTTATAGGCAATTACCAAACTATTTTCCTTAGCTGGGTGCACGGCAACTTGTATTCGCAATGTTGGAAGGGTTCTTCCTGCCTTTTTATTTTATCCTCTTTAAAACCATTATCTCGGTTAGTTTTACTAAAACAATAATTGCAATTCTCTTACGTGCCAGATATTATTTATACTAAGCACCATACACATAGTATCTAATTTAATCCTCGTAACAAATCCTCAAGCAAGGCTGATACCATGGTTTTCTCATGAGAGGGAAACTGAGTCAGAGTGTAATTAACTTGTTCAAGTTCACCCAGGACATTAATAGGCAGATCTGCAATTCAAACTTTGTCTTTGGAGCTAGTGTTCTTAACCACCTCTCTAGACTGCTTTTCTCTAGACTGAAGATTTCTAGACAAATCTTCCTTTTTGAAGATTTTATTTGTTCATGAGAGACAGGAGAGAGAGAGAGAGAGAGACAGAGAGGCAGAGACACAAGCAGAGGGAGAAGCAGGCTCCATGTAGAGAGCTTGATGTGGGACTTGATCCCGGGACTCCAGATCAGGCCCCGGACTGAAGGCAGCGCTAACCCGCTGAGCCACCCGCGCTGCCCCTAGACTGACTGCTTTTCTAAAGTACCACTAAATGTTCGATTCACTCAGTGCCTTCAGATGTTTCCTTATAAAGTATCTCAAGTCTGATGATGGCATTTTTGAAGCCCATGATAGCCTGCCCACTTACTAACACTCTCCTGCACCTATTGTGAATCCTCTGTTGCTTTGGATCATATTTGCCCTCCTGGCTTTTGACGTACCTGAAGTCTAAGACTTTTCACAACTTCGTGGTAAGTGGGGGCTTAATGTTTGACTAAATGGATCTTGTTGCGTGGTCACCTGGGAATATTCTAACAGTGCAAGTGGTAAGGAATCTATCATGGTATGTGGTGAACTGGAGATGAAGACTTTGAGTTTTAACTCAACACATTTGTGTGGCTGTAGGTTTGTTACCTGTGGAAATTTGTTCCATGTCCAAGCCCTCATAACTGAATGTTAGGTGAACTTAACAGAATCTAACCACTAGAGATTCCCTGGCATCCCCAAGGAATCCATCCTTTTCTTCCTTGAATGCCTTTATGTGTTCCAGACACAGTTCTAGGTTCCAAGGACCCAGATGTAAGACACTTAGCCTACCCCCTATCAGGATACACACATTCACTAAAAGGAATGTCAAAAGGGAGAATCCAAGGAAAGAATGAAATGCTCTTACATACTCTTGTGATAGAAGAGAAATTTCCTCCTGGAACACACATCTTGAAATACCTAATTTTTTCTGTTCTGACACAAAAAGCCTTTCATTTTGTGCCAGTGGCTAGCTGCAGGGTGTTTGATTGGGGTGGCTCCAGGCTAATGTACCAAGGGAATGCCTGCACCTCCTAGGCTTTCTGCTGCAGAACACACGCTCCTGACACACTCATTTGGCTGCCATCTGGAATCAACTTCTTCCAAAGAGAAGGGGTAGAAAATGTTCTATTACGTTCTATTACTCTCTATTGGAAGAATAATGGCATATTGATCGAATGTTTCCCAAGAGAATGTTTTCATGTGCTTCCTGTATATTTCAAACTCTAAATAGGAAAAGGAGTAATGGTGGCAGTGGGTGCGTCAGGTAGTGAATCTCCACTTTGAAGACTCTGATCTTTGTTGAAGTAATTATTTAGTGAGAAAATAAAGGATGAGCCCATAAGCTAAGAAATGCATACAGGTTTAACACAGAGTAGTGATGTCCAGGAGCAGTCATGTGTGAGTTTACTACTGAGGTAGAAAAAAAGCTAGTAGAACTTTGCTCTCAATCAGAATAACAACTAGGTTATTGTGTTAAGTGTAGTGCAGGGTTCTTTGTATTTTGACTACTCTCAGAAGTATGTTTGTCCTATTTAACACTAAGCAAACTGACACTATTTTACTCAAGATCACATGGTTGGTGACGGGGCTTGTGGAGCCTGGGTTTGGGGTTTGGACTCTGCTTTATTCTGTCCCTAAACCTGTTATTTGAGCCAGCATGCTATATTCTGTTTTGCCAGAAGCAGACTGTACCCTTTACAAAGAGCAGCCAGGAGGTCCTAATAAACGTGGCACTGGGGTTTACTACTAACCCTAATAAGGGACATCTCTCTCTCTCTCTCTCTCTCTCTCTCTCTCTCTTCTTTTCGATTTCTCTTTGTCCTTAATTCTCCTTTCTTTTCTTCTGAAAAGGAAAAATAAAAATATAAGCACCAGGGGTTAGGATGCCTGGTAATTTTGGTCTTCCCAGTAGAAATGCAGTGATACATCCTAAAAATATGAAAAGCACAGCTCTATCCTGCTGTCGAGAAATGATCTTTTGATGCACAAGAGTTACAAAAC
This sequence comes from Canis lupus familiaris, assembly GCF_011100685.1. Lineage (NCBI taxonomy): Eukaryota > Metazoa > Chordata > Mammalia > Carnivora > Canidae > Canis > Canis lupus. Next base: position 29,576,325 of record NC_049241.1, on the reverse strand, counting down.
GGAATCAATGAAGCCAAGGGTGGAGGCTACATATACCGTAATCCTGAAAACGTGGAATGCCAGCGAAGTATTACAGAATTGGCCATTGCCACATTCCTGGGAACATTAGCGGGAATGTGTAATACAAGATTTTTGTGGAATGAGACTCATGTTCGAAGAGCAGAGTGGAGAGCTCTGCACAAAACTGCTGAGAAGCAGCCAGAAAAGGGCTCATGAATGATTGAGCCCTGGCCAGGAGAAAGGATATTTGGCACCTGACTTAATAGGATGCACTGTTATCCAACGGTTGGATGTATCCGCTGTTTTCGGGAGGAGGACTGTGGGACTTCTCTTGGGGTGATGACTGAGGAAGGAAGTTTTGTGTTTGAGCCCATGTGTTTCTCACCAGCAGTGTTCTTTTCTGTGGAACGAATGTTTCTGAGCCCTAGTGTGAACATTTAATGGAATTAAATAAGCATTTCATCATCAAACGAAGTCAGGTTTTATTTTCAGATTTATTAATGGGATAATTTTTGGCTGCTTTGTGTTCTTTTAACTCTTGAATTGCAGATGAGTTCCTTTGTCAGATGTTTGCATTTGGAAAGGGCTTTCACCACTGTTTGGCTTATGGCTTGCTTTTCTTGTTTACTTTATGTGATAAACGAATTTTAACTACCAATAATAAAAGTTTTAGGAATCCTATTTACATCTGAACAATGATTTGGCAACTCGAACCTATATTTTTTTGCTCTGGAGTTGTCTAGTAAAAAGTTTATATGATTCTGCTGACTCTAATGGCTCAGATAAATTATACATTTATCTGTGTGTGTGTTTATATTTCTTTCTTCACTGCCTACACTTTTAGAACCCTATTTATCAACCTCAATTACACCGGTGTATTTGGACACTCTCAGGTTTTTTTAAAGGAAAAATGTAATTTCTGTATGCTACCAGATGGGTGTGTTGGCTATAAGCTAAAAATCCCAAAATACTTAACAGACCATCTGGTGTCTTGGTAGGGTTTAATCGATTAAGTTCTTGTGAACTGATTTCCAGGCTCATCAGAGGTGATCTTAACCCCCTTTGGATTTTTGTTTTTAAAAAGTTGTTTGTCTTCTATCCTATTGTTAATCTTCCCTTAGGATTTTCATACAAACTATTGGTGGTAGATGGTATCCACCGTTTATTTATGTGCACATATGGTGTCGGATTGATCAGTGATAGGGTGTCCTGAACACACCTGTTGAGGCTGGCGGATTAGGCTTAGTTCATGGCACAAAGCTTTTATCAGGAGATGGTAACTGGTCCAAAGGGGAGTTGCCCTTCCCTGGATTCATTGCCATTGAGCTGGAAGCTAAGCAATTTCTGTGCACAGACAAACACATTGGAAGTATTTTGGGTATGTACATTGTACTGGGTAGGTCATCTCTTAATACTATGGCTCTTGTGTATCTTGGGCAGTGTTCAAACTACCCGACATGTTGTTCTGTACAAGTCATCCAAGAGTTAAATAAATAGTACTATAATCCTTATTTTGCGGATGCACTGTTAGCCATTGGCTGAGCTGGTAACTTAAAGTCTGTCTGCGTCTAACTTTGAAGTTTGAATTTCCTCCACAGTGTAGTTCCCAGTGGATGACAACTTGCTAAGCCCCCTTTCTATGCCATGGACAGGACTAGGGTTAGTGGATCCTCAGAGGAACAAATGTTCTCCATCTCTGTCTTTCTGGAAATTTGCTCCTCTGGTACAAAACATTTTAAGTACTGTTAAAATCTTAAGTACTCTTATTCGTATTTAAGATAGGCATTTGGTTTTTCTACAATATGATTTTATTCTAATACTTTAAATGCGGGCTTGTCAATCTCAGCACTATTGATATTTGGGGGCTAAATAATTCTGTTGTAGGGGGTTGTCCTGTGCATTGTAGGATATTTAGCAGCATCCTTGGTCTCTACTGAATAATGCCACTGGCACTCCACGTCCAAAATGAGACAACCAAAAGTATCTTCAGACATTGCTCAAAAGTCCTCTGGGGGAAAATTCCCCCTATTTGAGAACTACTCTTTTAAAGTTACTGCCAGCTATTTGTCATTGGGTAAAAGGTCAAACACCTATTTTGGCAGCTGCATAATCTTCCTGTCAAAGAAGAGGAGATTTACAACACAGCCACCCATGTCATGAAGGTAGAAATTATGCCAAGCAACAAATTTGTATTATTTTATTTAAATTCAGTTTGGTAATATATAGTATAACACCCACTGCTCACCCCACCCAGAAAATTTATATTTATTATAGAACATTTTATTAATACATGTAACATGGTGGAGGGCCATTTAAAAAAATGCTTATAAGCAAAAAAGGGAAGGACATTAAGAAAATCACCTCTTAATCTAGAGATAATGTTGACTTGATCTTTTGTTCTTCAATTTTGTAGTTTTTAATATATCTCACGTATAGGAAAGACATAATATACATACAGGGATAGATAGACTGTCCATAATGTTTTGCTTTTTCCCTTTATATTGTGAATATTTCCCATTTCTTTCATTCCCCTTCTCCAGCATGGTTCATAATGCACAGTACACCTCATTTGCTATTCCTCATCCCTTTTTTTTCCTTTTTTTTCTTTTCCTCATCCTTTTTAAAGAGCTGTGATAGTAATCTTTAATTAATAGAACAATATTTATTTTTCTATAATTTTGATGTTAGACGTTTAATCTGTTTTTAGATTTTTTTTCTGTTCCTAATAATGCTTTGATTTATTCCCCAGATATTTATTTTTAACGTGCTATGTGCCAAGCATTGCTGTTTCAGGTACCCAGGGTAGAACAAATGAGCCAAACAGAGCCCTGCCCTAAAGGTTCCACCAGTCTAGCAGCAATCTTACAGCTAAGCCATTGTACATATTTCTGTGTTGTCTTGCTGAGATTCATTATGCCCTGCTGCTTTCTCCTATGTGTTGGCTGCCCTCCCCACCCCCCCCAACTTCCTTTGCTCATCTGGACCACCTCTTCCCACTGTAAAGACTTAGCCTCTGTGAATGGAAAGCTCTAGATTTCTGCTTGCCTGTGAGATTAGAATTAACCTTGGCTCAGACTGTTTCCAGTTTTCTAGCAAAATCAGCATGAGCCAGAATATACTAGAAACAGCATGTGTGTGCTTTGTTAACTGGGGGAACTGTCAAGGAACATGTAAAGGTAATTAAGGAATTTAATGTTACACAGAATATTGACAGAATGGTGTTTTTCTTGTGCTGGTTTTCATGGCTGGCCCCATGCAAAGCCCAGTGAGGCAGAGTAGAAGCATTAAAAAGATAGGAGATTTCGTGCCTTTCCTGAGTATTTGACCTTGGCGAATTACTAATCTTCTTGAGCCTCAGTTTACTCTTGTGCCTCATAGAGTTGTTGACAGAAGTGGATCAGATGTGTGAGCAGCATGTGGTTTAGGGTTTGGGGTGTGGTGCTTACTCAGAAGAGTGGAGGCTGCTCTTATTCCCATCCTGCGTTTTGACAGCCTTTTGAATCACTTTCCAAGTACCTGTTGTTTGCCTACCCTTTGCCAGATACTTGACATGCATTCTCAAGTCTTAATAGTATGCTCAGGAGATAGATGTAGGTAAAATTATGTCATTTTTTGCTTCATTTATTTTGAGGCTCCACTTTAAGGTGAATATACATTTACAGTGTCTTTCTGGTCTGTTGACCATTCTGTCCTTGGTTCTTACACTTGGCCTCAGGTTTGTATGGTTTAAACTTCCTGCAGGGGAGGGTTTTTGCTTGTTTGCTTGCTTGCTTGCTTGCTTGTTTGCTTGCTTTCTAAAATATTTTATTTATTTATTCATGAGAGATACACACACACACACACACACACACACCACAGAGAGAGAGAGAGGCAGAGAGACACAGGCAGAGGGAGAAGCAGACTCCATGCAGGGAGCCCGATGTGGGACTCGATCCTGGGACTTCAGGATCAGGCCTTGGGCTGAAGGCGGTGCTAAACTGCTGAGCCACCCGGGCTGCTCTCTTTCTTTTTTTCTGGGAGGGGAGGGGTTGGGAGGGGAGGGGGGGGGGAGGGGAGGGGGAGGCGGTATGGAGGGGAGGGAGGGCGGGAGGTAGGAGGGAGGGAGGGAGGTGATGGGAGGGAGGTGAGGGAGGAAGGAAGTAAGGAAGGAAAGGAAGGATGACGAATGAAGGAAGTCCTGCAATTGCACTCCGGTCAGTGCCGTTCCTTTCCTTTCCTTTCCTTTCCTTTCCTTTCCTTTCCTTCCTTTCTTTCATTCCTTTCCTTTCCTTTCCTTTCTTTCTTCTCTTTCAGTTTTTATTTATTCATGAGAGACACACAGAGAGAGGCAGAGGGAGAAGCAGGCTGTTGCAGACATGGCACCCATTTGTTCATTTTGTGTTTCTCAGACACATTTTGGTAGTGTATCGTCTAGGTATTCAACAAGTCTGTACCGTATACTGTGCTCACCCACAAGCACAGCTACCATCTGAAATCAGGGATCTTTGATATTACTCTTAGAATTATTTTGGGGCATCTCGAGCCACATCTTTATATGATGGTGAACTGTTCCGCCTTTGGGCTGTCCCCCCATCTCTTTCCCTCTCCTTAGGCCTCCCTACTCCCAGAGACACAACAATACTGAAATTAGGCCCTTAACCCTGCAGTTAATAACCCTACAATGGCCTCTAAGTGTTCCCCTGAAAGGAACATTTGGATTTTTAAAACAAATTATTTATTTTAGTGGGGAAGGAGCAGGGAGAGGGAGTCTTTTTTTTTTTTTTTAATTTTTTTTTTTAATTTTTATTTATTTATGATAGTCACAGAGAGAGAGAGAGAGAGGCAGAGACATAGTCAGAGGGAGAAGCAGGCTCCATGCACCGGGAGCCCGATGTGGGATTCGATCCCGGGTCTCCAGGATCGCGCCCTGGGCCAAAGGCAGGCGCCAAACCGCTGCGCTACCCAGGGATCCCCGGGAGAGGGAGTCTTAAGCAGACTTCGTGGTGAGTGCGGAGCCTGATGTGGGGCTTGATCTCACAACTCTGAGATCATGACCTGAGCCCAAACCAAGAGTCCGACACTTAGTTAAGTGCCACCCAGGCATCTCTGCATGTCTCTTATTTTAAATCAAAAGCTCAGGGATCCCTGGGTGGCGCAGCGGTTTGGCGCCTGCCTTTGGCCCAGGGCGCGATCCTGGAGACCCGGGATCGAATCCCACATTCGGGCTCCCGGTGCATGGAGCCTGCTTCTCCCTCTGCCTGTGTCTCTGCCTCTTTCTCTCTCTCTCTGTGACTATCATAAATAAATAAAAATTAAAAAAAAAATAAATCAAAAGCTCGGAATGATTAAGTTTAGCGAGGATGGCATCTTGAAAGCCAAGATCTGTTAAGAGCTAGGCTTCTTGCCCCGAACAGCCAAGCTGTGAATGCAAAGGAAAAGTTCTCAAAAGAAATAAAAGGTGCTACTCCAGTGAACACACATATGATAAGAAAGGAAATCAGCATTATTGCTGACATAGAGAAGGTTTTAGTGTTCTGGTTAGAAGATCAAACCAGTCTCAACATTGCCTTTAGCCAAAGCCTAATACAGAGCAAGGCCCCAACTCTCTTCAATCCTATGAAAATGAGACAGGTGGGGAAGCTCTAGAAGAAAGTTTGAAGCTAGCAGAGGTGGTTCATGAGGTTTCAGGAAAGAAGACATCTTTGTAAAACGAAAGTGCAAGGAGAAGCAGCAGCAAGTCAGAAAGTCTTGCTCAGATAATTAATACAGGCATGATTATACTAACCCATCTTATAGTGGAAGAAGATGCCTTCTAGGACTTTCATAGCTAGAGAGGAGAAGTCAATGCCCCGCTTCCAAGCTTCTAATAACAGGCTGACCTCTAGTCAGGGGCCAATAATACAAGTGGTGACTTTAGGAAAATGTTCATTTACCATTCTGAAAGCTATAGGGCCTTTAAGAATTTGCTAAATCTACTCTGTTTGTGCTCTGTACATGAAACAACAAAGCCTGGATGACAGCACATCTGTTTATGACACAGTTTACTGAATTTTTTTAAAAAAGATTTTATTTGTTTATTCATGAGAGAGAGAGAGAGAGAGGCAGAGACACAGGTAGAGGGAGAAGCAGGTTCCACGTGGGCAGGGAGCCCACCGTGGGACTCGATCCCTTGTCTCCAGGATCACGCCCTGGGCCGAAGGCAGGCGCTAAACCACTGAGCCACCCAGGGATCCCCCCAGTTTACTGAATATTTTAAGCTCACTGTTGAGACCTGTTTAGAAAAGATTCCTTTTAAAATATTACTGCTTTTTTACAGTACGTTTGATCATCCAAGAGCTCTGATAGAGATGCACATAAGATTAATGTTGCTCCCATGCCTGTTAACACAGCATCCATTCTACAGTCCATCATCAAGGTGTAATTTTGACTGTCAAGTCTTATTACTTAAGAAATATGGTGCGCCTGGCTGGCTCCTGACTGACTCAGTAGAGCATGGTCGTGAGTTCAAGCTCCATATTGGATCTGCAGCCTACTGGAAAAAAAAAAAAAAAAAGAAACAAATACATTTTTAAGAGTATAGCTGTCGTAGACAGTGATTCCTGTGATCATCCCGGGCAAAGTAAATTGAAGACCTTCTGGAAAAGATTTGCCATCGAAAGGCAATTAAGAAATTTATGATTTAATAGAAAGAGGTCAAAATATCAACATGAATAGGAGTTGGGATTCCAACCTCCCAGAGGACTTAGAGGTTCAAGACTTCTGTGGAGGAAGTAACTGCAGATGAGGTGGAAAGAGAAAGAGAATCAGAATTAGAAGTTGTGCCTGAAGCTGGAAGTGAATTGCTGCAATCTGATAATAAAACTTTAACAGATGAGGAGGTACTTCTTATGGATGAGTGAAGAAAGTGGTTTCTTGAGATGAAACCTACTCCTGGTGAAGATGCTGTGATGAGTGTTGAAATGACACAAAGGATTTAGAATATTACATAAACTTAGTTGACAGAGCAGCTGTAACCACCACCCTGATCCATCAACATGGAACAAGACCCTGCACCAGCAAAAAGATTAAAACTCCTTGAAAGTTCAGATTTTTTTTAGCAATAAAGTTTTATTTGGGTTGAGATGTGTATACATTGTTCCCTTAGACATAATGCTATTGCCCACTTAAGACACTATAATATCTGTGTAAACATAACTTTTATATGCGCTGGGTAATCAAACAATTAATTTGGCTCACTTTATTGTGGTGTTGGCTTTCTTGCAGTGGTCTTGAATGGAACCTGTCGTTATGTCTTAGGTATGGCTGTTTTACATGTTCCCAGAGCTATGGCTGGCATGTAGTAGGTGTTTAAAAATACAGATTGAACGAATATTATTATTGAAACATCTTAGTCAAGGGGTACCTGGTGGGCTCAGGTCATGATCTTGGGGTCCTGGGATTGAGCCCCATGTAGGGCTCCCTGCTCAGTGGGGAGTCTACTTCTCCCTTTCCCTCTGCCCCTCCCTCGCTTGTGCATGTGACTCTGTGTGTATGTGCATGTGTGCACGCACTCGTGTTTCTCTCTCAACTTAAAGGAAACATCTTAGTCAAGAAGGAATGTCAGTCATACTCAGTCTTTCTTAAAGGTATATTCTGGTTGATATGGTTACATACTTTGGCTATTTCACTTCTGAGTGTTGATGTCCTCTTTTTCATGAAAGGGTTTGCTTTCTTTTGACTTTGTTTCCCTGAGCATCCCTTACCTGATGCAAAAGAGCAGGTGACACAGAACTGGCCTGGTCTCAGTGATTAGCAAAGGTAGCTAATGCTCCTACAATCCCCAATTGTATTCCCATTGATACATGGGAATCAATCAGAGCTCACTGTTTGTTCTGTAGATAGAAGATGGCTTGGGTGGGTCATGTTCAGAATTCTTGAATATTGAAGACATTTTCCTTTGTTTCTTGGTCTTTGCTTTCTGGTTCCATAGACTTTACCTTGTTTTTCTATTGTAAACAAGGTTTTTATTTATTCCCCAGATACTATTTTTTTAAAAATTTTTATTTATTTATGATAGTCACAGAGAGAGAGAGCGAGAGAGAGAGGGAGAGGCAGAGACATAGGCAGAGGGAGAAGCAGGCTCCATGCCCTGGGAGCCCGATGTGCGATTCGATCCCAGGTCTCCAGGATCGCGCCCTGGGCCAAAGGCAGACGCTAAACCACTGCGCCACCCAGGGATCCCCCCCAGATACTATTTTTAACCCACTGTATGCTTCAGGCACCCAGGATAGGACAGTGAACAAAACATCCCTGCCCTCCTGAAGCTGAATGCTAGCAGGTAAATCATTGCATTTATATCTTTGGTTTGTTATTTTTTGGGGATTTATTGTCCCATAGTGTTTATTTGTTTGCTTGCTTGTTTTCAATTTGTTTATTTTGAGAGAGAGAGAGAGAGAGAGAGAGAGCATGGAGGGGGGCAGGGGAAAGGGAGCGAGAATCCCAAGCAGCCCCCTCCCCTGACCCCGCCCCCCCCAGCTTGTTGCATTGCTGGATCCCGTGATGGTGAGATCATGACCGGAGCAGAAATCAAGAGATGGACCCTCAACCAACTGAGCCACCCAGGCACCCTTGCCCTTGTGTTTTTTGAATGTTCTGTTTTCCAGCCTGCAACTTTCTTAGCTCAAAATGGAATCCATTGATTAAAAATGAAATGAATACAGGAGGCTTTAAAGCAGTTATTCACAGCGAGCAGTTGGATTTTCTTTTTCAAAGAGTGCCGCTCATGTGACTGCCGAGCGCTGGGCCATCCTCTCTGTCCTTAGGTTGATGGTAAACAGGCATCAGCAGGGAAGAGGCTCGTGCTTTGCGTGTTGAGAAGTGGGCTGCTGAGCAGCTCAGGTCCACTCAGCCTGGCCTTGCTCTTGTTGGTGATGTGAGGGTGCACTTGAACTCTGCTTCCTGGGCACGGACCCTGAGTACTCCCCTCATGGGCCGACAGCTCTGTGAAGAAGATGTTTGGAAAATTGAAGAGCTCCAGGCCCCAGGATGGAAGGGAAAGAGGATCTAATTTTTAGGGACTGCAAAAATGGGAATGTTCTAGCCTGGACCAAGCAGGTACAGATGTCTGTATGTTTGGGGCTGGTCACATTGCACCTGAACTTTGTGAATCCTGATGTCCCGACCAGAGGGTGTCCCAAGAGAGGGACTAGGTGAGGTCCTAGAAGTAGGCACTGGATTACCGGAAGGCAGTGTGCCATATGACTAAGATCCTGGAATGGCCCTCCAGCCAGGAAGCTAGCTGTGCCATTAACGATCTTGTGTGACCTTGCAGAGTTGGATGACAGTATGAATTCATTTCTCCATCTCCAAAATAGGAGTCCTATGTCAAACTTAAGCCCACTTCCCCACCCCCATCACACATGTGCTTTCAAATTTTGTTTTCTTTTTATCATTTATCACTGAGATAAGGGTTTGTTTTGTTGTCTATTTCCTCAACTAGAATGCTGTTCTCTTTGAGAGTCAGTTATTTGATTTTTTTTTTTTTAACACTGTTCTGTTCCAGCAGCCAGCACCTAATAGATGAAATATTTGTAGATTCAAAGAGTGAGTTAACTCGAGTCTGTGTACTGGAGTCTCATGGTCATTATCTTGTGCTCCCGGCCCCTCGTTCTTTGCTGCAGCCAGGAAAAGATTATCTCCAATTAAGAACTCAGTATATGTTTAGACATCATGGATTCTCCCCGTCATGCCCTTGGCACTTGACTTTTGAGTCTGTTTTCAGACCAGACCAGGAATGAGACGCTTGTTCCCATGGCTGGCTTTGGAGGATGTCTTTAGGAATTGCTGCTGACAGCCTTCTACTAGGGAGCATGAGCTCTGCTGTGTTTTCTCCTGCCCTGTTCCTGTTCCTCATTCCCCTTTCTCTGACAATGCCCAAGGCCTGGCAGGGACACCCTGGGGCTCCTGCAGCCTTAAAGACTTGCTGATCCCTGCTTTTAAGGGTCCTGAGCCATGGCCTGATGAACATCAAAGACAGGATGCTGGTGGTTTTTTATTTTTTTAGTTCCATAGCTGTCAGTTTGCTTAGATGTTTTCAGGGCTTCATAGAGGCATGTAAAATGTATGTTTGCTTTCATCGGCAAAGGCTATGATTGTGCAAGTCCAAACAGTGCCGCTCAGTTCAGTATTTTCTAGTTTAATTTTCGGTAGCTCTTGACGGACTCTATTCTGCTTCACTGGAGAGGAAGATGGTTTGATGGTGCTGTGCATGCTTCTTTAAGTGAAAAAGCCTTTGCAGAAAGTTTCTCCAGGCAGTAGGACGTAGCAGGAAAGACAGCTAAAAAATGGGAGTCTGAATTCTGATTTTGAGTGTTCACTACCCAAAAGACCTTAGGCAGATACTCTTATTTTTTTTATTTTTAAACCTTGAGGGTCAAGTTCTTCCTCTACCCAGAAGTGGATTAGATTCAATGTGGTATGGCCAGTAGATTCAATTTTGAGTGTCACTGGTGATTCATAGGTTGAGACTGCTTGGATCACTGTGTTGAGAAGGATTTGAAGTTGTGTCTAGGCTCATTGGCAAAGTGTCACGATTGACTTATGATTTTCCGTAGCCTCTTTACCTAAACCAAATGATACTATTTTTCATCCTGGATGGAATGTAAAGTTTCCTTTAAAAATAAGTTAGTTCAGTTGAAAGAATTGAGTTGGTTTTTAAAATAAGAGTAAATTCGTGTGTAGAGGGTATGGCTTAAGATACGGCGGAAACTATGAACATAGTATGAGAAAAAATGAAATTCTGGAAACATGAAGTTGGTGAATGTTACACTGTCTGACAGGTTATTCTTTTGGGGGTTTTTGTGCACATGGAAGTTCATTATTATTTCTGAAGGCAGTGCAGAGGTATTGAGTTGTGTTAATAAGTTTCTTTTTTTGACTGGGAGGTAAATCTGAACCCAAAACCTGCCCATGCACTCTCTAGAGAGAGGCTTTCTGTGTAGGATGTGAGCAGCAGTATAGAATGTAGAATAGTGTAGAAGTGAATCACTTGTACTCTGAACCTGGATTACCTCATGTTTACGTAACTAGTGGGAGGTAAAGTGATTTAACTTCTCTGATCCTCAGCTTCTCTTCATTAAAGTTGGGGCAGTAGTCATACCTGCCTCATGGTATTGGTACAAGGCTTAAATGGGTCGATTCAGGGGAGCCTCTAGTTTAGTACAAGATAGAATTCATGTGTTTATAACGATAATTATTGGACATAGGGAACCTTAAACAGTTCATTAAGCATATTTGAATATTTTCCTCCTCATCTTAAAAAAAGAGGTAACTTGCCTTACTGATTGCTTAGACTACTCAATTCTGGACTTTTATTATTTTTACGAAAGTTTGCCCCTCCCTTTTTTAAAAAAGGAAGGAAGTTACTTCTGGATGGAAGAGTAGCAAATCTTGACTTTGGTGAATATTTTATTTCCCCCCTAGTTTCTATATGCTTTTTCTTGTGCTTGTGTATATCTTATTTATCTGGCTGCCCGAGGCAGTTTAGAATATGTAAGCATTTATACAACTGAGTATTTCTTAGAATTATGGCATCTTTGGTGAATGACTCTTTCTAGGCTGAGACATTTTATCATACTATAAATATCAGAAACACTAGAAATTAAACAATGAGTTTGTTTCATTTTTGTTTATAAATCCAACCCTTTTATTTTCCAGTGAAGTATTTTTTAAACTACCTTACTTTTTACCTCCTCTACAGAGCGAGTAAAGGGTAGATACTCATTTGTGCATAGATATTAACATTTTTATGTAAAGACTGCAGGCCTAGACACATAAAATCCCAGCACCTATGAGCTACTTTTGAAATGTGATTGTGGAGAAGAGAATAATGATTTAAGAACATTGGTCTGTCAAAACAAAACGAAACAGAACAGAACAAAACAAAACACCAGTCCCTTATAGTTTCTTTCCAAATATTGATAATTTAAATTTTAATAAGCACCAGGCCTAACACCTCAAGTATGGTTTTCTTTTCTTATTATCATGTACACGTTGATCTAGATCTGGTGAGTAGACCAATCGCTCTCAACCAGGGGAACTCTGGAGTGGGCCCCTGGGGTGTGGATGGACCCTTGGAAGAAAGGCAAGAGTTGTCCCAGGGGAATAGTGAGGTGCTCTTGGTACTGGACCCTCTTACATCATGTGATCGCATGGGGTAGAGGTGACTGGAATCTCCAGAAATCCACCTCTGCTGTCTGGGCTGTTGCCCTAACCTGGGATCTGTTGCTTTCCCTGGGAAGTCAGTGCCCGCCAAGTTTCCAAGAGGGTGTGCGGAGAACATCAGCAGGCTGTGCCTCTATGACAGAACAAATCCTGAGTAACCCTGAGGGCTCACACAGGTCTGCCTGGCACCTGTGTCTGCCAAATACCTGGTCTGTACCAAATGGGTGGAGGTGTTCTAAGACCAGGTGGACTCTGTATACCTTGTCCTTGGGGAGATCAAGCACCAGAAGGACGCTGCCTCTGTGGAGAAGGCACGGGTGCTGACTTGTGTGGAAGGAATGAATCCACCCTAATTCAAACAAGCAATCTGGGAGCAGAGGATGTACCAGCAAGAGAGGGACAGCAGTTTGTAGGAAATGGCAATTCCTAGCAGCCTATCCCTGCCACCCCTACTCCCCACCCCTGTTCCTGGGGTCAAGCCCACTGGAGATCCTGGAGATGCTGCAGAGAAGCTGTGAGACCTTTGTATGGAACCAAGAGAAGAGAGGGAGAAGTTGTTTACATGGATTGTTCTCAGAAATGTGAGCCTAGAGAGCTGCACTAAAGTGTGATACCCTCCTACCAGTAGACTGTGGGAAGCCTGCCCCTGGGGCTCTGGGGACTGTGCCTGAGTAAGAATATAGAGGGTTCTGGAAGGTCCTTGTGAATAAAGGCCCCAGTGGGTGAAACCATGAGGGGAAAAAAAGAAACCATCTAAAATTCCCTTTTATGTCTACATTTGTAGTTAATAAACCTGAGCTCAGGGATCCCTGGGTGGCTCAGCGGTTTAGCACCTGCCTTCGGCCCAGGGCATGATCCTGGAGTCCCGGGATCAAGTCCCATATCAGGCTCCCTGCATGGAGCCTGCTTCTCCCTCTGCCTGTGTCTCTGCCTCTCTCTCTCTGTGTCTCTCGTGAATAAATAAATAAAATCTTAAAAAATAAAAAAATAAATAAACCTGAGCTCTCGCTCTTCTTGTGGCCAGAATTATATGGTAACAGTCATCTTAAAGTATGCCCACAAACTCTTTGATTCTCCTTCTTCCAGGAGCTGGAGCTACTGATAGAGCTCTTTTCTTGAGTATGGGCTGGACTCAGTGACTCATTTCTAATGGACAATAAGATTCAGATGATAGTGACTTTAGCAAGCAAGTGTCTGAAGAGACTTCTTCCCTTGGGTCACTTATTCTGGGGGGAGCCACCTGCCATGTTGTAAGGACACTCAAGCAGCCCCCAGAGGAAGCGCCTGTGGTGAGGGTTGGAGGCCTTCTACTGAAAGCCATGTGAGAGATCTTGGAAGTATATCTTCCATCCCAAGTCAGATACTCAGAAGACTATAGCATATCTGATACATTGAGTGAAGCCTCAGGAGGGATCCTATGTCAGAATTCTTGGCTAACCTGCTCTTGAATTCACAGAAACTATGAGATAGTAAATGTTTGTTGTTAAAGATTTTTATTTATTTATTCATTCATTCATTCATGAGAGACACAGAGAGAAAGCAGAGACATAGGCAGAGGAAGAAGCAGGCTTCCCTGCAGGGAGTGGGATTTGGGACTCAATCCTGGAACCCCGGGACCACGCCCTGAGCTGAAGGCAGAGACGCAACTGAGCCACCCAGGCGTCCCAATGTTTGTTGTTAGAAGCAGCTATGTTATGGGATAATTTGTTACACAGTAATAGATAGCTAATACAGTAGGAGCAAATTAATTATCACTGAATCCCTAAGCAAATTCCTCTCCTTGGCATACCCTTTGAATTGGGACCAACAATAGTGGAAACCCTGGGAAAGGTCTTCCTAGGAGCAGAAGGGAATGTTGTATGGTTAGAATTGGTACTTTGCACACCTAAGGAAGATCTGTTACAGTAGCAATTTTTAAGGACCTCCCAGGTAAGACTTCTTGATGGTGACTTGGTTCATATGACTCAGTCTGCAGGAGTGCAGGTGAGCAAGGGAGGGTAAAGCAGGTGCTGTAGATGCAGAATACAGAAATCGGCTTCTGATTAATCTCCAAGCCTGTTGTAACTCATTGACTTAGTTTTTAGAACCATTGGAAAGAGCCCAGACATTGGCATTCTCTACTAGGTTTGGTATGAAATCTGGCTTTGCCACTTAAAAGACTGTCATCTCCACGAAGATCAAGATGTGTCTGTGTCATTCCCTTCTGAAGACCTGGTGTTGGAGAATATGGAAGGTTTTCAGTAGATGTTTGTTGAGTGAGTGAATGAGCATCATCATGTGATTTGTGAGCCAAGGACAGTCTTTTCTAAATCTCAATATTCCTGTTCTGTGTAATGCAGATAAGTCAACCTTATCTTACAGGGTTACTGTAAGGGTTGAAGATAGTAAAGAAACATCTTTAAATGCTTGGCTTACAGGAGGTGGGCACTTATTTTGTGAAATCCTCAGAGAATGAATGTGAATTTTGATCATGTTCTTTCTGTTTTGGGGGAATTAGTCTGGATAATTCAGTTCCTTCCGTTGTTGGTGATGAATTCAGAAAGTGAATTGTTGGTGTTGGTCTCATGTCTGGATCATATTAAGTGGAATATCACCAAGTTCCTGCTCTACAGTCTCTTTGTAGTCTGGCTGATGTCACACCCCTTTCATTTCCAAGAAATTAACGTTGCAGCCATGAGTTGGAGTTACCCAGCAGGAAGCCCCATTCCTGAGACTCCTTGGGGTGGCCTTGAGCAGAGGATGGACCATCACTCCTCATTGGTCTCCTTCTGTCCAAGAGCACCTCCACATAATTTCTTTCACTAAGATTGTTTCAATAAAGTGACCTGATATAAGTTTATATATGTAATAAAAACAGTGCTGCCTTTGTGCTGTAAATAATAGCGGTGATAGTTTAGGGGTTAAAGCATAATGGGAAGATACTGAGTAGGAATTTTCTGTCTGGAGAGTTTTAACCAATTGATTAATGATTAACCAATTTCTGTCTGGAGAGTTTAACCAATTGGATGTATCCTATGTGTGTATGGGGGATACTTCTAACGAATGGAGTTTTCTGATAAGTATTAGCGCTACTATCAGTATCACTCCTGTTTGGGGACTCTTATGGAGAAATTCAGATTTAATGTTAATTTTTGTTCTGTTTTGTATTGCTACAGGGTGGTTCGGGGTGGAATTGTGAAAAAAGGAAACTAGTAGGTGGGGGTAGTGATTTGGATCATGTGAGTTCCAACCTTTCTGCCATTCAGAACTTGAGACCTAGAAGAGATACAAAATGGGAATGCAAAAAATACATTGTCTGGCCTCTTGCAATACTTGCCTGTATATGTTTATGTCTATAAATGAAAGATTTTATTTTTCCAAAATTGAAAAGTGCAGATGAAGCTCCTCCAGTGGAAATTTTATGTGCGAATTGGAGAAGTCCTGACCCTGAAAAGGACTAAGAAATCTGGCTCTTCGAGACTTCACATATTTCTGGCTGTATGAAATGGCTAATTACACTGGGAACCAGAGACAGGTGGCTGTGGTATCTTACTTGGTAAATAAAGAATGATGTTAACCTCTGCAGAATGCTGGTGGCTATTGAATTTGGGCAGAAAATCCTATAAAGGAAGGAGAGAGAGCTGCAGAGTGTAATAAACTTCCCAGGTGCTCAATAAAAACCCTGTTCCTCTTCTGCCAGCTGGTCAAGATCAAGGGCGCTGCTGCCAAGCTGGGGAAGGCTCCTTAGCAGTGGGAAGGTGATGAGATTTCTCCTCTTTTGCTATCTGTCTGAATTACTTCTGGGCCTGACAGAGACAGGGACTTGCTTTTGATAGCAGTTCAGGACTTTGGTGAACTTATTTCCCTTAAGTTAAACCCACCAGTCTTCATTTGCCAAATAATTTCCACTTCTGGGAAGGGCACATGGTAAACCTGACAAAGCTTGTGTGCAGTTCTCTGCTGATGACTTTGAGGCTGTGGGACCTGGAGCGGGGAGCCGAGCATTTGCACCTTCTTTTCCTGTGTGAGCTCATGGACAGAAGGAAAACCAGAATTTTGGGGGGCCTCAAGTCAAATGATACACACACAGTGTACTGGGCTGGTGGTTTTCCAGTTACTGGTTTTCTCTTAAGTTTAAGGCATTCAGCACAGCCTCACCACTACTGCTTGTTTGGACTGGATGATTCTTTGTTGTGGGGTTTCTCCCGGGTACTATAGGATGTTTAGCAGCATCCTTGATGCAACCAGCGTCCCCCTCACCACCCTACCCGTGATACCAAGGATGCCTCTGGACACACTGGCCCCTGACCACTGATAGAAAGGAACTTAAGAAAGCTTAATATTAGAGACGCCTGGGTGGCTCAGTGGTTGAGTGGTCTGCCTTCGGCGCAGGTTGGGGTCCCAGCATCCTGGGATCGAGTCCCGCATCAGGCTTCCTGTGAGGAGCCTGCTTCTCCCTCTGCCCGTGTCTCTGCCCCTCTCTGTGTGTGTCTCATGAATAAATAAATAAAATCTTTTTTTTTTAAATAAATAAAATCTTAAAAAAAAGAAAGCCTAATGTTAGATTTTTTTCCTTTGATTGAAAATGGCATTGAACGGTATATGGTATAAAGAAATGATTTCAATTTTAATATTATCTCTTATACTTAATGAAAAAAATTGCAACGATAGTGTATTTCCTTCCCCTTTTTTTACTCATTCATTGAATTGATGACTGAACAGATACTTTTAAAATTTAAGGCCAGCCATGGAGCACTTGGTGGCTCAGTGGGCTGAGCAGCCAACTCTTGATTTTGGCTCAGGTCGTGATCTTGGAGTTGTGGGATCCAGCCCCATGTCAGGTAGATTCTTTCTCTCTGCCAATCCCGCTTCTGTCTTTCTCTCTGTCTCTTTCTTTCAAATAAATAAATCATTATAAAAAAAAGTTAATCCCAGCCGTTGGCTTAAAGCAGCGTTAATTGCTTTAGGATAGACTTGAAAACAATGGTAGAATGGTCTCTTGTGACCACCAATCGTAATAGAAGAACTCAAATCCTAGGAGAATCGAAAATGAGTTCAAAACTTAAATGTGTCTCCAACAAGCTAAATTTAGATTGCACAGATTATGTCTTTGATTTAACCTTTTAACTTCTATGAATCTCTAAAAATTTCTGTTCCTTAGGTGTAAGTATTGGCATAGGGACGGGGAGAAAATATCTTTAACTTTTCCTGTAAAGTCTAGCATCTTTAACATAACTGTACTAGAAAAAAAATATAAATATTTGGTGCTGGTTGTTGGGTAATGATATTAGTCATATTAAAAATCATACTCATAGCCAACTTATGGTGCTTAATATGTGCCAGCTACTGTTCTAAGCACTTTCCCTATATTAATGTCACTTGCTTCACAGAACAATCCCATGAGGTAGGTTTTGTCATGACTGCAGTGCTCTTTGCATTTTACAAACAAAACCAAAGCAAAGAAGTTCAGTAATTTGCCCAGAATTATCCAGCTAATATGTGGCAGCCTGGCTACTAGTTTTTAACCTCATTTTTGCTTATTCTAAGATTTGCTCCACAAGACCAAGGCTGTGGCACACCATAGTCCCAACGAGCAAACATCTGGCCCAGATGTATGTTTTTATAAATCAGGTTTTATTGGAATACAGCCATGCCTGTTTGTTGGCTGTTTTAGTGCCCATGGCCATTTTCTTGCTAAGATGGCAGAGTTGCATGCTTGCAACAAACACAGGGCTGGCCAGCCCTAAAATATCTACTTGTCTGGCCCACCCCTGCCAAGACCATTTTCATCCACATGTTAGTGCAGAAAGCTGGCGTAGGAAGACTAATCATAATTCTGTAGACTTTTCATGTATGATTTAGTTAAGATTCATCTCCTACATTAAGCGCCCAAGTATATGGTGGTGTTCATTTTTAGTGTTACAGTGGCTGGTAAGACATTTCTAGGAAACCCTTCTTCCTCTGGGCATTCTCAGCAATTCTTTTTGGGAGGGGCAGAGGAACAGGTAAAGTTAAACCCATCAAAAATTAGAGGTAGCGTAGCAAAGTAGATAGAGGGACATTTGTCAATGAGTGTGCAATTAAGTTGTGCAGCGATGGAAAATGAGTGTGGATAGTATTACTCTGCAAAGTGGACTTCAACTCCTTTCAAAATTTGAATATAGCACTCTGAAAGTTCTATTCTTGCTTTTCTGTAACAGTTTCAGAATAGAAACTGACAGGCCCCCTGCCCCCTTTTTTGAGAGAGAGAGAGAGAGAGAGAGCACGTGCACGCCTGTTGAGGGAGTGTGAGCAGCAGGGGTTTGGGTGTGTGGGAAGGGGCAAAGGGAGAGGGAGAGAGAGATTCCCAAGCAGGCTCCATGCCCAGCCCAGCGATCCCATGACTCAGGGATCGTGACCTGAGCCGAAATCAAGAGTCAGAAGCTTGACCGACCGACCGAGCCACCCAGGCATCCCTGACAGGCCTATTTTTGTAGAAAGCAAATGGCAACATGTGGTGGTGGGGGTGGGGGTGGGGGGTGGGGGGGTGGTGGAGGTGGGGATAGAAAACTAGAAATGAGATCCTTTTTTCTTTTCTTTTCTTTTTTTTTTTTGAGATCCTTTTTTCAAATCAGAAATGATACAAATTTTACAAAAAGTAGTAGAGGGAATGTATTGGGCTTTAATTGGTTTTATGGTTTTATCACTTTTTTAAAAAGGTTACTTTGTGAGCATTACCCCTCTGTTGAAAATTGTAGGCATCTCCTGAAGTTTAATGAGATCTTGGAGTAAAATCACAACAAATGTGACTTTCCAACACTTTCAAGGGATATTATTTTTTTAGACTAAAAGTATGTTACACTAAGCTGTCATTTACTAGGAGGATTCACTCTACCACATAGTCTCCTCTTTATCTGAAAAAAAAATTTTTTTTTTTGCAAAAAATCTTTTTAAAGATTTTATTTATTCATCACACACACACACACACACACACACACACACACACACACAGCAGAGGGAGAAGCAGGCTCCATGCAGGGAGCCTGATGTGGGACTCGATCTCAGGACCCCAGAATCATACCCTGGACCATAGGCAGGTGCTAAACCACTAGGCCACCCAGGGATCCCCTCTCTTTATCTGAAATTACTATGAACTGCAACAGAAAGCTTTTTGTGGTTTATCTCCACATTATGTCACCTAATTCACAGAATACTTAGGATATATTAAATCAATGGTGGCCTAGTTTTTTTAGGCTCACTTATTACACTGAACTTTAGTTAATATAGAGATGCTTTATAATTATAGTTTTGTCCCCTGGTAAAACTAATACTGCGCCTTGCATCTTTTATGTTGATGTGCTCTTCTACATTCTCCTTGGTGAAGGCTGCGGGCAACTCTCTAGAATGGGTAATTTAAATTTTTGATTTTTAGAGGCACCTGGGTAGCTCAGTCGCTTAAGTGCTGCCTTTGGCTCAGGTTATGATCTCTGGGTTCTGGGTTCGAGCCCCATGTTGGGCTTTCTCGTCAGTAGGGAGTCTGCTTTTTTTTCTCCCCCTGCCCTCCCCACTGCTCGTTCTCTCTCTCTCTCTCTCTCTCAAATACAAATCTTTAAAAAAAATTAAATTTTTTTTTGATTTTTAAGTTAAGATGGGACCAGGCTTATATAATCAAAACAAAAAGTACCAGCAGGAGTGTTCATTTCATAGATTTTTCAGTGCTTCATTTCCTGTGGGATTGATGGATGGTTTCTGTGGTGTAGAGTTGCTCACTGAGACCCAGAATTGGGTCAGAAGGCCCGATTGCAGGGTGGCATGCGGAGACGCCAGTCTCGTGTGAAGGCCCGGGAGGAATGTGGAGCCCGTGGGATGACAGTGTAGTCACAATCCGCTGCGTGCCCACGGCTTACAGTGTCTGTAGGGGCGCCTGCGCCTGTCCTTCCTTCTGGCCTTCACAGCCTCACCCCCACAGAGAATTACAGTGTGATGCCTGTTTCACATAGCCTGTGTTACTATGTGTGCTGGGACCTACAGTATATTGTTGAGTGATGGAATAAATACTTTTGCCTTTTTCTTCTCCTTTTAAGGAAGGAGTTTCGTGCAGGTTCATCTCCACATTCGGTAGGATGCGTATTATTTTTTGAGGTATGTGTCCTCTGTTGTCACAAAAGTCAGCTGTGCTGGAGACAGACCGGTATAGATTGAAAAGGGATTGTGACACGCCCCACCTTTGACTGGTTGGGCAATAGGAGGAAGTGGCAGGTGGCACCGGGCGGGGGCTCTCAGTGAATGAATGTTGGTGTATGCAGTGAAGTGGGGCTGCTGCTTTTGGGGAAGAGGATGCTTGATAGGGAGGCTGCAGCCTCAGTTCTGGAGTCCAGCTGACCTCGATTTCGGTCCAAACCCTGGCTGTTTGATGTTGGACTTTGTTCAACCTCTTTGAGTAGTATTAGTTTGTGTTTTAGTGCCTTTAGGCTGCTCTCACCGAAATACCAGGACCTGGATGGCTTACAAACTAATTTCTCCCACTTCTGGAGGCCAGGAAGTGCAAGATCAAAGTGCCAGCTGACTCGGTGTCTGATGGGAACCATTTTCTGGTTCATAGTGTCTCCTCGGATTCTCACACAGTGGAAGGTACAAGCCAGCGCTCTGGGGTCTCTTTTTTAAGGAGACTAATCTCAATCATGAGGGTTCTGCTCTTTTGATCTAATCACCTCCCAGCAGCCCCACCTCTTAATACATTTTTGTAAAAAAGATATTTTATTCACATATCTGCCAGAGAGACGAAGAGAGAGCACAAGCCGGGGAGGTGGGGTGGGGAGTAGCAGAGGAAGAGGGAGAAGCAGGCTCCCCGCTGATCAGGGCTCATGATCTGAGCCACCAGGTGCCCCCACCCCCCCACCTCTCAATACATTATCTCACCTTGGGGGTTAGAATTTCAACTTAAGAATTGGGAGGGGACACAGATATTTAGACCATAGCGGTCCCCCATGTCTCTTTGGGGATAAATACTTGCTTGGTACACAGGGTCTTGGGAAGGTGTTGAAAAGCTCAACACTGGGCTTGGTATGCAGTAAATGCTCTGTAAGTGTTAGCTTTTCTTTAGTTGAATCTGAACGGATTGAGTTGCATTGGAACTCAGTATGTAGGTTAGTGGCTAATGTTGAGAAACTTTTTTTTTTTTTAAGATTTTATTTATTTATCCATGAGAGACCACAGAAAGAGGCAGAGACATAGGTAGAGGGAGAAGCAGGCTCTATGCAGGGAGCCCGATGTAGGACTGTATCCCAGGACCCCAGGATCATGACCTGAGCCCAAGGCAGACACTCAACCACTGAGCCACCCAGGTTCCTCTAATGTTGAGAAACTTGGGCAGACCTTGGAGGGGGTTGACTTATCCTGAAATCAGGTTCTTTTTGAAGATTTGTTACCTCTTTCAGGCCAACTATGTCATCCAAAGTTGTCAGGGAATTAACTAGTTCCCAGGGGTCTCAAAATGTCACTGTGGCTTTCAGAAACACCAAAGTTATTTTTAAGAGCACTTTGCTTGGTAGGGGTCCACTTTGTTATATTTGCTTAAATTATGTTACAAAGCACTGCGGACTTGTAATCGGTGTTCAGAATGACATTATCTGCCCCCATAGTGATCAGCTCCACATCTTTTACTTTCTTATCTCTGCTTCACATATGGTGAAATTCCAAAGCTAGAAGTAAAGGAGAACCACTAAACTCATTAACCTCTCTGACACGAAATATGAACCTTCCAGAAGAGGACTGGCTCTGGGAGGCAGAGTGTTTAAAATCTCTTTCAGCCCCACTGATTTTTTTTTTTTTTTTGAGTCCTGGTCAGAGTTATTAGAATTAGTGCAAGTTTTCACAACATGGAGGAATTTGGCTTTTTTGCTGTCTGTGCTGTGATCATTGAAATCCCAACCCTCTGCAGGCCTGTTCTAACTTGTGGGGGAGGTGTGAAGTAGAAACTTCAAAAAACTGGAAGAATCCATCCAAGTAAGGCAACGCTTATTAACTTGGCATCAGTTTGAGAACATGATTCAATTGAGAACACGATAGATTGTGGTTTAATTATTCTGTTTCAGGTTTTAGGATTTCCCCCAACATGGGGTAGATGCTTTACAGAGAACTGTTTCTTGCACTTCCTCATATTTTGGAGTCTATAAAGTTATGTTATCTCTGCAAGTAAACCAAAAGTTGTCTCTGCATGTAAAGCGAGTGTTTTGCGCTTTCTGAAAGTAATTGAAATTTCTGTGGATTAAGAGGTTGGCTACGGTTCTTGCCAAACCCCTGGTTTACACTATTTTTGGGTAAAGAACCCATGGGATAGAATACCAGATTGAATCTTTACAAAGTTGGCCTCCTATTGTGATCTTTCAGTCTACAAAGTGAGGATACTCTATTATAGATGTGACTGTACTTCAGTGGTATTATTGAGTGCAAACGTGGCATTAGGCCATCAGACTGACTGTGAAATAGATCCCCACGTGGTCTTTTATTTAAATATGTACTCTAAGGCACACTTGATTGGATGGGGGGATTGGAGTAAGTAACATGTAAATTCCTTAGTTTAAGATGTAGTAGGAGGGGCGCCTGGGTGGCCCATTTGATTAAGCTTCTGACTCTGCTTTCAGCTCAGGTCTTGATCTCAGGGTCCTGGGATGGAGCCCCCAGTGGGGCTCCCCGCTCAGTGTGGATTCTGCTCTCTCTCTGCCCTTCCTCTCACTCACTTGGTGAGAATTAATAAATTAATTTTTTAAATGGAGTAGAAAAAAGAAACATTTTGTGCATGAGAAAAACTCATTGAGCATCTCTGAGACAGACGTACAAATGTCTACTTGAGTAGAAAGATCTGGGTACTGATTTCCATTTACTCTCTCATTTTTGGATTTTACTATTACTTATTGTATTTAAAGCCATATCGGAATCCCATACTGTATTTTTTTTAATTGGGGAGGGGAGAAGGAGGAGAAGATCCCTTAATTCTCCCAAAAGTTTGATGTACTTCCGGATCCTGTTTATTGAGCAAATGTTATTGAACACCTGCTTGTTGAATTGGTTAAAATTGAATTTAAAATAATTTTATCTTGACCTTTCCTTTTTGTAATTTTTATTTCACCTTAGGAGGTAGCTGGAGAAGTCCTGGAATGTCTTTTAGACTCTGAATCAGAATTACTGTTTAGAAGTTGTCAGCTAGTGTCACTAGGTGATAATTCCCCTCTGTGTGAATGTCATGGTTACAGTCTGCTTTTTTGCCTCTAAAAGAACAATTATATTCAAGAAATTTCCTAGTGCATTTAAAAACAGCTGGGTGAAAGTCGTTTTAAATCCCCAAATCCAACACATTAGTTCTTTTATGCATTTAATTAAGCAGAAGTTAAAATAAATTAGAACAGAAGACATTCAGTGCTGATTGTTGAATCAACAAAGCAAGAAACAGCCTAGCATTACCCAACCACAGATGTCTGTCACTCAGCACTGTTGCCCTATAAATTTGCATCAACTCTTAACATTTTTTGAATAATGATTTCTTTTCTAGTAAAAACTGACACGTGATGTATAGCAAGCAATATTCTTTCTACAGACTTCTGCGTGTGTGTGCGTATGCGTGTGTGCGTGTATGTGTCTGTGTGTGTGTGTGTATGATTTCTCTTCTCTTATACTAACTTTATACTGCTGGCTTGAATCATTTTTTGGGAGGGAGGAGACTAGCCTAGATTGGTTTAGGAAAATATAGAAAACAGGAAAAAAAAGATTTGGCAGTAAGTGTGGATATTAGTGGAAATGAATCTGGAGATTGTTTCATTTTTAGTACTAACGTATTCCTAAGGACAGGATGAATTTGAGTTTAATTTGTCCTTATAA
Organism: Canis lupus familiaris; assembly: GCF_011100685.1. Classification (NCBI taxonomy): domain Eukaryota; kingdom Metazoa; phylum Chordata; class Mammalia; order Carnivora; family Canidae; genus Canis; species Canis lupus. The sequence goes on along the minus strand of NC_049241.1, from coordinate 29,552,313 downwards.
TGCAAGTCATATATGTCTGGTTCATTGCATAAGTACTTGATTAAAAACACATCAGCCAGAAACATAGCTATATATAATCTGATCATCCATAGATAGGTATTGCTGTTACCATTTAAGTATATGGATTTTTTCTTGATATATATATTTTGTGCTTTTTAAAAATAGCAATGTGTTTTATAGGCAGTCTTATATTGCCTTTTTTTCCCCTTTTGCTAGAATATCATGATTGATGTGGTGTCCACTGTTGGTTTCCAAATAATCTTTGAGAGAGGTGAGGGTATGGCTGGTGTTGAAACTCAAACAAGATTTTGCCATTCATTTTGGATACCTTTTGCAACCGGGTGATGGGTACATGTATGTACATACATAAGGGTTCACTATATCTTGCTTTTGCATAAATTTTGAGTTTCCCTTAATAAAAAATTTATATCTGTTGTGTCACTTCATCCTAAACATCTCCCCAGGTCTATAGGTGAACATTGCCTTTATCATCCGTATGAGCTACAGGTTATGTGATTGTAACATGGACCATAACTGATAGCACAGTCATGACTTAACCATTACCTTGATGTTAGATCTCAGTTTTTTAGACCATTCTTGCAATTGGATGCAAACTTGTTTAATCATTTTCTCAAGCACTTGTTGGTTAAATTTTATTTGTTTTCAATTACTCAATAAAAATCTTGATTAACTGAAGAGAGGAGAACCAGAAATCTATATTTAGCAGTTACTAAAGTTTGTGAAATCAGTAAATTCTCTGAATGTGTAGTTATAATCAGATAAATCTGTAGTTTCTCATTGACCCACACAGACACACACATATGCACTCGCACGCAAGCACATACACAGAGTTTAGTCCATGAAATAATCTTTATTTCCTGAGGTCTTGGTGCCTTGATATATTTTAACGCATGATGCAGTTTCCCTTCACGTTTCTGGAGACCTCTTTTGAGTACATGGGGAATGCATAGTTCACATGTGGTCTGTCATCTTTGTGTTAAGCTACTAATTCCCATTTCTCCGCTGAGGGCTATTCTAGGCCTTGCCCTGGCTAGGGGTCAGTGGAACCAGGTAGAACAGAGACTGGGTAATTATGTGATCATGGACCAGCAGTTTCTTATCTGATTCTATAGTTTGAGAATCTTGAGTGGGAAGTACTATGTTCTGTCTGTCTCAAGTTAATTTGGGTTAATTTTGGGTTAATTTAATATCAGTCTCTTTCTCTTACATGAGCTTACATATTAGGGCAGGTTCTGTGTTAAACAACTGAATCTTTAGAGCAGGCTTTGGAGGCAGTTTCTTTTATTCTCCCCATTTCACAAGTGTGGAAATGAGGTCTAGAGAGATAAGCTTGCTTACAGAAGATCACACTGCTAGAGAGAGAGTTTTGGACACTGTTGTCAACCAACATAGGATTTAGGAGCTTGGATCAAGATCCAAATGGATCAGTGGTGAATTTTTGGTAGATATGTATTTACTTAGTAATTATAATGTATGGAAATGGAAAGTCTTAGAGAACTGGGATTAAAATTTGCCTATTAGTTATGTGTCTTAAAGTTTCTTTTCTATCTATGCCTCAGTAGCTAAATGTTATTAGCTTTCCATTTTCAGCCCTCTTAATTTGATTTGGAATAAACCAAATTGCTTATGTGTGCAGTCCTAGAGTGGTAAAGTGGCTTGTTTATTTGATATATATATATATATATATATTTTTTTTTTTTTTTTTTTTTTTTTTTTTAAGATTTTTATTTGAGAGAGAGAAAAAGAGAAAGAGAAGAAGCAGATTCTGCTGAGCATGAAGCCTGATGCGAAGCTCGATCCAGGACCTTGAGATCATGACCTGAGCTGATGCAGATGCTTAACTGACTGAGCCAGCCGGGTGCCCCATGATATATATGTTTTTAAGTTAGCAGTTTATGAAAATTGGCAGCCTCCTTTGATGTGGAGCACATAGAGCATAAGTTGCTTGAAGTGCTTTTTATTTTTGGCTGTGGCATGGGGGTAGGACATGGAAGCGGCTAGTAGAGTTTTGAAAGGTAGCATCTGAACAGCTCTTTCTTATGGATTAAAATTTATGAAATGTTTTTGAAAAGTTCAATACCCAGAGGTACAGATATCTCGTTTGGAAACACAACATGTGTGCAGATCCTGAGCAGAGAGTCTCGGTGTTGAGTAGATTAGGATGCTTTATCATCATTAGTCCAGGGGTGCAAGACTGCCAGGAGGGAGGAGGCAGTGGCAGGGATGAGCAGGCGCCACTCAGCAGCTTGCCATGGCAGTCTCAGGAGCAAGCCAAAGGCATGGGTGCACGTTCCCTTCCCCGTGCCAGGGAATATGGATGATGAATGTAAAAGGATGGTCTCTTTGAAAGACATTTGAAATCTAGCAGCCGAAGAAACCATTTGGAATACCTGAAGGGGTAGCCTGATGAATTGAAAAAACTGAAGGAAGGGCATACTCATGTTTGGCCCAGGGAAGAAATCCTTAACATGTTTTTTTAAGATTTTATTTATTTATTCATGAGAGGTACAGAGAGAGGCAGAGATACAGGCAGAGGGAGAAGCAGAGGGAGAAACATCAGGAAGCCCGATGTGGACTTGATCCCAGGACCCCAGGATCAGGACCTGAGGCGAAGGCAGACGCTCAAACACTGAGCCACCCAGGCGTCCCCTCAATATGTGTTTTAAAACTTCTGCTTAGTGATGTGGTCATTACAGATAAAATTGTCTGAATACACAAAGTGGGGATTCAAGAAGAGGGAAGAGCCAGGTGGGATTGGGACTGTCAGGTATGACCTGAAGGTTTTTTTCTCTCCTCTCCTCCCTTTAGTTTTTCAGTTATTTTTTAAAATTTTTAAAAAATTTTATTTAAATTCAATTTGCCAACATACATTATAACACCCAGTGCTCATCTCATCTTGTACCCCTCTTAATGCCCACTTACCCACCCTTCCCCTCCCCTTTGTCAGCCCTTTGTTTTCCAGAGTCAGAAATCTCTCATTGTTTGTCTTCCTCTCTGATTTTACCCCACTCAGTTTCCCTTCCCTTATGGTCTCTTTCACTATTATATTCCACATATGAGTGAAACCATATGGTAATTGTCTTTCTCTGATTTACTTATTTCATTCCATATAATACCGTCTAGTTTCATCCACATCTCTTCTTTTTAAAAAATATTTAAATATTCAATTATTTATTTATTTATTTATTTATTATTTATTTATTTATTTTACAGAGAGTGAGTGAATAGAGGAAGGGGCAGAGGGAGAGGGAGAAGCAGACTCCTTACTGAGTTTGGATCCCAAAACAGGGCTCTGTTCCAGGATCCTGAAATCATGACCTGAGCTGATAACAAGAATTGGTTCTATAAAGTGGCTGAGCTACCCAGGCACCCCTGCCCCTCTCATCTCCCTAAGTGGAAAGAAGTGAATTCCATTGTATCTTTTCCCTGTCTTCCCATCTTTGATCTCTCCAGCTTGGAGCATGCCAGATGAGATGGCTACCTCCTTAATAAAATGTTCAGTGGCTGAGAGCCTAAAGTGAATTTCCATCCTAGCTTTCCATGTTTCTAGAACAGCATCATCTGAGCTATTTCACAATCCTGTCCTAACCATGTCCCATTTTGATGACTATTAAAAACAATCCAAAAACTTGTCTGTTTTCTGTTGGATTGAAACTTTCATGCCCATTGTCACATCCAGTATGCCTTTTGGATTGTTATTCCCACCCCTAAAGTTTGGGATGCCTCTGAATGCCCACCCTTATTAAGGATCTCTCTGTTAAGTTTTTTAAAATTGTATTTATTTATTCATAGAGACACACAGAGAGAGAGAGAGAGACAGAGAGAGAGAGACAGAGACACAGGCAGAGGGAGAAGCAAGCTCCATCCAGGGAGCCTGACGTGGGACTTGACCCTGGGTCCCTGGGATCACGCCCCGGACCAAAGTCGGTGTTAAACCACTGAGCCACCTGGGCTGCCTTCTGTGTTAATTTTTTTTCTTCCTCATAAACTTTTCTGGAATATGTTTTTGTTTTGTTTTGTTTTTTTTCTTAAGTGAGAGAGTCATCCCTGAGTTAAGTTCTATGAGTAGGAGGAGGAGAGAATATTCATGAAGAGACTAGCTTGATGTGATTGGAAAGATGGATAGAAACACTGCAAGACTGTGCCGTAGTCAAACTGGATAGTGTGGAAAGCTTGCTGCCTCAGGGATGAATGTATATACAGAGTCCCAAATGGTACATTAATTGATTTTGATTATATGACTCCAAAGCTTGAGGATTTCAAACTGTTTTCAAACTAATGGCCGCCACATTTGGCAAGGAGCCCAACTGTGTCTTGGGTTCATTATAAAAGGAGATCTTGACAGCTCATCAGGAGGACAGAATGCCTGCTAGGTTTTTGAGTAGTTGCTCACTTTCAGAGGAACTTGCAGTGTTTCCTTAAATGGTACTAGAAATTTAGGGCCCCTACCACCTACCAGGCCAGAGTGACTCTGGTAAGCACTCTTGGAACCTTAACAGTGTGATCTCAAGGTCTCATTAGATTCCAGCTACTAAAACCTCTGATGATCAGAGGTTTGCACTGTTTAATGGAATTCGATGAGAAGTTAAGGCTTTTCCCCAGGAGAAGTAAAATCCGTGACATTTTGCCCCTTTCAACTTGTCCCACTTTTCCGCAACTGTCCCGCTCCTGGAACTTTTTCTCTTTCTCAATTTCACTTGTCCCCTTAAGCAATTTACTAATTAGACATTAAAATTTTCCAGCCTCACACTCCCAAAGCAAAACTGATGAACACAGCAAACCAAAGCATTTGGGTTAGAAAAGAACAAAGACAAATGTGCTGCAGAGATTTGAAGCTGGAGCCAGTGTCGGTGACCTGACCAGGGTGAAGATCTATCCCGTCAACACCAGCCTGTCCTAGTGTGATTATTTAGAGTGCCCACTTCACTCTCAGACATGTCTCATTTTATTTTATTATAATTTTTAAAAAGATTTTATTTACTTCTTCATGAGAGACATACAGAGAGAGGCAGAGACACAGGCAGAGGGAGAGGCAGGCTCCCTGTGGGGAGCCTGATTCTGGACTCCATTCCAGGACCTTGGGATCATGCCTTGAGCCCAAGGCAGATGCTCAACCACTGAGCCACCCGGCTGTCCCAGAAATGCCCCATTTTAGACAGTTAATTATGAAGTTACCTTAGCAATGAGTGGGGGTGAATCAAGTAGGCTGGTGGGGGGATGTAGTGAGCAATGGGCCCTCCTCTCTAGGGGGTGCACGAAGCCAGTGCTGACTTGCATGGATGTGTACCTACTTGTTTCCCAATTGAGTTTCAAGTCTCAAGCTGGAAATCTGGACTGTTAGGTAAATGTCCCAATTTTTAAAAATTGGCTATTATTCAGCTTTATAATAAACACCGTGGGACAGGCAAAATATATGGGTAATCCATCAACTACCTTTTTTTTTTTCAAAAAAAGAGTTTATGTATTTATTTATTTGAGAGAGAGAGCAAGAGTAGGAAGGAGGAACAGAGGGAGAAGCAGACTCCCCGCTGAACACAGAGCCCTACATGGAGCTTGATCCTAGGACTCTGGGATCCTGACCCGAGTTGAAGGCAGACACTTAACCGATTGAGCTGCTTAGGTGCCCCGTTGGCCACTTTTGAAGAAATTTCTCCATTCTTTCTTTCAAAAAACAAGACCAAAGCCAAAATAGGCTATAAAGGAGGTAAAAAAAGGGAAGATGTGGTGAGATACCAGCCCCTCGTATGGGGCATATGGGGAGAACAAACTTTTCCATGGCTACTTCTAATCATATAGTTCCCACAGAAGGTGCTGGCTGGGTTGGATGACTAGGGCTGCACAGTACAAGGGAGTAATTATTGGCACCTGGCTGGTGTTTGGTGTTTTTCAGCATAACTTGCTGGGTGATGGAAATCTGTACATGGCACGTGTCAAGAGTAGCATGGGATTATTTAATAGGAAATGAGAGTGGTACAGAAATCATTATTTTCAAATGCGGTCACGGCTTTTAGGTCATGAATTTTTGTTCTTTTCTGCAACCAGTTTAGATGAATAGCTTTGGTTTTGAGTCAGGTTGAGTTAATCTTACATCTTTATGTTCTCCTAAAAAAATACATACATACATATATATATATATATAATAATGTCCAAGCTTCCCTGGAGCCATTTCTGTCTTTGTGAAATAGGCGATTTAAGGTCTGTCCTGTCCTAAAAGCTTTTAGCTTGTGAAAAGCTTCTTTTCTGGCGTTTAAAACCTTCACTCTGTGTTTAGAATAAATGGCATTCTTGGATCTGTTAAATAGGCAGTTAATAATGCTGTAGAAACTGCCCACTGCACAACCAACCAGAAAACTTGCTCAGGGGGCAAGACATGTATTGGAATATTCTGTAATGATCAGATGCTGAAACATTATAATCAGCCGTGAGCCTACAATCTGCATTTTTAATTACAGTCTTCATTTACAGTGGAGTATTGATCTGCTCTTAGTTTGTCCTGAAGGTTGACTGGATCCCAGTAATCTTATTCATGTCAGAGTGCTTGCTGGGACCAGCTTGAATCCAGCTCTTTAGAGAAGCATTGTCACAGGGAGAAGTCTGGGTGGTTTGTTTCACCTTGATGTATTTTTCAATGTATGCTTTATTCTCGAGAGATGCTTTTTCCTCTTATAAAAAAATGTGGATTATAAGGACTCATGCCCCATGGACTTTCTGTGAGGTTTACCAGAGACAATTCATGTAAAATGCTTGATATGTGAACAGAATAAGCCCCACAAAAATGTTAGCTGTTACGAATTTTCTTATTCCAGACTTACGTTCTTTTCAATCCTGGATTTTTGGGTTACTAATCTCATTAACTATTGAGAAGAGTTGAAAAACGATGTTTGGCTTCATTTTCTTGATTATTGAAAAGTGAACTCGTAATGAAAACAAATGACATAAAATAAATTAATGGCATAATTGGTGAAATTCGAATATGGACTGTAAATTAGATTCTATTACAGCAATGCTAAACTTTCTGAATTTGATTATTATACTGTGGTTATGTAAGAGAATGTCCTTGTTCTTAAGAAATTGGTTGAAGGAGGGGCAGGGTGCCTGGCTGGCTCAATCAGTGGAGCATGCGACTCTTCTGGGGGTTGTAAACTCGAGCCTCATGTTGGGTGTATAGATTACTGTAAAATCTTAAAAAAAAAAGTCACAGAGGAACTTGGGATGGAAGGGGCACGATGCTTGCAAGTTGCTCACAAATAATTGAGTACAAAATTCTAGGAGAGAATGAGAAAGCATATGTGGTAAACGTTGACAAGAATGGGTCTGGGTGAAGGATCTACAGGAGCTCATTGTATTATTTAATCTCAGGGTTTTATTTTTTTTTTATTTTTGTTTTTTAAAGTGGGCTTGGGAGAAAACATGTAGCTGGTAAATGTTCCAAATTTATCACCTAGCAGAACTACTGGTTCAGTTCTCTTAGAGCTTCCTGTCAAGTGATGGATTTCTCCCAATTAGAGAGTTCCCTGTCCAACTGTCCTTTCCTACCCTCCAATTCTTGATTCCTGGGTATGGTTATTTGAAAAGAGAAACTGCATTGCCAGGCAGTGAGCGCTCCTGCTGTTTCATTTCTAACTCCAAGTCATAATCCTTTTGTTCATGACATTATAATCATCACCACAAGTGGCTAATTGTGATGTCACAAACGGAGGATTATGACTCAAATGAGGAATAAACAGCAGGGGCGGATTAATTCCTAAGCAACGAAGAAGGTTCTGTTTGGTGCAAATGCCCCAGGGTAATAAAATTTAAAACCAGAAATAGGCAAGAGGAAGACAAAGCTGAACATATGTGATCTATTAGGCAAATTGTCTTTAAGTGGAAAGCGCCCCTGCCCCCCTTCCCCCCCTTACTTAATTTTCCATGTGGTATGAATAGCTCCTCTATGGCAGATAAATGGATTTGTTTTTAAGGTCTAACAAAGCTCAAGGTGTCTTGCTGACTAATTACAGGGATGTCACACCTGGGCTGGAAAGGGAGTCATTACGGAGCCATCGAGGTGTTTTTATTTCCTGTAACGTCGGATTGCTCTTTGCAGTGAGCATTGCAAAAGTCAGGCCATAAAGATGAGCACAATGGCTGCAGACAGCTGGGCTGGTAATTGACGGCAGCCCCAACCTGGGGACCCTGGGCAAGGCTACGGCCCAATGAGACCGACATCAGTGGCACAGGCTCAGGACAGTTTTCTGAATGGGTTACATGTCAGTGGAGCTGTGGTAACAGCTGTTGCTATGGATTGGGCTAGAATTAGTAGTCAATTCTCCGCGGAACTATAATTTTCAATTCCAAGTCAAGGATATATTTTTTTCCCTTTTAGGAAATGTGTGGTTCCCATACTATTTGGTTAACCAAATACCCAAATTCTCCTCTGCAAATGACACTTAACAGCTTCTTTATCCCCGGGGTTATTTGGCTGTCTCAGGAGTGCTTTTGAATTTGTGGCCTTTTCTAAAACCGTGGTTTCTGTAGCCAAACTAAACTGGAAATCCCTTTGAATTGTTTTCCTCTTCACAGGACACAGTGTTCCCTTCTCCTGTCTGTTAAATTTAGTTCCCTCGCATCGTGCTGTTGGAGCCCTCTCTCGCCTTACTCACGACTTAACCCTCGCCCGAATTTTGGAAGCCTTCTTGACAAACACTGGGTGCACTTTGGCACTAGGCGTAGAGCGAATAAACCCGCATTTTAAAAACACGGCAAATTTAGTTATCAAGGAGACCTCCCATTTGAGTCTAGGCATTTAATAATAGCCTTGATGCCCAAAGTGGAAATTATGTGATTATTTTCTCGAGACTGTGACTCGATTGGGTTGTTATATTGGTAACATAGAGAAATGTGTAACTTCATCCGTGGTTTAGATGAAGCTGCTCTGCTCTGTGGTACCAGTGAGTGTGACATAACATGGGCTTGTAGTTGCACACTGGTTTGAGGTTCCCTGGAGACAGAACAGCTATGGGAAAGTCATGCCTCCCGTTGCCCCTGTTATTTTTTCTTTTCTTTTCTTTTCTTTTCTTTTCTTTTCTTTTCTTTTCTTTTCTTTTCTTTTGCTTGTTCTGTTCTTTGCTTTTCGTTTTTTCTTTGTGTTTTTTTTTTTTTCTTTCTTTTTTGTTCTTTTTGGAAGGGGGGGGGGGTTTTTTTCTAGGTTTCTTTGGGGATTTTTTTCTTTTTTCTTCTTTCTTTCTTTTTCTTTTCTTTTTTTCTCTTTTTTCTTTTCTCTTTTCTTTTCTTTCTTTTCTTTTCTATTTTTTTCTCTTTTCTTTTCTTTCTTTTCTTTTTTCTTTCCTTTTCTATTTTTTTCTCTTTTTTCTTTTTTCTTTTCTTTTCTTTTCTCTTTTCTTTTTTCTTTTCTTTTCTTTTTTTCTTTTCTTTTCTATTTTTTTCTCTTTTCTTTTCTTTACTTTTCTTTTTCTTTTTTCATATTTTATTTATTTATTCCTGAGAGATACACAGAGGGAGGCAGAGACATAGGCAGAGGGAGAAGCAGGCTCCCAATGGGGAGCCTGATGCTGGATTTGATCCCAGGACCCCAGGATCAGGACCTGAGCCAAAGGCAGACACTCAGCTGCTGAGCCACCCAGGCGTCCCATTTGTCACTGTTTTCTCTTTTGTTTCTTCATTTGTCCAGAGATATTTTCTCTATTTTTTAGAGTGACTCAAACAGAAACATTGCCGTGGTTGTGAGGCAATCACACATGGGTGTGTGTGTGTGTGTGTAGTGGTGGTAGAGGCACTTATTTTTCCTGCTGTTTCCCTGGTAGGACACTGTGACTAGCTCTTCCCCAGGATGTGCTGTCTGTATGCAGGTGTGTGTGGCTGTGTGTGTCCTTTCAGGACTTTCAAGGTGAGCGTACATTCAGTTTTTCCTTTGAGAATCTTGTCTGGAGCATTTACAGCTCTTCAAAAATGCAGTCATTTTAGTGTGGGTTTTTTCTGAGCCAGTAATTGCCACACTCCAGCGATATTGGGAGAAACAAAAGGAACATGTCCAAGCCCAGAGGGGCTCTGTCAACATGTGACAGGAGCTCCCAAACCTGGTGTGGTTGTTGAGTGCTGTTTGAGACGCAAAAGTCATAAAAGTGGGGGTTTCTGATCCTGGGGGCATTTGCAGCTTAGTTTGGTAGCCGAATCTGGACCATGTGAAATCAATTAGAGCGGTTTCAAAACCAAGAATCAACAAATGTGGATTAATGTAGATTAAAATTTGCCTGTACTATTCCAAGGGACTTGTGGATTTAAGTTTCATGGTTGATTGGAGAAGGCTTCCTGGAATAGTGCGTTTGGGAACCAGATTTTAAAAGAACCAGTACAGTGTGTGGCGAACATGATGATCTGTGCCATCAGAGGCACCTGGGTATGAGTGCTTTCCTGCCATTGATTGACCTTGGGACCAACTAGTTAACCTAAGTCTTGTCTCCTGGAGATGGATCTTTTCTCTGGCTCTGGCCCTGCCCTTTCTCTTTCCTTCTCTCTCTCTCTTAAGTACAAGAGTACCTGCCTACCCTATCAGGCCATGATTATGAGAGTTAATTGGGACAGTGCCTGTAAAGAGTTGGGCAAAGTGCCTGATCTTATTAAATTGAGACTCTGAAGTTACTGATGCAGGCAGAAACTATGCAAGATGGGGAAGCTGCCATGTACAAACGAGCACTGATGGACATGGGCTCAGCCAAGAGCTTTGTGGAGAGCAGGGTGGCTGGGTTAGAAAGGAAGTCTGATGAGGGAGATGAGGTTTGGTTAAAATTAAAAGTCTTCTTGATGATCCCAACAGGGTGCTCTATCCACATGTGATTAAGAGGGATGCAGACACTGAGTTAAGGATATAAGGGGTCTATCGGGAGTTAATGCCTGTGACAGATAAAGGGTGGAGGGAGGTGGCATTGGACGGGGAGAACCTCAGAATGTGCTGGAGACACAGTCTCAACCAACCCCCTGCGAGGCTCTGAAGCAAAGGTTGCCCATTACAGGAGTTGGGCTTTGAGCAGAAACATCTAGGCCCTGGTACCTCTGAACCCTTTACAGCCCTTGCCTGGGAGATGCCTGGGAAAGAGCATCTTGGCCCAAAGCTGCTTGGATTCTGAAGTTTCCTTTCATCGGAACAGCTAGCTCTTTCCTGAAAGGAGATCTAAGTTATTCCCTCTTCCAGGGTATGGCCCTTACCTGCATAATTGGCTGTTAGCCCACCAACAGGTATGGAAGGGGCGTTTCCTGGCAGCCTGGCATAAGACAGTGCCAGGTCTCTCATTGCCATGATCTCTCATTTGGTCTTGGCACGATTGCTTACCGCTTGAAGGATTGTGAATTTGAATGTGGTCATTGTGAACATGTGCTAAGCATTCCCGGGGGTCATGCATTGTGGTTATCTCATTTAATGCTTCCTACATTCTGGCCTGAGGAGGGACTGGTATCAATTTTTTTAATGGGAGGATGCATACATGCGTGTATGTCCACTTTATGGACAAAGAAACTGAGCTTTCGAGAATTTAGATATTCAGATTCTCCAGGGTCACTCAGCTCAGGAGTGGCAGAGATGGAACTAAAGCTCCTTCTGCCCACCAAGCCTGTGATCCTGATTGCTCTGCTAAGATGGGACAGGTGGAGTTGGGAGCTAGGGGAATGAATGGAAGGAGGATTTGGCCCACGCCAGTACCCTGAGACCTCTCATTGTTTTCTGTGCCAGGGTTAATGATCTTTAGAATTGATCTATGATCTAAATAGTTGTAAGGTGTGGGGAGTTGGGGAGCCTTAGACATCGCTACTGGGGGGTCTTGAAATTGTTACAGCTTCTATGAAAGTATTAGGCTATGTCTGCCATAAATACACGTCTATAACCTTTGATCCAGCAACTCTGCCCCCCAGGTGAATATTCTGCAGAAGAACTTCCACAAATGCCAAATGACTTATGTCAGGGTTATTCATTGCAGCAGCTTTTGGATTTGGAAGCAATTGGGAACAACCTGACAGCCCATTAATAGGGTCTGTTTTAATAAATTATGGTATGCAAGATAATGGCACATGTACAGCTGTTACAATCAGCGCAACAACTCTAACTGAACTGATGCATATGTTTATCTATATATCTATATTTCCTGGCTATCTGGTTAATGGGGTGGAGGGGAAGGCAAGGTGCACAGTAGTACCTAGATCTGGCTACTTTGTTCTGAGACACCTTCAGGAATATCACTAGTTTTGTGGTCATAGGTGTTGCCTTGGGAAGTAGGTGAGGGAATGAGATGTTGTTTCTACTGTGTGGCTTTTTATACCTTTGACTTTAACGTCTATAATATGTGCATGTGTCATCAGCTCAGAAAATTCAAATAAGGAAATAGCCCCAAACCAAGTGACTTAAAAATGAATTAGACACTGGACCTTCGGACCAGGGAAGAAGAGATCATGTAAAGTTGATGAGTTGGACAATATCTACATTGAAATGAAATGCAAAGTATCTGTTTAGTTCCCACTGAGAGGAGAACAACAAGGAGATTTTCACCAAATGTGGAGGAAATGTGTTGAATAGTTCCACTTGAGAATCTTACTTCCTGGATTATCTGGAACTTATTTGAGGGGATACCTGAAATTGGTACTTAGCCATTTGCCAGGTCACCCACTGACCCAGATTTGTGGTAGAGGGCACCTATGCAGCTGTGTTAGCTCTGTTCAGAGTGACAGCCAACATTCATTCATGTAACAACCACCGGACAGTGGTTGGGGGAGAGTCCCCACTTGGATGATTTGGCAAGGCCGTGCGTGGGCTCTGGGGCTGGACATTAGGGGACCTGGTCTGACCTGACTCAATCTGGCTTTGGGATGCTTTTGGAGGTTACTGGTTGATGTTCCTTTCTTCCTCCCAAACAAAAGTGATTTGCAGTGAAAAGAAAATGAAACCGTTAACTTTCATATTTATACAAAAGTATGAAAAAAAGTGAGATGTTAGGAAAGTGTGAATTATTTCTTAAGTAGGACTTTGTAGCTTCGTTGGTCATAGAAATCTTTTTATTAACACATTAGACAAATTCTTTAGGGGCCAATTTGCATTCACTTAGAGAAACATTTGTGGGGGTGGCGTATAATGTGCAGCAATACCTGTTCCTTTTTGGGAAATCAATTTGTTAAATAGCCCTCAAAATATGACAGCTTTATGGTAGGATTATGACTTTTTTTGTTTTCATGTCTGCTAAAGGGCTAACAGAATAAGACAGTTTAATCACATGCCATTATGTTGATAGGGGTGTGGGAAGCACCGACAAGCTTCCTGAAGTGGAATTGGGTACGTGGTTTTTGCAAGCCGCTTCTTAGCAGAAATCACTTAAGTACAATTCTGCGATAATTACATGGTTTGGAGACATACCCACTGAGCACCTTTTCTAAGGGTGTCTGCCCTTCCGGAACTGTGGCTGACATCACCTTCTCTACCTCAGGCCCATTGACGTGGTTGTGAGCGAAGATGTGTTGGCCAGGTAGGGATGTTGTCTCCAGAGAAAGGCAGAGAGGGAGGCCTCCCCTGGAGTAATTCATGTTTCCAGCCAGATTTGTATTATTTACAGGGGATTAGGCAGAGACCAGGATTTAGACCAATGTTGCCCTGGAAAATTGTTTGCTGACCTCAAACCTAGAAAGGGCTGTGTGCCAAGGAACCTAGGGAGCAGCTCCCCAAGGGGTAGCCTCTATTCAGTTATCAGAGCTGGGAGAATTGGAGCTGGATAAATCCTGGGCACTTCTGAGGCCCTCTTTCCTAGGCAACCTCCATCCTTCTAGAGATGCAGAGGCCCCCAGCTGTGGAAGCGGGTCTTGAGCTTGTCGGTGATTAGCCGCACAGCAGGAAGGCTCTTCTGCATTCCCTTTGGTCCTGGAGCTCTTCGGTGGATTGGAGCAGTCTCATCTGGCTCCTCACTGAGTGGCATGCATCTAACTCTGTAAGAGAAAGGAGCCAATGTCCTGTCGGGCCCTGCTCCCCCAGCCTTGTGTTTTCCATACCAAAGGACCTCACACTTCGACTTGCAGAATTCAACTTTAGTGCCCTTGTCAGCTACTACTTTAAATTCTGTGTCCTTCTCTGTTTCTGGGTCACTGCCTAGTAAAATGGTAAACATGGCCATATCCCTGCTTCCCTTTTCTAGCGTGTCTTGTTGTGTGAGGCCTGTCAGTGGCAGAATCTTACATAGGCTGGCTTGACCTTGACTTGTCTGCCAGACTCATGGACTGTCCTGTGTCCTATCTCAGCGCATGGGGGGGGGGGGGGTCCTAACGTGTCTGCTATAACCTTTCACTTTACAGAGAGGCCAGAGGTTGAGGTTTGGTGATGGGCCTGCAGTGGTTGAAGGAGCTCGTGATGGTGAATGAGCTATGAACTCAGGCATTCTGAGTTAACCCTGCACTCTGGATTTTATGTACTGGGAATGAGAATTATATTTCACTGTTAGCTCAAGGAGAACATTTTGCAGTTCATATTTGGAGCTGCTGTAACAAAGATCCCCAATCCCATCTGCAAGTGATTTGGTGATTGGAATGACCTGTTTGGGGGAATGACTCATATAACTGCTCCTCTATCATCATATGCAGTGAAGAGTTTACACCTTAGATGGGGGCAGCCCGGGTGGCTCAGTGGTTCAGCGCCGCCTTCACCCCAGGGCCTGATCCTGGAGACCTGGGATCGGGTCCCACTTTGGGCTCCCTATATGGAGCCTGCTTCTCCCTCTGCCTGTGTCTCTGCTTCTCTCTCTCTGTGTCTCTCATGAATAAATAAATAAAATCTTAAAAAAAAACCCAAAACCTTGGATGCTTCATCTTAAGCAATTTCGACTTTACTCTGGTACAAAAGGAATATACATTCAGTAGAAATTGTATTTCATATTTTGAATCTGGATCTTTTTCTGGGCTGATGACATGTGTAAGATCCTCTTTCTGATGCTGGGCAGCAGCAGCCCAGCTCCTAGGCAGCTCTCCATGATCATGAAGGTCAACAACTGACACTTAAAACTACTCTGTACCCACACAACTATGCCATTTGTACAACTGTGCTGTACAGTGCTTAGCAAGTTACATGAGCTATTCAACACTTTGTTTATAAACTAGACTTTGTGTTAGATGATTAGACCCTTAAGGTAGGGTAGGCTGAGCAATGATGTTTGGTAGGTTAGGGGTATCCAGTACATTTTTGACTTAATAATTCAACTTACGGTGGGTTTATTAGGACATGATCCCATTATAAGCCCAGGATGATCTGTATATTTGTACATTCTTCCAGCTGTGTGGGTGCACAACGCACATGATCATTTGTTTCTTGGATCTTAACTCTAGAAGGATTTTCAGCAAGACTTCATACATATTGTTGATGGTTTGACTTAAAATGTGGACTGTGTGGCATATACAAAGTTCACTTTGAAGGGGCCTAGGGATAAAGAAATAAGTTCACTTATAAAAAAAAAAGTTATCACTCTTCTTCTAGAGCAGCTGAGTGAGACACAGTGAGAGGCTGAAGAGGCTAACCAATATGGAAGACCTAATGACCCTTATAGGGTGATGAGCACTGTTGTGTCCTTGGAAATTTAGGAGCCAGAGCTGATGTGGCAAGGGCAAATATGAATTGCAAGCATTGTTTGCGTCAGATCTGCTTCTCTCAGAAGTAGTGTACTATAGGTGACAGTAGCATTAGAAATTCCAGTCTTTGTATTTATTGACAGTAGGTAAATTCTGTCAAGAAATGGTGAACATTCAAGGATGTAGTCTTAATGATGACAGAAAGAAGCCCATCTCATTTTAAATATTTTTTAAAAGATTTTATTTATTTATTTGAGAAAGAGAAAGAGAAAGTGAGAGAGAGAGAGAGAGAGAGAGCGAGCGAGCGCACAAGTGGTAGGGAGGGGCAGAGGCAGAGGGAGAAACAGACTCCCTGCTGAGCCAGGGAGTCAGACACTTAACGTACTGAGCCACGCAGGCACCGTGAATTCTATTTCATTTTATTTTATTTTATGTTTTATTTATTTATTTATTTATTTATTTATTTATTTATTTATTTATTTATGATAGTCACAGAGAGAGAGAGAGAGAGGCAGAGACACAGGCAGAGGGAGAAGCAGGCTCCATGCACCGGGGAGGCCGACGTGGGATTCGATCCGGGTCTCCAGGATCGCGCCCTGGGCCAAAGGCAGGCGCCAAACCGCTGCGCCACCCAGGGATCCCTCTATTTCATTTTAGAGTGTGCTTGTCCCATAGTTGTAATTAGTTGATCAGAGAAATCAAGGATGTAGTCAGCTTCTTCCACTAGAAGGTTTTGGGAATCTCCATTTATGTTTTGAAAATTCTGCAGCTTCTAAGCTTTAGTAGAGTTAGAAGCCGTGTTCCTCTGAAGTGCTCTGCAATGAAAGCACATCTGTGGAGAGACTGGCAGTCGGGCAAGGAGCATACCTTCTAGCAAGTCTCCTTGTTCTTCCCATACAGTGGCTTCCAATACTATTGTTCTTTTGTTTTTCTCCCCCTGGTCTCTTCCTCTGGGCATTGTCCAAGCTGTTCCCTGGGTTCGGTGATGGGGGAGGTTTGCCAGACTTTGTTCTGGCATTAGCCCCAACGGGGCAGTGGACCTGACTTGTTGTGACAACTTCACCAGCCCTCATTGTTGGTGGCAGATGGCTGGGGATGCAAATGCTGTGACTGGGGTTACTGTGCTGATTGCTTGGAGGAGCAGAGGCTTCATGGTTCTTCAAGGACGTTAAATCCAAGAATGGAGTAAGTGTGAGATAGGTGACAGAGACTTACTAAGGGGTCATGGTCCGATCCCTTTGTGAGTCTTTGTTCCGGGGTAACTTGTTTCCTGATTCTCTCCAGGACTAAAGGCAAGTGCATAATTGTCCCTGGGCTTGAATGGGACATGTGTTAAATACAGCAGCTGTTTCAAAACCCTGTCTGACTTGCTTTCCATCCCCTGGACATTTTATACATGCAAAGCGTGCACAGGAGTGGGGGATAGGTTGAACAGACTTGCATACCATCAGGGAAAGCCTGGGACCCTAAGCACTCAGTGTGTTTTTGCCCTCCAGGTCCACAAAGGGATAAATTCACCCTCCCTCCCCATCAGCGCACATTAAGGTCAGCATTGAACCATTTATAGACACCACATCCTAAGGAAACCATTCACTCAAATGGTTTCTGGTAGTTGAATCCCGTTCTCTTTGAAATGCCCTTCTAAGTATTTGACCAGAAACAAAGCTCTTTGAATAACAGCAACCGTCTGTTGGCTTTTGAGCTTGTGTCAGGCTTTTGGTAGAGAGTGGGGTTTTTTTTTTCCCCCCAAGGAAATTTATAGATGATACACTCAATGCCTGGCAGTTTTAGATCTCAGCGCTGTCTTCCTTGAAAGGCACGTTTAGTATTTCTTCACATGTCTCAGATGAAACTGCTTAGCAATGATTGATTTTTGGAGGGAATTGCTGTGATTTTGCATGGACAAAAGAAAATCACATTATCTGTCGATAGAGGAATGGTTAAATAAAATGTGGAATATTAGGAATGTGGAATATTAGGCACCCTCCAGTGATATAAGCCTATGTATATACGGACATGAAAAAATGTTTAATGTTGTTGGGTGATAAAAGCAAGTTGCAGGACAATATGTGGTATGCTACTATGTGTGTGTTTTAGAGAAGAGAAAGGACCAGCCAAATGTGTATATGTATCTCTGGGTATATATGTGTAGTCACTTAATAAAATGACTAAAAAGCTATAAACCAAACTGCGTACCTTCATGGGAATGGCGGAGCACTGTGAGAAAGGAGACAAAGAGTGACCATGGCGCTTTGTTTGGATCTATGTGTGTCCTAACCTCGTAATGAAGATGCCTTTATACAATATGGACATACAAAGTTTGGAAAATATCCCAATGAGATTAGTACAGACAGTACTTTGCCTGAGGTCACCATTTGGGTTTCCACCAAGAACAGATATAACATCAAATATTTAAGTAAAATTTTAATGATCTGAAGGGCAAATGGGGATTTCTTTTTTTCTTTTTTTTTTTTTAAGATTTTATTTATTTATTTATTCATGAAAGACTGGGAGACAGAGAGCGCCAGAGACAAAGGCAGAGGGAGAAGCAGGCTCCATGCACCGGTAGCCTGATGTGGGATTCGATCCCGGGTCTCCAGGATCGCGCCCTGGGCCAAAGGCAGGCGCCAAACCGCTGCGCCACCCAGAGATCCCGCAAATGGGGATTTCTTAAGAGCTTGTGGGTACAGTAAGTAAAGGGGACTTAGGTTTGAACACTGACTTATAAAAAATTTACTGATGGGAACAGGGAAAGGGGATGTTCCATCACATATAGGTTGAAGATAGTACATTTTAGGTTATGGAGCATAGGTAAGCAGGATGAAGGATGAACATTATGTGCTATATTTACTTATATTCTTTTTGTACATTGGACTGCTAAACTGTCATATATGATAAATAATGAGTTTTTGGGATACTTGGGTGACTCAGTTCCTGCCTCTTGATTTTGGCTCTAGTCATGATCCCAGGGTCCTGCAGTTAAACCCCAGGCCAGGTTCTGCATTGAATGTGGAGCCTGCTTGGGATTCTCTCTCCCTCTGCCCCTCCCCACCCCCATGTGTGTACTCTTGTTCTCACTCTCTCTCTCTCAAAAACAAAAAATACTCAGTTTTATTTTTATTTTATTTTATTTATTGTTTATTTGACAGAGAGACACTAAGAGAGAGAGAGAGAGAGAGAGAGAGCGCGCAAGCACACCAGCCAGGGGAGTAGCAGGCAGAGGGAGATGGAGAAGCAGGCTTCCTGATGAATAGGATGAGTGGGGAGCCCCACCAACGCTGCGGATCATGACCAGAGCTGAAGACAGATGCCTGACTGACTGAGACACCCAGACGCCCTGAGTTATATGTGGTGCTAGTTAATGGGTTGATGGAGAGTTTTGTGTTGCACATAAATTGCAAATAACATTTAGAAAAATTTAACATGGATATTAGCAACTTTTATTTATTTATTTTTAAAGATTTTAAAAATTTACTTTGGAGAGAGAGAGAGAGCAAGCAAGCTCCAACTGCCAGAGCCACCCAGGTATCCTGGACTTTCGCAACTTTAATGATATACAGAGTGGAGGTTTGAGTAGTGATAAAGAACATGCCCTGAGGAATTTGACGAACCAGTATTCAAGTCTGCATTGCACAACTTAGTAGTAGCACATCCTTACTGTAAGCTTTCAGCTCGTGGTATTCAGATACAAAACATGAGTAACAAAATTACTTGACTCTATGCAGTTGGTGTATTAAGTGTGTGAAATAGTGTACAAAAATGGCCTAACTACAGTTTGTGGCACATGTTATTTGATGGCT
Organism: Canis lupus familiaris; assembly: GCF_011100685.1. Classification (NCBI taxonomy): domain Eukaryota; kingdom Metazoa; phylum Chordata; class Mammalia; order Carnivora; family Canidae; genus Canis; species Canis lupus. Next base: position 29,532,913 of record NC_049241.1, on the reverse strand, counting down.
GTTACCTGCTATTACTCCGCATTATATTGTGGAAATGATCAGAAGTGAAAAATTCATGGCTAAAGTTAGCCATTTCTATGTAAGCACATTTAAACTTTTTAGTGTGTTGTACATTTTATTCAACATCTTCCCAGCTCTTTTATGAACAGTTGTTTTTATAGCAATTGGATATGATATAAGAGGAAGAATTTTTATTAATTGGTTGCTATTCCATGGAATAAAAATGAAAAAAAGATTAACAGTGGGAGAATATTAAAAACGCAATTTGCCCATTCATTATCTCAGACAATTCAGTTTTATGGAGAGGTAGGCATCATATTAACATCCAACTATTTAGCAAGATGTATAAATGATTAATATGTGAGAAATTCTGAATTTAATACCTGTCCCAAATTTGTTAGAATAAATGATTTTTATGTTTCCATTAGGTTTTTGTGATGGGAAATAATATATTTTATGTAAGGGAATATTCAAATGATTCTACTTATTACCCATGGGATGTTCTTAAACTTGGCACTGTATTCCTTTTTGCTAATGTATTCTGAATTCTTCTGGTTGAATGCCGGTAATGTGTTATAACTGAATGTACGTCCATATCAGTATTGTCTGTCAGCCAGCATCCAGTAGCTTCAGCAGACATTTGCTGCCCACTAGGTGGCTGGACTTAGTGTTAACCAGGGTCAAAAGATGGTTGAGTCCTAGCCCTAGAAGGGTTTTGCTCAAATACTCTGAGAAAAGAGACAGAAGTTATAATCCACTACAGAACAAAGATACTAAAAGGGGTGTGTGTGTGTGTGTGTGTGTGTGTGTGTGTGTGTGTGTGTTGGGGTTGGGGGTGCGGAAGGAGGGAGAGGAAGAAGACACAGTGAAATCTGGATTCTGGGCTCCTGTAGGGAGAGGAGATAAGAGAGGCAAGACTTGGCAAAGTAAGTGGTGTTTGAGTTGAGTTGGGGAGAACCAAGTTGGGCTTCAAGTTCAGCATGGACATTACAGAAAGAAGGAACAACATTTTAGGTAGAGTGAAGAGTGTGTATTAGGACAGGTAGGCATAAAAATGCCAGCTCTTCAGGGAGTGGCTGAGGGACGTATCAGAGACAAAACTGAAGTAAGAAGGTAGGCAAGAAGCCAATTCATGAGGGGCATTGTGAGTCTTTTATAGGCATTAAGACTATAGTTAGTAAATAGAGGTTTGTAAAAGGCTATAAACTTCCAGCCGTAGCATGAATGAGGTGTGAGGGTCTAATGGAAAGCATGGTGACTACAGTTGATGACACTTTGTTATAACATTGACATTTACTAGGAGAGTAGAACTTAAAAGTTTTCAGGCCTCCCCCAAAAGAGAGAAAACTGGTGAGGTGCTGGATGTGTCAATCAACTAGATGTGGGGAATTTTTCTTTTATGATGTGTATGTACATGAAATCACCATGATGTGCACTTTAAATATCTTAGAGTTTTATAGGTCAGTTACATCTTAAGAAAGCTTAAATGACCAGTTAAAAAATAAAAGAACTGCTTGGTGTGGATATCATTTTCCACAGTCCTTAGTCCAGCCTTCACTTTGCAGACCTTACTCCTAATCAGTGTGGTAGGAGTAAGGGCTGGTAGGACCAGTTTTCCTGCTGTCCCTCCTTCTCCAAACTAGTATTTAAGAGGAATACTAGGTGGCTCAGTGGTTGAATGTCTGCCTTTGGCTCAGGTCGTGATCCCGTGGTCCTGGGATCGAGTCTCAAATTGGGCTCCACGCAGGGAGCCTGCTTCTCCCTCTGTCTATGTCTCTGTCTCTCTCTCTGTGTCTCTCGTGAATAAATAAATAAAACTTTGTAAAAATAAAATCAAAAGAACAAGAAAGTTTTCTGCCTTTCTACTGTTTAACCATTACATTCTAAGTTTTTATCAGTCCAATCACATAAATAATTGCTTTTAGTAATTAATATGAGCACTCTTTAGAACATGGACAAAGCTGGAGAGAAAAGGATGTAGCAGTAGGAAGGTGTGAGGTATTTATACTTTATCTCAAGCTTACAGTCATTTAATACACACACACACTCACACACACTCACACATACTCTCACACCCTACCTATACACATTTTCCTCCATCTATCTCTTTCTTATTTTCTCTTTTCTTTCTTTTTTTTCTCTTCTTTCTTTCTTAATTTCTTTCTTTCTCTTAAAGATTTAATTTATTTGAGAGAGAGATAGAGCATGAGTAGGGGGGGAAAGGGAGAGGTAGACTCCTCACTGAGCAGGGACCCCCCTCCCCGCCCCATGTGGGGCTCCATCCTAGGACCTGGGATCATGACCTGAGTGGAAGGCAGGTGCTTGACAGACTTAGCCACCCAGGTGGCCCTACCTCCATTGTTCTGATGTCTGGTTACACTCATTTATTCCAGCTCTCTTTTTCTCAGATTTCATGTTTTCTCATCTTTTCTGATGCAAAATTCACTGATGGGTTAAGGACTCCCTGATATCAAATACACCAAGGATTTCTTTTCAAAGCAGTAAATATTACACATTAATCAAAAGGGCCAGGACTGATTAACATGATCTTTCTTTACTCTCTAGGTCTTTAATAATAATAATTTAGAAAGGATTATAGCTAGTAAGGAGCCATTATGGGAATAGATTTCTTAAAGTCCCTTACATATTAAAAACATAGTGAGATAACATTATTTATTTTACATTGATTGACAGAGCTTAATATATTTGACAAAGCATCAAATTAATAAGGGTATGGATAAAAGTACTATCTACTGCTGGCCTCTACAACCGTGTTAGTGGGAATACATGCTTGGTTTAGAAATCTTTGGAAGGCAATCTGTAAGTTTCCAAGGAACAAATACATACATTTGGACTCTAATTCCCACTTAATGTGAATTTATCCTGTGGAAAAACTTGCACATCTGTACCAAGATTTAGGTATAGACATAGTAAATGCATGAAACATGAAACAACCTAACTATGCATAATTAGAATTCTTGTTACATATTTGCCTAGTGGTGAACTAGGTAGCCTTTTAAAGAGGTAAAAAAAAAAAATGGAGGGGCCCCTGGGTGGCTCAGTGGGTTAGGCGATGACTATTGATTTTTGGCTCAGGTCCTGATCTCAGAGTTGTGAGATCTAGCCCTGTGTTGGGCCCTGTGCTGGGCTTGGAGCTTGCTTGAGTCTCTCCCTCTCACCCTACCCCTCCTTGTACCCGCCTCCCCAATCCCTGTGCCTTGCAGAGCCCCATGGATCTTCTCTATTTTAAGCATGATGTTGAGATTTTAGAGTTTGATTTGATTTGATTGTTTTTTTGACTCTTGACTATTCAAAATACTCTTTTAAAAAAAACTGACATTTCTTTTTTTTTTTAAGATTTTATTTATTTATTAGAGAGAGAGAGAACACAAGCAGCGGGGAGGAGCAGAGGCAGATGGAGAAGCAGGTTCCCCACTGAGTAGGGAACCTGATGTGGAGCTCCATCCCAGGACCCCGAGATCATGACCTGAGCTGAAGGCAGACACCCAACAGACAGAGCTACTCAGGTGCCCCTGAAGTCTGACATTTCTATTAAAGATATGATGAGATGAGTTCTATGGCCAGTGTGACTTATTCCAGATTGCAGTAGTATAATTCAATAGTATTTCTCTATTTGTCTTGTTTTAATAGTATTTTTGCCAACTAAATAATTGTAATAATCAAAGATGCTATTGATTATATGATACATAGAGTCAATTTTGGGATTAATTAGAAACTACTGCATTAAACACATTAATCTTTTTTTTTTTTTTAAACACATTAATCTTAAACAAATACATCTTCAGTTCAAAAACGATGGAGTGAATGAATGTGTATTTAGGTAAGGGGGATGGTGTGAGACAGATTTAAGGAAAGGTTTTCAGAACATTCTAAGGCACCATCGATATGGATTGAACTGATTGGAATGTAAATACAGGTTCTTCAGACTAAGACTTGGAGGGTGTTGCCATGAGAACAGACCTCATCAGTGCTTCTTTTTAGAGTGCAGAACCCATAAATTCCCCCTAATGCTTATGTGGTCAAGTTAAGTATTTCTTGTTGTTGTTATTGTAAAGGGCCACAAATTGACATCTTAAGTGCATAGCCATTTAAGAAACTCTAACCACATGCTCATTTCTATTTTCTTTTTCTTTCTTTCTTTTTAGTGGTAGATGGAACTTTTATTAACCTAATAAATAGTACCTACCAAAAATCTACAGCAGACATCATACTCAGTGGCTAATGTTGAAGCTTTTCCTCTGAGATCAGGAAGGATAAAAGGATTCCTATGATTATTACTACTACTTGTGCTTTTCCTTCTTCTCTCCCTTCCTCCCCCTACCCATTCTCCTTCCCCTTCCTCTACTTTCTCCTTCATTTCCTCCTCCTTCCAGCTTTATTGAGATGCACTTGATGTACAAAAAACACACACTCATTTCTAATGTAATCCCGTCTTTTGTTTTATAAGCCTTTTTGCAGAGGGGCTGCATGAAGACACCTTCTTGTATGTCTACACTAGCTCGGCACTTTAGTGTAAGTGTACAGATAAGCAGGGAATTAACCCGAGGACTAGCTAGTTGTGGAAACAACTGGAGTCCTGTGCTTTGTTGAATAGAAAAATACTTTTTCTGAGTTTAGCTAGAAGATTTTTTATTTTCTTTTCCTGGAGATCTTTTGAAAAGTTACCGTGTTTATATTGTCTTGCTTCTATCAGGTCATGGCTGATCTTTGATCTTCTATGGGTTTGCATATTGCCTAATCCACTGATAAAGTCTTGTGCCCTGAAAGTCCCTGAAACTTTGAGTTTTAAATTCTTAATCTGTACAGTGGGGTGTGGCGGGATTGCCCTCCTGGGGTTAGCTGGGAAGATTGAATTGATCCATGTAAAGTGCTCATAGCACAGTGGCTAGCGCATGTGAGATGGCCAGTAAAGACTGATCATTATTGCTGCTGCCACCACCACCACCACCATCATCATCATCATCATCATCTTTTTCTGTAAAAGGCCAGATGGTGAATATTTTAGTCTTTGCTGGTCATACTGTCTCTATGATGACTACTCAACTCAGCCCTTGTAGCAGGAAAGCAGCCGTGGATGATATGGAAACAAATGGGATGTAACTTTTTTTCAGTAAAATTTTGTTAATAAAAACATTTTAAAAAACAGGCTGGTTTTAGCACATATACAATTTATAAACAACATAGCTGTGTGCCAGTAAAACCTTACAAAGCCAAGCAGGTTGGATTTGGCCCATGGGGTATAGTCTGCTGATCCCATTTCTGTGGTTGTGGTTCTCAAACCTTTAAATCTTGGGTATCCTTTACACTCTTAAACATTAGGGAGGACCTCTAATTGCTTTTGTTTATGTGGGTTTACATCTATGGATATTTACCCTATTAACGTTTTAAACAGATAATTAAAAACTATTAAATCAGTAAAAATAAAACTAATAAAATCGTAGCATGTTAGCATAAGTAATGTTTTTATGAAACGTAACTAATTTCCAAAACAAGAAATGTTAGTGGGAAGAATGGCATCGCTTTATTTATTTATTTTTTGGTTGCAAATATCTTTCAAGTCTGGCTCAGCAGAAAACAGCTGGATTTTCCTAACTGCTTTTGCATTCAATCTGTTGTGATGTTTCAAGTCATGAGCTCTCTGGGGAGGTTCCCCAGAAAGCATCTTGTGGCACCACCCCTCCAGGGGTCTCAGGACCACACTTTGAGAATCCTTGTTTTGTCGACATCATTAAGGGAAATTGAATTAGGTGCTATTAGGTGCTACCCTGTAAGTACTAACTTCCATTTCCTTCCATTTGGAATGATGTACTTTCCATTTCCAAGTTCCTTTGTCCTCTTATTCTGAGCCAAAAGTGAAGGTTGCACTGTTTTTCCCTCCCCCCCCCCCCCCTTGCAGGAGGCATATTTAGTCATGTGGTAAGAGTTTATGAAAGCAGGTTCGCTTTATTTTCTGAAATGATTGTCACCTTAGCTTAAATTGTCTGCTGCTGGATTGCAGTGGAGTTTTACTACTGTAAAGAAACAAAAGCCAGGAGAGAGGTTGAATTCATTGGAGTAAAGAGGAACAAAAGAAGGGAGCTTCAGAACAGGAAAATGCTTCTGATGACAAAGGAGCCTAAAAGAATGATTTGCATAAAATTGAAACACTTGAAAAACTCCTAGAAAATAAGGTTAAATGCGAAAAGAGACTCAACCCTAAAGTGGCTGCTTTTGAAATAACTTTGCAGTATTTTCAAGAACAAATGTCTTGTACTTTAGTGTTGAGGGCCCTTGAACTCTAGGGCAAAGACACTTGGAACTCTGGATTATTTGGGAGGGGCATGTGCAGAATGTGTCTCCATGGTCCTCTTGGAATTGATTCTTATTTAGTGAACAGGTGGCTTTGAATACCTTTGGATTTTTCATACACAAGTGTCCTTATTCCTTTGTATACGGTCCCTTACCCCCATGGATTTCCATTGGCTGATGGAACTTGACTTTCCAACCAAGCAGTAAGTTGGCCTCAGGCATTGCTAAAACCATACTGTGAGATCCACATATAAACCCATATATGTGTGATTTTCCCCATAAAAAAGGAAAATTACTTTATCTAGATCTGTTTTGTTCGTAGATACTGGCGAGCAAATAGATTGGGGGATGAAACTGCAAATAAGCTGAGAATGTGCAACATCAAGATTTTGCGTAGCCCTGACTAGATAGAAATGAATATTGAAGTAATTCAACACGGTGCTAAAAGCTTGTACCTAATTGCCTTTTCTGTATATTTAGCTTAACTTTAAGGGAAATTTATAACTAAATTGGGCTCAATGAATTCCCTGGTTGCCTACTTTTATTACACATGATAACATATTTCGGTTTAATTTACCTCTTAGCACAGCGATCCTTTGGTGAGGAGTCGAGACTATGTATCTGGAAGGTGGTGAAGTGAACTGGACTGCCTCTGGCTGCTGAACACTAAGGTTTCTCAAAAGAAAGAAAGAAAAAGAAAAGGGCAATGAGCCAGTCCTACCTTGTTTGAGGACGCTCACATTTTGGGGTTTCTGCATGGGAAAGGATAATAGGCCTGTTCGGCTTTGTCACTCTCATTCTGTGTATGTACCCCCCATCCCCGCCCCCAGTCCCCAATTATGACAGCTGGTACTTGTAGCCCCCAGTGCCCCCATGAATCTTAAATTGTAGGCTTTTATACTCCACAGGAAATACAATTCAAACATCCTAACAGGTCTGATGGCAACAAATATGCATCCCTGCTGTTAATGCTACCCCTGTCCGCTTTACCTCCAGCCAGGTCAAAAGGCCCTTCTTCCATAGAGGGAACCCCAGCAATTAGCAAGGAAGTGACAACGGTGGACGAGGGTAAGGCTCCTGGTTTTCTGGAAACATGTAATGGAGTTGGAGTAGTTGCTATTCCCCACCCCCTCACCCCCACTGCCCCCCTCGCTCGCCCCTTTGTCTGTTTACTGCTAGCTACATATTTCTTCCTGTGTGTTCACGTCGCACTCCGCCGTCGCGCCAGATGGGCTTTTTCCTCTGGTGATTAATCAGGCTGCACGCTGGGCTCTCTGATTCTTTGGGGACCGTGTTTCCGCATGGTCTTGTCAGAACATGCAGAATAGCAGTGCAGTGCTTCTCCCATTTGCACCCACTGCTAACAAGGTATGTGACAGCTCCTCAGCAGCACCTTGGCGGTGGGAGGCGGGAGGCAGGGGTCAGGGGGGCAGCTGGACGTGTGATTTCATTTGCAGACCTGTAGGGCTGAGTCCAAGGAGACCCCAGGTCACATATTCTTATTTATGCATCTCTGGTTGCATGCTGTTAGCAGAAGGATGTAGCTGTTCTATTTGTGTGTGGTTTTGTGGGCCGCAAGGTGGTGGTTAAAAACAGCCAAAGCCCACCCTGAGTGGCTGGTTGTTCCCTCTATGGTATGCTGATGGAGAAAAGTAAGTATAGAAATAGTTTGAAGGGTTCTGATCATGATGTGGAACATAGAAATCCTAGCAGCCTGTGTGTTAGGAGGCATCTTGGTAAGGTTTAATCCATCCTTACCTCATTCACTGTTTTTACCACAACTGGGTGAGAATGCGGGCTCTTCTCTCCATTTCTCTTCCAGGAAGAGAAATTTGAGGCTGAGGAAGTTAAGTATCAGATCGTTAGTACCTCAGCTATTAAGTGGCCAAATTGGATTTCTGTGTTTTTACTTTTCTTTAAATAGTTGAAAATATTTTGGAGGTTGAGTTACACTATAAGTTAATATATAAATGAGTTTATGTATTAAAATGTAATTTAATTGATGCTAATCACAATATTTAGTATATTGAATATATGTATAACGTATTAAAAATGAAAACAATATATTAAACTTTAATTTTATTAAGTTAAATTCTCATATTTAATATGTATGCATGCACAAATCTTAAGTGTAAGTGTGTGGCTGGATACATTTCCATAGGGGTGTTCCTATTTTCACCTGAGTGATCACCTTCCAGAGCAAGATACAGATCATTTTCAGCATCTTGGCCACACTAGGCATTCATCTCCACCCTCAACAGAGTGTCCACTAATGTGATTTCACTCACCATACTTTTTTAACCCTGATTTTATTTATTTATTCATGAGAGACATAGAGAGAGAGAGAGGCAGTGCCATAGGTATAGGAAGAAGCAGGCTCCCTTGTGGAGCCTAATGTGGAACTCAAACCCCTGAGCTTAGGATCATGAACTGAGCTGAAGACAGATGCTCAACCACTGATGGGTCCCCGAGTTACCCAGAATTTCTGTCTGACTTGGTTACAAATCAAAGGTATCCACAGTTCCTTCCTCAGATTCAGTATTTGCTAAAATGACTTGGAACTTGGGAAAGCAGTTTACTTACTAGACTGTTTATTACACAAGGTATATGAAAAGATGTAAATGAACAGCCAGATGAAGAGATAAACAGGGCAAAGTCTGGAGGGTCCCAGGCACAGGAGTTTCTGTCCCTGTGAAGCTTTGGGGTGTGTCACCCTCCTGGCACTTGGATGTGTTCTGGTTTAAACCTGAAAGCTCTCCCAACCCTATGCTTTTGGGATTTTGTTTATTGTGGCTTTCTAAAAGTCATCTCATTAACATAAACTCAAGTGTGATTGAAAGAGGCTTGTTCATTTTTATAGCTGTTAACACTTAGGAAATTCCAAGGGTTTCAGGAGCTCAGTGTCAGGATCTGGGGCAAAGACCAAACATATATTTCTTTTTTTTTTTTTTTAAGATTTTATTTATTCGAGAGAGAGAGAGAGAGAGAGAGAGAGAGGCAGAGACACAGGCAGAGGGAGAAGCAGGCCCCATGCAGGGAGCCCGATGTGAGACTTGATCCCGGTCTCCAGGATCATGCCCTGGGCTGAAGGCGGCGCTAAACCGCTGTGCCACCTGGGCTGCCCAAACATATATTTCTTATTATAGGTCACCTTGTCACATGATTTTCTTAGCAACTTGTGTTTCCCTCACTTATATACAGGTGCCAGACCATTAAAGTGCCCATCATTTCAGTTTGTTTTAGACTTCTGCCTTTTTGTAAAAATAGATAAAGGATACCAGAAGAATGTGTCTTCTCAGGATTGCTGAACTAAAAGGTTATGTAGAAGTTTCAGTTACAGTAACGTCAGATTCCCCAGGATTGGAGTTGAGAGTAACTATGTTTAACTAGGCTGGCAGTTTTTCTATTTTGGCTTTATTTTATTTAATACCAAGTCTGGGTAACAAAGGTTGAGTGATCTAAATTCAGAAGCCAGAAATAGTGTTTCTAAAACATTCCACAGCTTGGAGGAGTTGACATCCTTTTTTTTCTCTGCTCCCCTTGTGTTAATTGGTTGTGTGGCCTTGGGAAAGCCACTTTCTCTCATACCTTAATTTGTTCAATTTTAAAATGGGATGTATAGGATTGCTTCAAGATTTCTTAACCTTTTCTTGGCCTCTCCGATCCCTTTGGTAATCGGAAGGATGACTCTCTCCTTGGAGAAACAAATACAGATTTGTGTCAAGCCTTATTTGAGCTTGTTCATGTCTATTTCCTCAAGGGTTCCTTGGTTAATAAAGGATATTTTCAATTCTAATCTTAGATGAAAGTTTACCTCCCTGGATTTTGGAAGAAAATCTCTTTTATTCCATTAGGTTTAATGTTTGGATGCTGTGTATATACTGTCATAGTCAAAATGATTATGATACTCCATGGTCACTCATGAGTTGGACACATAGTTGGTTGCAGGTGAAGTAACATCTTTGTGCACTGCCACTCTGAGGCAGTCTTATGCTGTGAGGTTGGAAAAGTGGGTAGGTAAGTCAGACTCCGGCCCTGCCCTCCTGGGATTTATGGTCAGGGGACAGGAGGAACAGGATCCAATACGGTGAGGAGCTGCTGGAGCGGAGGGGCAAAAATGGGTTATCTGCAAAGGCAGGTAGTATAAAGATCAGTAGGTTCTGGAGGTAGACAGAGGTAGACCAGATGGGAGTCTCAGATGTGTATGGGCCAGTTGTTTAACTCCCTCTGTGTCTTGTTTGTCTTTCTGTGAAAAGATTATACATAATAACTGTACCCACGTTTGAGGATTTTGGGGAGTTTTAAATAAGTCCGTGCAGTTACTCAGCCCGGGCTATAATTGACACGTTGGACCAGGTCATTCATTGTTTGGGCTGACCGTCTTGTGCATTGTAAGATGGTTAGCAGCATCCTTGGCGTCTACCCACTAGATTTCTCCCTTTGTAGCAACCAAAGATGTCTCTAGGCATTGCCAAATGTCTTGAAGGAGGTAACATCGTCTGCCTACCCTCACCCCCTTGAGAACCCCTGGCTTCATGCTAAATTCGATTCTCTAAATGCTATGGGAAAAGTCTTGGTGACTATTGCCTTAAAGAAAAACTTTTTTGAATAAGCCCTAATTCCTTATCTGATACCCCATTGGTGGAAACAAACAGAAAATACTAACAAAACCCAGGTAACAAAAGTCTGTTTTGTTCCCTGCTTAATGAATTATTGATGTGCTCTCTGAGATGAACTGCATTCATTCAGGTAGGATTAACACCCACCTGCTTCTTGAAGCATCATTGCTATTGCCTGCCCCCTGCCCCCCGGCTGCTGTGATGTGACAATTTCTGTTACCTGCCCGTTTGCAGCCCAGCTTCCCACAAACAGACTCTGTTCTCCTGCTCCTTGTTCAGAGCAGACCTGCTAAATAATGATAAAGCCAGGCAACTCTCCCGAGAGTGCTAGCCTGCTGTGGGTGTGGGCACAGGTGCCAGGCCATGGGTGGGCTTAGTGAACGATGATAAAAGACACATGCAGGAAGAGCTTGGGGTGCCTGAGACACATGCCCTAGGTATTGTCTCCTCACTGGTTAATGACCATACACTGAGATATCAACTAAGAAGTGGGGTGGGGGGCACCTGAGGCTGGCATTGTGCTGGTGACGATGCCTGGGATGGGCATGAATAGTAGGTGGCAGTGAAGCCGGTGCAAAAGCCCCCGGATGCTGTGGATTGCAGTAGCTGGGGCTGGTGGGTTTGGTTGGTGGAGGAGCGTGTTGGAGGTGGGGAAAGAGAGATTCTTTCTTTATCCTCCCTTTTCTTTGTTCTAGGATGTTGTTTGGTTTTCAGCTCTGGATTTTGTGGACCGGCTTAAAATAAAATTAGAGGGCTGATGTAAAGTAGCTGACCTTTAAATTTGCCCATTAAGGATGTGTAAAGAATAAAGAAAAAGAAACCATTTACTATGAATATCATTGCATAAAAGAAAAGGTGTTTTGTTCTCAAAGAAATAGGAGGAACATAACCAAGGAATAAAGGGGAGTCGTTTAGGTGGAATAAATTTGGGGTTACGGAAGGGAGCTAGTGGTCCTTCTTTTCCCTTCTTTCCCCAGGACCCAGGAAAGAGGTCATCAAAGCTGCTCCATTGTTGTACTGTGTTGGAGAGACTTGGTACCTTGTGTCGAGTGATGGCTGCATTAGTGATCAGTGCTCTCCCACGTTTGCCAGCCCTGGTGGGGACTGGTGGTTGGGCAGAGGCTGTGGTGCCCCTTATATTTGAGGTGCCCTCCTATGGGCATTTGCCCCATTTGCACTCCTCTTCCCATCCTTTCCCTTTGACTTTCTGCTAAATGGCTGACAAGTGTGTAGCAGTACACAGGCATATTCCCACTCTCAAAATGTGGTAACTCTTCTGCTTTTGTTGTTTTTGTATCGGGCAGCTGTGTTGTAAGAGAGTGGGTCCCCAGTGTCTCCCCTCAGCCCCCCAGGTCTGGAGGGATGATTGAAAGTGCAGAATGTGATGCCCTGTTACTGCAGACAAGATGAAGTGCTTGCAGTTCACTGACATGCTCAAGTGCCGTGGACATGAAGGCTTAAAGAGAGCAGTTGGAATTTGGCGGTACCTGTCATTAAATTAAAGAACAGATCTGTAAAAAAAAACAAAAAAACAAAAAACCCTGGGAGAATGCACAGGATCCAGCTGGGAGTTGTCCCATTGAGTAAGTGCCCAGTACAAGCTGCATCTTCAATATAAATCCAGGCCCTGACTGGTTTTCTTTTGCTAATAATTGGGCAACACAATATCTGCAAAGTGCAGGGAGCCCCTCATTTCTGGCTTTGGAGAATGAGTGTTGAAAGTACATTTTGTTGATTTCTGTCTTTGATTTTTATCTTACTCTGCCAGTGTGTTAATATCTTTAATTTTGTTTTTTAGTTAGAAAACAATATATGAATACATTACAGTTAAAAACATTTTAATAATACAGAAACACACCTGACAGCCCTTCCCAATTCCAGACCCCTTGAAAGATAAAAGCAATGAAATTTGTGAATTTACTGTGCTTTTACATATGGGAAGTATCTAATTTTTATATTACATGAATTATACACAATTGACCCCTGATCAGCATGGGTTTGAACTGCATGGGTGCACTTACATATGGATCTTTTATGATGAATACACTATGGGACTGTAAATGTTTTCTCTTGCTTATGATTTTAATAACATTTTCTTTTCCTTAGCTTGCTTTATTAGAAGAATACAGTATATAATACATATAACATACACAATATGTGTTAATGGACTAGTTATGGGTAAGGGTTTTGGTCCATAGTTGGCTATGAGTAGTTAAGTTTCTAGGGAATCAAAAGTTATATGCAGATTATTGACTGTGTAGTGGTGGTTGTGGGGGGAGGTCAGTGCCCCTAATTCTTGTGTTGTTCAAGAGTCACCTGTTTGTGTATTTAGACAACCTACTTTTTTTTCCCCTTAATATATCTGAGATCTGCACAGGTCATGCCATAAATGACATCCCCATCTTTGTTCATGGCTGTATAGCATTCCACAGTATAGCTATGCCATAGTTTATGGAACTGTTCATAGTTGTATGCTACTACAAAAAATGCTGCAGCGAAAACATAAAACTCAGTACCTGCATATTCTTGCACATGTGCATTTTTTATCCATGGTTAAATACATAGAACTTTAATTGGTATTAAGGGTATTTTTAATTTTAATATATATATTTCCTCCTGAAAATGTTATGTTGCTCTGTGTTAAGCTTCTATTAACAATGAACGCAAAGACTACCCTCCATTCTGTATGTCCTAGCCAATTGGTGATAGAAGTCCATTAAAAAATACTGAGTCACTAAGATGGGGTGATCTGAATACCGTCTGTCTTCTCTACGAGCAAGAGGACTGTTTCAAGTCCTCACTTGAGCAGTGATCAGCCTCCAGCAGCAACTGCAGAAATCAAGGGACACTTCTACTCACGCATAAGTAGATCCTTTAACTCACCAAAACCTTTGCTTATTAGATCTTTCCTCATGAGCTGACGGTTAATTAAGTTGAATAGTGCGTTAAATTTAGCTCTGGATGGAGAACATCAGTCTGGGTTTCTTTTTTCTTTTTTTAAAGATTTTATTTATTTATTCATGAGAGAGAGACAGAGACATAGGCAGAGGGAGAAGCAGGACTTGATTCCAAGATCCTGGGATCACTACCTGAGCTGAAGGCCGACACTTAACTACTGAGCCATGCAGGTGTCCCAGGTCTGGGTTTCTTAAAACATGTTCTGGGAATGTGTTAGTTTTCATGTGGCTATTTCCAAACCACCTTTGAGGTGACTTGCCCTAAGAGCACAAATCAAACAGGATAAATTTAGAAATTGTCACAAGGTCTGGCAAGTCTGGAGTCTAAGTTTGTCAGTAGGAAGTAAACACTAGTAGTAAGACCGCAGTTAAAACAAAGCAGCCAGCTGCAGGTAGGTTACTTTGGTGCTATGTGCGTGTAGGGCTGGGGCTTTTGTGACTTAAGTCCAGTCAATGCTTTAGTTCATCCCACAGCCCCACGAAATCACAGCTCTTATTATCTCCAGCTTATAGACAGGGCACACTAAGGTACATGAAAAGCAGGCTACATGTTGATGATACAGCCACTCAAAGGATAAGACAGAAAATGCACGTGGCAAAGGTCTGAGTTCAAACTCTTGACCAGGAGTCAGCCAATGTGTACCGCCACCTGCTTCATTACAGCCCACCGGCTAGGAATAGTTTTTATGTTTTTACATGGTTGCATTTTAAGGGATTACATAAATACCAACATAACTTTGATTTTTGCCTCTCAGCCAACAAAGCTTAAGATGTTTATTATTGAGCCCTTTCTGGAAAAATTTCGCAACCCCTGCTCTTGACTATTAAGTCAACTACCTGGGACTCAAAGGGGAAAGGCAGGTAGGCCAGTGGTTCTCAGACATTAGCAAGGGTCAGAATCATGCTTGTTCCAACACACATTACTGGGACCTAACCCTGATGTCTGCAGTGGGGCCAGAGGAGTGGCATTTTTAACAATTTCCCTGGGGGGCCTGATGCTGCCATTCCTGGGAACACAATAGAAGCATTGACTGAGTAAGGGAAACGAGGAAGAGAAATGAAGGAGAAATGAGACCAGCAAGAAAGTCTCACTCCGGTTGTTGACAGTAGCAGCAGCCTCTCCAAGGCTGAGCCATAGGTTTGTAGAATGATGTAAGTACCTAATGCAAAATTGTGCATTAGGTAAAGAAAGCTCCTGTGTTGAGAACAAAGAAATTTCAAATACGGGGGCAAAAGCTGGGTGAAAATAGCTAGCTAGTACTTCAGAACTTTACTTTTTCCTCTTAAATATTTTCATCATTCATGTGGTTGAATATATATTTACACTTGTTTTTCATTTAAATGATAATTGATATCAATTATTGATAACTTACTATATGCCAATCTCTGTGCTAAACTCTTAAAATAATCCTATGGGATTAGATAATAGTATCTCCATTTTAAAAGGCAACATGTTAAGAGCAGTGAGAAGTAATTTCCCATCCAAGTGGCTTGGCTGGTAAGTGGCTGCAGATCATTTAGCCTCTTACTCATGATACAATGTCACCATTACTCTCTTAACATCCCAACTTCACCTTCCTCCATGGCAACCACATGTGAATCCTGTCTTTCTCTTCAAACTTAGAAACGTGTTACCCTGGGAAAAAAATGGCTCGTTAGGTAAATTGCAATGAATGTTATTTTCTTAGAAAAAGCCTTTGATTCTAGTTTAACTGTCATAATTCTTTTTAAAAATTTGAATTATGGAAAAATTTTACATACAGAAAATACACCAGACACTCAACTCACATGGAACGGATGCTAATAGTTTGATTACAGTTGCTTTAGAGTTTTATTTTTTTTTAAGGAAAAAACACTATAGAATCGATCAGCTCCTAAATATCTGTAGTATTTGCTTTCCTATTCAGCGGTGTGCCTTGTTTTGTTTATGTTTACTTCTATAAGTTCCTAAAATATCAAAACATGCAAGGGAAATCATATATGTCAGCTTCAGCATGTGACATTATCATCGATTATGTGTTGACAATTCACTGAGTGATGACATTAGATGAGAGAGGTGTTCCTTGATGTTCCAGGGGAGGAGGGAGTGGGAATTTGTAGGCAGCAAGCAGGTGGATAACATTTACCATCTTCAGGAATTTCTGTTTGGCACCCCAATTCCCCCACGTTCATTATCCAGGTGTTTTGTTGTTGTTTCTTTGTTCTGTTGGATTCCCTAGTGTCTTCAAACTTCCTAGGATATGTCCTTGGGTTTGGTTCTTTAATTTTTATCAGAGTTTTGACAGGTTCTTGGAAGCCACAGTATTTTTTTTTTTTTTTTGGAAGCCACAGTATTTTTTTTAAGTCACTGTAGCAGCCAGGTGTTTTGCTAGGCAAGAGGGAATAGTAGAGAATGGGACAGATAAGAAACCTATCCCATTGAGCTTATTATATTCGGGTTGTTTCAGTTCTCATCCCCACCTCCCCAAATTTTGTACAATATGATTTGTCTAAAAGTAATACTCGAAAAAAAAAATAAAAGTAATACTCGTAGTTAAGTGGAGCCCCGGATTTTGCATGCTGGTCTCAGCATTTGGTAGTGGTTGCCATCATCCCAGTGCTTGTGGCAGGCAGAGTGCCCAGTTTTTGGTTCGTAGAAGGTGGTCACCTTATCTATTACATGGCAATGAGGCATCCACATTCTTATTAAATGGCCTGCAAAAGTTATGTGCCCATTTTCATTTCTTATTAGTTGATGTGCTAATTGCATGGGTGATTTAAATGTTAAAAAGGCTTTAAAGCATTTGTTGTAATAATTAACAAAGGATTGGTAGGTTACAAATGAATGATAATGCCATATTTTAAAAATACAATGTTATATATCTGTGCAAAGTGGTATATGTCATGAAACATTAATATTCAAATGAGAGATTTGAACTGAATGATCTCTAAAATCCTTTCTAGTAAGTTCTTTCTGGTTTTCTAAAGTACGAGCACTATAGCTACTAATATATTTCATGAGACATCAACTGTGTCCCTTCTGAAAATCTCAAGGAGAGGCCACAGCCTACGTTTTGTCATATATCAGTGATTAACTTGGGTAGTGTACTAGGGATTGCTAATTTTCTTCTCTTCCTTCTCAACAATAGGAGCCCAGTTTTTCTAGGTCGACACAGAGCTGCATGGAATAAAGTTCAGCTGTTAGCCTCTGTGGTTATGTGTTATTTAAATGTTGGCTGATGGGATATAACTGGAAATGGCATGCAATATCCAGAAAGTTTCCTTAGGGGGAAAGAGGCATTCATTCCTTCATTATTTCTTACTTCTTGTTAGTTGGAATGTGCTCATAGTGGCTGGATCTTGAGCTGTTACCTAGGACCGTGATGTCAGTATTATGTATGGAAAACGGCAGAGCCATAAGATAGAAGCAGTTGGGGCAGTGCTATATATATTTTATATATGTATATATTTATGTGCGTATTACTTCTTGCAGAAAGACCCCTGGCTGAGAGGTTGATTAAGGGGCTGAAATTCAATATAGCCTCTGCTTCCTAAGGTGTGTATCTGGAGAAATGTTGGGCCTTTTACTTTCTACAAAAGGATCATGTGCTTACTAAGTCTTGTACCCACAGGGCTGCTTTCACCCTGAGTTGTACCTTTTCCTAATTTATTCAAAGGTGCCACAGGAGCCTTATTGCTGTGGAATGTCTCAGCATCCCCAGGCTGCCCTAACTTTGAACTTGATTCATAGTAGAGAGAAGTAATCCCATATCCTGTTTTAGCCACTGTTGTTTTGGCATTTTCTGTGACTGGTGCCTTCACCTAAACCTGATAAGTGTATCACTTCTTTGCAAGGGTTACTTTGGACTTGGACTTGTTTGCTTGCAAACAACAGAAACAGAATCTGGGCAAGTTAAGTCAACTAAAGTTCTATGGAAGGTTATCAGGAGCTTACACAATAGAGCAGCATGGGCAAAGACCAAAGAAATACCAGGAGACTGGGAAGTGGGAGAGTCTGTTCAGAGGTATGACTCCTACCACAAGGAACAATAATCCCCCATCCTGTCTTTTCTGCTTAAGGAGCTCAATTGTGATTCAATGGTGGCATGAGAGCAGGGTGTCCAGTTGGTGAGACATAGATGCTTGTGTCCTGACCCCTTGGTTTCCAGTTCCTGTAATGGGAGTGTGCACATCTGGATTGACTTTTTTTTTTTTTAAGATTTTATTTATTTATTCATGAGAGACACACAGAGAGGCAGAGACATAGGCAGAGGGAGAAGCAGGCTCCCCAGAGGGAGCCCCATGTGGGACTCCATCCCAGGACCCCGGGACCATGACCTGAGCCAAGGCAGACACTCAACCACTCAGCCACCCAGGTGCCCCTGGGTTGACTGTTTAACTGCCTGCATTGGAGGAAGCAGGCTTTCCGAAAAGGAATGGATGCTTCTTGGAGGATGTGGGATGAGTGCTGAGCACCAAAAAAGAAATCAAAGAGAATTAATAGAAGAAGACAGAGACGGCACCTTCGGCTCCTCTGGTAAAGCATGGCTCATTTGGTAAAGCATGAAACTCTTAATCTGGGGGTCGTGAGTTTGAGCCCCATGTTGGGTATAGAGATTATTTATGAATAAATGTCTTGAAGAAGAAGAAGTTGGTGATAACCGGTGATTATACCACTGGGTACTCTCAAAAGAAGATATGGAATAGAGTGAATGCTAGTTTACCACCAAGGTTTCTCCTCCCCCCCCTCCTTCTTATTCTTTCTCCTTCTTCTCCTTCTTCTTCTCCTTCTTCTCCTCCTCCACCTCCTCCTCCTCCTCCTCCTCTTCTTTTTGGTGCCTAATTCTCTACTGTTTAGAAGTGAGTGTTGTTTCTGTGTTTATGAGTCCACACAGTGATCACTAGGTCCTTACTGCCAGCCTGTCATGTACCAGGCAGTTGCTAGAGATGAGAGGGACATAATGACATAATGGATGGAGAGGGCTGTCCCTGTGGTGATAAGAGTCCAGAAGCCTGTAGAAGCTACAAACTGGTTCTGGAGTCTTCACTGAACTACCACCTGGCACTCTTCCCCATTATAACCCCTGAGCGAATGGTCTGTTTGTTTTTCCCCTCCCAGATTTGGGGCTGATGTCTTAATTCTGAGGGTCTCACATCATCTTGAACCCCGCGGAGTTATGTTTCTGCCTCTGAGGTGCTATTTTGCGGTAGTTTTATGGTTTTTCTTTATGAATAATTTACCCGTAGAGCCCTAATATCTTTGTACGACAGTGAATTTTGGTGTTCATCAAGATATGTCTCAACTAGAGGAGAGAAATCAATTTCTTATTACAAAGCAAAGTAAAACATAAGATCATCTTCCCTATGGGAAAGCAATATATTTTATAAGCATTTGGATTATTATTTAAGTCAGGAACCTTTGGATATATAAACAAATTATTGTTCCTTCTCACAAAGAAAATAGTATCTTCATTACTCTCTTTATGTGTGTCCTCATCACCGACTCTTCTTATTGGGTTATAGAGTGTCCTGTAGCCACAGTATTTTTTAGGGGCTAAAAGACAAACCTGTGCTTAAACCCTCTTGTAAAAATATTTGCCTAATCTTTTTATAAGAATTCCCAGGGACATTGACTCCATAACCTCTTTTGGTGACTTATTTCTTTGTTAAACCCTTCTAGCCCTTATTGCAAGAGATATATTGGTGCTCTTGTCTTTCATAAATGTTTCTTGGAATCACATGCTGTAAAAAGTTTCTGTGCAGGGCCAGCCCCGGTAGCGCAGCGGTTTGGCGCTGCCTGCAGCCCGGGGTGTGATCCTGGAGACCTGGTATCGAGTCCCACATCGGGCTCCCTGCATGGAGCCTGCTTCTCCCTCTGCCTGTGTCTCTGCCTCTCTCTCTGTATCTATGAATAAATAAATAAAATCTTAAAAAAAAAGATTTTATTAAAAAAAAGTTTCTGTGCATCTTAAATTCAACAGTCCGTACTAGCTATTTTTCTTTGCCTCTTTTGGTTAATCTCTTAATGCCTAAAAGAAAGAAGAATAGCAGTAATAGTAATGGTTACAATTAAGTGTTTCCTAAATGCAGTGCATAATCCTGACGGTGATCCTTTGAGGTGTATAGTTATTATCCCCATTCTACAGATGATGAAACCAAGGCTCAAATTATCAGGGCCAAAAGCAAGAGAACCAGAGCTTGCCTACAGGAAAGGAAAATCATTCTTCTGTTTTCCCACAATTGATACCTACTTTATTTTACAGTAGGTGCAACTGTAAGGAATGGTTTGTGTGTGTGTGTATGTTTTTTAAAAGATTTATTTATTTATCTGAGAGAGAGAAGGAGAGAAAGAGAAAGAAATTCAAGTAGACCCTGCACTGAGCAAAGAGCTGGATGTGGGCCTTGCTCTCATGATTCTGAGATCAGACCTGAGCCAGATGCTTAACCAAGTATGCCACCCAGGCACCCCAATGGTTTGTGTTTTCTTGTAGGTCTTAGAATATATTATATAGTTCATAAAAATTATATTATATATATATTTATATATTATATATATTACATTATACGTATATATAAGTATATATATATAATCTCTTGTTTGACCCAAACACTATTTATAAAAAAGTAAGGCCCTGGAAGCCATAACTTATACAGAAACTCCAAATTCCTTCTCTTACTGTTGACCCATTATATTGAGGAAAGAATTTGTTAATGACATTACTTATTTTCCTTAACTACATTTTGCTCTCGCCCACTGTAATGACACATAGAAGTGAAGTGAAAAATGCCGCGTAGATTTGTGCTGCATGCTGAAGAAGCCACGGGCTTGTGTGACATATCCACTTTCATGCTTTTTTGACTTTAGTGACTTAAAAGGTTATGGTGTTTGATACTGTCCTTCAATGTTAAAATATAGGACTGCTTTATATTCATTATTGGGGTCGAGGGGGAAAGCACGAAGGTAGGAATTTCGCCAGTGTCTTTGTTGCTTTGAAATAAATGAAGGAAATTTGGTGCGCTCCGAGTAGCAGCTTAGGTACCAAGCAAGTTCAGTGCTCCTTGACTTAGTAGCTTTTCTTTGGCAATTAGATACCAGGGCTTTCTGGATGCAGAGGGCACTGAAGTGGCCCAGAGACTCAATAGGACAGCTTGAGGAGCTCACCAAGGGGAGCCAGATTTTGCAGCAAGGTTGTGATAACCTTTTGGCTTGGTGCCCTGTCCTCTCGCATCCTTTCCCATTTGTTAATAGAAGAATGGATTTCAACACTGTTGGCTTCGAGCAGTCATTGAATTGTGATGCACACAGTGAATTTGAAGTTTGGTTCTTAAGTTGATAGGGGGTAAAGAATCAGCATTGGATTCCTACCTGGTTCTAGCTTTATTGGCTTCATAAATTGTCCCTAACGATCCATCATGAATGGTGTGTTATCGGCCATCACCTGGCTTACTAAAAGCCACGAAAATCCCTAAACCTCATTTTAGGCAAGGATTTCCACTTTGGCTCTGGCAAAAGCTTTCTCAAACAGCAAGGATGAAATATATGCAACATTGTGTTGCTTTTCCTGCAACTGAACCATAAAGCCCTACCAGAGAGAAAGAAAAAGGGCAATTGCGAATGAATCACAGAAACCTTTAGGAAGGAATCTGTCTCCTTGACTTGTGTCCATGAAGACATAATGGAGGAGTGGCCCTGGGGTCATTTACTTACCTGAGAACAAAAGACTCCGATCTTCTCCAGCATTTACCAGGTCCTGCCGCTTGGGGCCTTGACCAGAGGTTGTGGGCATGACTGTGGTGTGGAGCCTTTTCTTACCAAAGCATCTGGGGAGTGGCATCCTTGGCCCGAGCCCTACTCCCTTGTCCCTGTCCTTTGCAGCTGCTGTAGGCTCTTCTGGGCCTCCGTGCCTCTTGTCCTCCCTCATGCAGCCTGAGCTAGCGTCTTTTGTGGCTGTCTAGATAGTGGAAGAGAAAGGGAAGTGGGAGGAAGTAGAATTAATCTGTTGGTACCCCCCCCCCCCGCCCCGTATTGTTTTGGTTTCTTCCTCCTGTTTTCCTCTTCTCAGCCACTGACCCTGTTTCATGGCAGGTCTGAAGTGTTCATTACCTTCAGATCTTAAGTCTGTCTCTGAGTTGAGTCTGTATGAGTAAAGGCTTAGGAAAAGTGGGGCTAACTGTTGGGTTGAGTTTCTCTGGTCATTACTTTTCTGATTCTTTACAGAATGATGCAGAAGTGTCATGGGTCAGGAGGTACAACATGTTCTCTCTTCCCTTGCTTTTATCCTCCCTAGTATTCCTTCCAGCACTGCTGAAGTCTGTTGTTTCCTCTTGACTGCGGTGTTTCTCAGCTGGGGGGCATTTTGCTACTAAGAGGAAATTTGGCAATGTCTGGAGATGTGGTCACATCTCTGCAGGAGGAGCTTGCTAATGGCATCTAGTGGGTAGAGGCCAGCAATACTGCTGTATACATCCTGCAGTGTACAGGGCAGCCTCCACTCCCCACCCGTGTCTAGCCCCAGCCCTCCCTCCATTGCAAGTTATTGTCCTGCCCCAAATGTCAGAAATCCTACTCTATTGAAACATCTCCCTGGCCATCATGTGACCTTGTCTTGTCTGGCACATGCATCACTTATTGATTGATCTGTCTGAAATGTATCATACTGGTGTCCTAAACTGGTTCATCATTTTCCCTTTAATTTGTATTGCACACTCTTTTGCCAGTCAAGGCCAAACTAATCACTGCCTTAAAGGATCACAGGTTTCCAAAGTAGGGGACTCCGAGTAATTCTGAGTTCCTTGGAAGTAATGCCAGTTATCAACCATTTAGAGGAAGATGCTTGAGTAATCCACAGTGTAGCCCACCAGCATTATGTGGGCTGGTGAGAGTAGGGGTTTTGAAGTTGCGTGTTGGTCCATCTCTGAGCTGTTATCATTTAGGTTGATCAGTTACTTTGTGCCAAGCCATGTGCTGTGTTATTTCCCTGCCCCTGTTACACTGAGCCATTTGTCCTGTGGGGCTCACCTTGGCTATCGCTTCCTCTAGGAAGCCTTCCTTCATGCCTCAGGCTCAGAGTCATATGCTCCTTCCATGTACCTGTTCCTCTGGTAGCAACTCTCAACTCCTTGAATCAAGTGGCTTGTTGACTTGGAGGGCCAGCACTTTCTACCTTATAATTTATTTCTCCTGGACTCATAGTAGGGCTTCTGTAAATATTTGTGGAATAACTATATCAAGGGAAACTAAAAGCCAGCACTTAGCTTAATTACAGAAGGAATTACAGAGGAAAAAAAAAATAGAAACTCAGAGTCAGAGAACATGTGTTTTGGTGTTGGTTCTCTGACTCTCATTTATCAACTAAGTGGATAAATAAGTGGGCCTAATGAACTGATTCTAAATGGGGAGCCTCTGGGTTTCTTGTAAGCACACTAATGTGTACCGTGCTCTTACTATGAAAGTTGATCTGTATTATTAAAAACAAAAGGATTTGTGTGTATCTGGGATCAGCAGCAATTGTGAAATTGTTAACACCGATCTTGCCACTCCTGATTGGCATCCCTCTTCCCCAGCAAGATTGCTTTCTGGAGCATCCAGCACCATGAGCACTTCTTTGACCCCGGCCCCTCACTCCCTCTGCTGCAGCCCTACTAGCCTTCTCTCTGGTCCTCACACTTCCCAGACACACACACCTGCTTCAGTGTTTTGTAATTGTTTTTCCCTTTGCCTGGCATGTTCCTTTCCCAGAGGCTGCTATGGCTCGTTTTTGACTGCCTGTGGGTCTCTGCTCAGATGTCATATTTTTGTAAGGCTGTCTCTGGCCACTTTGCCTCAGATTATAGCCCATTCCTGGCCACCCTGTCTGGCCACTCCATCTTAGATTATAGCATGTTCGTTCCTGACTTGTTCTAGCTGTGCTCCCCGATTATTTCTTTCACCTGAGCACATTCTATCTGTTTTGACATTCTATATGTTCTACTTTAATTTAGCTCATTCATTTTATTCTTCTGTGCACCTCTACACCTCTTATAATGTAAAAGCACCACGATGGCACGGGGATTTCTTGTTCATTGTCACTGAGTGGAAACATGCATATGGAAAAGTGCAGACATGATAGTGAATGGCTTAATGAATGATTACAGTTCAAACACACCCAGATAACTGGTCTCCAGATCAAGAAACAGAATGTCACCAGCACTTCAGAAGGAACCTTCATGTCTCCTTCTATTCGCTGTTTTTCACTTCAAGGCTACCACCATCTGAGATCTGACATCACAGATGAGGTTTGGATGGTAGGTTTGCAACTTTGTCAGTTGCTTCACTGCCGTATCTGTAGCTCATGCGTGAAGCAAACTCTGGTTGAGCGAATTAAACCAGTATTGGAAGTGAAATCTGCACCTCTGATGTAGCTGGATGTCTAAAGCCAACCTACTTTTCTGGATTAATCCCAGTCATTGGGAAATGCAATTAGAGGCTTTTGAAGTATCCAGTTGCAAGACACTGGCTGCTATAACTTAGCCAATTAGATTTGTCACTTGTTTCTGCTGTGTTGGCCTTGATTATTTAAGTATTTTACCTGTGATCTCTTTAAGTCCACTCTTCTTGCTCGTAATTTTAATTTATTGTCTATTCTGTTTGCTAGGCACTTAATCAGACATCTCTCTGGTGATTGTCTTACAGGATTATTTAACTTCTTCTTGCCTTTCAACTACATTGTAAATTCAGTCAAGCATAATAAATTTGCACCGAATTTTACTCCTTCAGTCTTGATTCTTTCCTAGCTGGAATTACTGTACATTTCTGTTCCTGGTCACTGGCCACTATCTGGGACTCATGGAGAATTGGTTACTGTTCCAGCTGGATGCCTACATTAGATCTGCAACCTGAATAGTTTTAGTGCTTTAAGTAATAGAGGGTCATCGTCAGATTTGATTGTACTGCTAACTGTTTGAAATTTGATAATGAATTTAAGGATGCAGTAGCTTCCACTTAAGGCACTGGGTTGGAACTGTCTCAGTTGTAGAAATGTGTAGAATTTCAAGGATGTACATTCACTGCAGAGGTACTATATAATTGAAGGGGAAAGTTACTGGGCCTTTATCTTGGCAGATGGCCAGAGAGGTATTCAGAGGAGGTACTGTTTTTAGCTCACACACATCACCATTATCAGCTGATGCTGGGCTTGACTATCTATAGGATGGGATATTATGCAGTCATTAAAAATTAAGAAGCTGAGCATCGTATTTGAGGACAAATTTTGTGTTCTGCTTTTCATATGGGATATCATGCCCTATATATTTCCCTAAGTCAGGAAGTGCCTGGAGGACTTGATTTTCTTAAAACCCACAGAGACCACACACAGTCTGGGTCAGACTGCCTTGTAAGTAAGACCCATGTATTATTTCTGATGCTCTCTGCTGCAAGTGAGAAGAGACCCAACTCTGAGCCAGTCTAGAGACCCAAGTTAGTGGATTTCCAGGTATTTGGGGCCAGCCACTCCATTGAGAACTCAGGCTGTTTACAACTTTCTGCTCTGTCATCTGTGCAGCAGATTTGTCCTCAGAGTCGTTCTGCTCATGGTGGCAAGATGGAGCTACACAAAGTATTGCATCCAGACCAGCAGAAAGGGGATTAGGTTAGGGCCATTTGGGCTACTTACCTGGTGCCCTGAATTGAGGCAGATTGCTTGAGGCTCATGGCTGAGTGGTAGAGGGGGGAATTGGGATGGAAAGTGGGTTCTGATCTATAGGAGGAAGCAGGGCAGGTAAGGGTGGTGAACAGATATGGGATGTCTGTCTAACCCATTTGCTAGAAATTAGAATTGTGATTTTGGAGCTCTGCTTGCAGAAGTCTCCTCTAAACATTTCAATTTCTATGCAACTATTTGATATATGAATGTCAATATCAAATTCATAGTCCTGTTTCCCCTTAAGTTATAATGATAACAACTTCAAAGGGAGAGTGGTTGTATCATTGGGTAATTAATAATGGTGGATATTTTAACGTTAAGTCTGTTTACTTTGATGAAACTTTAAAACTTTTTTAAAAAAGATTTTATTTATTTATTCATAAGAGACACAGACAGAGAGGCAGAGACACAGGCAGAGGGAGAAGCAGGCTCCTCGCAGGGAGCCTGATGTGGGACATGATTCCGGATCCTGGGATCAGGCCCTGAGCCGAAGCAGACGCTCAACCCCTGAGCCACCCAGGCGTCCCACCCCGAAAGTTTAGACCTTAAACAGATTGCTTTTTCTTTTTTTTAAGATTTAGTATCCTGTCTCCACACAGATGCTTAATACCTAGTTATGTAATTGTGAGTGTAAGAATAAATGTTTTTTATGTTTTGTTTTTAAGAACTGTATGAAAAAATTTCAGGCTGCATTTTGGAGTTACGATAGTAACGTTTTAACTTGAACCCGTTGAGGGATAGAGATGGAACTTCCAGGATTGTTTGGGGATGGGGTTTGTGGGAGTAAGCAGATGTGGATGATTACTTTAAAGGAGCTGGATTTGTAATCTGTTCCTGGGTTAGAACTATTTGGTATTCAACCTAGGCCAAATATTTAGGGCTATGTTTTTGCTCTCTTTCCTTTCTTTTCAGGAAATGTCTTTGTTTTAGAAATGATATAATCTGTTCCTTAATTGGTACATTGTTCAAAGGCTTGGTAATGTGTGTTAACATACTCTTGTTTTATTTCCCAAGTATTTTATCAGATGATCAACAGGAAATTACAAATTTAAAATAATGGTGGCTTTTCCACTTCTTTCTCCTTCACATCATTAATTTTCACCATCAGATTATCTATGAGGATATCTTTCAAGAAATTGCTAAGCTTCATCTGCTCTGCACCCCCTGCAGTCTCCCCACCCCCAAATGACTATAGTAAATGGGATGTGTGTGTAAATTTGGGGGAGAAAACAAGAAAAGGGAAACTCTCATGGTCTCATTGTCTGTAAACATAACATTTCTCCTGATACGATTTCCTTACCTCTGTGTGATGTTAACAAAATGGGTTGGTTGGAAAGCAAAAATTATGGCCCTTGTTAGACTGTTTAAAGTATTCTTTTTTTTTTTTTTTTACTTTTAATTTTGAAATAATTCTAAAAAAGAAAAAGAAAAAATTCTAGATTGATAGAAATGTGCAAATGTAGTACTGATAGGTCCCATGTACTCCTTACCCAGTTTCCTTCATTGGTTCCATCTTACATAATTATGGAAAAGTGTCAAAACTGGGAGTTTGACATGTGTGTCAAGGTGTGTGTATAATTCTGTGCCATTTTATCGTGTGTGTAGATTGGTGTACCTGTCACTGAAATCAAGATATAGAACGATAACTTATTGTGGTGAGCATTACGTATAGAATTGTTGAATCATTATGTTTTTGTTTGGTTTTCTTTTGTTTTTGTTTTTGTTTTGTTTTGTTTTGTTTTGTTTTGTTTTGAGAGAGAGAGAGAGCACAAGCGGCAGGTGTGGGGGTGGAGGGGCAGAAGGAGAAAGAGAATCTTAAGCGGCTTCACGTTCAGTGTGGAGCCCCACACAGGGTTCTATCCCAGGACCCTGAGATTGTGTCCTGAGGCCAGATCAAGAGTTGGACAGTTTAACTGGCTGAACCATCTAGGCACTTCTTGAATCTCTGTGTTGTACACCTGAAACTAATAGAACATTGTCTGTCAACTATATTTCAATAAATAAAATGTATAAAGAAATGATACAGAATGATTCCATCATCAAGAAGATTTCCCTCATTCTACTCCTTTACAATCATAGGTCTTTCCTTCCTCTGCCACCCCCAATTCCTGGCATCCACTGATCCTTTTTATATCTGTATAATTTTGTCATTTTGAAAATGCTACATACATGGAATCATACACTATGTGACCTTTTGAGATTAACTGTCCCCCTTCTTTAAAAAGGATAATTGACATACAATAATATATTAGTTTTAGGTCTACAACATAGTGATTCCATCTTACACACATGAAAAAGGTCACCACCATAAGTCTAGTTACCATCTCTCACCATACAAAGTTATGGCAGTATTATTGACTATATCCCCTATGCTAAATATTACATCTCCGTGTGTTACTTATTATATAACTAGAAGATTGTACCTCCTAGTCCCCTTCACCTGTTTTCATCTATCTTCCCCTCCCCCGTCTGTGTTTTATATTGTTTTATTTTTTGGCTTCCACATGTAAGTGAGGTCATGTTATTTGAGTTTCTCTGTGTGTGTGACCTATTTCACCTAGCATGATACCCTCTAGGTCCATTTGTATTGTCACAAATGGCAATATTTCATTCTTTTTTATTTCTGATTTTCCATTGTGTGTGTGTGTATATATATATATCTCACATCTTCTTCATTCATCTCTCGGGGCTGCTTCCATATCTTGGCTATTGTAAATAATGTTGCAGTGAACAAAGGGGTGCATAATTCTTTTCAAATCAGTGTTTTATTTTTTCAAATGAATACCTAGAATTGCTGGATCATATGGTAGTTCTATTTTTAGTTTTTTGAGGATCCTCTATCCTGTTTTCCGTTCCCACTAACAGTGCACAAGGGTTCCCTCTTCTCCACATCCTCATCAACCCTTGTTAAAAGTCTTTTGGAAAATACCTATTTGGACAGGTGTGAAGTGATATCTCATTGTGGTTTTGATATGCATTTTCCTAATGGTTAGGTGGTTAGTGATGTTGGCTTTTTTTACTCAGCATAATATGCTTGAGCTACATCCAAGTTGTTGGGTGTACCACTAGGTATCCAGCCTTATTTTAGAAGTATTTCGTGGCATGGACACATGACAGTTTGTATAACTGTTTACCTTCTAAGGGAGGTTTCATTTCTTCCACATGCTTCCAAAGTCAGTTATTAATAGTCATGTACAGTCTTTTGAATGGGCATTAGTTTTCACTTTTCTGGAATAAATACTCGGCAGTACAATTGCTGGGTCATACAGTAAATGGCATTTTTTTTTTTTTTAAAGAAACTGCCAAATGATTTTCAGAATGCCTGTACCATGCCCATGGGCCCACTGTTAGTGTATGAGAGATCTAGCTTTTCTGCATTCCCACCAGATTTTGGTGGGTTTCACTGTTTTTTAATTTAGGTATTCTGCTAAGTGTACAGTGAGAGCTCATTGGGGTCAAAATTTGCATTTCCCTTATGGCTAATAATGCTAAATAACCTTTCATGTGCTTATTTGTCATGCTCTCTGTTGAAATGTCGCCTCATGTCCCTGGCTCACTTTCTCATTGCACTATTTGTTTTTTTACTGTTGAGTTTTGAGTGTTCTCTATATAGTGGAGATCATAGTTTCCTGTCGGATGATATGTGGTCTGCAAATATTTTTCTCAGTCTGTAGCCTCTTTCCTCATCCTCTTAGGAGGCCCTTTACAGGACAGAAGTTCTTGTTTTTGATGAAATGTAATTTACTCATTTCATCTCCTGGATCATGCTTTTGGTGTCATTTTTAAGAGCTCTTCATTGAGCCCTGGTCCAGAAGATTTCTTCGTGTTCAGTCCCCTGAAAGGTGTATAGTTTTGCATTTTACATTAGAATTTATGACCCATTTTGAGTTAATATTTGTAATAAGGTATCAGGTTTAGGTCAAGATTCTTTTTATTTTGCCTAAGGATGTTCTACTGCTCTATAGAGCACCATTTGATTTAAAAAAGACTATCCTGCTTCCATTGAATTGCTTTTTGCGCTTTTGTCAAAAATCAGTTGTCTGTGCTGTGCAGGTCTCTTTCTTGGCTCTTTATTCTGTTCCATTCATTGATCTGTGCGTCTGTGTGTCTGCTAGTACCACACGGTCTTGATTACTGTAGCTGTATAACCAGTTTTAAGATAGGGTAGAGTGAATCCGCACTCTATGTTCTTCTCTTTTGATGGTATTTTCTTTTGAAGACTCGATTCTCTCCTCATCCCTCATTTTTCTGTTGCTTGGAATGATCACTGTGTTCAATGTAAATGACCTCAGTGCCCTTCCAGAAGTCTGCACTTTCGGGGTGCCTAGCTGGCTCAGTTGGAAGAACATGGGACTCTTGTTCTGAGGGTTGTGAGTACAAGCCCTGTTTTGTACTTAATAAATAAACTTCAAGGAAAAAAGAAGTCTGCACTTTAACGTGGTACGTTTTATTCTTAGGGTCAATTCCAATGGATTGGTAAGGTCTACCTATAATCTGTTTTTTTCTTTTTCTGAATTCCAGTTTCGAGCAGGAATGAAAAGACAAGGTCTAGCTCAACAAGAGAGTGTCGTGAAATTTGAGAGATGTCTACCTTGAGTTTAGGGTAGGCACATGGTGACAACAATTCTGGGTTTCTGCTTACTGGTACCAAATAAGGCACTTTTGGATTTATCTGGAGAAGAGCCAGAAGTTTATGACTCTGGCTGGGATGGGTGGGAGCGGATAAGCCTTCCTCACATATTTAGCCTAACCTCTCCAGTTTAAATATTTCCAGTGAATCATCATACTCTATGACCTTGTAACATAAATCTGAGAAGAGCTGCATTTCTGACTTTGTGGAATTTTTTCCACCATAAATAGAGATATGCATAGATTAATGGTTGAAAGATAAAGGATTTGGTTGTTAAGATATATCTAGAAAAATTGGATAAATAAGTTTTGGGGAATATATTATTAAAAGCTCAATTTCTCTAAGGGAAGTTTACTACCATTGAATGGAAAACACCAACATATTGCTAAACATAATTGTAAGTAGACATTGTCCTACTTAGGAAACATTCATTCATTCATTCATTCATTCATTTATTCGAGACACACAGAGTGAGAGAGGCAGAGACACAGGCAGAGGGAGAAGCAGGCTCCATGCTGGGCGCCTGATGTGGGACTCGATCCCAGGTCTCCAGGATCAGGCCCTGGGCTGAAGGCAGTGGCTAAACCTATGAGCCACCCAGGCTGCCCTTTATAATCCATTAAAGACTATTTGATTGAATTATACCTTCTTTAGTGTCTGTTTTCTAAAACACCTGATGCCTAAAGTTTCAGCATCTGAATCATTATTGTTGTATATTTGCATCTCCAGAAATCTTCTCTAGTAGATTGTCGGTTCCCTTGAGTTTGTGATACTTTAAGCTATAGAATTTTTGATGGTCCATGGCATCTTTCTGAGTGTGCTGGTTTGGAAATGGAAGAGATGAGAGTGGGATAGCCTGGGGCCCAGGTTGTTCAGGAGAGTGGTTTACATTATTGCTGCGTCGACTCGTGATTTTCAGAAGTTAAAACCATGACTCTTACACAAATGGAATTAACACATATCAAATTCATATCATTAATGAGGCAAACAATAATATGGTTGGAAGAGCTGTTGGAGGACTTGGTATTTTTAGCAAATAAAGAAAGTCAGAAAAAAAAAGTCAGATTATGATTGCTGGTTAGCTCCAACAATGGTGGATAGTTACAAAGCCATAAACTAATTCTTTAGCTTTTGTGTTTTTTTTTTTTTTAAACTGCATGGAAATCTCCAGGTTAATGTATAGCTTCACCAAATCTTGCCTTTACTGATAGTGAATGGTGAGTTAAACATTACTTAATTAAATTATTTTGAGTGAGTTTGTTAAATTCAGCTGCAATGTGACATTGAAAGGGACTTTGTGCATTCTCTTTATTCTATGCTTTGGATAGTATTTTTCATCAGCAGTTTGTGAAGCTTCAGAAAGACCAACAATGCTTGGGTTTTATCCACTCTACGGTTTTGCTTTTGGCTAGCGTTGATAGCTGGTTTGCCTGGTGAGGCACTTTCCAAGCTTGCACTTGAACTTTGTCATATTTTCATTGCTTTTCTCTTTCTCTATTGGTATTTTGCACTTCCATTCTCACCTCCATCCTCACTTCTTTCTTTCATCATGGTAGAACGCATTTATGCTTCTCCTCTTTAATGCATGCTGGCAAAAGAATGGACGGATTCCTGAATAATTTTTTTTTAATTTTTATTTATTTATGATAGTCACAGAGAGAGAGAGAGAGAGAGAGGCAGAGACACAGGCAGAGGGAGAAGCAGGCTCCATGCACCGGGAGCCCGAAGTGGGATTCGATCCTGGGTCTCCAGGATCGCGCCCTGGGCCAAAGGCAGGCGCTAAACCGCTGCGCCACCCAGGGATCCCGGATTCCTGAATAATTTAAATCGCTTTGGTGCCTTTGGCTTGGACACAACCCTGCCATGTCTTACCTACGTGACCTTGAGCATATCCCTTAACCTGGAAGCCTCTCTTTTGGCCACCTACAATGGGGTGAATGATGGTGCTTACTTTGTAGGGATGCTGTGAAGATTATAGGATTAAAGGAAAAATGATCCTCAAACAGATTCTTGAATCTTGTTATTTTGCATACTAGGTGTTCTCTAAAGGATTACAAACCCCCTTGCTTAAGAGGACCAGAGAGGCACACTATAAATAACTGAAGGGTCTTACAAGAGCAGAGACAACTGGCTACTGATACCTGGCATCCCAGCTGGGGAAAGATTGGTAACTGGTAGTTATGGTGGCAAAGTTTACACTAAGTGAAGGTGGCTGCAACTATGCATCTCAAGCCATTTGTTGCTATATGGTTCAGAATAGCTTGCTTTATTTATTATCTTATTTTTAAATATTTTACTTATTTATTCATGAGAGACTCACAGAGAGAGGCTGAGACACAGGCAGAGGGAGAAGCAGGCTCCCCATGGGGAGCCTGATGCAGGTCTCTATCCCAGGACCCCCGGATAGCGACCAGAGCCAAAGGCAGATGCTCAACCACTGAGCCACTAAGGTGCCCCTCAGTACAGCTTTATATTAAAATTGTTTAAGCAGAAGACTGGATTGTCATATGTTATTTCCCTTTGTAAATGTTGGTAACTGATTGGCATAAGGAACTATGGTCATGGGCTCTATATAGGAGACCACCAGTTTGCCATGTTTGCTCTTGGTTGATTTAGATTATTCAATAACAGAAGTAAAGTTGTTCACGTTAGACCATGAACTTGAAGTAACTGAAGTAGTTCGTCATTTCCCCAGTCTCTGCTTTTATATAGAAGATAGTTTCTTTAGGGCAGGTTGGCAGGACCTGTTTGTGTTGGTACTTTTAATTTTTACAGAAATGAGCTTTACTTATATTCTTACACTTTTGGAGTTCTAAGATTTGACACTATTTTTTCCTTTTCTTCATTAAAGTATAATTGACATACAGCATTTTATTAGCTTCAGGTGTACAACATTGATTCAACAATTCTGCACATTACTCAATGCTCATCATTAGAAATGTGGACACTATGCAACATTATTACATATTATTCGCTGTATTTTTTTTATCTGTGTGGCTTACTTTATAACTGGAAATTTTGTACTTCATTTATTCATCTTCTTCATCCTCTTCATCTGTTTCTTCTGTCTCCCCAATGTACCTCCCCTCTGGCAACTACCAGTTTGTTCTATGTATTTAAGAGTCTTTATTTTTTGTGTGTTCATTTTGTTTTTTAGCTTCCATGTATATGTGAAATCGTACGGTATTTGTCTTTGTCTGTCTGACTTATTTCACTTAGCATTAAACCCTCTAGGTCCATCTATGCTGTACTTAACACTTTTTTTTAAACTGACTCTTTTTTGAAAGATGACTATGCATTAAAAAAAATGATCCTATTGATTATTGGAACAGAGGAGGGAAATACACCAAAATTTTGACAGTGGTATGGTCATTTTTATTTTCTTGTTTATGCATTTAATGTACTGTCTTGTCTTTTTAATGTACTCTGCTCATTAATGTCTTTGCCTAATGTCCTTATACAACGGATATTTATTGCTTTTCTTGATTAGAAAAGCAATAAATGCTATTAAAAACAGACTTCACTGAGGAAATGCCTAGATATGTGATAATATGGTTATTGATCAGTTTCATGGTTCCAAGATTTTTGCCAACAAAGTAATGGTTCATTATTTCATTTGTTCCAGGAAAATGATGGTGTGGTGTATCTTACTGTGCTATTTAGATATGTTTAGACAGGTCTTTTTTAGGTCTACAGTAATTTCTTTGGTGAAATGGGTTTTTGACCACTATGGGGAAAATAAGTTACTGGTTCTACTCTTGGGCAGCTTGCCTGCAAGGGATGCCGTCTGTTTTGGCAGAGCTGGGGGCTTGCCCTGCTGGGCTGGAGCCCACCAACTGTTGCAGGCAGAGTGGCTCAGCTGTTGTGCTTTTATACTAACTGTTATTAGCTGTGCAGACCTTTATGGTTCAAACCAGGCCACATCTGTTGTGAGTCTCATGACCTTCAAAACCCAAAGCAGAAAGAAATGCAAAACTCCAGGCTTTCTGTAGACAGGTCTGTTTAGAGGGCTTCATTAAAAATATTTTTCTAAAGTTATTTTGTAAAAGATTTTCATTTTCCTTGTCCTCTGTTAGCAGTGGATTTACAATGTTGAAGATTTGAACAAATTAATGTTGCTCAGAATGTGGTTTGTTGACAACTTGCATCTGATCCCAAAAGGAATTAGTTTAAAAATTTCTTCCGGAGCCTTACTGTTAGACCAAGAGGATCAGGTTTTTAGGAGTGTATTCTCGCACCAACATTTAAACCAGTGATCTGTGCATTAAGGGCAGAGTGCCCAAAGGGACACCCTGTTCTCTTTTAAACAGGTGCGCACAGAGTTAGCTGACACTAAGATCAGTGGTTATGGGGAGAATTGGGCACTCCCAGGAATACCTCGGCTTCTTAGAAAGTTTGCTTTTGGACATAAGATTTTTGGGAAAGGTCCTAAAATCACGTTACCTGGAAAATGTTCATGGTCATTGTAAGAACAGTAATTGTACTTCCAGATTGAACATGGTGATTCATTTGGTTATGTTTTCCAGAAATAGTAATATTTAAAATATTGTTCTTTTTGTATATGCTCTATGACTCAACACTTAGTTCCTTCTGTGAAATAAAATGTGCTGAATGCCAAATACTATGGTGTTCCTGCAGTGTTCTATGCCAAGCCATTAGATCTCCTGATGCATTTAAGACCTTATATTTCCATTGCTACAGCAATGAAGAGACCATTGGCCCATATGTCTCTATCAAAGTCCTCCCTCCACTGCACCCCCAACCAAATTAATAGTCACTTGAATAGAAGAACAAAAAAGAAGTTGAATTTTTTTATTTGGGGCCATTGGAGTAGATTTGAAGAAGGAGGATTTCGGTAGTATTCTCTAGATCCTGAGCATAGGAGCAAAAGAGACTACAGCTGACTCTCACTGTGTTATTGAAATCTTTTTTTTTTTTTAATTTATTTATTTGACAGAGAGAGAGAGAGAGCGAGCAAGTAGGCAGAGTGGCAGGGAGAAGCAGGCTCCCCAACAAGCAGAGATCTCAATGTGGGGCTCAATCTCAGGACCTTGGTATCTTGACCTGAGCCAAAAGCAGATACCCAACCTATTGAGGCACCCAGGCACCCCTATTGAAATCTTTAAAGCAGTGTTTCAGACATTTTAGATGGAGCAGATTTATTTTATCCAATATGTCCAAAATATCGCTTGAACATGTAATTAGGATGAAAAATAATAATGAGATATTTCACGATCATTTCTTCTTACAAAGTGCTGAAATCCTGCTTGTATTTTACTCTTACAGCACAGTTCAGTGTAGCTCCATGTGGCTGGTGGCTAGTGTTTTGGAAACGCTTCTTCTAATCCCCTTGTCACCCTTAAAATGTGAACATATGCCTGCATGGAACATTCTTTTTTTCTGTTTTAGAGAAAGTGAATTGTTTTCTCAGCAGTTACTCGGTGTTAGCGTAATGCCTTCCTGTGTAGGCTGTAGTGTTAGAATTCTCTTTGCAAGCCTCATAATAATTTTGAGGAATTATCACTTTTATTATAGTATTTTTAGTTGCAACTAGAAAGTTTTTATAGTGGGAATTCTTTCAGTGTGAAATCTCTTAAATGGACAATAAAAAAAAAACACATTGTTTCTTTTGCGACACAGGATTTGGGCATCTAACCGAGGAAGCGGGGTCTTGGAGACAGAATACATAAAATTAGATTTTAGATTTGTCCAGAAGAGTAATGGCTCAGAGGTCACGTTGGATCAGTAGTACAAAAGGTTCTGTGTTGATGTTTTCTGTTTGGATCTTTGTAATTTTTCTTAAGAACCTAAATATGGGGCACCTGAGGGGCTCAGTTTGTTAAGCATGGGACTCTTGATTTCGGCTCAGGTTGTGATCTCAGGGTTGTAAGCTTGAGCCCCACGTTAGGCTCCACACTAAGTAAGCTTGAGATACCATCTCGGTTTGTGGCCTTCCCCCTGCTTGTGTGCGTGCTTGCACGTTCTCTCTCTCTCTCTCTCTCTCTCTCTCTCTCTCTCCCCTCCCTACCCCTCCGTCTCTGTAAAATAAATAAGTAAATAAAATCTTAAAAAGAATCTAAATATGAACTATCCATTTTCATGTTGCAGGCCCCCAGACTTTATAGGGGAGTCTCAGTTATTTTTCCTATCCTCTTTGCATTCAGAGTGTCTGGGTTTGAATTCCTTCTGCGTGGATAATGTCATGTGACTTGGATGAAGGACTTTGCCATTCTGTGCCTCTGGAAAGAGGAATGCTGGGAGGGTTGGTCCCTCAAAAGTTCTTGGGAGAATTGACTCCTCAAAGTTCTTGTGAGGATTAAATGAGATAATCCAGCAGAAGAGTTTGGCACAGTGCCTCCCAGCATGTAGTAGGTGCTACAGAAATGATAGCTATCTTCAGCA
Organism: Canis lupus familiaris; assembly: GCF_011100685.1. Taxonomy (NCBI): domain Eukaryota; kingdom Metazoa; phylum Chordata; class Mammalia; order Carnivora; family Canidae; genus Canis; species Canis lupus. The sequence continues at coordinate 29,496,336 of NC_049241.1, read as the reverse complement.
TCTTTACTATACTAATGATCTTAATTTTAGAAACTAAAGCAATACAAGGGAAAATTTAGGAATGAACGGGTTTCCTTGACATTGAGATAATGTTTAAAAAAAATCCTTCCGTCTTCCTGAAACATATGTTAAAAATCTTTGTTTCTGCTGCAATATCTTTAGCCTCGTTTCTCCTTTCCATCCACTGTTCTGTCCTGAGATTGAGCATCTCTTCATTTTGGGAAAAAATATTTTAATAAGAACTTTGATCAGAACATCTCTATTAAAGGACCCTCCACCCCCTAACTCATAGTGTGAAGGGAAAAGTCCTAAATGCATTTCATGAGTTACCCTCTCTGTTTCTGAAACCTTGATTACTGAATAAGCCCAAATATCATGTACGATTTCTGAAACACATAAATCCGCAGCTTTTCTGGTTCCATTGTATTAAGTATCAAAGAATGGATTAACCTGAATGTGGACCTGGCACAAACGAAAAACTTGAGGTTTCTGGTAGCTTCTAATACCTTCTTTTTCTCTCAGTTCTCTCTCACCGGTTATATAGAGGTGATATTTGGAAGTAAATGTGTTTAATAATCCTTTGTACATGATGTTGCAAGGAGTGTTTGTTTTCCAGAATTCACTCAGGATTTCTGTAACCTGCACTCCTGTAAGTTTGGGTACATGTGTCGTACCCATTTGTGCCAGAGTTTTCTATGGCATGTGCTACACTGTTCTTATCTGTTGTCTGAAAACCACAGAACAGTTTCATTCATTTTTTGCCTAATAGGGAAGCTGCCAAAGATATAGAATTTCCTTTTGACATCATTTTATTTATTTATTTATTTATTTATTTATTTATTTATTTATTTATTTATTTATTTATTTTAAAAAGAGAAACTGCCCTTCTATTCTCCTTCCCAGTGCCCGTTTGATTGACTGTATTGCAGGGTCATAAAAGGATTTAAATTCAGAGTTGAAAAGTCTCCTTGCAATTGATTTCATTCAGCTCCTTGTATACAAATAGATATTGAGAGGGGAAAAAAAGCAATATTGAACTGAAACTTTCAATTTTAGAGTTGATCTTTTTGAAGTCAGAAAACTGCTTTTCCATTTGACTCTTCAAGTGGATTTTGCAGGATAATTGGTCAGAGTCATAGAAGGCTTTAGAAAAAGCACAACCAAAAAAGAAAAAGAGAAACAAACTCTACGTATTTAATAGCTGCCATTTCTTCACCAGAAGAGAACTTTTGGTTAAATAGCTCCTTTTCCAAAAATGGGAAAAAAATCTCCCTCCTATAATTAGTTTAAGCAACTGCTTTTAAAGCTAGTTAAAGCAGACTTAGAAATGCTTTAGCCCTCTTGATGTGATCTGGTGACAATTTTTATGTGGTTAGAATTTTTAATTAAATCATTTTATTTAAGATTGTAATAGCCCTTTCAAATTATTTTCGTTGAGACTTGCATTGTGTTATTTCAAGTTAATAACTCCTCTTCAAGCAAGCAGAATGCAGGATATTTCTTCTGATGATTTCTTTGTGCAATTGAAGAGAACAAAGCAAACCTCATTCTTTGCTGGAATGGAAGCAAAAGTAACACCTAATAAAAATAGAGCTAATAAAAATGAACTTGTAGCCCTGGGATATTCTGACCAGCATTAAATTCCTTGGGTTATTTTTTACCCTTCTTTTTTAAAGATTATTTATTAGTTTAGAGAGAGAGAGTGAGAATGGGGCAGGGAGGGGCATAGGGAGAGGGAGAGTCCTGAAGCAGACTCTGCATGAGCAGACAGCCAAAAATGGGGCTTCATCCCAGGAGGACCCTGAAATCATGACCTGAACTGAAATCAACAGTTGGCCACTTAGCTAACTGAACCACCCAGGTGCCTCATATTTTTTAACTTTGAAAATCCAGGGTCTAGTCTAATTGATTGAATCAAAGAGAGCTGATGGGAGGCCTGTTTTCTAGTGTGTGAGAAGGGAGAAGCCTTCCTAGGGAATTTGAATAACAAAGAGAGTGGTATATTTGGTAATCTATATCCTTACAAGCCACAAAGCATATTTGTTCCTAAATACATTTTCGTGATTATAAACAATCCTGAAACGGTTGTTGGGGACAAAAATCTTTGTCGTGTGCAGAGATGAATTACTGTAGATTTACTAATTATCCTTTACTTAGGTCAATTTTCTATTTCTCACATCCAATTGGTAGGAGAGAGAGGTTTCTTTTAAGAATCATTTGGGGGAAAAAAAAAGAATCATTTGGGAGACAAAGAGAAGTCAAATAACGTTTAAAGCCATGCTTGTGTCCATGTTTAAGCAATAATAAAATTGTCCTTAAAAAAAAAAAACACACATAAGTTTCTTCTGAAATCTATAATGAAATGCTTTGTACTTCTCCAAGTGGTTATTTTTCTTGTGTGATATTGAGGGTATAATTCTATTCAGTATATATAGCTCCAAGAGAAAATCTAGTGTTAATGAGTATCTTGTTTTCTTTTGCTTATTTTGTTTGTAAATAGTTGTATCTGGTTTGCTTTTCATTAACTGTTATCTATTTTTATTGACACTGTATAAGCAGTTACTGTATAAGCAGTTAATTGCTTGATCACATTAGTGCAAATCCTAATTCTGGTGAAAAAGACAAAGGGGAAGTTGTAGAAAACATTAGCAAAATAAAACTAAAAATGAGTTGAGTAGGCTTTTGGCCAGGTTACTGGAAATAGTAGGCAATAGTTTGCTCTCCAAAATGTTATCTCCAGGAGCAAGGCTTCTTTACCTGCAGGTGCAAGTACCCAACTAATCAATGATTTGTCTCGCCTCACCCTCGGGGCCTGGGTGATGAACCAAGGCGTTCTGCTTTTGTCTGCCTCCCTGCAATCTGTTCGTTGCACATCGCAGTCCTCTTTTCAAAGCATACATTGATAAAAATGTCCTAAACTTAGATTATGGTAATGATTGCACAACTCTGTACACATACTAAAAGCTATTACATTTCAATAAAAGTGCTTTAAAAGAAAGCATATGGGATGCCTGGGTGGCTCAGTGGTTGAGTGTCTGCCTTGGGCTCAGGTTATGATCCTGGGGTCCTGGGATTGAGTCCCCTGCAGGGAGCCTGCTTCTCTCTCTGCCTATGTCTCTGCCTCTCTCTGTATGTCTCTCATGAATAAATAAATAAAATCTTAAAAGAAAGAAAGCATACTATCAGACCTAATTGGCTGACCCCTTGGAGTCCTTGGGTGTCTTCCCAAGCTCATTTCAAAGCCCATTATTGTCTTGCAAGATCCTGCTTTTCTTTATCCTCAACCTCCTTTTTCTCCCTGAAGCAGCTCACCGAGCTTTGGCCAGGTTGGCCTCTTATGCCATACTCTTTTCTGCCTCAATATCCTCGTGCTTGGTGTTCCTCTGTCTTGGACTCTATCTTCCTGTCTTGCTGATGCCTTCATCAAAAATGGTATCTCCTTCTTTGACTACTCTATGTACATTCCTTCTCTACTTGTATCCTCTATGACTATACTTGTGTGTATTTCATTTCATTTTCATATTTGTTTCACCATGCGTATCAGTTATAATTTATGTGTTTATGGATTGGGTCCCCCCAATAGACTGGAAGCTCCAAGAGAGAAGGAGCAATGTGGGGTATGCATCGTTGAATGTCTGGATGTAGTAGCGTCCTGCCATGGAGAGAACATGAATACTTGCCTACATCTTCCAAACTCCTGAGGAATTCTCTTTTTAGCCAGAGGAGTGAAGAACAACTTACATAGATAGTAAGTTTGAAGATAGAGTAGGCACTTTGCTGACTGGAAGCACAGAGCTCTGGGCAATAGATGGCTACCAGCCACTGAGTATCCAGGCTGGCCAGGATTTAAGTGGTACCTTTAACACGGCCTAGAAGTCATAGGTTTTTGGGTTTACTAAGCCAGTCTGATCTGGCTCCACCGTGATTGGTGTCTTGAGCAAAGGAGTGTCATGGTTGGAGTGGCCTCTGTATTTAATCTTTTAATCTTCAAGCTCAGGACTTAGGCCTACAATGTGTTTTCTGGAATCTCCTATGGTTGTGTATTATCTTGGTGAGTATTTTTTTCACTATGCCCATTTAGCTAGGGTTGGTAGATGTGCCGTGATGTGGAAATAGGCGCCCAGGAACATTTATTATTATTATTATTTTTTAAATCATTTGTAATTCTTTTTTTTTTTAATTTTTTTAAAATTTATTTATGATAGTCACAGAGAGAGAGAGAGACAGAGAGAGAGAGAGAGAGGCAGAGACACAGGCAGAGGGAGAAGCAGGCTCCATGCACCGGGAGCCCGACGTGGGATTCGATCCTGGGTCTCCAGGATCGCGCCCTGGGCCAAAGGCAGGCGCCAAACCACTGCGCCACCCAGGGATCCCGCAGGAACATTTAAATAAGTTTTTCTTTCTTTCTTTCTTTTCTTTCTTTCTTTCTTTCTTTCTTTCTTTCTTTCTTTCTTTCTTTCTATAAGCTTTCTTAAAAAATACACTTATAAGAAAAAAACTTTCTTGATCTTTTTTTTTGTTGTTGTTTTTCTGTAAAAAAAAAAATACCCACTCACTCCAGTAGTTTTCATTTGGTATTTCATAGGGACTGTGTGTATAAATGACTCCGCTTTTATTATAAAAGACCCACATTATGAGGTTTATTCTTTTTTTTTTTAAGATTTTATTTATTTTTTCATGAGAGACACACACACGCAGAGAGAGGCAGAGACACAGGCAGAGGGAGAAGCAGGATCCATGCAGGGAGCCAGATGTGGGACTCGATCCCAGATTCCAGGATCACACCCTGAGGTGAAGGCAGACACTCAACCGCTGAGCCACCCAGGCGTCCCAAGGTTTATCCTTTATTTCTCAAGGATAAAAACTTATTAGGCAGTCACAATGACAGATTCTAAACAAAAGAAAATATGAAATATGTATCACTTTGTTTCCCTAACTCAAGTTGTAACTTAATATTTATTTCTGCTTGAATAGAAGTGACTTTCTTTTTCATAGACAATGATCAATGTTTATATAATTGTAATTGGTATTCTCCACATCATGTTAGAAAAATCACTATTTTTTTCTGTTCGTATTATTGGAACATGATTTTATCTTAGTTGCCAGTAGTAGTGGGAAGAGTAGCCTAGATAACTTCTTTCCTTTAAAACTTATTTTTGTAGTTGTCTGGTTGGCTAAGTTGGAAGAGTGTGCAACTCTTGATCCCAGGGTTGTGAGTTCAGGTCCCACAGTGGGCATAGAGCTTACAATAAAAAAAAAAAAAAAATTGCTGGTTTTTGATTTTCTGAGGCGCATCTAGAAGCTGTTTTTTTACTTTTGAGCAAGTGTAGTAGCTATTAGCTCACAGATATTTGATTATTAAAATTCAATTTTATGAAGAATACTTGTAGTATAATGTTAAGTTTATAAGCTTGATAGTAAGTAGTATCTGGTTCAGGTCTTTGTATTCTTGGGCAAGTTACATTACCTTTTGTGAGTAATTGTTCCTAAGCCACAAGATTATTGGAAGGATTATACAAGCCACTGTATTGATGGTACTTGCTATTCACATGGCATATTGTTGCTATCCAAATTCAGATCTCATTAAAACATATAGATATTGAGGTTCTCTCTGAATTTTTCCAATCTGGCAACCAATTAAACACACACACACACACACACACACACACACACACACCCCCATACTTTACCACATTATACCATACCGCAGGTGAAACAAAATACCTGGAGAGATCAATCAATGGCTGTATTTAACATCGTGGCCATCAGGGTGAAATCTCTGACCTAGATTAGTTAGTTGTGTTGATCATTAAGGATTCAAAGTGATGATGAAGTTGTAAAATTGGAAGTATAGGTTTGTGGCAGTGGGAATCACCACAGCCCTATCCATGACTAACCCTAGTTTTCTTGATAATTTTTTAGAGTCAAGAAACTTGTTTCTTTGAGAACCAAACTGCTAAAATGGATTGGAGGGGTTGGTTGATTTATTTTTATCTGATATTATAGAATATTTGAAGCCAGGAGCCCAATCCTGTTTTAGAAGGGTGGCTCTGAGGAAGAGTGAGCCATGATATTTTTTCAGATTGTTATTGCAGATGTCTAACAAGCCCTTGTATAAATCAGTTTTCTCAGTATACCTCTTCTTGGACTTGTTGGGAAGCATCTATTTTTATTTCTGAGGGTTTTCAGCTAGGATATAGTTGATAGCAAAGGGATGTCTCTAATATTTTGACCCTTCTAGTCTTACCTGATTAAAAAAAATAGATTCTGTCTTTTGTGTGTGTATTTAAGAGAGAATGAGAGAGCATGGGTGGGGGGAGGGGTCGGGGGAAAGGGGAAGCCACTGAGCAAGAAGCCCTATGAAGGGGCCCCATCCCAGGACCATCACAGGATCATGGTCTGTGCCTAAAGCAGAAGCCCAACCTTCAGAGCCACCCCGGTGCCCCAGATTCTGCCTTCTGTAATCAGTGTTATTTTAGAGTAAAATCACGAAGAGAAGTTCAGTCTTTTGCTTCTCTACCTGACTTTAAGCAGTCATTTTTATAACCTATTTTGTGTTCTTTTTTCCCCTGCATGGCTATGTGATTCCTCTTTCCCAGAATTGCAATCTGTTTTACTAAAAAAAAGTCATGGCTCTATGTTAGGTCTTTTTATCACTTTAGATGATGCAAGTATATATATATATATATATATATATATATTGTAGCTGGGACAATAAGTGTATTTGAATATGATAAAATAGGTAATCTACTGTAATATACTCTATTGTGTTTGAGGTTAGTTCAGTATCACAAACAACCGGAGGGATCATTTGTAATGCAGTAGTTACAAAGGAATGTACTTCTTGATTCTACTTTGTGGGATACTCACTAAGTACATTTTACTACGATTAATTGGAATACAGGCACAAAGGAGAAGAGAGACTCATCAGAATATTTAATTACTTTAACTATGATTTGATACTTCTGCCCATTGTAGGCACAAAAAAGATAAAGATTTATTCATTTTAGACTATTGTGTGGGATTTAATGTTCTTAAATGCTCTTTAAAATTCAGAGAAAATTATGCTTGTTAGAGATTTTGCCATCCTTGAGGGATCTTTAATTTGTTTGTTGTATGAGCAGTTATAATAGATATAAACAGCCTGCTTAACTGCTTGTCTGCCATTCTGGAAATATGCATTTTGGATGTGAAAATGTGAGTTCCTATACCTATTTTTAGTGGGCTTATTTTTGGCAGCAACTCTGGCAGAGAAGTAGGACTCTTTATATGAGAGCCATCCATCCATCATCTTAAGTAATTTTCATTCTGGCACTAGGGAACCAGAATTTCTTTGTTCTGATGTTTTCAATTTTGGATGGAAGCTGACCAATTCTTCTAGGCTTCTATGTCCTTTGGAATGACCTAGAAGGGGACGTAAGTTGAGTGGAAATGCCCTCAAGTGTCACAATACTATTTTGCTTTGGGTACAAGATGTGTGATTATGTTAGAGATGGAACTTTGGTGTGTTCTAATCATAAACTTACTCGGCTTGACCTTTGCATAACCTCTGCAACTACTTTCCTCTATAGGACATCATGACATAGCTGGGATCGAGTAGATATTGTTGGTTCAATATGGTAAGATGAAAACAGTAATATGAAGGAATGTTGTGGGTGTGTCGAAATGCTTAGTGACCATGTGTCTTTCCTTCTTGGTGGGCATCTCAGACTTCCACCCATTTTCAGATACACAAATGCATGTATGAATGTACCACCTTTGACAAAAAACCAGCCATTAGTTGTAGTCTGTAGTTTCAATTCACACATTTGCAATTTTGTAAGAAAAATATTTTCCATCGTTTCCATTCAGTTTTATCCTATGTAGATTCAGTGACCCTTCCCTCTGACAGTGGAGCCTAAGAAAATATGCTATGTCAAGAATGTTATTTAATGTAGAGTTTAGAGGGGTTGGTCTCTTTGTAAGAAAAATGTTCAGCCTGCACATTAACACAGTAGATTTCAAACAACTTGAAACTCTTTATTTCCCCCAAGTCAAAATTTCAGTGAAACACTGAGAGTCAGGATTGCACAGAGTCCTCCTGAAGATATGTATGGTTAAGGCAGATGGGATACACATCTGCTTTTATATTCCCAGAATACAAACATTTATTGTTATAAACTATGTCCGGTGGCTCTGGGAAATTAAATCATGTACATAGGAAACAGTTTTGTGATATCTTCAGTGGTAGGTAACTCTTAGGATATTTTTATTGGGAAGGATTGGGCCTTTGGGTCCGGAAACATTTTTATCTTTTTTGCTTCAGGCTGGAAATGAGGTAGGCTCTAGAGAAGTTCTGAGAGTTGGTAGAGTTTATGAAATCTCCCTGATGAAAATACCTGTCACTCATCTAGCTCTCTGCATAGCAACCGACCTGACTTAAGCTTCCTCCTGCTGAGCGAGGCGTAAGCATCATTGGCTAGTTAATGCTATTGGTTTTGAAATCTTCACTTTCATCCTGTCAAAATTGAGAGGCTCAAATTCTCCTGGATGATGGGAGTAACTGGGTGTTAACTTTCTAAACTCATTTCATTATTGTACTATTCAGACCCTTGAAGGCTGCCCTGCTTTGATATTCCCAGGTGCGTTAGCTGTGTGTGTGTGTGTGTGTGTGTGTGTGTGTTGTTTGTTTGTTAAAGTCACACTGGAGACTACCTCTTTTGAGGTGGTGTCTACAGCATTGTGCCCTGTTGGGCATCTATTGTGTCTCTCCACTTGTTCCATCACTGTGATCCCAATTCCTTGAAGCATTATCACAATACTACAAGCCCTCTTGAGCTTTCTGCTGACAGATGACTTCAGCTCCATTAACCATAGTAGGCTTGGTCCTGTAGAACTTGATAGAATATATGTTTGTATTGCACTGACTCCTCCCTCTTGTTAGTCACACGATAACCAAAGGCAGATTTATACTTATTGTCTATTACAAAAATTGAAAATACATATTTTCATAAGCATGCTCCATTTTTAATTGTGTAATTAAGTTGCTGACATAAGCAAGTATGCAATTTCACATTAAGGTAAGGATCCGTAAAGGCATGTATTTGCATAATTTAATTTTCTGCACGGAAGATATTTAAAATCAATAGCATGATTCATAGCCTTACCATATCCTTGCCATGCTGCTGTTGGTTGGCTGTTAGAGTTTAGAAGAGTACAAAGAGTATTAAAATTGATTGAATTTGGTGTGCTGAGTCTGTATCTTTACTTGGGAACCACAGATTGTTTCATTTTGCAAATCTCTGCTCCTTGCCAATAAAATATTATGTTGCTTAATATACTCAATATACATTTTTTGACTGCTGTTCAAATAATTTCTAGAAGTTGTTTTAAAAAATGTTATTATATAATTAAAATATATTTGAGGAGGGGACTAAAGATTTTGTTTTGTTTTAAATTATGCAAGTGCCTTTCGTACATGATTATATTCTTATGGAAAAAGAAATCACACGTGACTGATAATGGATGGAGTAAAAGGTTAAACTAAATATAGTTATCTTTAATGAATAGTTTATGTGTTTCAAAGAAATCTGGTGCCAGGGTGATAAAGTCCTTTGCTTCCCTGTTCATTTCTGAGTTGTCTCCCTAAACAATTGCTTATGAGGTGCTTGGGATCATTCCTTCCAGCTTCACGTTTTTGGTGTTTGCCTCTGCGATAGTGGGCAGTGACTAGATAGTGAGAGGGTGGGGAAACGGTCATGGTTTTGCTTGTATAAACACACCCATATACATACACATGCTCTTCACCCCCACACGGACACCATCATCAGCCTTTACATTGTTCACGTGTGTGTGTATTCACTCACCCATTCTTTCACTGATTATTGAATGCCTGCTATATTCCAAACTCCATCATGGTCGGTAGCTTGAGAGTCTCCTTATCTCCAGGGAGTTTAGAGCCCCTCGGAGGCCATGCAGCATGTTCTTCAGAAGCAGGTGGTTTTTGTTTTTGTTTTTGTTTTTTTGGTCTATTCCTCATTTCCTATGTGCAACCTACATTGTATCTCAGTACTTTGGGTGGTATGATGAAGATAGGGGATAATCCACCTTCCTTGGGATGGCCCTGCCCTCTGTGTTCCCTCTTGTCCAATGGTCTGTATCCACCCAAATGACACCTCTTCTTTTTGTCCCAAGGGAACTTCCTTTTGGTAGTTCTGCTCAGCTGAGATCCCTACACCACAGTACGCTGCATGTGGATGGCTGGGAAGTTAAACTACTCTTTGGAGTGTGTATTCCGTTACACTGCAATGTCAGTGGAGGACCTTCTGGTGTTTACCTCCCTTGTTTCTTGAATCGGATATATCTTTGTAGGTTTGCTTTTTCCACTGAGTGTTTAGTGGGTTTTGGGAAACTGGCAAGTGTGGGTCCATGGCTTCTATCAAGTCTAATTAAAGATGAATCTAAGGACTTGGAGATTTTCACACTTACCTGATGAAACTTTAGACTCTGTTGCTTTGCTTTTCCAGCAGGATGGGTAACACAGCTGCCCACACAAAAGCCACTCCAATGAGAGATGGTCCTGGCAGTCCTTTGTTCCCTACCCTAGTGTTCTCAAAGGTTCCAGAAGATGAAAGCACTTCCTTTTCAGGAAAAAAAAAAAAAAAAAAAAAAAAGGACTAGTTGTCGATACTGTGATTCTAGATAACATCTTCTGTACAAAGTATAAATTAATATCCTTGAGGATAACTCCATTCCTCCTTTACTTTTATTTGTGAGCTTTCTGGTTCAGTTTAGATGTAGCTAAATTCTGAGGTTGACGCCATATTGGCATGATTTCTACAGTTGGCAGTTCATCTCTGCCTGGCTAGCCTTTTCCCAGTGTTAACTTAGCGTGTCAGGTTCCAGGCTGTGAGGGTGAATTGAGAATGTCAATGTTGAAGGGGATGTCTGGTTGAGCTCAGCAGGGAAGTTTGTGTTTTTTATCTCTAGTTCCAGAAGAGAATCACCCAAACAAAAAAAAAATTTTTTTTTTCTTTATAATACCTGTATTCCATATATTGGTACTACCCCAGATCAGTTGAATCTGAATCTCTGGTGGTAGGGTTTAGGGCATAGATGTTTTTATTTTTCTTTGTTTGTTTTGCTTTGTTTTATTTTCAAAGCATCCAGGTTGAGACTTAGAGCTCTAGTCCTACAATGGTCTTTTATGGAGAAATTGATGATCAGGAGTAGAGTTGACTCATTTGAAGGTCATCAAGGTCACCTTTAGTGTCATTTGGGGATCTTTTGTATACAAGGGACAGAGGGGTGACCTTTCACAAGTACTTGGTTATATAAAATATAAATATATATGTAAAGTGTTCCACGATATCAATTTCAAATTACCTTTGTCATGGGCTTAAATTTTGTCAACAGAATTGATCTATAGATTTTGTTTCCTATAGTGTGGTTACATTTTTGAGGTCCTCTGCTGCTCACTTTCTGCGTGATCCCCAACCAGGATCCTGAGAGGCTTCAGGATCCTGTTCTAATACTGGCAGGAAGAAAGAAAAATCTCTTTAATTGGCTGAAGTCCCCATTGCTAAACAGATCACTGGGACCTGGGGCGAGGTTTACAATGATTGGCTGCCTTAAGTTGGCAGGGATGGGGTGACAGGACATGGCTATGCATTGCATGACTTTGGGGTGTCAGGAGTCTCTGCAACAAATTTCTAATATATTTCTAATATATTATTAGGTATTTTAAAAACACTCTATGAGAAGGGGTGCCTGGCTGGCTCAGTTGGTTAAGTGTCTGCCATCGGCTCAGGTCATGAACCTGGAGTCCTGGTCAGGGGAGCCTCTGCTACTCCCTCTACCCCATCCCCCTGCTGAGGCACACACCTGTGCTCTCCCCACCACTTGCGCACATGCTGGAGCTCTCTCTCAAATAAATAAATAAATTCATTCATTCATTCATTCCTAGGGAAAAAAAAAATAAAACACTCCAAGCCCAGTGCTGATTTAGTTGCTCTGCTCACAATGTCTTATGTTTTTTGTAACAATGCTGTGAAGTTGTTGCTACTTTTACTTCCACTTAACAAACAAGGAAATTGAGGCTCAACACTGTTCCCCATTTCCTTGTTCAAGACAGTGTTTTACTCCTTACCTTGATAGAGGAAGGATTATTTGGGAATAATTGTTTAGAATGAACTAGCTCTAAGAAGCATATTAGACAGATACATAAAAAGTTTCCCACATGCACAGAAAATAAACTGAACAATTATTTATGTAGCATGCTTTAGTGGAGGGAAAAAATAGATTAGGAGTGTAGGAGATGGAAATTTTATTTTTGATCCCTAGAAGCTCAGAATGGTCAACTTCTTGGAGCTTTGCATGGCTCATCTGCAAAATCGTAGGATGGACTGGATGGTGGATACCTAAACCTTCATTATACTTTAAAAATGACTAATGAGCAAACAAACAATATTGGGTTTACTTTTTACATGTGTGTTTGAATTTTACAAGATTCTGGCTTCCCCATAAGGGGGGTGGGGGAGGGCCTAATGTCTATGGAATATCTTTAAGCATTTTTTTCTCTTAAAGCCACTCTTTGGAGCTGACATGGAAGATCTTCCACCTCTTATGATGGGTTATGGCCTGATAAACTCATCATAAATTGAAAATATCTTAAGCTTTTTAAAAATGTATTTAAGACACCCAACCTATCGAATGTTATAGCTTAGCCTAACCCGCCTTAACATGCTCAAAATACTTAAATTAGCCTACAGTTGGGAAAGTCATCTAACACAAAGCCTAGTTTATAATACAGTGTTGAATATCTCATGTAACTCCTTGATTTTGTATGGGATGTGATGTATGTATGTATGTACAGCATACAATAATGCTATATGGATGCTGATGATTGTAAGTGTGTTGGTTTCCACCCTCGTGATTGTGAGGCTGACTGGTAGCTATGGCCTTTGCTGCCCAGCCTCACAAGACAGGATCCTACCCTACATATTGCCAGCCCAAGGAAAAGATCGAAATCCAAATTTGAGGTTTGGTTCCTGCTAAATGCATATCAGTTTTGCAGAGTTGTAAAGTTGAAAAATTCCTACTTCAGTCGGTCATAAGTTAAAGACTTTCTTTTTTTTTTTAATATTTTATTTATTTATTTATGACACACACACACACACACACACACACACACACACACACACACACGCAGAGGGAGAAGCAGGCTCCACGCAGGGAGCCTGATGTGCGACTCGATCCCGGGTCTCCAGGATCAGGCCCTGGGCCCAAGTTGGCGCTAAACCGCTGAGCCACACGGGTTGCCCAAGACTGTACTTTCTACGTTTCCTAATTTGCCATCGTGGTGACATCATTATCATTACTTTGGCTAATTTGGGATGGAGAATATATTGTTTTCCTGGTGCCATCTTACTCTTAAATTGAATCTACAGTTCCCCTAACCATTTTCCCTGCTTTTTCAAAGCACACCTGATTTTGTTTGGGTGCATTTAAATATTAACATAGACAGCTGGGATGCATGTTTGAAGTGTAATTCCATTTCATTTTGGATTCTGGGCACCTGTAGTATTTGTCTACTTACATGCCAGTGTATTCGGGTGTGGGCTCACAAGAATAGAAATTTACATTCATGAATTGGCTGGGAGGGGTGGGCTTCCAACACTATATCAGGCAGTTGGAAGCTCTCTATAATGGTGGAGAAGATTGGATTCATTGTGAGTTTTCAAAACATACACCATTAAATGGAATTTCTTTTCGGAGCAATGTTGGCTTTGTGGGTTTCATGTTTCTTATCTTCATGTGTAACAGGTGACTATCTGGGGTCCAAAGGATATGGAGGACTGGTACTTACTATGGTCAGTCTCCCAGGCCTTAGACTGGGAGGTGCTTGATGGTAGAGGCCCTGGCTTTGATGTGGGCATGCTTATGTGTGATTCCCTGATGTCTTGCTTGCTTACCTGTGTTACCTGGGACCAGTTCCTTAGGGTGTCTGAGCCTTAATTCCTCCATCTGTAAATGAGATGGGATGACCCCTTTTTCTTTGAAGATCAGATAAGGCATAGAGGCCTCTTGCATCTAGGACATACATAGGCTTATACATGTAGTCAGAACAAAGACCACAGGTTCCAAGTGTGCTGTTACTAGTCCTATGACCTTGGGTAGGTTAAAGCTACTTAACTTCTCTAAGGTTCGGTCTGCTTATCTATAGAATGGGCTTGTTATGGGCTTCACTGGGTCTGTGGCCCGGTAGTGTTCAGATAATATATTATATGTAAAGTGCGAGTGCACCATGCTTGGTGGCACAAAGGCTCCTTGTAAGCTACTGTTAGTATTAATATTCATCCTGGAGGCCCATTAGTCTCGCTAGGCTACCCTATTCTTTTTCTGTAAAATCAGTAGGTTCTCTTCCATTACCCTTGGGGTGTGTGCTTCTAGGAAGTCACCTGTGGTGTGTTTGACACTCTTCCTCTGTCCAGTGGAGTGAAGACTTTGACTCATTGTGCTCTCCCCCTCTTCCAGCCCTCACAGAAGGCTACGTCGGGGCCCTGCATGAGAACAGACACGGCAGCTCGGCGCAGATCCGCAGGCGCAAGGCTTCAGGAGACCCGTACTGGGCCTACTCGGGTGAGTTGATGGGTTCCAAACCTGGTTTGCACAGGCCAGTTGCCATCCTTTTAAGCTCCCCAGAAAGGACTCTGAATCTCTTTCACATTGAACTTATTTGTTCAGACCTTTTTGTAGTTCACTAAGAGTTGAAACACTCCAGCCTGTTTTTCCTCAAGGTTATAAGTACCAATTTATTTCTTCCACCTGTTTTCTCCACTTGATCTTAGCCAAAAGGCCGAGAAGCGATCCACCTGTTTTCTCAACTTGCTTTTCCCCCTCAATTTGCATTTGTTTCTGAACTTTACTTGTTAATGAGTTATTGTACCAAACTTGTAATTTCCCAAAAGACACGGTCTTTTCTCTTCTGTCTTTTCAGTAGCTGTGATTTCGGAAAGCAGAAAATACAAGGCTAGTCTTGAGCTGCTAAACGTCTGCTAAATATTACAAAGCGTCACATATCAAAATGATCTGTTTTGCTTTAATCTAAATAATGCAACTTTATTTTCAAATCAGATCTCGTTAGTTGAATATATTTCAGCCCTCTATGGTATTCTGCATTTCTTTTCATTGTTGCTTTTAAGCTTTTAGCCTTCCAGCCAGGGAAGACAGACAGCATTGTTAAAAATATGTTGAATATTACATTGCAAATAATATTCTTACATTCTAAGTGGAGAGAAATGAAGACCTGTAAGAATATACAGATGTTTCTGGATTATATTTCCAACAAGTACCCAAAACATATAGGTGGATTGTTATTTCTAAAAGAGATTTTGATGCTCCAATATATATGGAAAATGTATTATAGCTAATTAAGGAGGAATGGTTGAAGAAGATAGACCATTTTGGAAATTACTTTGGCACTAAATAATTCAAATAATTTGTCTGAAAAGGCTTGAAGCCACAAGGTATTAGTATTAATAATAAATCTGTGTTTATGCAACGTCATTGCATATAGATTTTAAAGGCATTCTTTTCATAATGATGCTCTGGTTTAAGTCCCGAATTTCCACCTGCAAATCTTGTTAAATTTATGTCAGTGTAAAATTTATAGGCTTGATCTTTAATTACACCTTATCTATTGGCTTTTTGCATCCTTTTGTCTATTGATAAATCTCCTGCCCCTACAGGGAGAATAGCCTATCTGTTTTGTTTTGCAAGGAACAGATAGTGATTCTGAAGTCTTCCATCACACCCAACTCCCTGTGATTAGAATTATCTAATTAGAGCCTTTTTGTCACCATTTCTGATAAATGAAGGAAATTGTGAGATGAAGGCCAAAATTACATATATATATAGCTTCTTGCCAAGAAACCTGAAGAAAATTTATCATTTTGTACTCTGTGGCTCTGATACCAGTTAGGAAGAGGCGTAAGTGGCCTGCTATTTACAGTTCATCAATTTAGAATAACAATGCTGTTAGTCAGGAAATTGGAAGTTATACCCCATCAGCATCTCCAATTCCAAATGGCAGTGAAGAACTGAAAGTCCTAAAACTTTTCCCATTATTCAGTTAAGAAGGGATGTAAGTGCTGCAGTCTTTGGAAGGGAGCAATTCTTGATATCCTTAGCTCCAGTGGACTTAATGAGTGTCCATTTTGCATTTCTGGAATGCATTTCTGGAATGGATTTGGGAGCTACCTCTATAGGTGGATGGGCTAATAGTTCAACTTGAGGCTTTGACACCCCTTTTCTGTAAAAGCCAGACAGTAAATATCTTGGGCTTTATAGGGTGTGTTGGTTTCTCTAGTAACAGCTCAACTTTGCCAGTATGTGCAAAGGCAGCCATCATAATCCTAGATAAACTGGCTGGGTTTCCATAAAGATGTATTTATGAACACTGAAATTTGAATTATGTGTAATTTTCATGTGTCAGAAAATAGGATACTTCTTTTTTATTTCTTTTTTCTCATTTAAAAATATAAAAGCCATTCTTAATTTACAGGCTGTATTAAAGCACATGGCCAGTTGGATAGGGCATACAGGCTATACTTTGCCCACCTGTCTTCTCGATGGGATGTGACAGTCATATGAGGAATCCCCCAGAAGATACAGATTGGTTTGGAAGAACCAGTGAAGTTATTTGCTTAGGGACGAAATGGAGAAAATAAAATGTAAAAGGAGAAGAAAAGAATGAGACAGGTATCAATTAATGGTACATAGTCCTCATACTTTTACCAGGCCTTTCTGAAAATTCCACATTATCAGGGGTTGCTTCACACCAATTTGGGAGAATATCGATTCTCCTGCCAATAAGACTTGGGAGCCATCAGAGACACTCCTTAGCATTTGGCCAGTAGACAAAGACAGGTCAGAAAGGGGTTGTTGTCACTTATGACATTTCTGACCAAGGCCTTGAAACCACAACAAAGTAGATGTGGGCTCTTAGGTGCAGCAACATACACCTCTAGGTGTAAATGCTGCCTGAACAGTGGGGCTGCTGAAAGAAAGACTTGCTGTTTGTAGGAGGAATTGTTTATAAATTTAGTAAAAGTGAAGCAGGCCATTTCTGAAGATGAGTTTGATGGTTCAGATTTTAATTTCATGACTGTAATTCACAGATGTGTCTTAGTTTCTCCTAAGATGATACTGGTTTGTTGGGTATGTGGTATGTGACAGTATGAATTTTGAGGTCACACAGACTGTGGCTTAAATATAAGTCATAATATCTTTATGACACTGGGAGGACATTTAATTCCTTGGAGATGAAGTCTCTCCATCTTTGAGTTGTGGGTAATTAACAATACTTCCCTTGTAGAGTTGTTATAGGGATGAAATGAAATAATATGTGTGAAAAATCTAAGATAGTTTCTTGCATCAAGTACCTAATATTCCTGCTGCTTTAGACACTATTATTATTTTTGCTGCTGTTGATGTTATTAGTGGGATTCTCAGTGGGTAACTGTGATGGACAGTGGGTGGGTACTAGGCTGTCCTGAGAGCTGAGTAAGCTGAATTTCGTCAGTTATGATTCACAACAACTCCCCATTAATTTTTGGGAATGAGAAGTTTAAACAGATTATCCTCAAGTTCAGGGCTTGGCCAACTATACAACCTGCTGCTGGTTTTTTTTTTTTTTTTTTTTTTTTTGAATAAAGTTATATTGAAACACAACCATGCCCATTCCCTTGGGTATTGTCTGGCTGCTTTTGTGCTGGGGTTGAGTAGTTGCTACAGATTGACCAAAAAGCCTAGAATATTTTTATCTGACCCTTGAGAGAAGTTTACCAATTCTTGCTCACATTGAGATAGCTTTGGTTTTTGAGCAGATGTTAGCCTGACTCATAAACAGAACTGTTCAGAGATTTGGAAAATGTATGTATATATATATATATATATATTTTTCCCCCTCCCTTGCATTTTCTCTTGAGCTGGAATATCCTCAGCAAGTCTCCTAGTTAGCATTCAGAGTGAGTCTGGTGATCCTGCTTTTGGAAAGGACTTGGGAGGAACAAAGACATGAGTGGAGTGGGATGTGCTTCGGGAGATGGATCAGGAAGATGGGTGGGTGTTGGTGGTTTTGAGGCCCCCCACCCCTGTATCCTCCTGAGTAGGTTGGTTTTGTGTGGATGGGGTTTGGTGCCTGATGGTGACCCAGTTATTTCACTGGCACCCTATCCCAGTCACTTGAGGAGAGTTGCAGAAGTTTTCGAGCTGTGGAGATCTGTATTTAGGATATTGTCATCACAGTAGTTCATTAATATCCGTGTAATTTTTACATTAGGACTAACCAAGTTATTTCATTTTGTCTGTATCACTTTGGATAATGCACATATCTTCATTATATTTGAGATGCTAAAATCTTTACGTCTGTAGGCTTATTAGACAGTGCCATTGTGAACACTTACAGCTTTAGCACAAGGGACTGTTTATTGAGGAAATACGTACTCTGGTCCCATTAGGATCATCTGAAGATAGGTTTTCTCTCTGGTTCTTAATTTTGTCTACTGTAAAAGAGAGGGTCATAATATCTGAGTTCAGTGTGAAACTATTATGGATAGGAGTTAGGAAGTAGAACATAAATGTAAGATACTATTATTGTTCACTGTTAATAGCTTTGTAAGTTGAAGACTACTTTATGTCTTTGGGTTTATTTTCCTTATTCCAAGACAGGGCTAAAAAGGGGAAAAATCTCTTTCTATATTGCATATAGAATTAAACTGGAAAAAAAAACCCCTAATAGATTGAATCAGAGTTTCTCACTGGAAATATTAAAACAATTTTTCTGTTAGGTTTACTTGCCTTAAGACACAGATCTTTTTCTGTGTTACCTGAAGTGATGACAGCTCATGAATTTTGGAATTTGCCCAGAACTTCTGTAATTAATACACAAAAAGTAACAAATGCTAGGTAGGTCATTGTTGCCGGAAAGGGAAATGAGAAACAAATCTGGAGCAAGTTCAAGGGGAAATTGGAGGCATTTTTATAAAGCTCTCTGTTTTTTTCTCCTACTCGTCAGAGTCTTGGAGGAAAAACAGGTTGTGGTTTCTCCTCCCATCCTTTTTTTTACTTCTCCCATTTGGTTTTGTGCATTTCGAATAATCAATATCTCATGTTCCTTCGCTATAGCAAGATTCTGTGAATCAATACAAGGGGGACAATTCTCATCGTTAGAGGAATCCAAAATTTCCCGCAAGAAGTGTCTGGTGTTGTGCTGAGAAGAGGCCCAGCAGGATAATTCTAAGAGGGATTCCAGCTGTGGCCAGGACGTTGTAGGAGGGGACATCCAAGGTCCCTTTCAATTGTCCTGGGTTTGATGACTTACTCAGCTGTAAAATGGAGATAAAGAGGACATACCTTGCTGGATGGCTTTGGGGATTAGAGGTAACTTCTATAAGCACCTGGTATAATTCTTGGCCTCCGTTCTGGAGTGGAATACGTATTACCCACTTGGAGTTTAATTATATGCCACCCCACTACATTATTCATATAAACATCTCGTTTTATAAGGCACATGCATGTGTGTATGTGGTGCATGTAGGTGTATGTTTCATTTCCCCAGCTAAATGTTGAGTAATTCCATAGGTTTTTTTTTTTTTTTTCCTACTGGGTATCAGAGTATCTCATTTTATGCATATTTAGTGGATATTTTTCAAGTAGGTGAATGGATGTATAGATAAATGAACTCCTGTCAGATTCCTGGCTTGGGAACTCACTAAGGGGATCCTGCCATGAAATTCAGGTAAAACAGTGGGTGATTTACAGAAGATTTCACCATTGGATCCTTTTAAGTAATCAGCTCCCCTGGTAAACTAAAGGTATAATTAAATTCCTAAAATATCATTTCCATGATTATTTTTAATAATGTCTATAAAGGGTAAAGCAAAATACACATACCTGCAGAAGCCTGCCTTTGTCATTAGAACAATGGAAGCCATTATAGAACCTCAGAGTTTGATATTAATATTGTATTAATTGTTCTTTTCCTAATGTTTCCTGTGAAGTTTCTAAAGGGAATCATTTCCCTAGAGACACTCTATTTGCAATAGAGAGCTTATGATCTGATGGAACCATACCATTGGGGAGGAATCAGTCTTGAGATTCATCCTTCCAAGTGTAATTCAAAGTTACCTTTATTTATCGTGATGTCTAGCCTGACCCCTCTCCCCCTTATTTATCCATCGAACACACTTATTAATTGCTTACTGTAGGGCAGCCCCAGTGGCTCAGTGTTTGAGCGCTGCCTTCAGCCCAGGGTGTGATCCTGGAGACCCGGGATCGAGTCCCATGTTGGGCTCCCTGCATGGAGCCTGCTTCTCCCTCTGACTGTGTCTCTGCCTCTCTCTCTGTGTGTCTCTCATGAATAAATAAATAAAATCTTAAAAAAAAATTGCTTACTATATGCCAGGTGTTATACTATAATGGGGGGTGGTGTCCAAGAAGCTCCCAGAATTGCTCCTGCCTGATCCCAGCTGTTAAAAATGGGCAAGTGTTTGCCTGAACATGTGGAATCTTTGAGCCATGAAATGATCTTGTAGTGACTGGGGAACTCAGAGTAGCTCTGTAAGTCTCAAGCCTATGGTAGGTTGGAAACAGTTGAGGGAATAATGCAGAATGTTGCACCTTGATGGGTCTTACAGTATTCTTCCAGTGACCTAGAACATCTATCTGAGGGTGATAGGGAGGCCTTTAAGGGTTTCATGGTGGGAATGGACTAAGTTGGTTTTATATTTGAGTAAGACCTCTGGTTGAAGGGTTAAGGATCTGTCAGTGGTGGAAGAACGCAGGATGAAAAATGATGGTGTTGTATCATCAGAGATTTGAGAGATAAGAGGAGAGAGTTGATGGGAATTCATTACCATTAGTAAGTGGTTGAGAACACAAAGTCACTTGTCTAGGATGATCCCTGGAATGGTTGAAGATGGCACTACCTTTAATTTAAAATGAGTAAAGAGGAGTGGAGGGTTGGCTGTGAAGGTAAAGATTTTGGACTTGAGCCTATTAAGATATGGTATAGTGTTTTGTCCATACTTCTTACAGTCTTAAACTTGATGCTTCTTGAACAGGACCTTTATCTGTAATGAATCTTGGTATTTCCCTGTTCTTACTTAAATGTTTTGGAATAGGAGGACCTCAAGGTAGGGAACACATTGTAGAACAAACTGTTTCTTCCTATAGGTACTCTTTTTCTTTTACACTTGATCTGTGATTACAAGGATAGATAGGGTGAGAAAAAACACATATGGTCACACACTAATCAGGACTTTATGTATAAAAGAGAAAAATGTGTTGCCATATGCTTAAGATACCTTGAGCATTTTTCAATACTTGGCCGAATCTGGCTTCCCCCGCCCCCACCTGTTGGAAAGAAACTGTTCTCATATCTTACTGATGCCTTCTTTTTTCTTGTCTTTTTCCTCTTTTTTTTTAAACTTCTAATCTTTGCCACCTGAGTTCTTAAGTTTTTTGGCATCTTTTTCTTTAGAGATAGATTCACAAATGTTTGCACAGTTAATGGATGCTATTGTATGCTGTAAGAGGACATCAATAAATTCCTTCAGGTCCTTGTGACCCTTTGAAAAGCATCTTAGGAAGGTGAAATATTGTTCAGTACTGTGTTGGTATCAAACAATATATATCAATGATTACAATTTTAATTGTTGCTATGATGGGACATTTAAAATGTGGCTAAATGGAAGACTGAGACTTTGGGTTTTAAATTGACTCTGAAGGTAGCATGTTGGTAGAGTCTTTTTGGAGGGCTCTTTGGCAAAATCTGTGAAAATGTTAAATATTGATAGTCTTTGATCCAGCACTTCTGTTTCAGGGAATTAGTCTTTTAGAAACACTTATACACATACCCAACATGACATTGTGTTTAACAGCCTAAGTAACCGTAAGTAGGGATTTGGGGTAATTGTAGTATATCCTATGATGAAATTCACATTAAATATCCACCAAAATGAAATAGATATATACATTAGAGTAATATGGTTAATCAGGTTTCTATTAATGAATAGAGCTGAGTGGTCTGGAGACTATACACAGAAGTTAATTGTGATTATTATTGAGAAATGAGGGCTATTGTCTTTTTTACATTTATATCTATAATGCTTTAATATCTTAAAGAATTATATCGAGAATATTTAAATTTCTTATACCAGTCCATTCATAATATTTCCTGAAGTAATCCTTTTATTTTTGAATAGTTGATTGGCTTGTATTAAATTTAGGCAGTTTTCTTTATAACATTTTTTAAGAGAGAGGAAGAAAGGAAAAATTAAAGGAAAGCCAGAAGGGAGGCAAAAGGCCTTTTGTCTCTTTAATTGGCTGTGTCCAAATTTTTTAGGTGGAACATTTCACTGGTATTTCAACTTTTATAAAATACTGATATGAACCATGCAGAAATTAATGAACTGATATTGACTCAGTTTGAAAATGAACATCAGGATTTATTGAGCAATGCAGTAAATATTGGCCTGGGCAGAGATAAGGTCAATATTTGCTTTGATACAACATAAGTCTTAATATTCAATAATCTAGAAATTTACTGTTTACAGAAGGTATCCAGAGTTATCTGTAAATATATGTTTTTCATATCTGTGATGAATCAATCAAATATCTTTTTTCTTGGTTACAGATTTGAAAGGATGATGTTCTCTCCTTTGAAACTAGCTTGTTGGGGGCAGTGGTGGGGGGAGTGTGGGTTATTGGAAGGATATTATTTTAAAATTTCAATGGGAAAATATGCCTAGCCTCATACATGCCTAAAAAAATTGGAAAGCAATTATCTGAACGTGCTATGTAATTTATGTTAAGGCAACTCATCTTTTTTCTTACCTGATACTATATACTCATTTATTAGATCTGATTTGGTTCATAAAACCCAATACCCTGACTCTATAAAACGGGGAAATGTTCTGTCTTTCCCATTGGATATTGTTAAGTAATGTTACATGGATTTTTTTTTTTTTTTTTGCAAATAAAATGTCATTGATATATATCATGATGAGTAACACTTTACTGACCTCTCCCAGGTTGAAATTATGAAGTTGAACTGCACTTCCATTCCTTATTTTGTTGTCTCTTCTCTCATTGGGTGGGCCTGGTAGTAATATTAAAGGAAGAGCTGTCTTCCTGGCTTGTGAACTTTTATGACTGCCCATCTGTAGCTGGTATGTGTCTAATATATGCTTAAAGATTGAATTCTCTCCCTGTTTATTTAAATTCAGAAGGGAACTCAGTCCACAAGGTTAAGTATAATTCATTTTGTACCCAAGCAGAAATCTTATAGAGTCTGGTTCTGCTTGGTCCACCTTGAGTGTTCTTTCAGTCTGATGGTGGCATAGACTGGTGATGTTAGCCTTCAGTGGTTTTGTGAAGTGATCCTGAAATTAATCTCACCTCTATTTTTCAGCTGGTCATCTCCCATGACCCTACTTGAAATCAGTAGCATTAAGGGTAGTGAATCTTCTTCGTTGTCTCTCTTGCTAATAAAATTTAACCTGTCTTCTATTTCATTTATATTAACCCCAATATCTACCATGTGACGGGACTTTGTTTAGTGGTAACGTGTAAAACACGGAACCTTGCTTTCTTGAGAAATACTTTGTAGTAACTTTAGGAATCCTTTCTTTTCATTAAGAATATTGTAGTGTATAATAAATAATATTTTCCCTGAGCATAGTATTGAATGTGATTTTATTTCATATGAGAAATGACTTTAACCTGCTATATAAGAACCTGACTTTTAACATAATAAAGTCATTTCTCGAGTTGTTTATCAAGGAGAAACTAACAGCATGGTGCTAATCGGTCTTTAATACTTCTGTCACTTGCTGGTATCTCTTTTAAACAGAGATGGGTCTTGCCCAGAGCCTTTAGCTGGGAGAGTAGTTTAGAATTTCATCTTGTGGCTTTTATAATTTCCTGGTTACTCTTCATATCTGGCAGGCCATGCTCGTTTTCCATTCTGGTTTGTTAAATTTCCTATTAATTATATATTTAAGATTTTATAAAAAGTGAGCATGTTTAAAGAAAAGTTTAAACTTAGCATTTGTACAATTGATACTCCAATATGGCAAAATAAATCTCCTCTAGGAGATATTGTTACCATCCCAGAATTGAAAACCTCTTATCACATGCTCTACAATCAGCCTGTATCTGTGATGTGAAAAATCACGAAGGGTAGGGGCAGCCCGGTGGCTCAGTGGTTTAGCGCTGCCTTCAGCCCAGGGTGTGATCCTGGAGACCTGGCATCGAGTCCCATGTCGGGCTTCCTGCATGGAGCCTGCTTCTCCCCCTGCCTGTGTCTCTGCCTCTCTCTCTCTGTGTCTGTCATGAATAAATAAATAAAATCTTTTAAAAAAAAATCACAAAGGGTAAAACGTTTCCATGAATTGGCTTAAAAATTAAGGGAGATATTTATGCCCTAATTTGTCAAGTATAGCTCCCTGTGTGTCCTCGTTCTAGTATACCCATATAGATTATTAAAAATCTTAAAATTCACACTAGGCTAAGCCCCCTGAATGTCCTCACTATCACTTCTTGGCCATTTCTGAAATCTTCCCCAGATCAAACAGTGGACCTATGTCTACCTTCGATTGTTACTGGTTATTGTCTCTGATTTGTTAAATATTTTTAATAGATGGAGTTTCAGAGTGAAAGGGGTCTAATGGGGCATGTTTTATACTCTTCAGGCCACATGGTGAATTCTGTTGACCTTGACATCTTCCCTGGGCTTGGGAAGCAACTTGGTCCAAATTTTCTGTTTATGTAGATCCACATTCTCCCAGTTGGAAGGCCCATTTTCTGGGAGGAAAATAAGCTCCTTCTAGAAGCTGAATGAAAATTTGCTACTCCCAAAGGTAACATTTGGTTGCTCTGCCCCAATTATTATTGACCTCCCCTTCCCCCGCCTCCCGAAATCATTTTTCTCTGTTCCACCCTTAACCCTAGTTCCAATGTTAAGAAAATGCTCTTCCTTCTAGTAGGCATGCATGCCATTTGTACATTTGGTATTGATTGGTTGTTGAGAAATTTTAGCAGGAAAATGAAATATGAGCTTCTTCTAAGGTGTGTGAGTAGTATCTGCAAAGGTGAGAGGAGCCATTTATAGTGTGTTTCTGCTTCTGGGACTCACTGTGATAATGCAGGTATTTTCTCCTCTCTATTGTGAAGTATATAGTCCACACTCTCCTCTTGGGGAATGAGTTTTGACACTTTCTGAAGGTCCTGTGGCTTTTACATTCTTACATCACCTCTTAATGAGCTATCTTATATAACATTCTTTTCCTGTAAAGATTGCCCTTTCTCTCACCATCCACTAGGGTGGGAAAAGGAAATTTCAACACTCCCGGCCAATTGGACCCATACCTGCTGTGCCAGAAAGAACTAGTCAAGATTTGCTTTACTTTGTCTCATGAGGACTCCTGGCTGCTGGCAGTAGTACCAGGATTTTTCTCCCATATTCACACAGAAGTCATTTCCGGGAGCATGTCTGCATATAAGGATTTGTTTTTGCATCTGTTGCCATGTTTTAGACTCTGGAAAAGCCTTCCTGCTTCTCCTGGCTTAATAATAAGGGCAGTTTATGATCTAACATAGCCCTGTAGAGGCAGGGCACTTTTAGGCTGTATGTTTGTGGTCTGCTATTTTTAATGTATACTCGATTGCTTTGTCTTAATTGATGTTCAAACCAACCCTCTGAGATAATGCCATTTTTTGCAGAAAGGCAAAAGTTGGTTGGGAAGTGGGCTTCCTAGGGAGCAAATTGGAGACCTCTCTTGAGCAATGACACCTGTCTGTCTGCACCTCTCTCACCCCAGCCACTGTAGCTAAGTTTGGAAGTGGGGCAACATGATGTTTGCAAACATCCTCTTAAATGCAAAGCATTAGGTGCTGATGTTGATTTAAAATCTTCCTGAAAAACTTGCATACACACCAAATGTCCAAGCTTCTCAAATCCAGAAAGGCCTCATACAGGCCTCCCTTCCCTTTGATGGTCTTAGGGAACTGTACTGTTATAAGACCCAGCATTATCTTTGCTGAGGGTCTATATATTTGGCTAGAGAAATCAGGGACTTTTAATGAGTGAGGTGTGTGTGTATGTGTCTTCCTCCCTCTAGTCTTCAGTTCACTAAGTTGTTCACTGAAGGAGTGTTTATTAAACACTGGCCAGGAGGCAGGCTGAGTTCTAGGCATTAGGGTGACAAAAGAGAACAATAAACAAAATGCCTTTCCTACCTGGTGGAGGCTGACAGGGAAGCATACACAAATAGGTAATCTCCTCAAATAATGCTATAAAAAAGTAAAGTAAGGCAATTGAGAAAGATGAAGGGCAGAGGTGCTATTTCAAAAGGAGAGGCCAGAGAAGGCTTCTCTCTGCTGAGGAGAGACCGGAATATAATGAGACTAAGCTCTGTGGATCTACGGCGCAAGCAATCCAGGTAAGACCATGAGAGGACACAGTGGAACCCAAAAGAGGTTAAACGTTAGACCCGAAAATCACTCTGTTAATTTCAGTTGGGCCTTTTTTCTAGAATTTTGATTAACTCTGGTTGCTGTAAAATGTCTTACAAGGCCCAGAACAGCCTCCACAACACAGGATGATCTGGCTCACAATGTCAATAGTATCAAGGTTGAGAAACTATGCTAGGGACGTGCCAGAGCTTATTGCTTTTACATAGCCTGTTGCCATGATGTGATGAGAATTCCACCTTTCTAGTTAGTTATTGATCCACAGGCTCAAATGTGGACAATTGAGCCAGGTTTCTGTGGCAAGAACTCAAAATGTCGAGTCATGATGGCTAGCTAAGGCATTATAGAATTCATTGAGTGGCCTGATGTTCAGTCCTCTCTGGACACTGGAGAGAAGACATGGAAAGCTTGGCAAATTGACTATTCTAGGAGTTTATGCATGAGAGCATAAAGGAATGAAACACAACAGTGGTTGTGTGGAAAAGCTTACCTTTCACATCATGGGAAGGCAATGAATGATGGCTGCACTGCAGTAAAGAGGTGGTGAGGTTGCTTTTATTGTTATTGTTTTATTTTTGAGGACCCTGGTGACTATTCCATGTGTCAACCCTTTGATCTAAGAGGCTGCTATGAAATAATATCTTTCTTAGTATTGCTAACCATGAAGGATCCTCCAGAATAGCTGATCAAGCCACTGTAGCATTATGAGAAAATTTATAGTTACCCCGTGTGAAACTTGACAAGTCACTTCAAAGCTGGGCAGGGCATAGCAAATGTTCTGAAGAGATCACTTTTAACAAAGAGAGTAGAAAGGAAAAGAGAGCTATGAATGATGATTGGCAGGTCATCATGATCTAGCATTTTGTCAAGTGTCTGCTGCTTAATATTTGATACAAGTTATAATAATGTTATAATAATGGCCATGGATTCC
Organism: Canis lupus familiaris; assembly: GCF_011100685.1. Taxonomy (NCBI): domain Eukaryota; kingdom Metazoa; phylum Chordata; class Mammalia; order Carnivora; family Canidae; genus Canis; species Canis lupus. The sequence continues at coordinate 29,468,888 of NC_049241.1, read as the reverse complement.
TCATCTTCTGTGGGTGGATTAAACAAAAATCACATTGTGTGGGGGGCATATAAATGGAGATATGTCTATTTAGTTAGATAAGTCATTGTGCCCTAAACTTTCTACAGAGTAAATGGCTATTATGTATTTGCCCTCTTGTTCCAAGCCCTTTTGTACATATTTAGATATAAATACAGATTTATATGGTTACTGGCCCAGGAGCTCAATGTTTTTTCTCCTTTGTCTTTCAGAAAAGAATGATGAATGTTAGTGACACTGAAGGTTAAATATACCAAGATCTAATATATTTATACTGATACTTCTATAGTAGGTCTATTGAGAATTTGAAAAGTTTCAGGATCACTCTAATGTCAGGCTGGCACAGAAATATTTTTCCTTTATATATATATTTTTAAAAATACTTACGTATTTATTTTTGGGACGGAGAGAAAAATCTCAAACAGACTCCCTGCTGAGCTCAGAGCCCAGTGCAAGGATCTGTCTCATGAACTTGAGATCATGACTTGAGCTGAAAATCAAGAGTTCAGGGCTTAACCAATTAAGCCACCCAGGCACCCATCTTTTCTTCTCAAAGAAAGAAATATTCTTTCTTTAAATTGGAATGATAACACCTTATTAACATATTGATACATCTATTTAGATTATCTTCGGACATGTATTATTCCAGTTCTTTTAGTCCGCACAATCTGAAGATCAATTCCAGAAGCCTTAATGGTGAAGATGATGTGAGAGGCACCTTCCTGCTCAAATAAATCTTGGAATTACTGTAGCTTCTTTTTCCCATCTGGGATTCTTTTCACATCCCTAATTACAAAGGACTTTATTCAGTGATTGATATTGACAAGAGACTTTCTTTTTGGAGTATTTTTTTTCTTTTAATTTTTTTCTCTTAGTTTTTGAGTCTAACATTTCTGATTGATTCCACATTTTCTAGGTCTCCATCTGCATATGAAAAGGAATGGATTTGGGATTTTAAATCTCTGGTGAAAATACAAACTGTGTTATACATAGGAAAGTATGCTCCTATCACAAATGTATTATTTAACACCATTATTATGTTAAAATATATTTTCCTAATTAAAAATTCTGAATATAAGACAGCTACTCATTTTTAAAATATGTGACTTAGAATAATACCATGCTTTGCCTCCCATTCCATTTTTTAAATAAGTAATTTTTAGTGGTAAGAAAGCTACAGTGTGTTCTTTTACTCTATTTTCTGGTTCAGGACTTATTCCAATATGTAATAATTTCACTGTAGTAAATAATTTTTCCTAATTTTCTTCAGGTAGACAACTCAAAATGTATAGATTCTCATTTAAGTAATTTGTCTAAAGCTTGCTTCACTGAGCGCTGCCCTTTGCAGAATGTATTTTACAGGATATTAAGAGCATTTAAAGTATTCTTTCATATTAATTGCTTGGCATTTAAGTGTTTAAGTTACCTTAATAAATTACGTACAGCTATAATATAGAAAGTGGAAAATACAGACTTCCAGAGTTCAAAGATACTTCATTGGTGGGTTGAATGCTTAAAATACAAGTTCAGATGAATATTTGATATTTGATTTTGAGCTCTCATTACAGAACAGAACAGATTTATGTATTGGGAGGACAGGAAATATAATAATTAGACATATATTAATTGATTTCAGATTTTTGTCTGTAAAATACTAGTCATAAATATGGTTATTAGAATACATGTTTATGGTCTTGGAATTTGATTCAGAGAGTGAGTTATTCATCAAAAAAGACACTAGTCCTACCATTTATCACAACGAATTGTGAATTTATATCTCTGTAACTCACAGGTGTGATGAATGCTTTTTTTTGGTAGGGACGTTTACTACAGAAATTAATTTTAGACATTGGGAGACTTTTATGGCCATTTTAACTGTTACTTAAAGATTTAAACAATTTTACCGATTTCTTGGCGTTAGCCTCTGGGAGTAGAGTTTCTGTGGGCAAAAAGATTATCATTTGAGCAGAAATTGTTGGAGTATCTCTGTGTTTCCCTGGGTAGTGAGTCTAAGGGGAAGACATCCTTGCCAATGGGCTAGTAAGTAGAGGTTGTTTCTCAGCATTGTTCCAAAGTCTGTGCCTGGAACATGAATTCAGTGGGCTGTCAATAGGTTTTCTATGGGAGCGTCTTGTGGCCAAGGAAGATGGAGAATTGCTGAAGGAAAAATGCAATGCTGCTTTCCTTATTGCAGGAATTACCAGAAACTTTAATATCCCACTCTTGGATACTTGATCTTCACTGTGTGCTCAGAAGAGAGGCAAAGGGTATGTGGGGACAGAGTGTTGATAGGTTAGGTAAGAGATTGATTTTTGGGAACTGGATCAGAATCTTTTGCCATCATTATTTCCTAAGAGCTTTGAAAGGGCCATGCTCCTATTCTAGAGTATGACTATAGGGAAATTTCAGTTGGAGAGGATGAGTTTCACATGATTCACACATCTGCTGTGAAGTGCAGAGGTATGCTTAATTCCAGGGAAAAGCCATGCTCATGTGCATCAGAAATATTTTCCACTTTCTTCCTTACTTAGTGGAAATGGAACATTCGTGTATAAGAGAATTCCTTGGGGGACGAAATGCTATTTAGTTTAGTGTGATGAAAATATGTATTCGAGTCACCATAAATGAAAATATTTACAAGAAATGACTGCATTTAAATTTATGGACATGTGTTTTGTATAATACCTTCCTTAAGAGGGTGTTGATGTATGGGATTGTGGGATGGTTTTATTTCATATTGAATTTGGGATAATAGAATTGTTACCAACAAATGGGTAGATGACAAGAATAAACCCCCATGAAGGGAGTTTGTGGTGACACTGAACTAAAGATTTTTCTCAAACCAGACTACACGTAATTGGGCCTTAGCTGGGGAAGATTAAGTTTGGATATTAAATTTTAAGAAGGAAAAAGGGATGCATAGCATGGAGAGAAGGAAAAGAACAGGGAAAGAGAGTACAGAGAGAAAAGGATGCTGTGATTCTCTCATTGTCCTTTTGTTTTTCCTGAGTGTGAAAACTAGCACACACCCCCTTTGGGAACATGTTTCCAGACATTGCCACATGTCCCTTGGGGGGCAGGCAGAGCAAAATCGCTCTTGGTTGAGAGTTGATGCTATTGAGCATGTAAGACATGATAATAATGGATGGTAATAGTTTGCAATAGTGTAGATTATTAGATGCTAAATTTGACCATCATATTTGACCTGACAAATTTATTTAGGTAACTATCAAAGGTTTCTTATTTGCAAGTGGGTGATCTTAAGTGTTTCTTCCCATTTGTTATAACAAATGTGGTGTTGTGGGTTTTATTTTCCCTTGACTTGTGCTATGTCAGCCCTGGAGAGCAATGAAGTTGATTGTAACTCAGATTGAAGATGAAGAACAGTAAGGCGTTGCCTTGTTAACGGGATATATGTTTGCCTCTGATTAATACAATTTATTGTTTAAGATTAACATTTAGGGATGAATGATTGGGTGTGTTTTTAGACCTTGTCTACCTTAGCAGGATTATAGCTGTAGCACCTCATCTCACATTTGCTTGCGTGAGGAATTAAAGATGCTGCCTGAATTAAGTCAATACAGTAGACAAGGTCATAAGGTTAATTAGTTGAATAAGTTAGCCTGCAGAATACACACACACACACACACAGACATACAATGTATATATAGTATATATGTTTTTTATGTCTGGAAGTTGGGAACACTAATTCTTTGAATGATTTCTTAACTTTGCATACACTTCTCCCGCCCCCCAGCATTTAATCTTGTTTCATTCAGATCATCTCTAATTTCTGTGGAAATCGCTTCATAAAGCATTTAGAAAGAGCTGTGATTTGAGATCATCTCTTAAAAAATGGAAATTGCGTATATCCAGGTTATAATTTTATCTAGATTTGGAGCTTAATAACTCCTAATATTATTTTCAAATTCATATTTTAATGTGATTAGAAGTGAGCTTTTTAAATTTCAGAGCAAGGAAGCAAGCTTCTTCAACTTTTCTTTTGCCTGCCAAGTAACGTTTTTTTCCCCTTGTCGTGAATGACAGTGCCCTTTGTCACACCTCCTTTTACCTTCTACTCTTGTGTCCTAGGCTTTTAAATTCTGTTTGGCAGACTTTTCCCTCTTCCCTCTTTACTTCTCTCTGTACCTAGAGAAGTTACCCCTACCTCTGGCTCTTGTTTCTCTCCTGGGACAGCTGCACCTCTCATTTGCCACAGCCACCTTTATTTTTCCAACTTTTTGTGTTTCATGTGGTGGGAGTTTGGTGAGGTGGAGGGAACGTTCAGTGAATGGAATGTGGACCCTTACCTCTTTTACAGTGTCCAGTGCCCTTAAAAAAATTAGGACAAAGAGAAAATAAAGTGCATTCTGATGAAACTTTGACACTTGATCATAATGAAGCTTTTAGTTCTCGTACTGTTGAGTGGAGGCTGGAAAATCTGCCAAACCTCTTACTCTGCATTCACGCTCAAGTTTGTTCTCGTATCTAAGAAGCAAGGAAGAAAATGGTTGTGCAAACTTGAACACCTTATCTTTCTGTATTTTTTTTGACTTTCTATGTAAGTTGAAAGGCATATTAATTTCATGTTTTGATGGTTGTCTGAGTTTCATCGGGACCATACAAGCTGTCCTTTATGTGTGACTTATGACTGTGTTTTAACTCACATTTAAAGATCATTGGGATGCTGAAGGTTGTTACTTGAATCTGTTGGCTTCTCTTGTAACTTATTTGGTTTTGCTGTTTAATTACCATGGAGATGGGATATAAATCTAATACCGAAAATAATTATTATACCTATGCAACTCATTTTTCATACTTTGGCTTAATGTGCTTCTATTCCAGTGAACTTTGGGAACAATGTTAAAATGATATTCCCTCCTCCCCTGGCTTTTTGTTTGTTTGTTTATTTTTGTTTGAGAGAGTGTAACTATGCCTGCTTAGGAGCAGGGAGGGGAGGAGGGTGGGAGAGATAATCTTTTTTTTTTTTTCCTAAGATTTTATTTATTTAATCATGAGAGGCACAGAGAAGAGTGAGAGAGAGGCAGAGACATAGGCAGGGGGAGAAGCAGGCTCCATGCAGGAAGCCTGACGTGGGACTCGATCCCAGGTCTTCAGGATCATACCCTGGGCTGAAGGTGGCACTAAACCCCTAAGCCACTGGGGCTGCCCGGGAGAGAGAATCTTAAGCAGGCTCCACACTCAGTACAGAGCCCTGGAGCCTGACTTGTGGCTCTTTCGATCTCAGGACCCTGAGATCATGACCTGAGCCAAAATTATGAGTCAGCAGCTTAACCAACCGAACCATCCAGGTGCCCCTCCTCCTTCTTTTTCCTTTGCTGAACCATAGTAGGTTTCAGCAGATACGAAAACTTTGGTAACTACTCTAATCCTTGTACACGCATGGTATTTTCCCTTTTTTGAATCATTGCTTTTCTTTTTTTGCCAACATTATTCTCTTAACGTAGAGTAGATATTCATTTGAGTCAATACATAAATGTCTATGTTTTCTTAGTCACATTTCATACTATAATATAGATTTAGATGTACCATAAGTCATTCAAACATTTCCTTAATAATTGACATTTGCATCATGTCCAGCTTTATGGACACTACCAAAGGGCTTTGGAATTCACCCTTACATGGTTGTTCATTTATGTATGTATGTATATATGTATTTAATTCTTTTTTAAATTTTTAAAAATTTATTCATGAGATGTGCAGAGACACAGGCAGTGGGAGAAGCAGGCTGCCTGCTGGGAGCCCAATGTGGAAATCATCCCAGAACCCAGGGATCACTCCCTGAGCTGAAGGCAGACGGTCAACCACTGAGCCACCCAGGTATCCCTTGTGTTTTTAGTTTTGTTAAAGAGATCATCAAAAATAAGGATGCAAGGTCAAAGAATATGGTGTCACTTTTTCTCATGCATTTCAGTACATAAGTTTTCAGATTTGATTATTTCTCTTTCACAAAGAGTGGGAGAAATGAATGGAATAACCCCGTTATATATAGACTGACAATAAGTGAATTGGTCAACCGTGAAAGAATTGGCTTTAGAGCCAAGTACAACATTTAAACAGCGGATGTAGATTTGCTGAGCTTAAACTTAAAATATGCAGGTGCATGTCTTAATAAATATGTATGTTGAGGGCTGCTGTAGGGTAGCGTGTGATGGAGTTGTGTTTGGGGATATTTAATCTGTTCTATCAAATCTTTGGAAGGATTTCTGGACAAATGTAGTCCTGTGGAAACTATTCTGAAAAAGTGATAATACCATACTCTAATAATTGCTTAAAGTTATAGATTTAGGGGATGGAAATTTACCAGATATAACTATTAAAGGAATAAAGTGATCCAGTGGTTTGCTTGCCCTGTTGTATATAATTTATTGGCATGAGAACTATTTTTTACTTGAGTTGAAGAATAGGAGGGAGGAAGACGACAGGTTGATACCTAACTATTGATCAGTGACAGCAAAGTAGCAAAGGACCTCCGTGTGGGGGAAGTTACAGGGACACTATAGACTTGGAAATTTGATACATGTGGCCAAAATGAAACATTTTTGGGGAGGATGGTGGTTAGTGGATAAGTAATACTTTATTGAACTTTTCATTTTTATGAAGGTATTGTAATGATTAATGTCTTTTAATTTCTTCCATCATCCTGAGATGAGGGCTTGGTTATTATTGTTATTTATAGGTGTGAAAATCAAGAAACTTAGGGCTAAGTAATTTGCTTTCTGCCCACTTCTGTATCCTGAGATCCTAGAAGAGGCTCAAACATGTAGCATGTGGTTAATAAAAGTCTGTTCCATGAGTAATAAAAGTACTTTAAAGCTTCTACCTCTTTACTTATGCATCCATCGAGGGCTTTGAGGGTATCTAAGAGATTGCAATCCTTCCCCAAATTTGACCACATAAAACACAGCAAAGCATGACCCTGATGGTTGATTTAAAAATAAAACAAAACATGAGCACCTGGGTGGCTCAGTGGTTTAGTGTCTGCCTTTGGCTCGGGTTGTGATCCTGGGGTCCTAGGGTCCTGGGGTCCTGGAATCGAGTCCCACATCAGGATCCCCACAGAAGGACTGCTTCTCCCTCTGCCTGTTTTTGCTTCTCTCTGTGTCTCTCATGAATAAACAAACAAAATCTTAAAAAAAAAAAGAAATCCTCAAAAACTAGTTTATTCACCATGGCAAAGTCTAAATGAGTTCGGTGACCAAGGGGTCTCCATAGGGATAGCTCTTCACATCAGTCTGGCTGGTGCACTGGGAAAGTGCACCCCTGCCAGACTGCATGGCTATTCATTTGTATGCTTCAGCTAATTATTTTTGCAGAAGATAGTATGGATATAAATATCTCATTTGGAATTTGTTTCCTGGCCCTTGGAAGTTTGGCTTTTTATATACTTAATGTGACAGTTGGTACTGGAGCTGTTGCATAAGGAGTCCTAACCAGAGCAGCGCCAGCGGACATCAGGGTGTGTGGATTTTGGCAGTCTCCGTTTGATGCAAATATCAAATCTGTTCCACTTTGTTCTTTGTGTGTGAGACTGGATATGTCTTGACCACTCTCTTGGGGAGATTTTGAAGTTAAACTTGTTGTTTCATAATTAGTACCAATAGCATCGACTCCAGAGGAGTGTGACAGGATTGGTGCATGCAGGCAGTGGAGAGTGAAGGGCACCTGTCCTCTGGTATCTGAACCCCACTTTCTTTCCACATGAGGCTATTGATCAGCTTCTCAGGTTGCCATGAAAACACAACCCTAAAAAAGGTTACTGGTTAAAACAAGATTGAAATGGATGCCTCAGTGACCCAGAGATTAAAGGGTCTGACTCATTCCCTGAAATGAAGAATTTATTCTTTGAACACCTGGTCCATCCAGTTCCAAGTTGGCCCCCTCTCCTGCAGTTTCTATAGCTCTTGATTCCCTGGTAGGTGCTCTCTCCCGTCACCCCCACCCCCAGGAATAATTTTAAGCAGCTTGCAATTGAGTGTGACATTTTGTCTTTTAAAGAAAAGTCTTTCAACATTTTAAACTTGCAAGACTGTAGGAGTGCTCACATAGAGACATGGCCTGCCTTATTTCTTGAATATGGGTGTATCTTTTTAATAGCACTAAAATAATGTTGCAAGACAAATGCTAACCTCATAAAGGAAATCTTCCTTTTGACAATTTAGTTGATATAAAAAGATAAAGCCAAGTCTTATCAAATGCCCAACAGACTTAAAAATACTTTACATAGATAGCTCACTTCTGTGTCAAACCAACACTGAAGATCTTAGCTGAGGGTTGAAGGTCCTGGTACCAGTAGATTAGGTTGATCTGACAAGTTCACATCTCCAGGTCTTTCTCTTTGTCATGACAGTGATTTGGAGGCCAAGGGGTACTATTTGATAAGAGACTGGAACTCCTCTCCAGTTCAAATGTGTTTTGCTATTTTCTTCTTTGGATGGACAAGGGCCATGAGGCTGACTCACTGCCTTTGAAAGTGGGTAAGTTTTTTGAGCTCCAAGTTCCCATTGTTAGAATTTTAAATTTAGTTTTATTGAACACATGGATATAGCATTGGTGCTTTCCCCTTTGTCAAACATGAGTAGAAATCCCAGATGTCACTTGATCGTTATGGAACAAAGTTCGTGTCTGTTAATTATCTTCTTCTGATTGGACTAGTTCTTCAGCCTCAGAAAATTGGGGGAAGCTCCTGTCAGTAGTGAGCCTTCTACCCATGGGCCTTACTAGGGTGGATCCATGTTCTTTTACACAAAAAAATCTTTCCCTTTAACAGCATGTGCCAGTTTCTTTATGTTCTCTGGTTGCAATCATTGGTAGCCTTAGATTAGTCACACTTTCTTAGACTTTCTTTTTTTTTTTAATTAAATATTTTATTTATTTATTTGAGAGAGAGACGGAGATAATGAGAGAGCACAAGCAGTGGAGGAGAGGGAGAAGCAGGCTTCCCACTGAGCAGGGAGCCTGACACGGGGCCCCATCCAGGACCCCGGGATCAGGACCCGAGTCGAAGGCAGACGCTCAACTGACTGAGCCACCGAGGTGCCCCTGTCTTAGACTTTCTATGTCAGCACCAAGAACATTTGTTACTCCTGAACATTCTCTGATTTTTCCTGCAGCTGAATTCGAATTTAAACAGATTTTGAATCTGGGGTGGCCTCTTGTTGTCTGTGAAAACCCTCCCCGTCTTTAAGGAGTATTTCAGAAACCACTTCTTTGCCTTAAGTTTGCCAGAGTTTTCACTTTGCTCCATCCTCCAATTTGAATCAATTATTGTATGCTTCTGTGGCTTTCTTATTTGTTGTTTTGGTGCTGAATATTATCTATCCAGCAACTGATGTTCTTTGCCTTTTGAGATTCTGGAGGGGCAAACTTGTTTCATTCCTCTCTGAATTTCTGTTTGGCCTAACCAGGTATTGCACACAGAAAAATTCCTAAATAAATATTTGAAGTATTATATTGAATTATGCATCCTTGGAGAACACAGAAATAACATTTCTTCTAGTCAATAAATAATAAAGTGTTTACTTGGTAGCTTTATTTCGTAAAGATCCATACCAGTGCTTTCGGATAGAGTTCTTTGCAGTGATGGAGATGTTCTGTTCTATGCTTCCTAATACCATGGCCAATAACCAAATGTGCCCATTGAACATATGAAATGTGGTTAGTGTGGCTCAGGGACCGAATTTAAATTTTATTTGATTTTAATTTAAATTTAGATAGCCATGTATGGCTAGTGGTGGCTGAATTGTATAGTGCAAGCAGAGAAATAACTATTTTAACCAGGATCTTTTCCTCTTTCATTTCAGCAATCTTTTTAAAGCACCTGTTGGGTGACAATAAAATTTTGGGCTATGGTGATACCAAGCGAGTTTGTTGATTCTAGGACTTGAGAAGCTCTCATGGTACTGCCGAGAGACCAACAAGATCCCAGCACTCATTTATGCAGGACAGTGTGAACTGTCAGTATAATCAGAAAATTGGGGAAACATAAATGAAGGTGGCCTCAGCCAAGGATTTTTTTGCAGCTACAAGTGTGGAATTGGGTCAGGGCTGGAGGGGTCATGTCTTTCATCCATTTCTTTGTCTCTGAGCCCTGCCACTTAAATTTCCAAGGTTTTCAGGTATCAGGTGTATTTAGTTTATCATTGAATCTCCAGTGCCTACCACAATACCTGCCATGTGGAAGGCACCCAGGAAACTTATATTCATTCCGTTTATTTGTATAGCAAATACTTGATGCTTTGGTAGAGGCCAGGTACCATGGGCTCCACTGGAAAACATGACCCTTCCTGGTCTCTGATTTCATAACACTCATCTTAGTGTTGCAGTCTGGCAAGAAATTGGTGAATATCAATAGATAAAACTGACCTGTTAGAGTATATGAGAGAAATGAATGGGTCTGTGTTAAATAACAGCCATCAGGGTCTTGTTTCAGGTAGGTGGTGAGTAATGTAATAGTCATGTAATACATTGGAGAGAAAGAATTTGAGGCAGAAGGAGCATCACATACTGAACAATGAACATGCGGTGGGAAAAGTGCTTGGCTTGCTCTAGCATATGACCTGAGATCGTGGAGCTTAGAGAAGTAAGAGTTGGAAGTCCTGTGAGATGAGGTCCCATTGGGAGGGAAGGAGGACGGCAGGAGTCAGAGGCTGCAGAATATTGTAGGATGTAGAAAGAGCCTAGAATCCTGGGGATCATGAGAAATCACTAAAGGTGAGCAGTATGTACATTTATTTCAAGAAGAGTTGCTTAGAGATGCACACACTCAACCACTTTAAGGAAGAGAAGTTTGTAGAATTTTAGTCCATCTGAGAAGTTACTGAACACTTATGGTCAGTTACACAGCTATTTTGAGATACCCTCCTTTTGGCCAAAGATTAAAATCCATTAAGAAACTGCACAGGGTTCTATATTCTCGTGGGAGTGCTTGAAGCAAAGTAAACTGGGGGAACATCTGATGAATCCTCAGAGAGACAAAAGTAGAGGACATAATGCTGCACAAGTAGGTTTCGACTGTAGGTCTCATTTTAAGAGGAGCCCCCCTGCGAGAGGCAGTAATTGGCCAGAAGAGTGTGATTGCTCCTAATTGCCTTCCTAATTGCACATGCGGGTGTTGGGGACTGAAGGCCTGGTGCTTGGCACTGTACATCACAGATGACTTGTCCCTGAAGACACAAGACTAAAATATCTCTCAAGGATGAATCTTTTTTTCATGGCCCCAGCCGGCAGTGGAGATGGAGACAGGAGAGGTTAGGATCTGGGTTAGTGAAGGGGCTTTTGTAGGTAGCTAGGCACGAGCCAGCTCAGAGAGCACTCATTCCCCCAAACCTTTCAGCCCAAGGAAGATTGATTTCTTACCTTCTTACGTAAGCCCTTGCTCATCATCAGTAGGGTGTGCCAATAAGTTGAGATAGCATATAAGCTGTCAGTATTCTGCTCATATTTCCTTTTCTCCTATGTGCTGGCACACGTAAGTTTTTGCTTGAGGGCTTTCTAGAGCCACAGGAACCTGCCCGTGGCAGTTGGGAAGAACTAGTTAAACACACACCTCATGCCAACAGCTTTCAGGCATTGGTTGATCGGAGTTGAATAATGCTTCCCTGTGTCCTTCCCCCTCCCCTGTTTCTTGGGTCACCTCCTAAATGAAATACTAGTACTTAAATCTCTTTTTCTGGATCTGTTAATCTGTTCCTGGGGAACCCCAAACTAAAATACTCTATATTAGGAAAAGTTGATTTAACAACTCAGTGTCCACAGAGCTTCATTACTAGACAGGGAAGTCACATGAAATCTAAGTATTTCTCTGGGAATAAGACAAAGTCAGAGTTAAGTTATTACATAAACTGGAATCACATGATGACAATTTACTTGAAACTAGTCATTTAATCAGCAGCTCTGGGCAATGACAATCAGATGTTGCTTTTTTTTAAGTGGGCAGGACTATTTTACGAAGCTGGAAAATATTAGAATATTGAGAGAATATTAGAATATTATAAGCAAGACACTAAAGCCCCTCCCTCAGTGAAAAATTTGGGAATGCTTTAATGAAATGATTGCGAATTTCCTTCATGAGACTAAGAGGCACGTTAGATTTGTCTCTGATTTGGTCAGCAGATATTTTGTTTGTATGTTTTTTAATTAATTTCCAACTTTTAAACATAGGGAATTTTAATTTAAAAGGCCAGTATTAATATCTTCCTTAAATTAAACACGCAGTGCACACATTCTAAGTGAAACTGTAAAATCAGGCGGTCTGGCCTGGCATTCCTCTATGACCAGCAGTGCTTCCTTCCAGGCAGTTTCTGCTGCTTTGTAATTTCTTGTGCTCTGCCATCTATATTATCTGCCTGGCCCCGTGAGACAGTTGAATTTGCATCCATGATCTAAGAATTTGTTTTCCGTTCATTAACTGTTTGAAAACTTAATTCTTAGGAGCCTAGCCAATTAGCTTTAAATACAGAGATAAAAGATCTATGAATTTAAAATGTGTGCCTGTGTCCATCCTTTTTGTTTTAGAAGGTGATCTACTCCATGGTGTGATATTATAAGTTAATGGGATTTGGTTAACAAAAACATCGATTAGCTCACATCTCTCCCAGAACCATCTCTAGAGGGAATGGGGAAGTATTTTTGTAATTATGTAGCTCTTAGAGTATCTGACTTGGGTCTCTTTAGTTATGTTAGCTAATTTCAGATGACTTCTGAGTGTCTGCCAAAAAGTTGAGGGACGATGTAGATATTAAGGTTTGGGTAGGAATTTCTGCTTGGTGATGACCTCTGTAGGAGGAAGGATTCCCCGTCTTTGCTGGGAAATTCATAATTGATTCCCTCCTCCCACCTACATTTAAAGTTCATAAACCCTTAGGAGTAGAAGAGTCAGTGAAATGAAATTGCAAATGTTTCATATAAAATAGGCTTATTTGTATGCACTTTTCAGTTAAAACATTGAAGGATGACTGGGTATATGTGCATATATATGTGCATATATGGTCTGTCTTCCTAGGAATTAAGTGGTAGGATAAAAACTGTGTATCTTCAGTTTGATGATTGTCCTTTGATCACAATTTCAGATCTATTCTGTTTTGTTTTGTTTTGTTTTTTAAACTCGTGAGAAATACTCTGTGTTGTGTGGAACAGTGAGTTTGATTCATGTTATCTCTTTCCACATTCTGACCCCTCTCTGCAGAAAGTTTTGTTCATGATCATGGTAGACTTTCTGTCAGTGTGCTAGCACTGCTAACACATCTACTGTTAGATATAGGCAAACAGTTGATTTTCAGTTGGATTATTATGAGAATATCAATTAAATCATTATTCCCCTCATTTTTCTTAATAAATGGGATTTAAATTGGTCAGAACTTCTGGCACCTCACTGAATGAGTATAATTCCATTTGTAAGAAAAGACAACAATAGGCAGTTACTTTGTGTAGGCTCTTTACAATATTGAGAAATAAGGTACTTTGTGGTTCCATTTTCCTTAGGCATTCATTAAAACTTAAATGAAAGAGATATGCCTGTCTCATTTACCATCTCTTCAATGTGAGATGTGTATTTTTCAGGTATCACTAGGCTGATTTGACCATCCAGTCAGTGCTAATTTAATAATAAGTGAGGACAGTGCTTTATTCATCAGTTGAGTCATGTGTTAAATCAGTCAATAAATTGAGTGTGAACTATCAGCCTGGCCGATGAACCCTGCCTTTAGTTAGTATGAAAAACAAGAGAAATAATTTCACCAGTCATTGATTTAAAAGCGTGATGTGTGCAAAGAAGTTTGGTGTGTGTCTAAACAAGAGTATTGGGTGAACCTGAAACTGAAGTTTTAAGGAGGCAGGTAGAGTTAACTGTGACAGAGTGGTCTAGAGAGTCAAAGGCCAAAGTAATTTACATTTTAAAGTATAGTCATTGGGACACCTGGGTTGCTCAGTGGTTGAGCTTCTGCCTTTGGCTCTGGGTGTGATCCCAGGGTCTGGGATGGGTCCCATATCCCTGCCAGAAGCCTGCTTCTCTGTCTGCCTGTCTCTGTTTCTCTCTGCGTGTCTCTCATGAATAAATAAATAAAATCTTTTTTAAAAAATATATTTATTCACTTTATGATAAGCACTGCCCTGGGTACTTAAGCACTTAAAGGGCGTTCATTTGTAGTTAGGGCAGGAGAGATACACGTGACAATTCACAGAATCCTACCATGTGGTAACTTCAGTAATAGGCAGGTGTATATTTGGTTGTGGGACCTAGCTTTAGTCTATTCTGAGGTGTGGCAGGGTGGACAGGGAAGATTTTTTGGGAGCAAGGAATCATAATTAATAATAAATCAAGGTTATCTGGCTGAGAAAGGTGGTGTGTATTGAGGATAGAAATTGAGATTGTTTGGGTTGGGTTGGTGTTGGTGGCAGCCTGTTTGATGCAGTGGGCAAAGTGGAGTAAGGTGTGGTGAACAGCTGGCCTTGCTCATCACCGAGCTTCCCCAGGAGGATTCTGAGCCCTGAAGGAACTTGAGGGCAGAGCGTAGAGATGGATGAGCCAGGATTGCCAAGCAAGGGTTTCACCATTGAGAGCCTTTGTGCCACACTTTGGAATTTGAGATGGAGACCAATGAGAGAGATCTGTGCAAGGAATTACCTGAGTTAATCTGATGTGCCAGAGGATAGCTTGCTGGAAAAGTCCAATGAGTCACTGTCTTGAGTCTAAAGATTAGGATGGTGCGAAGAGTTGAGAGTCAATGAGATGGCTGAAGGAGAGTTTAATAGATCCAAGCCCCCTGAGAAATGCCAATTTTTAAGGAGCTGGTAAGGGAAGAGGAACCCCCCAATGAAGACTAGGGATAGTGTGCAGTGTGAAGTTAGAGGGTTGGGGTGAGCCAGAAACTGCTTGGAAAGTAACACCTTCCTCACAGGAGACCCATCAGGTTCTCAGTGGCCAACCAGAACTGCACAGCTACATGCTGGCAGGGGTGGGGTAGTGCCGGCTGGGTAAGAAGTGGTGGCACTAGCACATATTTTAAAATTCAGAAGTGTGTGTGAGTGTGTGTGTGTGTGTGTGAGAGAGAGAGAGAGAGAGAGAGAGGAAGACCGTGAAAACGGGGGGTAGAGTGTGAATGTGTGTGTATGTGAGAGAGAAAGGGAGAGTATGTTAGAGAGAGAGGGAGAGAGGGACAGAGCATGTGTCTGTGTGAGAGAGAGAGTGTGTGTGTGTGTGTGTGTGTATGTGTGAAAGAGACAGAGAAAGAGAATGCATGTGTGAAAAAGGGACAGAGGGAGAGAATGTGTATGTGTGAAAGAGGGAGAGAGTGTGGTGTGAGTGGGAGCGAGGGAAAGAGAGAATGTGTGTGTGAAGGGGGGGGTGAGTGTGTGTGTGTAAAAGGAGTCAGAGTTCATTCCTGGAAGGAAGGTGTGTGGATGGGGAAATCGAGGCTGCATTCAAAGCTATCGAACTGTCAGCTTCTGTGAGGTACCAGCTAGTCGATCTTCTAGGTAATTTGTTTAAGTTTCTTGTGCACGGTATTGAGAAACTAGGAGCTTGATAATTTCATTTAGTGATCATGATCTGTTTCTTCTGCCTCCCCCCCCCCTTTTTTTTATATGTAGAAGCAAATATCATTAACAACCAAAATGACCTGTATGCTCTCATTATGAGATACAATTCTTTTAAAGAATTTAGTATGCATATCCTTGACCTTTTTTGGAATTAAAAATTATCTTGAAAATTTACCTCTCCATCTGTAATTTCTGTGGTGTGCTCAAGAACAGCTTAATAGTCTGAAAACGGATGAATTTAAAATTAGAGAGTTGAAGGTCGCAACCCAGCAGTGATAACTCAGCTAATGAAATATTCATTTCCAACTACAAAGTGGCACTGTATATCAATATGTTGTCACTGTCTGTCATCGTTACGTAGAGCGCAGGTATATTTATGCATTTATAAATAGCTGAGGGGAAAAAAAGAGGCTAATTACATGCAGAAGCGCGACAGAAATTTTCATGGCTCTGCTTCTAACGGGCACTGGCTAACCATTTTTCCAAGCCATGTTTGTGAATTAAGTATAGGTTCTGCACATTAACCTTTGCCGTATTTGGTTTTTAGAATGTTGTAATTAGAGGGAGGACCATGCAGGAGATATCCGTGCTTTTTTTTTTTTTTTTTAGGTCATGTCCACACCAGGGGTTTGTTTATACAAATGTAAAACAAAGTGCAGAATTTAGCACTTAACTAAAAAAATCAAATGAAATACCCTTTGGATTGAATAATCTAGAAAATTGCAGAAGAGATATATATTTATATAATTAGCTTTACCAATTAAGAATAAATTTACTTTCGCAAAAAAATCAATGTCATTATCCAGATAATTCAATCTAATTAAAGTCCTTCCCAAATCCTTAGACTTTCATTAGCTGCATGTTTCTGGATAAAGCAGTATTTTGGGTGTTAAATTAGCTTTATAATTTGTGTTGGTCTTGCTCTATTTTGTTGGTGGAGACCTGGCTTCAATTGATGGTGCACACTTGTTAAACAGACGTCCTTCAGGGAGAAAATAAAATGGGGGGATATAAAGTGTTACACAGCAAGTTAATAAGTAAGCAGGCTGGCACTCATTGACAAATCTACTTCCCCCTCTCCTCCTCCTCCACCCATTAGCCTTTTCCTAAACCCTTTACCTAAACCAAAAGGGACAACCACTAGTTAGATTTATAAATAAATGCCACCTTAAATGAACGTCATCTATAGATTCCCCAAATCATATGTGTATCTTGCTTTTTTCCCCCATTCACTGTGGAATTAAAAAAAAACCCCATATTTTCTCTTGTTATCGGAAGGAGGTGGAGTAGGTGGTATCAGATGTGCCCGTCAGAGTAGTTGCTCAGAAATTAAAAGAGGAAGATTTGCCTCGGGCAATTGGCACTTTATTTTAGATCTAAAAAATTCATTTTGTTCCTTTTCTTCTTCTTTATTTGTTCCTAGCTTTTAATGTGAGAAAAGAACACTGATTGTAGTTCAGGCTAATAACCTCATGACCAGGAAGGCACACGATACAACACAGCTTCTTAGTTCAACCAGTAGCTGTGGGTTGACTTGATAGCTGAGCCGTGGATTTCATTCTCTCATTATCATTTGGTCACTAGATGTGGTCCTTTATCTTTGGAGAGCCTTAAGAAATATTTTGAAACTGGTAGGCTGATTGTCCTACTGTTGTGGGAATTCTTGAGTCCTTGGAGAGTTAAGGTAGGGAAAATCTAGGAGTGAGTAAAGAAATCCACACTAAAGATGGTTTTATATCATTTGGTAGCATCAGAGGCAGGAGTGGTATTTTTGGAGGAAAGGAAGGCCTGCTTTTTTTTTTTTTTTTAAAAAGATTTATTTATTTATGATAGAGAGAGAGGCAGAGACACAGGAGGAGGGAGAAGCAGGTTCCACGCCAGGAGCCCGACGCGGGACTCGATCCTGGGACTCCAGGATCACGCCCTGGGCCAAAGGCAGGTGCCAAACCACTGAGCAACCCAGGGATCCCCCAGGAAGGCCTGCTTTTACCTTTATGGTCCTTTGATTATTTGTCTAATATTTTTTTTTAAACACTAGAAATGGCATATGTCTATCAAGTTTTGGAACTAATATATTTTGAAATGTTGATTCTCTGTCTGATTAAATCATGTAGACTTAGAGTATTCTAAATCTGAGGAAAATTAGCATGTTGTCTTTGAAATGTCCCAGTAGGACTAGAAGCCATACCCACTGCAATTGTTCTTATGTGATGGGGGAAAAAATTGATGTGTCTTGTGTTACCACTCCGGTTTTCCACGTCTCACTGCTGGTTTCTCTAAGCAAAGTGCAGTTTCAGTTTTTAACATATATCCCAAAAGGAAAAATAGTAGGTGATCTAAAGTGCTTCTTCAAATGTGCTGTATAACAGATCAAAAGAATCTCAGATTTTTTTCCGCAAGAGCTGGATCATTTGTGTGGAAAGGGGTGGGTGTGGGGAAGAACAAGTTCTTTAACCTGAGAATCAAGAAGCTTGTTGAAGTGTCCCTTCCCATCCTCACCTCTAAAAAGGTAGTTTTTGAAGAGCACATCCCAGGGATGAATAATTTGTAGTAGTTTTTCAGTATTCACTTGTATTTCTTGTTGCTGGTTAAAGTTGAGGACATTATTTTGGAAAGAATCCAGAAACATGAAAAACTGCCAGCAAGGAATTATTTAACTTGGATGGTTAGTCTCTGTTCTCCCTTGTTCTTGGGTGGACCTAGCAGCTTCGGTAGAATCACACTGTCTCTGTTCAAAAAAACATTGCTGTGTTTGGTTTTGGTGGATGGGTTACCTCCTTGGTATTTGAAACCGTGAAGGTTGGGAGTGGTGTCGTTCACGTTTGGATTTTCAGTGATCTGTGAAGTAAAAGGCCCCTCCTTAACATAGAACCTTTTACTCATACAGGCAGTAACCGAATCACCATGGTCTGCTTTATTAGGTCCTTCTGGAGAGCTCATAATTTCTTGATCATTGACCCCACGGACCATAAATGTCTCCCTTTACCTGTTCTGGACCTTAATGTTCATTCCTTATTAGAAGCCTTTAATTTTGGTGTGATGGACACAATTATATCACAATGGTTCCTATGGAGTTGTTAAAATCAATTTGTTCTTAGAAACTTCTTAAAAGGCCGATTTATTGACTTGATGGGCTGTAAAGCCATTTCCGATTATTAGGAGAATCGCCTTTTTAGGTAGGCACTCTTGTCCACGATGGCTGTTGTAATACCCCTCTTTACCCAGTGGAGTCCTATTCAAAGTACTACAATTAGGCCATTGATTCCCCAAGGACATGTCTCTACTGATATACTTTCTTCTTGAAGATGGCGCCTGATGTGGGAGAAACTGCCAACATGTGGGTTTGTATGAAAAAAAAAAATAAAGGTTCTGAAGCAATAGCCAGAGTATCTAAAGATAGTAATTCCGAGTTTGAGAGCCTCCTGCTGCTTACTTCTTCCTCTGTCCTCAAAATTGGCCATGTTGGCCAACTTCTTTTCCTTTCCCAGTTTAATAGCGATGTATTCCCATGGTTCAGAGTGCTATTTTCAGCATCTGGCTGTACTGCATGGGATAGTCTAAGTATCAAGACAAAGACTCAACATTTCTCCTGGGGGTTCAGGTGCCTAGGATGACTATATTTATAATCATTATTTTAACTGCATTTATCGGAGTACATAGGGTCACAGAGGGAAGTGATTGTTGAGATAGCTATAAAACTATTAACATTGGTGACTTGGTCTTACTTATGTAAGACCATTTTATTACCCACATTACATAACAAGATTCTAGTAGCGGGTCTGACAACTATCATCATATTGAAGTTGTCATGAATGCCTGTGGTGTTTCGAGATCACCGGCAGTAGCAGTAAGGTGAGTGATTTCTGATGATGATAAATTCTCAGGTACTGCACACAGTACCGTGGTTTTGCCAACATATGTAAATTGAAGGAAATACCAAGTGCTGGCAACTAGTTTGAGGTGGTTGAGAATAAAACTTTTCTTTCTTTCTTTCTTTCTTTCTTTCTTTCTTTCTTTCTTTCTTTCTTTCTTTCTTTTTTTCATTTCAAGTCCACAGATCACTGGAATTCTAGCTACAGGTTTTGCTAGACCAGAGGTCACACATTTTTTTTTCTGGGAAGAGCCCATAATAGATACTTTTGGCATCATAGGGCATAGAGTCCCCGTAGCATCTGTTCAGCTCTGCTACGTGAGAGTACTTGTAAACAATACCTAAACAAATGGTCAGGGCTGTGTTCCAGGAAAACTCTATTTAGAAAGAGACCTGGATTTGATCCGTGAACCGTGGTTTACTGACCCCTTTTTTAAATGAAGGCTCTTGCTAATAAGTAAGACTCAACGTGGACATTGGCAGACAGATTCTCACTTTGGGACAAATTATCAATATTATTCTTTGTTATTTTGCATATGGCTTTCTTATCACTCATGTTTGGGGGCTGCGTCTTACACTCCTTGCATTAAATTCAATTTAATAGGCGTATGTCTTGAGCACTGGTATGTCTCTTTTCACAATGCAAAGATGGTCAAGAAGTACTCCTTGTCCTTCCTGCACCTCTTCCTGGTTACCCACAGATGGGTAACTCTAAGTACTGTGTTACCAGTGCTGCAATGGTTAAGCATGAAATGCTACTGGAACCACGAGAAAGACAAAAATAATAGCGCATTCCTCCTTCACAAAACCACTTCGTGCTTTTCAGTTAAAATTTTATATGGATGATTTTCTTTCTTTTCATGACCCCATGTCTGAAAATGACCATGTCTTCATTTACATAAGTATTTTATTTGAAAAGGGCAGAGAGCTCAGAAATCCTAAATGTTTAGATTATGGTAATGTAAATTTGTTCACAGATGGAGATAACATATTACTTCAGATATATTGTGTTCCATATGAGTTGGTTATTATTTTAGGCTTCTATTTTAAGTAAGGTGAGGTAAAGATAATGCTAGAAAAGTAGATCTTTCATCTGGAGGAGTGAGTTTTGTGCATAAAGTGATTTTTTTCCCCCTTGCAAGGGCTGTCCTAGTTGAGATTTTTGTACAAGTTATAAAGGACTTCATTTTCCCCGTACAATCAGAGTCAGCCTGGCCAATAGGTTTTTCATTTGCTGTGTTTACTCGGATGGATGGTGTCCATCCTGACATTGCAGAGTTCACAGGCTGCACCTGTGTGTGTGTGTGTGTGCGCGCGCGCGTGACTGGTGTGAGCACTTAGCTGTGACTGTCAGGGCCAGTGGAGGACAGGGGGTTGCTGCCCTCACCCCATCTCACACCTGCACTGGGGAACCCTGAGTGCTGATTGTTTTCCAATTAATTTAGGAAGTCCTTATCTCTTATAGTTGCTTGCACTCTCCTCCCCGCCCCCCAACACTTGTCTTCATAGCTTTCCTAAAGAGCCTGTTGATTAAAAAGATTTAATTAATTAATTAATTAATTAATTAATTTATTTAAGAGAGAGAGAGATCACTAGCAGGGGGGAAGGGCAGAAGGAGAAGCAAACTTTTTGCTGAGCAGGGAGTCCCACGCAGGGCCTGAGATCTGGGATCAATCATTACCTAAGCTGAAGGTAGACACTTGACCGACTGAGCCACCAAGTGCCCCTAAGAGCCTATTTATTATGAGCTTGTATTTGAGTGAAAAAATATTTAGTCCAGTGGTTTAGATTTCAATCAAACTTTATGACACAAACTCAGACCAGAGCAGTATTACTACAAATAGCAATAGTGACTTTATTTGAGCTTTTAAAACTAGATAAGAATTATCATGGAGAACAGAATTGCTATTGATGTGTTACTGACCTTCATGGATTAAAATATGGATACATTTTTTTGGGTAAGATTACGAATGTACACTTTGGCTGCATACACACGTGACAAAGTTTGGGTGCAGAATCTTTATAGGTATTTACTTTGCCATTGGTTTCACAGCTTCACCAAAGACAATTTCTCAGCCTCAGAATCCCTTCTAATCTCTAAAGTTCTTTGACTTGCCAGATTTTTTATTTCCTTGTTGGTAATATTTTTTTTCTCAGATTCAATTATTCACTTTGTGATTTAATTATTTTATCTAGTAAAGTATGCTTGAATAAGTCATTCATCTCTGCCATTGGTAGGTACAATGATTGATTGGTAGATAAGTCTTTGTATATCAATAAGATTGAGTGTATGTAAAATCTGATCTCTTGATCTGTTGTATATTACCAAAAGAATACTTGCTTGAAAAAATTATAAATCAACACCGCTTTTTTTCCCTCTTACTGTGCTGAGATGAGGCGTGGGTCATCAGTTTAAAACAACAGCAATCTGGTCTGTTATTGCCGTGTTGGTAAATTATTCATGAAACGGGAAGAGGTATGATGTAACTTTTATTATTTGACTTTACTTCTCTACATATATTTATGTATAATTAATCCAGAGCTATTAGCTCTCAAACTTTGAGAATGGTTTTGGGAAGCCATTTCTCAGTGGGCAGGACAAACGGAGAACATTTACCAAGAACATTTACCTACTTAGAATGTCTTGTTTCTTAGATTTGCAATTCAGGCTTGCTCCCACGGAGGCTGGGAAATTATTTCTTATTGTAAAGATCCGTTCCTTGAGACTTATCATTCCCTGGATTCAACATCATCAGGTATCTTGAAGAACTAAAATGATCCTATTATGTAAATAATCTGCTTGTGGCAAAGATTGGTCAGGTATTTGTAACAGTTTTACATGCCCAGGACTGCTATATTTATGATAAATTTATTTGTAATCTTTTCTTAGTGATTATTCTACAAACCACAAGTCCCTGCGCTAGTTGGGACATTAAGATACTCTTTTGTGTTCGGAGGAATTATTTATTAATGAATTAATTTTAATCTCATCTCACTTTTTTTTTTTATTAATGGTTTGCTGAGCTTTAAGAGAAGAAGGCAGAAAAATACATATTTAATGCATCTCCGTGAATAATAAGCAGGATCCAGAGTTCTAAACGCTGGAATCCTTCAGTTATTAAGGCTCAACTTTCTGCTCGGGTTGCTGTGACCTCAGAACACAGACTGTTTTGGATGGACAGGAGAGGTGAGAGGGTCTGTAGTGGTGTGGTGTAACCAAAGGGGGCTCTGGCAAGTGCGGGGATGCTGAGCACCTCCTCTTCCCCAGCACAGGAGACTCTATGGCTTTCCTTCACCCACCAGACTACATGTAGAGGCCTCGTGTTGGCATACACCACATTCCTCTGTTCTGGGCCCCTTTCCACTGACGACTTCAGGAATTTGGGTTCAAATCTTAGGTATGCTTTTCACATCTTCCGTAAATCTTTTATCCATGGAATGTTTTCTGCTTTCTTTTCTTCTCCCAGCTCCCAGTTTAGCATTCATTGACTGAATAGAGGCTTTGAGGGTGGCACAAAAAATATAAGCACATGGAGGAAAAATCCCCAAGATTGGACAGATGTGAGAGTATTTGAGAGGTCTCCGGAATTGTCCCTCTTGGTCCTACCCATCCCTTCCCCAGGTCTTCTCTGCACCCCCCCACTCTATACAGTGCTTGTAGAGTGGTCTATCTCAGTGAACAGATAAGGCAGGAGCTAGTTACCTAGATGGGTGCCTTTCACAGGGACAGAGATGTCACCCAGGCTTGTCAGAGTCCCTAGACATAGTGGTGGTTTGAAGACTGGTTGTGCGTCCCAGGTAAGCATCATGAGTGTCTTTCTTTAGTTTGCTAGGTGGATCCCTCACAAACAGAGAGTTTCTCTTCTTATTGTTTATTTATTTATTTTTAAGTAGGCTCTATGTCTAATGTGTAGGGCGTGAACTCGCCACCCTCAGATCAAGAGTCCCGTGCTCTACCAACTCAGCCAGCCAGGTGCACTCAGAGCTTCTCTTCTTTTGGTTGTGTTTCTCATCCAAAGAAGTGTGTGTTGCAGTTTTGGCTTTGTGAGGACAACGTTTTGGTCTGAGAATAAGAAAGAGAATCCGAGCCATGACACCTCTTGTGGTCCCTGGAACCAGCTCTACCCGAAGCCTCATGCTTTAAACTTCCCAATGATGTAATTCCAAGTCATTTAATTCCTTTTTCTTTCCTTTGTCCACCTAGATTTATGTCCCTTTCAATTAAAAGGTACCCAAGAATACACTGGGGAAGAGGAGCACAAAATGTCACTGATTTAATAACCAGAAGCTATTGTTATTTGCACGGGGCCATAACCTGCAAATTGACATGAGTTTAGGTACAGCTTTCTGGATGCTGTCTACTTCTCTTCTCTGTGGCCACCACCACCTGCCCTCACGCCCTTGCTGATTTCCTTTTAACTAAAAGAATCAAAGTTAATTCCTGGTTTGGCTAGGTTGTAAAGAAGAAATTGTGCGAATCATCTGTTCTCTCTTTCTTCCTGTCATACAGAAATAAACAGCTTTTTGATTATTCAGTTAGAGCAAAACTGATGTTTTTCCGTGGCATGTTGAAGCTGTTCCCACCAGATAGATTGTTGGACTAAACTGATCGCTGTGGAGGAGGCTACATCCCCCCAAGTGGATAATGACACAAGCTTGGAGTATGTGCTTCGTGCTAGAGGCCCACTTTGTCTTTGGTTTGTTGAAGTGCCTTAGCACTGTATGAGCACAGAAGTTGATTTTGGATAAATGCTTTTTATCTGCATCCTGTCTCTTTTTTACTACTTCCCCCTTATTCTACTCCCACCCCAATTTTACTTTTTAAAAAGCAGAATAAAATTTGTTTTGCTTAAAAAAAAATTGTTTTGCTTAATTATTATGGACTTGTGTTTGGGGTATCTTTTTTTTTTTTTTTAATTTTAGGGATATGTTAGATTCACTGTTTTTAAAAAAATTCTCCTTGTCTTTATTTTCCTATTGCCATCTGTTCGTTTAAATTTTCTCAGATTGTTTATGGTTTCAGTTTTTCCCTCCATACATTTTCTGGCATTTGGCTCTCCTTTTCTGACACAATAGGTCAGGCCTTCAAAAATCTGGCCCCTATGTAATTTGACTTTTTCTGCAGTCAACACACTGCCTATGCCTTCTGAAATCTTTCATCTCCTAGGTCTTCGAGCAGATGTTAACTGTTTAAATATTTTGTTGTTTGGGTGTAAAGAAAATTGAAATGTAAGACGTCAGTGATAGCATGCTTTGTTATACCAGAGCAGATTGCTGCCTGGAAGTTGAATATGGAAGCATCTTTAAAACATGGAGTGAGTTCCCCTTATGCATTTTAGCCATAATCTACAGGTTGTGTACTTTGAGAAATGAGTTAAATCCATCAGGTTATAATGAGTATTTTTGCTGTGTCTGGAGCATACCCCAAAACTGGTGTTTTTATTTTTTGAATTGGTTTACAACAGGACCTTCCCTGGTGAAGGCTTCAACCTTCTCCGTGGGAATGAGAGAGGAATCAGTCGTGTTTTATATTCTATAATTTCCGTATCATGTTGTCTTAATGATGGAGTTTGGACTCATTTGGTTATAATCTGAATGGCTAAAATAAATTAACAGTAAGTTAATGATGTTGTAAAATCGAGAAGGAAAGCAGCAATTAGAGTAGCATCACTGACCAACTTTTGCTCTAAGCCTCATATATTTCTGACACCCGGCCAGGTGTCTCATTTAATCCTTCAACCAGCTCTATACATCCATCCCAATGATGGTCCCATTTTACAGACAAGGAGACCGAGGCTGAGAAGAGTTAACCTAGGCCTTCCTAGGTCCTACAACTCAATAGTAGTGGCGCTGGAATTTTCAGTGTTGGTAGTCTGAGTCCAATTGCTCATGGGCTGAGCCTCTGAATAGTATTTCCTTGTGGTGAATGTCACGAGTATTTAATATCACTAAATCTTTCGGGTTTTTTCATCTGTAAAAAAGAGATGGAGAGGCGCCTGGGTGGCTCAGTTGGCTAAGCGACTGCCTTTGGCTCAGGTCATGATCCTGGAGTCCTGGGATCCAGCCCCATGTGGGGCTCCTTGCTCAGTCGGGAGTCTGCTTCTCCCTCTCCCTCTGTCTCTCTCCCAGCTCATGCTCTCTCTCACTCTCTGTCTCTTAAATAAATAAAATCTTAAAAAAAAAAAAAAAAGGAAGGAAACAGTTAACCTAGCTTCAAAGTGTTGCGAGGTAAATGGTAAAGTACAGATGCCTGGCTTGTAAGTGCTCAGTAGATACCAACTATCATCATCATTATTATTAAGGCTATTGATTCGTGTTCTTCTGTAGAACTTTATGATTACTGTGCCTTCCAGCCCCCTACCCACCCCCCCACCCCATCCCAGAGGCCTCTGGATAGTAAATGTTGATCATGGCTTTGTGTGGAATCAAACTGTTAAAAAACAAAATTCAACTGAGTAAATTGGAAGATCTAATTGGCTTTATTAAACGATTCATGAATTGGGCAGCATCTCATGTAGCAAATCAGAAAGGAGCTCCCAGGAGCTGTACAAAATGAAGATTTTTATAGGCAGAAGGAGGGCAGGACAAGGAAGTTTTACAAGGCTGAATTATTTTAGGCAAAGTTACCTTCCTTTAAGGGAAGGCAGGGGATCTTATCAAACTGATTACCCACTAGTGCTGACCAGGAAATTCCAGACTGATTGGTTTAAAATTCCACCCCTTGAGAGAGGCTGAAACTGAATTAGGTTAGATAGTAAGGCTTGGTTTGCTGGCATGGAGCATACTTTATGTAGCACAGGTGTCCTCATTTTGGCCCTATTGTCTTTTTTTTTTTTTTTTCTAACACTACCTTTGGGTAGATAATGAGTCACCACCTCTGTCTGACATGACATATTAAATAATTGAACAGCAGCAGATTTCTCCTTAACTTTATTCAGATTTCGTCCTTGGCCTGTTCCCCACCAGCCAAAATGAGGAGAAATTTGTAGCTCGGGCCCTCACGTTGAAAGTGGGCATTAATATTAGCAAATTCTCTTTAATAATCATCACATTAAATTTGATAACCAGAGGGGACGTCCTCAGAGCTTATAACTGAAAGTAATGTCTCTGGGAGACAAGGGAGCATTTCCCAAATGTTAACTATTGAGCAAGATTAAAGAGAGTGATGACCTGGGAGTCCGTTGGTCGATATTATTAATCCTGTAGTCCATACTTGGGTAACTCGAGTTAGGTTTCCGGAGCATTGGCGGCCCTTTAATCTTAGCTGAAGAAATAGAAAAGAAGATTGTAGAAAGCAGTCCCAAAGCAAAGATTATTGATAGTTTTTCCTCCCAAAATGACTCAAAACAAAAGAGGACTGTAATAAATAATGGTTCTCAACCCTTGAGGTCATTGACGATGAGTCATTAAATCCTGCAGCCGGGGGAGAGCCAAGAGATGCCTGTACTAGAGCTTGAACAGCAGAACTTGGTTCCTGGGGGTGAATGAAGCAGTGTCATTGCTGAGAAAGGACAGACGCCTGGTCCACCTCCTGTGTGTGAGGAGGTTTTTGGCAAGAGCTCGAGGGGGTAGCCTGGTGGCTGCTCTTATATGCATCTTGACCATACCTTTGGACCCTTGTGTACATTGTTCCTTCTGCTTCTTTTCTCATTGCTGAATCCCCTCTCTCTGGGTCACTGGTTAAATGTTGATGCCCTAGGGCTTGGTGGCACAAACTGAGCACTCAGAGCTCTTTGGAGGAGGAGGAAACCAGTCATGGACGTTCCATGCGTTTTGATTGAAGTGTTGATCTCTCCCAGCTGAAGGGCTACTTTTTGGATCCTCTTTTTACATGCCTGGAAATAAGGAACCAAGTGAGGGACCGCAGGGACAGGTAGAAAGCACGCTTCTGTTCTGTCAGGTTATTGAAGCCTGGGGCATCATGTGAACCCGTTCCTGCAATTCCCAGAGGCTAGGTTGCCCTTCACCAACTCTTTGCTTCTAGTTTCCATTTTGTCTGAAATACTGGGAGGATGCTTCCCCTGTTATGGGCTTCCCCTGGGGATTATAGGATGTAGTAGATCTCATGGATGCTGAGATTTTTTTTTTCTTTCTTTTCCTTCATCACATTTTAACATCTCTGAAATCAGAATGTAATTTTCATTTAGTGGTGTTTGAAAATGGTTATTGGGTGTTGTTGTTTTTTCCACACTTGAACATCCCCGAGATTGGGATGAGTCTTTTCATCTATCAGTGGTGTCTTCACCTTCATGAAATAAGGTAATTATGGGAGGTGTGTCTGTGTGAGGTGTCAACTACATGTTTGTTTCCTTATCTTTTTCCCTCTATCACAAAGCAGAAGAAAATGTTGGTACCAACATCACCATGAGAAAGAAAGGGAACTTGCAGAAGCAGAAGTGCAGGGCTGAGAAGTGGGAGGCTGCGTTCTTTGAGTTGTAGCCTTAGTTAGCATCAAATAGTAGTCATCTCAACTCTCTCCACCCTCCTTTGTAAATCAAGATTTTCAGGTTTTATGGATTGTCAAATAGGTTTCATGTCTTGTACCATTGATTGCCAGGGGCTCCTTGAGTCTCTGCGTTCAGAGTTGGGAAGCCAAGGCCTGGGTCCTTAGGCAGGTGTCAGAATCGTTCAGTGCTGCCTGCCAGGAGCAAGGTTTGGAGGACACATCTTTCCATTGCCCTATATTTTCACTCCTGGCATCCCTGAGCTCAGCTCTAATCGTCAATGTCAAAAAGAAGGAGAGTGGACAAATCGGGAAATGAAGGTAGACGGAAGAGAAAAAAAAAAAAAGAAAAGAAAAAAGGAAAATCAGGGGCTGTGGAATTTCTTCCTAGCATAAAATAAAAGAAGTAGATTTTGAGACTGTCTACTGAATCCAAACATATAGTACTTCTGTGAAACAGTAGTGCTTTTTCCTGTCTTCTTAAAATACTTGCCTACATTTACAGATAATGGCATGGAATACTTCTCAAAAGAAGAAACTTTTTCCACAAAGACTCCCCCTGTCCAGCATGGTTTAGGACATACGCACATACATACGTTTATTTTATTTATGATTTTATTTATTTGAGGGGATGACAGACAGAGCAGGAGTGGGGGGAAGGACAAAGGGAGCTGGGAGAGCCACAGTCTCCCTGGGATCAGGGATCCCAACATGGGGCTTGATCTCAGGAGTCTGAGATCATGACCTGAGCCGAAGGCAGACGCTTAACCATCTGAGCCACCCAGGTGCCCCTGTCCAGGGCTTTTATAGAGTTTAGTAGCTGGGATGTAGGAACGATGACTATTGGAAGTAATGGATACAGCCATAACTGTAAATTGCAACTCCACATTTTAGACTGCTCCCCCAACCCCCATAAGTTCCCACCAAAATACCGTAGCTGACAGTAAATGACAAAGAGCTCTAATGATAGGTGAAGAAGGATTCTTTGGGTGTTGAAAATGATATCATTGTAATAATCAATGGAGTGCTGGTCAAAATGCTTTGCAATTTACTGCTCTTCTTCTGAGGTTTCTGTACAAAACATTCCCCAGAAAAGAATAAAAATTTTTTAGTTCCGTTGCTTTTTAAAAAGCCTATTCTTTACCATCGTCCGGAGGCATTCAAAGTGCTGTGGTAGTTGCCCTTTTTTAAAAAAAACTTTTTGTGATTTTGAATCTTTCCATTTTTACCTTTACATAGGAGGGGACACTTAATGAAGGTTTTTTTGTTCTTGTTTTTTTTTTGTGTTCTTTTTTGTTTGTTTGTTTTTGTAAATGTTTTCAGGTTGCGTGTTTGGCTTTTTTGGTTGTTTTTTGTTTATTTGTTTGTTTTGTGGTAGACGTTTTCAGTTAGTAGTTTGTTGAAAAAATAGCCAGTCTGATAGCTTAGATAGCTCGAGTGACAATTAAATAATCTGCCTTTATGGTTGAGTAGCAACTAGAGAATGAAGCTGTCTATGGAACAGGCTAGAAGCATGATGACTTCTGGAGTGCCTGTTGATGAGACAGAGCTTCACAGGACTGGGGCCAGCCTTCCGTTCCTGAGCACAGTTCCCTTCATTGCTAGAACTGGAAACTGAGGGCTTCTTGATCTTTCACACCTTTCCTCCAACTTGTTAGGGACATAAACATTTTAAAAAAATAAATCATTTGTGTTACATGGTTTTAGACTTAGGGAAAGATTGCAGAGATAGTACAGAAATTTCCCGTATACCCTATATCCAGTTTCCCGTATTATTGACCCTCTTACATTAGTTGGGAGCATTTGTCACAACTAATGAGCCAAAATTGATACATTGTTATTCAAGTTCACATTTACTCAGATTTCTTTAGTTTTTGCCTAATGTTCTGTTCTGTTCCAGGATCCCATCCAGAATACCACGTTAAATTTAGTTGTCACATCTCCTTAGGTTCATCTGGATCGTGACGGTTTCTCAGACTTTGCTTATTTTTTGATGATCCTGACAGTTCTAAGGAGCATTCCCTAAATACTTTGTAGAATATTCTTCAATTTGGGTTTGTCTGATTGTTTTTCTTGTGATTAGACTATGGTCGTAGGTTTCCGGGTGGAAGAAAACAGAAGTAAAGTGACATGGTCACTGTATCCTACCTACAAGTACATGCTATCGACACAGTTTATGCCTGTTGACGTTGACCTTGATCAGCTGGCTTGCAGAGGTGTTTTTTAGGTTTCTTCACTGCTAATTAAGAACCTCCCGGCCCCTGCTTTCCCACATTGTACTCTTTGGAAGAGATTCACTATGAGTAGCCATATCAAAGGAGTAGGGAATTAGGCTCTCTTTCCCTCTAGAGCATAACCTCGTGTTTCCTCTCCAGAACAATAAGTGTATTTATTAACAACAATTGAATTCCTAATTTGAGACCGTATACTTCCCAATTTGGAGATGGTACATATACTACTCACATTTGAGTGGAGACACAGAAGCCAGACCAGCCCGGGTGTGAATTTCAACTCCCCTACTTCCTGTGTATCCTAGAGAAGTTACTTAAACCCTCTGTGCCTCATTTCCCTCCTCTGTACCAGAGGGCTAATGATGGGAATAGAGTGAACATTAAGCGAAATAATCTATGCAGTGCTTACCCCAGTGCCTGGCAAATTGTAACTGCTTAGTAAATATTGTTGAGATTATATAGTAAACTACTTTGTGTATGTGTGTGTCTGGGATTTGAGGGGGGGGGGTGGATGTTGTATTGATTTTAAATTTATTTGATGTGATTTTTTTTCATAGAGCCATCTTTATGGAAGGTGCTAGGGCTTCCAGGCGAGTTGAAGACAGATGTCATGCTGCTCCAGCACCAATTTTGAAAATCAGAATGTTTAAATACGGAACCATATGGTTTAAAACCATCCTGAGCCCTGGTAGAGGCTAAAGAGTTTTTAGTAGAAGGGCCCCAGGCGTAGAGTCTTGTGGGCCTTCTCAGGGTCGCATCGTGGCGTCGTGGCCGCTCTAGAGGTGCCGCCTGTGGGGAGGATGTCCACGTTCGAAGCCCAAGCTCCTCGTGAGGGTGTCGTGGTGCTTATTCCTGCTGCTCAGTGTCCGTGTTTCCGGCTGAATGAAGACAGGAAATTTTCCTGAGGTGATAGGAGCGGGCAATGGAGAGTGACCTGGGTGTGGACGTAGCTATGAACGGTTCCCATGAGGAAGGGGCAGGATGGGAAGCAGACATCTGCTAAAGGCTTTGTTTGCAGTGTTGCTCAGGTGGAGCCCCTGATCCAGCACCGCTTTCAGCGGCCCTGTGGGAAGTGACTTCCTGGTGAGGTAAAAACTGTGTAACCAGCTGCTTCCACAAAACAGATGCACTGGCAGCTCAGGGGAGTGCTTGTGAGGTGCGAAATGGCTCCTCACTGCTTAATTTCGCTTCAAAAGCACACATATTTTCATGATTACTCCCCAGTGGTGTGTACCTGGAGGGTATCTGTGTGTGTGTGTGTGTATTTACACTCACACAGAGAAAAGAGGGATGGGGGAGGGTAAGAAAGGGGGGGCAGTCTGAGCAAAAGAAGGTGATGGTTGTACGAATAATCCAATGTCAGGTGCAGGCAATAGACCCTCAGCTCAAGTCGGTTTCAACAAAAGGAAAAGAATAAAGTTTGAGTCGTCCTCAGTCTCGGTTGGCTCTGGGAACCTGAGACTGTGGTCAGGGATGCTGTTTATTTCCGTCTCGGCTCGGCCACTCCCAGTGACAGCATTATCCTGATGCTGGTTCTCCGTCATGATGGAGAGGTAGCCGTCCACACCACAGGAGGCAGGAAGGGTTGTTTGCAAGCAAGAACTTTATTAGAGTACCTGGTGGCTCCGTGTTCCAGATGGTGTCAGGTGCATCCTCGCTCCATTGTTCATGTAGCTCATTATCTAGTTGAGGTTCATGCTACAACTCTGAAGTCTGAGTGGATTGATTGATTGATTTTCTGATTTATTTAAAAAAGATTTTATTTATTTATTCATGACAGACACATACAGAGAGAGGGAGGCAGAGACACAGGCAGAGGGGGAGAAGCAGGCTCCATGCCAGGAGCCCGACATGGGGCTCGATCCTGGGTCTCCAGGATCATGCCCCAGGCGGAAGGTGGCGCTAAACCGCTGGGCCACCAGGGCTGCCCCCGAGTGGATTTTTAAAAAACATTTTTAAACTATGGTTGTTATCAATAATAATGCAAAAATAGAGAGATTAGTGTAATATGCCCCCATGTATTCATTACCCAGCTTGGGTGGAATTTTTTTTCCCCTAATTTTTAAAAAGGATTTATTCATTTATTTTAGAAAGAGAGTCAGAGAGCACACACAAGAGCAGGGAAGAAGCAGAGGGAGAGAGAGAGAGACTCTCAAGCAGACTCTCAGCTGAGTGCAGAGCCTCACACTGGGCTTGATCTCAACACCCTGAGATCATGACCTGAGCTGAAATCAAGAGTTAAACACTTAACCAACTGAGCCACCCAGGCGCCCCCGAGTGGAACTTTTTAAAATCATAGCTCATGACTGGATAGGGAAGGCATGATCTCCAGACTTAAACCAGGCTTGTTACTGAGAGATACTGAAGCAGACGCTGGGAGTCTGACTGAAGAGGTGAAGCCCACTACAGTTAGTGTTCATTGTATAGACGGTAAGGGAGGCCAGTCCTGTTGGATAGGTTAGGTGGGTGTGTCTAATAGTAGTACAATGTGCTACAGAAGAAATGGCACTGACCATTCCCTTCTTTGTTTACGACTGCATTTTGGAGAAAGCTGACTGGCATTTTTATTGTAGGCCTACCTTCGTTTATCATTAAGGTAACTATATATTATGGTGGAAGCCTGTTATCCAGGTATAATTATTAATTATGCCTATGTTCATTCTCAAAATTGATTCTTTTTGGATGATAAATTATGTGGTCAACTAACTTACCAGCTCCTGATAGAAATGCCTATTATCTGGGGGCACTTGGGTGACTTAGTTAAGCAGCTGCCTCTGGCTCAGGTCATGATCCCAGGGTCCTGGGATTTAGCCTTGCATTGGGCTCCCTGCTCCAGGGGGAGTCTGCTTCTTCTCTCTCTCCCTCGGCATGTGTGTCATTTCTCTCAAATAAGTAAAATCTTAAAAAAAAAGAAAAAGAAAAGAAAAAAGAAAGGTCTATTATTTGATTTGATGACTGTCCAGCTCTTTGGAGTGCCTCTCTGTTATAATACCAGTTTCATAGCAGTTATGCTAAATGCACCTGGCCATTGTGTGAAGGCCACACGTAAGGAGGGGTTAAGGGGAGGGAACCGTGGGAGCTGGAACCCCCTTTGCCCAGTCTAAAGGCATTCAAGTTCATTTTTGCTCAAAACCCATGCTGGTTACAAAAACATCTTTGCAGGCTGAATTCGTATCACAGGACCCTGGTGTATTTATCTTCCTTTTCATAGATAACTATTAATGATCAAGACCCTGGGTAGGCAAACTGGAACTCACAAGCTCAATTCTCATCTTTCTGCCTTGTTCTGTAAAGAAAATGTTATTGAAACACAGTCACACATATTTGTTTACATATTTTCCATGGCTTCTTTACGCCGAGACAGAGCCTGAAATACTCACTCTCAGGCCCTTACAGAAATTTGCGGAGTCCTGTTCTAGAACAGAGTTGCCCATTAGAAATAGCATGTATTTTTTTTTAATTTTTATTTATTTATGATAGTCACAGAGAGAGAGAGAGAGAGAGAGAGAGAGAGAGAGAGGCTGAGACATAGGCAGAGGGAGAAGCAGGCTCCACGCACCGGGAGCCCAATGTGGGACTCGATCCCAGGTCTCCAGGATCGCGCCCTGGGCCAAAGGCAGGCGCTAAACCACTGCGCCATCCAGGGATCCCCAGAAATAGCATGTAAACCATAAATGTGAGTCACATATGTAATTGAAATTTTTTCAGTGGTTACATTAAGAAAATAAAAAAGAAACCAGTGAAATTAAATGTAAGAGTATATTCAATCCAGTGTCTCCAAAATATTATCACTTCATCATGTAATTAACAAAATGTTGTTAGTTAGATATTTTATGTTTTCTTTTTCCTGCTAAGGCTTCTAAATCCAGCGTGTGTTATATAAACCATAAGCACATCTCAGTTCCGACTGAGCCACAATTCGAGTGCCTAATTGGCCACGTGTGGCTAGTAGCCACCGTGTTGGACACTGTGGTTCTGGCTCTTCCTGAAGCCTTTCTCTGAGCACATTGCGACTCACAATACCTTTTCAACTCATGTTCATGTTTTATAGCACACTTGATGAGATTTTTCTCTGCTGAAAGAGTTTTTCTTGTTGCTTCTTACATGTTGCCCTTTTACAAGAAATCAGTGCTGGGATGTGAGTGGTGGTTCTCCCTGGGTGACATGCCACCATGCACTAGCTCTTGAGTCGTTTCTCCCTCAAGAGATTCAAAAATATCTATTTGGTGTGGATCTTCTAGGTCTGTTAGAATAATTGCCACGCATTTGAAAAGTTAGAAGTTGCAGTGCCGGGTCTTTTGTACTATTTCCTCTAAGACATAACTGTCAGGTGTGAAAAATCTCCTGTGGCTAGATCCATTTGTTGTATTAATCACTACCTTTCCCTTGGAGTTGATTTACGGTTCAGTGAGAAATTCTGAAAAATGCTTAGTGCAAACAAACCACGTTCATTCACGGAGAAAGACTGGAAGGTAGGTTTGAGGTAAGGAACAATAACAGTTTCCAAGGCCCCTGGGAAAAAGTGTTTGGTCACTTACATTCCTGTGAGTTTTCCGAGAGTAACATCAACCTGCTATTCTGTATATGGGTCTTGTAACATCTTATACAGAAAAGCCCAGGAGCAGTGTTAATTATCCCGGGCAGCTCAACTATTAAAAGTATTTTGGGGGACACCTGGGTGGCTCAGTGTTTGAGCGTCTGCCTTTGGCTCTGCTCGTGATCCTGGGTCCTGGGATCAAGTTCCACATCAGGCTCCCTGCGGGGAGCCTGCTTCTCCCTCTGCCTATGTCTCTGCCTCTCTTTCTGTGTCTCTCATGAATAAATAAATGAAATCCTTAAAAAAAAAAAGTATTTTTGGATTAATTCCAGGTTCCCATTGTAGTTTAATATTTGATACATAAAGACTTACAGTTCATATCGTCTTTCTTCTTTTGTTAGAAATATGTGG
The DNA here is from genome assembly GCF_011100685.1 of Canis lupus familiaris. Classification (NCBI taxonomy): domain Eukaryota; kingdom Metazoa; phylum Chordata; class Mammalia; order Carnivora; family Canidae; genus Canis; species Canis lupus. The sequence goes on along the minus strand of NC_049241.1, from coordinate 29,433,819 downwards.
ACTTTGGGCGAACAATCTGGGGTTAATGGTTAGAAGAAAATTGGCGCACTCTTCACTAAGGCATGAGCTCTGTCTGAATAACCCAATTCTGGGGACAGAGAAGGTAGTCTCAGGTTTTAGCTTTCAAACTGCCAGATGTGGTTTGCTTTTATTTTCCCTAAATAGTACTGGAATCTTCTTTATCCCAGTGGTACCTTGTGGTAGACTGTATTTGGCAACCTCTTCTACCAAGGGGTTAAAATAAATCTGTCTCATCAGTGTCTTTCTGTTTAAGGAGAGTTTAAAAGTGCTGATGGTTAGCTTTACTTCCTCATATGCTCATTTTTTATTTTTACTGCAGAAGTTACTGACTTTTCCCCCTGTCTCTCTCTCTCTTTCTCAAAAAAAAAAAAAAAATAACTTCATTGATATGTCAAAAAGATGAAAAGATGTTATAAACATACTTTGACTTTTCTGTTTCTTCGCTCCCATGCCCACCGCTCCCCCTCCCAACTTTTAAAAATAGGTTTCATAGAATCAAGCATTTGCCAAAGCAGCAGTTTTGAAGCATAAGGTTTCCCCCTTTCCTGATGTATAAATGCTAACCCTCCTCCCTCCTTTGCAGACACAGGCATTTTCCCTTTTTGGGTTTTAGTTTAAGATAGCACATTATGAAGAGTTTGACAGAATCTTAAAAGTAAATGTCTATCGATATATTTGCTGGTGCTCTGGCTCCAGCTTCATTGGTGATGGGGACACAGGCGAGGGAAACTCACTTAGCCTGGACAGACCTGCAACCTTCCTCTGCCAACAATGCTAGGACTGACCTTAGTAATGATAAAGGGACTATCTCTTGGTTTAAAGCAGTTGTTTTGGGCAGTCCGGGTGGCTCAGCAGTTTAGTGCCTGCCTCAGGCCAGGGCGTGATCCTGGAGACTGTGGGATCAAGTCCCAGGTAGGGCTCCCTGCATGGAGCCTGCTCCTCCCTCTGCCTGTGTCTCTTCCTCTCTCTGTGTGTCTCATGAATAAATAAATAAAATTAAAAAAAAATAAAGCAGTGGTTTTCAGCTGGGACAATTTTGTCTTCAAGGGGTCTTTTGGCAATGTCTGGAGACTCTTTTGGTTGTTGTATTCGCACTGGAGCTACCAACATCTAATGGTTAGAGGCCAGGGATGCTACTAAAACAACCGACAATGTGCAAGACAGCCTCCCACTAACAAAAACTTACCTGCTCAAAATGTTAGCGGTGTTGAGGTTGAGAAACCCAGGTAGAAAGGATGCTTTCTAGGATTTAGCTCTGGCCTGTGTGTTTCTTCCTCTAGTCTTTTTTTAAACATGCCAATTAATGAAAAGCCACTAAATGTATTCATCATAAATTGTCTCAAAGAAAATCCCATGTCTACCCTTCTTAGAAAAAGGAAAGGAAAAAGAAGAAAAAACCATCAAAGTGGTCCTGTGGTATGAGCTATCCACTGATGATACTCCCTCAGAGGACAGTTTTCTGGGGTAGGGCAATTAATAGAGCCCAGAAGGTTGTGAAGTCTAAGTTAAAGGGTGTCCGAGATTCATTCCCCAGGTGGACCACCCACTGGGATATGTGATGGTATAAACTGCAATTAGATCTCATGGTGTATTTACTTTTTGATGGGAAGAAAAGAAAAGAATGCTCTTTAGTCATTCTTACCAGAGGAGAACTCATATTTTTCACTTTAAGGTGATTTCTTTTGAAGGGTATATGCTGGACACTGAATAGAGGGGAAATGAATTTACAAATCTTGTGCTTTGCAAAGCATGACGTGACCTTTTATTTTTATATTGTGGATTGTGTTTTCTATTAAGTCGTCGATCATATTTTCTCTTTGCCATTTAAAAAAAGAAAACATGAACCTTTTTGCAGATTTTAGTACACAGTGGCAAAATGCGTTAGCATGATGCCTAAGGTTCTGTGCCAGGGCTATGGAGCTAATTTCTTTTGAATTGACAAGTATCAAGCACACTACACATAGTTTTGTGTGCCTAGGCCTGTATAGGCTGTGCTGCATTTTTAGCTTGAGCTTATGAGATGGGGTCACTGAGATGACACTGGAGCATTTTCATTTTGGTTTTGGCGGGAAAGTGAGAGAGAGAGAGAGAGAAACCAATTATATCAAGCATGCTGGATTGAATAATTCTAAAATGGATTTTGGGGGCATTAATGGTGTTGTCAAGAAACAGGTTTCTAAAGTTAGTGAACCTACTCATCTGTCAGTGCAAATGTGTCTAAGCAGTGTCTCCCAAAATAATCAAAGGTTATTTGCAGTATAGGGTTAAAGACCTTGCTTCACCAATCCTCCTCATTCAAGTTCTAAATACATCTGCCCTATCTGCTCTGTGATTCATTTTAGATGCAACTAGTGGAAAATTGAATTTAATGATTAAGTCCTTTTGATTTCTGAGTCGTGGAAATTCTTGTGTTTTTGTGCTTTTGGATTTGCAGTGCATCTTAATGAATATCCTTTTTTCTTCTTAAATTATCTTAGAAATGTGATAGAGTAGTTAGTGGGGTTGTGCTAGTTATGTCTGTGGGCAAACGAAGGAAAAGGAAGTGACAAAATAGGTTCTGATCAGGGCTGAATCTCACAGAGTGGTAATTATTCTTTAAACACTTAAATAGAGTTTTACCTATTAGAAGCCTCATAAAACCAGCGTCCACCATCTATCTGATTTTGCTGTTGATGTAATTTTAGGAAATCAAATGAACCGAGATGGAAATTAGGTTTCATCCTCAGTGGCTTGTGTACCCCTCTAAGTTCTATTAGATTTAATAGGAGTTTTGCAGGTGGAAACACAGCAGGACTGCAGCTTTTATCACTCCAGAGAGCAGGCCTTTCATAAACAGAGAATATAAAATCATGCCTTTTATCTTGGCATTTAAAAATTCTTCATTTTCTGCACCCACGTTATTTATCACATGCATGGAGAGGACAATCCAGGATATTGTATTTTGAAAAAGGGAAAGAGAAGCCATTCAAATTCCTATTAAAATGAATCGCACGAGCTGTACATCACTTTCTAATTTCTGAAATGACTTGTAAATCATAGGGAAAGAGGGCATTCTACCATTGGTCAGGGGAAAAATGGGAAATTTAATAGTTTGTCAAAGATTAATAAGAAAGGATTACCACTTGGAGAGACCCAGACTTGGTGAGCAAGTACGTTTTGAAGTTCATCAAGCTTATAAGCAGATGGAGAGTTTAATTAAAGTTACTTGTCATTACTCAGGTTTGCTTCTGCTCTTTCCCTGGAACAGAAGTGTATGCTATGCCCATGACATTGTCAAAACTTAGATTTGACCTCGAGTGCTGTGTGTTTTTCTTTCACGCTCTCTCTATTCCCCTTTCATCTTTTAGGAGCTGATGAGTATCTTTTAATTGTGGTCCATTCTATGTCTTGATCAGTATAAATTCCAGTAGTCAACTTTACTTTATTCATTTATTGTGCTCTATTTTATGTTTTAATTAATTCTTTTGCTAATACTGATTCAAGTTGAAATAGTCTAAGACTGCTAGGAAAAAAGTTGTGTGCGGTTGTGTGTGTGTGTGTGTGTGTGAACATGTACGTATGCACGCATGTGTAAATGCCATGTTGACTAACAGAATCAAATGTGTGTGTGTACATATATGTGAGTGTGTGTGCATTTATTATTAATGTTATTAGGACGATATTTGCCATTTCAAATTCTGAGCTGCATATGGAGACTATTTATATCATTCTTCTAAGCAATGCCCTCCTTTCCCTCTTGTTCCGGCAAGAAGCTCAGAGAATGACTTTATCTGGGAGGCCACATTTTTGATCTCATGTAGAGCTAGGAGCACTCTGACATATGGTTCAACAATGGCACCCAGGCTCAGGCATCCAGCACTTGTGGTGCTTCTGTTAACGCCTGTTTATCAGATTATTGAAAGGCAAGCTGCTTTCCTCAGAATGTGCGTCCTACTCCCCGAGTATATGTAATCCTACCTGGATACCGTCCTGATATCATTATATAAGCAGAACTCTCAATAGACACTGCCGAAACCCATAGAATGCGCTCTTTAGGATCAGGTCTTTTCTGTGGATATAACCAAATATGTGGGAGATTTAACAATCACAGTCTGAAGCTTTTCAAAATGGTCGTTGTTGGAGACGAAAGCCAGAAATGATGACAAAATCCACTGATATTTTTTCTTTTTTTGGCATGGTTATTTTAAAACTGGTTATGTTACAGAAGTGTCAACAGTTGGAGTATGGAATGGACTGGAATCCAGGGGTTTGCAATCTTGCAATTCATCAGAAACCCCCAGGGCCTTTGTAAATGACGCCCATCCCTCTTTTCTTAACTATGAAATCTTTTGTTTTCAAGCACCCCAGATAATTCTTATGCAAATAGTCTCTTGGTCCAGTTTGGGGAACCCCTAAAACAGATGATCAATAACCTTCCCAGGAAGGAATTGATTTCGTTGAATGTAAATTATTTTAAATTCCATAATGTGATTTTGGATCTTAAAGCTGATTTAATTATATAACATAGACCTTCCTTTAAAAAAAAAAAAAGATTTTATTTATTTATTCGTGAGAGTCACAGAGAGAGAGAGAGAGAGAGAGAAAGAGAGAGAGGCAGAGACACAGGCAGAGGGAGAAGAAGGCTCCATGCAGGGAGCCTGATGTGGAGCCCGATGTGGGACTGAATCCCGGGTCTCCAGGACCATGCCCTGGAGCTGAGGGCGGCACTAAACCACTGGGCCATTTGGGCTGCCCAGACCTTCCTTTTCATAAAACACACAAAGATTTCAAGTTAGGCCTAAAATTTTTGGAACGTATAGTACATGGGCACAGATCTGCTGGCCTAGATAATACTGAATTAAACTCCTCCCTTTCCTGCCCTCCCGCATAGGAATTGGCCAAGGTATCCCAGTGAAGGTAGGATATTCTCAAAACCAAGCCTATTGTTCGAATCTGGCAGTGCGTAAGGCTTTTCAACTTAGGTCCACTCCTAATGGAGCCTTTTGATCCAAATGCTTTAAAGTTAGACCTTTTGTATCTTAGTTGATGAAAACTGAGGTGTAATATAACATTAAACATTTTGTATTATTTCTTTCTGGACCTCTTGAATTTGAATATGGTTTTGCTGCCTATGAGGTATGTGACCTTAGACGGGTGACTCCATCTTGCCACAGTTTGTTGTGTAATCTGTAAAGCGAGGGTAACAGAAATCATGAAGTTATCACAGGACAAACTGAAGGAGTGTGCAAAGCATTGGCTCGCTGTCTTCTACATTTCAGGGGCTCAATAACCGTTGTCTCTTATCATTGTCACAGAGGGCGGGAAAGTTATGAAATGAATGAATGGCAGATCTTACCTTAGTCAAGAGCTTGCAACCTCAAATTTGGCATAAGGTGTAATTTAATGACCATAGTACAAATGGGGAACGGCTGAAGCCTCTGAGGGAAGAAGGGAGAATGATTTGCAAGCGTTCAAATATGATTGCTTAGGACTTTCTGCTGCATTGTGATAGGAAGCAGCACATCCCTTGTGAAGTGGCTTTTTCAGCTGAGCCTTGAGAGAAAAGCTTGAAGGAGTGGGACAGATAGAAGAACCCAGTGGAAGATGAAATGATGTTGAGTAAAATAGTGTCTGGCACACAGAAGGTATCCAAGAAATAATGGCTGAAAGCACGTGGCTTCATGGATAGAAACTTGCTTGTGAACTCTGGTCCTATTATTTTTTGTAAAATGAGTGCGATTACACTGACCATGTGGGGCTGCATGGAGTAAGTGAAGGCTATATGTGATTTGCTTTGCGGGATACCTGGCATGTTGCAAGCTTCCAAATACTAGGGGCTAGTTGTGTCATTATTCTCTACTGGTATGAAGGGGAACAGAAAAACATTAGCTGGCAGTATAAGTGTGCACCAGATGATGAAGACGTTTTAATACTGAGCTAAGGAGTTTAGGTTTTATTCGCTTGACAGGTGGGAGCCATGGAAGCTTTCTGATCAGGTGCACAGACAGTGAATGAGTCTCCTCTCCTGATTGCAATAAATGCCTCAGGGAATAGCAGAAAAAGAAGTTTTTCTCCATACTCCTCTTTCTAACAGGGAGTTAGTTAGACCTTTTCCAGAAGCTCCATTGCACACATCACCTTGGATCCCTTTGCTTGGGTTTGGATCGTTGGTCCCATTCCGTAGTTGTGCGTGTCTGAAACGTGGTCAGCCTCTTGTCTCTGTAGCTGGAAGATGACTCTCTGTGTGTGATGGGAATGGATCTTGGAGCATGCAAGATTGCATGATTGCAAGATTGCAACCAGCAATATCTGTCCTTGGGAGTATAATGGCATGCTGGAGCCCAGAGAGTGCTCAAAAGGAGTCACGGGAAAAAAATAACAATATCCTGGCACAGAAAACAGAGGGAGAGGTCAAGGGATGTGTAAAAAGCTGTTCAATTTGCTTGTCGACCCAACATGAGTTCAAAGGACAGGTGATCACTTCCAGGAAGAAGTGATCTACAGGCAGGGGAAATTTAGGATTAGACTACAAACAAGCCTGGAAGTACAGATTTGGGAAACATTTGCTTGGAGGGTTGAAGAGAACCCCTGAGATTCCCAAGGAAGGAAAGAGTAGAGACGATTAGGCAAGAACCAACTAGTAAGGCTAAGGGGATGATTTCTGTTTTGGGAGCTTGTCACAGGCAGCGCCACGGGGGGCCTTACTTAACATTGTGAAAGCCACCCCCTCCACTGCTTTCTCCACTGGCCTTCATCTCCTCTAAGGCGCGTGACCTTGAGACAAGCAGCAGTGTGCTTGTTACACCCGCCCAGCCAGAAGACAAGTGCCTGTGGGGCTGCCCCCTCACTCCCACCTCTTCTGGACAGATTGCTCCTCTCAGCTCCATCTGTATAGAAATTCCATTGTCTCCACTGTGGCCACTACACCGGCAAGTGACAGCCCCCATTAGGTCCATGGAACTTCAAGATGGGTAGACAGACACACCTTACTATGCTTCCAGGTGGATGAACACCCCGTACTGCTTCATTGGCTTTGGGCTGGGCTCTGTGGTTCTCTTTGGTCAGTGGAATGTAGCAGAAGTACATGAGGAGAGGGCCCAAACGTGCTTGCCTGGTTTTCCTTGGCCTTTCTGCTCTGCCAACTGCCTCAAGATTAGCATGTCCCAGATTCCCTGGTAGCTTCTGGTCCCAGAATGAGAGATGTGTGGAGAATCCTGGCCCCAACCTGCAGCTTCTGCTCAGTCATCTGGCACACCTGAATACCAGTGAGAGAATAAACCCTTATTGTTATCCACAACCAAAATGCTTTTCACTTTTTTTGGGGGGATGGGGGGTTAGGGTGTTTTTGTAGCAGAAATCTGACCTGTCCAGCTGCCACATGGACTTATGTATCTGCTCTTCATCCAGGAAACCGAGGAGCTGGAGTGGTCAGCAATGAATCAATCCATTGATTCCAGGAGCATGTAATCTGCCCCCTGTTTGACTAAAGCTGAATTCCAGTGAAGTGTCCTAGGCAATCATGCCTGCTTTCCGTATTGCAAAATGATACACTTTTTCACAAAACACAACTTCAGCTTGCATATTCTGATTGATAAAGGCAATATACAGTATTAGACTTAATTTCAAGATGTAATCAGCTGTGTCAGTCACATAAGGCAGTACCATGGACCTTTTCCAGATTCCCAGAGGCTTAAAAAATAAAAACTCCCTGAAGAGTGCTGACAGCACACCTTGCCTACTATTATAGCTCAGGCTTTGTTTTGTTCTCCTGCCATTGCCAGAATATCATTAGGTTACAAATCAGATCTAACGGTTCAGATTATTGTTCATCTTGAGCTCTGCGCTTTCTCTCCATTAGTTGTGACATAACAGAAATAATTTAATTTATTTGTGGGCCCGTCTTCAAAAGAAGCTTTTATTTCAAAATGTGCTTGAGGACGTAGTGGGGAGAACCACGGGTTTATCCTCTGTGTCTCAGGAGGTAGAACTAGGATATAACAGGTTTTGAAATACATGCGGTTTTGCAGGGTAAAGAGTTGCTTGTACCCTGGCATAGCACGTCCTTGCTGCAAAGAACAGATTTCTCTGGCAACTTCTTTTTGGTAGCTTTAGTTATCTTTTTTTTTTTTTTTAATGGTCTCATAACCATAATTGTAGATTGTCTCAAAGGCAAGTGAGCAGTGGTCCTGACATTTATTCATTCATTCAGCTTTGTCAATTCATCTGTCAGCCATTCAACAAATATTTATTCTCCAGCTTCATTTCAGGGCATGATCAATTTTCCTTTTGTACATAATAATCTTTCACACAAGGTTGGAGATTATTCAAAATGGATATGTACATTTTACAATACGGAGAAAACTCGCCAACATAAAGTCAGATTTATTTCAGATTGGTCAGGTTAAATTTCCTAAGTTCTTATACAATGCCTTTGGTTAACTGCTTTCTACAGGAGAAGCTGAGGATTATTCTAACCATATGTATATGCTTGTGCTTACCAACTTAAACTCAGATTCATCACTGAATCTCAGATGAATCTCAGATGAATCTCAGATTCATCACTAGGTTTCTGGGTAGCTTCTCAATGAGCAAATGCTTTCCGCAGTAGAGATTCTTCAGGGGCAAGGATATCAGCAAAGTGGCTCTGGATCTTTAAAGAATTGCTGTGTTCTTAGGGCCCCTCTGATATGTACCCTACATAGACCTTGGTAATCCTTCACATTGGTCTAGTCCTGAGTTAAATCTAGTGTTGTGAATGGGAGCGTAGGAAGTATTTTTGAGGGCATTTTGGGAGATTAAAAAAAAAATTCTGTGAACAAGTGTCTGGCTGGTTTGATGAATATTTAATGTGCGCCTACTGGTTTAGGATGCTGGATTCATTTAAATGTTCATACCTGTCTTAGGGTCTTAAATGCCCCATGCTTTATGGAGACATTTAAATTTTAAATCCTATAAGCAGTTCTATTACTTGCAATGAATAATAGCCTAGATTACCTTAAGTAGGTTTCCTTCCATTATTGTTAGCCAAGACCAGGGTCTTGAGAAACTAGGACAGGTCAGTGAGGTAGAACATAGTAAAAATCTAGCATAAGGTATTGCATGGGGGTCAACTTAATGGCAGAGTATGGTGTCCAAGGCTTTAGACGGAGTGAGGAAAATAGGAACAGGTATCTGCTTCTGTGTGTGTCTGTGTAATTGTATTGGTTTGTTTATCAGTCATCAGAGTTCGAAGAGTTGTGGATGCCTTTAATGTAATAGTAATAGTTGAATTGTAGTTGGAGTATTAATAGACAATTAGTGAATGCAAACGTGATTCCTGGCCTATTGCTATAATCTTTACATGGAAAATCTTGTTCCATTTATTCCAACAATCTTACAACAAAGGGGCTGTGAATATTCTCATCTGGCAAAAGAAGCAGAGTGGTTTCTTTATGTCCCCCAAAAGAACAAGTGGAGAACGTACAAGGGACCACTAGAGCAAGGCCCATATACAGCAAGTCAAATTGCAGAAAAGCAAGTTACTAGCAAACATATCTCTCCTTGGGAATGCCAAATTTACTCTCTATTAACCAGCAAAGCCTAGCCTTGGATCTGTTCTTTTATACAAGAGCTGGGATAATGTAATGGCTACTGAACACAAGCTCCAAAGCAAGATGGTTCCAGAGTGTATCCCAGGGCCAGACTGGGATGGGCTAGTTATCACTGGGAACAGTTAAGTAGCCGACTCTACAACCAGAGGGTCCAAGTTCAAATCCCATTCCACCACTTACTAATTGGGACTTTGGACAAATCCCTTAACTTTCTCCACCTCAATTTCTTCATCTGTAAAATAATCTCTCATAAGAATTAAGAAAGGATTAAGATGACAACTAAAAGGCACTTAGAAGAATGCTTGTCACATACTAAAACATTACATAAATGTTTATTTATCTAAGGTAACTGGGAGAGGTTTGGGAAAATAGATTTCATTATGTGACTGCTTTGTGCTGAGTACATAAATGCTTTGCATACCTTATCTCATTTATTCTGGGCAAGAATTCGTTTTTAGCCCTTTTTTATAAATAAAGATGCTGAGGCTTAGGGTGGCCAAAGTAGAAATGGAATTCAAAGTCACATCTGCCTAACTCCAATTCTGGTACTTTCTTTTTTCCTCTGGAGGGCTGCCTCAGACTTAGTTCTGTGTGACCTGCCTGCTAGTTTGGTCCTTAACGGCTGCTGCTTTCTCAGATTTAGTTTTGTTTATTATTAAAAGAAATCCCATTGTTTCATTTCGCTGGCTGTAATCTTGTTTCCAATGCAGCCTAGAGATGGCATACCTTACAATGGGGATCCCATTTCCCTGTGTCATCTCTCATTTGAGCTAATAGGTGAATACGAGCTTATATTGGCAAGATTGTAGGGACCCAGATGATGGGGCTTCATTGTTTTACTGAGCGAAAATAGTTTATCCATTCTCTATTGCCAATGCTTATTGAGAGCCATATTGCTCTGTGGTGTCAGTCATTACCAAGCAAGATGAAAGATACAGTGACTGCTTATTAGGTTAAGGGAGGCCCATGCATCCATCCAACAAATATTTATAAAGCTTGTGTTACATGCTGGCACTGTTATAGGCACTGGGATACAACAGTGCGCCAAGCATATCAGGTTCCTGATGTGTCTTAGAAAAGTAACTAGAATTGGAGAATTCTAGAATGGGCCTCTCATTATTTTAGTTTTACTTAGTTATAGGCTATTTTATTTCATCAGAGCACTGGTTACTAATTGTTTTAACCCCTGGAAATGTCACTGCAAATGAAGACTTTTAGCAGCAGAACTGTTGCCTCTGGTTTGCTAAGTGTTCCTTGCCTGTTGAGTAAGTTCTTTTAAGTTTGTTATGAAATCCAGAGGATAACTTCAAGATCATCTAGTCAAACTCTAGATGAGGAAATTGAGGCCAAGAGAGAGAGAGATTCACATAGCAAAGCAACTTAGTTCTGAGTAGGAATTTTGCCTTGCTATTCTTTGGTGTCTTGGTATTCTTCAACAGAATTCAGGAACCCACAACAAGTGTTAGACTGTTAACTGTATCTCATCTAACTACTAGACAGTTTCAACTTTATTAGTGTTGGCTGCATCCCATGTAACTACTAAAAAGTTTATGGCTCTACTGACCAAGGACTCTCTTCCCAAAAACTTACCCATCACTACAGATACTCAAATTGTTGATACATTGTTTGAAAATGGTAGGGGCATCTATAGTTATTTTTGCAATGGCCACTGGGAGACATGATGAAGGCTGGCTGAGGATGATAATGAGGGAAGTAGGAATGAAGAGATTTGAAGGCTTTGGTGAGACACAATTAACACCTTACTGTGCTAATCAGAGCAGCTTCACTTGTAAATCCAAATGGAAATAGAGCCTTTTTGGGGAGATAATTTACTAATAAAATTAATATAAGTGTAGTGCTAGGAAGCCTTCTGATAAGGACATGAGGGTTTCATTAATCAGTTCCCTTTTTGTGTATATATATTTTGTGATATGTTTACAAAGAGCTAATGATAATCTAAAAAAAAGTATTGCTAAACCTTTTTTACTTAAATCACAAATTATTTAATAAAAACAAAAACAGCACTTGAAAAATTTTACAGGTAACATTGATAGGTGGGACTATTTGCTTTGAGGGGAGTTGAAATATTTTTATGTACCTCTTAATATTTATAAGTAATATAAGAAGATTAATCGTTTTGGCTTAGACTCATTATAACTTGAGTTTGCAGTGAATTCTGGGAAGAGACCATCAATGGTGATAGCTTTTAAATCCAAGTTTCCCCAAGTAAAATATAGAGCAATGGGAAAGGTAAACTACAAAACCCACAGATAATATCTGTGATAAAACCAGGTTACAAAGCTATCCCTGTCATTCTCAGAATATGTGTGGATGAGACAAACTACTGGACAGCTCTAAGACCTGTGTAGAAGTAGCCCTAGAAGTGAGGGAAGATCTGAGCTCCCCAAATCAGCCACAGAAACCCACTGCAAGATATGGTTGGCCCATATGGAATGTGCATCCCAAACCAAGAGCAGTTTCAAGCTCTCTGATTCCTGGCTGAGGGCAAACAGCTTTTGAGGTAGCAAGGTCTGGTGATGTCTGGGCACTATTGTTTTATGATCTAACACACTGAATGTCCCTTCCAAGGTAAAACTCAGCATCCAGGGGCAAGTGTTGGGAGTAGAACCCAGACTGAGCAAGATGGGGCAGTGAGGGTCTCTGGGAAGAGACCATCAATGGTGATAGCTTTTAAATCCAAGTTTCAGTTTTTGATGGGAACAGGAAAAGCAGCAGAGCGGGACCTTTGAACAAGAGAATCTCAACTACCAACACCCCTCACCACAAAGTTGGGGGATATTTATTTCAAATAAGAAACAAGCAGATTATAGTTAAACGCCATGCAAATTTATTATATTGAAGAGAACATAAGGAACAATACCCAAAGAGTTGACAAGTATATACGTGACATTTTAAAATAAGACAAAAATATTAAGAACATGAGAGGAAGTATGAAAGAGCCTTCCATCAGTATTAGAGAAAATCAGAAATGATGATTTGAAAGGAAAAATGGCAGAATTCAGGAAAAAGAAATAAAACAATAATTTTGGAAATTAAGAATAACTAGAAAAAAATGCAAGAGCAAGTAAATGCAATTGTTAGTGCTTAGAGAAAAACAGAGGACATAGAACATTTTCTTTTGCTTTATTTCTTTTACTTCTTTTACTTTATTTTTTTATTGATTTACTTTAACTTATTTTATTTACTTTATTTTTTTTTAGATTTTATTTACTTATTTGAAAGTGAGAGAGAGGGAGAAGCAGACTCCCTGCAGAGCAAGGGAGCCAGTTGCAGGGCTCCATCCATCCCAGGACCCTGGGATCAAGATCTGAGCCGAAAGCAGATGCTCAACCAACTGAGCCATCCAGGTGCCCCAGAACATATTAATAACCAAATGTATGTGAATGAAAAAGATTTCAGGAGAAGTTGTGTAGAGGCTATCTTAAAGAGAACCAAATATATATAAGAGGAGTTCCATATAAGAAATTGAAGTTAAACAGCAAAAAAGAATAAGACAACTTTATTGAAAGAAGACTTCTTTTAGCAAACTGTAGAAAAGACCACCTTGTTCCTCATAAAATCACCGCAGATCATTACTGAGATATATAGTATAGTAAAAGTACCATCCTTAATGAAAGGAAAAAAAAAACAAACCTTTGAACATCTAGGCAAAAAAACTTTATTACTACAAGGGAAAGAAAATTAGATTCTCATGAGACTTTTTTTGGACAGCAATGAATATTTTATGCCAAAAAAACAATGGAGTATCATATTTAAGATCATCATGGGGGATAAAATGTGAGCCATGAAGTTTGTGACCAGCCAAACTGATCTTCAAATACAAACCAGGAGACAAATTACCGCAAAATGTGCTAGAAATCAGGGACTATTATTCCTATGAATTCTTTCTGGAGAATTTAGTAGAGAAAGCTTCAGAGAAGCTTAAAATATGGAGAAGCATTGATGATAAACATCCAAACAAGTAGCTAAATGGTTGAGATAGGATCTTTGGCTTTGTAGAAGTAGTTCAGGTAACAAAGCCACAGTTCTGCCTTGGAGATCATCATGATTTTAGTGTCCAGTGGGTTCAGGGAAGATTGCACTAGTGGTGATCTAGTTTGACCACCCTGCATCCATTTATTGATCAAGGCAATAATCACTGAGGGCATTACAAATAAGGGGATTCCTAGACAGGATGTACAGGATGACACTACTGATGAAGTCGTTTTGCCAAAGAGATGTGGAGCTTTAGTTTGATCAAGCTTCTAGGTCTATCTATAAATTTACAGAAAATAAATAGGGTAACATGTTAAATCACATCACGGGGATATAAAGAGTAAGATTGGCAGAAACCAGTTGGGAAACTCTATAGTACAAAAAAGGTGAACCCATAGATTTAAGCATATATTGATTTATATTAATGTATGGACAATTTTTGGATCCTGAATCAAACAGACACATTGTAAGATAGGAATAATAATGTAATTGGGAAGATGTGAATATTGGATTGTTAGGAATTGGCAATTCATATTTTGTATCTTATCCTATTTTTACTTTTGCTTTTTAATTTTTTTTAAGATATTTTTATTTACTTATTTGAGAGAGAGAGAAAGAGAGAGAGCATGGCAGGGGGAACATAGGGAAAGGGAGAAGCAGGCTCCCAGTTGAGCAGGGAGCCCAATTCGGGGCTTGATCCCAGGACCCCAGGACCATGAACTGAGTTGAAGGCAGATGCTTAACTGACTGAGCCAACCAGGCCACCTGACTATTATTACCAATAATGAAAAAGAATAAATTAAAAACAAAAAGTTTTGAGTGACCAGTTAGTGAACATGGAATGCTGAATAACTCACTTGAGATTATAGTAGATGTATTAGAGTTCTCCAGTGAACAGAACCGGTAGTATATAAATAAATTAAAATAAAACAAGCCAAGCAAATAAAAATAGGGATTTGTTTTATTGAATAGGCTCATGTCATTCTGGAGGCTGCAAAATCCCACGAGACCCAGGAGAGCCAGCTATAGAAGTCCTGTCTGAGTCAGAAGGCCTGAGACGACCAAATTGACAGGTCATTTGTCAGGCAGAGCTGGACTTCTTATTTCTTTGCCTTATTGTTCCAGTCAGACCCTCAACAGATTGGCCTTTGCTACCTTGGGGAGAGCCCTCTGCTTTACTCAGTCTACTGATTTAAATGCTAATCTCCTTTAGAAATACCTTTGCAGACACACTCGGAAATAACGGAAATAACATTCTACCAAATATTTGAGTAGTCAAGTTGACACATAAAATTAACCATCACAATAGAAAGCACTTTTTTATTTCTCACTCTTTTGTTCCTTTTGCCCTTTTGCCTATAGGTGATCAAACAGTAATTATCAGTCTGGTATTGCTGTGGTCATCAAAATGAAAGAGTGAGTTTTGCTGTTGAGTAAATTGAATCTATGGTCGCTGGGGATCTTCAAGTAATAGCTACGGTATTCCTCCTCAGGGGTTCCTTTGTCACACTTCCTGTGTTAGGGTAGTGGGAAATCGCATGTGAGTGAGATTTCCTAGTGTT
The DNA here is from genome assembly GCF_011100685.1 of Canis lupus familiaris. Lineage (NCBI taxonomy): Eukaryota > Metazoa > Chordata > Mammalia > Carnivora > Canidae > Canis > Canis lupus. Next base: position 29,418,671 of record NC_049241.1, on the reverse strand, counting down.
CCTGGCCCCTTGGAGAACTTGAGTACTTGTTACCTGTAACACCTTTATAAGACACGGAATATTTTCTTCCCCCATTTTTGGATTTACTGTGAACTGTTACGGGCTTATTTCTTTCTGTACACCAAGCATTTCAAATGTTGCTTTCCGTAGAATTTTTAAAGGCTGTTTCTTTTTTTTTTTTTTAAGATTTTATTTTTATTTATTCATGAGAGAGAGAGAGACAGAGACAGAGACACAGGCAGAGAGAGAATCACGCTCTATGAACAGAGCCCTATGTGGGACTCGATCCTGGGACTCCAGGATCATGCCAAGCCAAAGGCAGGCACTAAACCGCTGAGCCACCCAGGCATCCCTAAAGGCTGTGTTTCTTACGGATGTTTTGTCTCTGTTGTACTATTCATCTCAATATAGATTTACTTTGGCTCTTGACAACTTCTTCTCAGCCTTAAGAGTCTTCACTTCTTCACTAATATTAACAATAACAATAACAAAATCATACTTGTTCTCCATCAGTTCTCATTTGTATGCGCTCCTCGGGTGGATAGAAAACCTGAGAGGTTTTACTTTTTTTGACATTATTGAAAGCTTTACGGTAGGTTGTATTTCTTTCAATTTTGAAAGCCAGAAACCCAAGTCATGATACATGACTTGCTATGGATTAAAAGCCAAAGAGGGCAATTTAGGAGGACCCGTAGGGTACAAAAGAGAGGCATAAGAAAAGAGACAGAAAAGGTTAAAGAGGTATAGACAGTAGGGTGTGATGAGTTGTGAACTATGTATATGAATAACAAATAAGTGATGATCATACCAGTGATTGTAAGAATAGAGAATATTCTCCTAGGAAACATGGTAGGCGCTTTTGTAGCATTACACCACGTGATTTCATGGCAGTTGTTTGAGAGAGCCACCACTACTTCTTCCATTTTATCAATGAGTAGTCAGAAACCTTGCACTGGGCTGGCCTGGCCTAGCCAGTTGGTGAGGGACTGTGACCCCATAATTTAACTGCCTCTCCACATATCGTGGTAATGTGTCTCACTCCTTCTCCCAGGGATTAGGTAACCATACCCTAGACAGGTTCAGTAACTTCCCTCAGCACTTGTGTTTCCATCAATGGTAGAGGCAAGAAAAGAATCTCTGTTTACTGACTGGGAAACATTATGACTTTGCCCAGTGAGTTTGTATTTGGAATAGCTTCTCGAAGGCAACATTCCTGTCTTTTCAGTGCTGTTTCTTTGACTTCCTTGCCTGTTTCTTATTGTTCACCTCTTTACTTTCAAGCCACATTCCCAAGTATGGCGGAAATAATGGTTGCGTTTCATGTTATACTTGGAAAAGATAAAAGGCAGCCTGAAAATAACTCTGATCTGTTGGGAATGTTGGCTTGGATGTTGAGAGAAATTTTTTCTTGTTCCTGACTTTAGCTTTAACTTTTCCATTCATGAGGAGGTACATGTTAATGTGGTCTCTGAACTTTATTTGCAATAATTCACCAGTGGAAGAGCACTCACAGCCAGCTCTGCTAATGAATGTCGAACAGCGACCTTCTGTAAAAAGGAAAGAAAAAAATCTTTGCTGTTCTCACAGGGATCCTTCCTGTTTGGAAAAACCAAATAGACAAGAAAAATAAATCAGGCACTTGAAGGAAAGGAGCTACATCCTTGAGTGTGTTATATTTATAAAAATTCTAATAGCCCAAAGGTTTTCTTTCCAGTTTAAGGAATGAGAACTTTCCAACATGAAAATGACTATTAATTGGGTTATTTTGGTGCTAAAATAGTCGCTGGTTTGTGGTGAGCAGTCTTGACTCTTCCAGCCATACACAGCAGGAGAATTTCCTCTGTGACTGTATTCTGAGACCTTCCCCAAAAAGAGGCAGAGGGAAGGCAGTATTTGTTTTAGATCCTTAATATGGCCAAGAGTGTTTGAGAACACCTTCTATGTGTTCCTTTTCATGAAAAAAGGAAAATGAGGGAGTGTCTATTCTTGAGGCCAACAGCCCCGTGTTACATTCCCTAGTTAGGAGTTCATGAGGTATTGGATTACTTCAGGCGGAATATCTTCCACCATCCGCCCCATCCCATCTTGGACTCATGGCTCCTGAAAGTTTGGTTGGCTTATGAGATTGATGGAGCTGGAATTAACGAACCAGTTGCACAACGGTTATTAATTAGTAAAATCACTCTTTAATGCAAAGGAGTAAGTGCATTTTTCGTATGTGAAATCTGTGCAATTAAAATGGGATAGATTTTAACTTAGCAGAAGCCATGGAAAAGTTAAAGATTATTGTGATTATGTATATTCTTTTTATCTTGCAGGTTAGATGTTAATGTGTTACAAAATAGAACCACCCCTTTCCCCCACAACCCTGTTCTTTTTTTTTTTTAAGATTTTATTTATTTATTCATGAGAGACACACACACAGAGGCAGAGACATAGGCAGAGGGAGAAGAAGGTTCCCTGCAGGGAGCCCAATGCAGGACTCAATCCCAGGAGGCTGGGATCACGCCCTGAGCCAAAGACAGATGCTCAACCACTGAGCCACCCAGGTGCCCCATAACTCTCTTCTTCATGGAGGTAAAAATCACATGGATTCACAATGCAATTAGAAATTCATAAAGTGGGACCCCGGGGGGGCTCAGCAGTTAAACACCTGCCTTCGGTTCAGAGCATAATCTTGTAGTCCTGGGATCCAGTCCCACATTGGGCTTTCTGCATGGAGCCTGCTTCTCCCTCTGCTTATGTCTCTGCCTCTTTCTCTCTCTGTGTGTCTTTCATGAATAGATAAATAAAATCTTAAAAAAAAAAAGAAATTCATAAAGTAGGACAATGGAAAAATATCGTTAATTCTTGAATGTGTTTATTGATGTTCTATTTGAGTGTTTAAAAATCTTTTTATTTTTAAAATTGCAGCTTTCTTGAGATATAATTGTCACAAAATTGTACAATATTGAAAATACACATTTTGGTGATTTGGTTTTGTATATGGGTCTGAAAAATTAGCTGATGCTGTGAGACTCGGGTCAGAGACCTTAAGTAGTTTCACAAGCCAGACTAAAATATTCCTGTTGAGTTATTTTGAACTATTTCTGGAATTTTCTCTAGAAAACACTTGTCATATTTATAGATGAACATGTTCATTCTGCCTAGGAAGCCAGGCTGAATTTTCATTTGTTTGCTTCCCTGTCTGGTAAGATTATACTTCTTAAGACAGCAAGCAGCTTTCACCCACAAACCCCATAGAGGCTTCTATAACCAGGCTGCTCAGGTAGGGTAGTTTCGTAGAAGCAAACCAAAATTTCCATTGAAAATGACTCCCCTTGAATCAGGGCAAATTTAGCTGCAAGTTCATTCCATCATGAGGATTTTTAGTCTCCGTGAGAAGCCTTAAGTCCAATTGTGATTTATATATGGTCAAGAAAATTTTGCGCAAGGTAAGCCAAGACACCTTAACTGTGCTGCTTCTCGTGTTTATAGCCCTTGCAAGGTTCAACTGGCTTCCTTAGGTTTAATGACCCACATAAGATAGAGCCTAGGAGAGTGGAGGGGGTGGAGCTTTACATGCTGTTGCTTTCATGAGGTGTGGCCCAGGGAGGTGGAATGACAAGGCTAATGGAGACCTTCGAGAGTAAAGTAAGAGACTGTCTTCTGACCCTGGCCCCTCCGTCTGTTCGGAGCATGATTTGTGAAGATCAGAATACTGAAATTGCACCATAATGCTTACCGCTGATATGTTTATGGTCTGTAGAGACTTTCTGGATTATTTGGCAGAACTCGAATACATTACACATCATGCATCTCAACACTTTTAGGGATCATCAGTTAAGAGAAACCCAGTGGGCTTCCCAGGTTTTATTTTGAAGCCCAGTAAATTAAATGCTTCATGTAGAAGACTGCTCATATTGAACATAGAATCAGTAGAACAACTGTAAAGAAATGTAAGTAGGAAAAAAAAAAGGGAAAAAAAAAAGAAAGAAATGTAAGTAGGTACTGGAGGTCATTTAAGATATGAGTTTGCTTCTGAATATGGTCTATAGAAATAGTAAAGACCAGAATATACGGAGGAGAAATGTGGATATCTTAGTATTCTGTATGTTTTGATTCGGTGACTCTATTACATATATTATAGGTAAAAATATTTTTAAAATAAGAGATAATATTACGTGGTAGTTAAGTTTCACAAAGTTGGGAGTGAGACCAGATTTGATGCTAGTGCTGTTACTGCTAATTCTGTGGTTTTTGTTACTAAAATGAAATTAATAGAAACAGTTTTGTAAGATTAATAGAAATAATTCATTTAACTTATTTAGCAATGTCATGGTACAGAGAATGCTTAAAATTTCTTGCCCATTGTTCTAATTAAGAACTCTCTCTATAGTTTTGAGAAGATAAGAACGTTTTTGAAAATTTTATATATGTATTTTTAAAGAAATTGGTGAGTGTGGTCTTTGCATGGTGTGGACTGCAAAAGCCCTTCATTTGTTTCTCTCCCAGAGAGTTGGAGTCTTATGAGTAAAAACATTCATCCCTTTTCTGTCAAGGGGACCCTTCTCCCCCATGGTGTGTTGCATATGGTGAATATCAATGCAAATACATTCAAATCAGGGAGGCGCCAGGAGAGTAATGGGCAGTGATGCTAAGTAGATCCGACATGATAATGACATGAAGGTTATTGGTGATTAATGCAGGTCACTGGGGATCATGGGAAATGCATGTGTCCTTTCACCTGACCCTCCCACCCTCACAAAAGTTTTTGAGAGTGATGTTAGGGTCACTCAGTCCTTTTCTCCACATCTTTCAGAACTTAGAAATCTGATGTCTATATAGTTTTTCCTTTCTACTTCTGGCGGCAGCTAATTTATTAAAATTATAAGAATGGATGGATGTTTAATGTTTGTGTTAGTAGCAGCCTGGAGTTACATATATATGTATTTTTTATGGTAGTAAAAACTTGCTTCTTACCCTACCATGTGTTTATTCCACCACTCTGTATAACCTTTTTTTTTTTGTAAGCAAAGATGAGTGACTCCTTTGTGCCTTACCTGTTAAGTACTATCGATTCCTTTGTGCCTCACCTGTTAAGTATTATTGGTCTAAAATCCCTTTGTCACAATGCTCAAATGTCAAATTTTGAAAAGGCAAAGTTTTATTTATTTATTTTTTAAATTAATCATGTGGTGGCAAAGCCTACCTGTCCTGAATGACAGAAGTAGTAATGTCTGTGCTTCAAAAAATGTTTTTTAACTCTATACTTCTAGGCGGATGGTTACATTACTCTGCCCTGCCCTTTCTGAGTTGAGTGTGGCCCTCATACTTGGACCAGATATATGGGATGTGAGTGGGTGTGAGTAGTGTGACCTTTCTGTGGAAGCCTTAAGAGTGAGCGCATGCTTTTCTGTGTATCCTTTCTGTTCTCTACAGTCAGGGAAATGTGAGGCTGGAGCTTCTCAGCCTGGCTACTTGGGTGCATCTAGTCTCCTAGATGGCACATTTGGAGCATGAAGAAAATGTCTTGTTTGAAGTTTCTGTATTGGAGGACTATTTGTTTCTGTAGCATAACCTAGTTTACCCTGAGAAATATGGGGAAAAATAAGACTTCTGTTTTTAGTCTCTAATATAATTGTGTAAAAGATTTTATTTATTTATTCATGAGAGACACACAGAGAAAGGCAGAGACATAGGCTTGGAGCCTGATGTGGGACTCAATACCAGGACCCCGGGACCAGGACCTGAGCCAAAGGCAGATGCTTAACCACTGAGCCACCCAGGCATCTCAGTCTCTAATATAATTTTTTAAAAAAGATTTTATCCATTTATTCATGAGACACACACACACACACACAGACACACACACAGACAGACAGACAGACAGAGACAGAGACACAGGCAGAGGGAGAAGCAGGAGCCCGTTGTGGGACTCGATCCTGGGTCTGCAGGATCACACTCTAGCCTGAAGGCAGGTGCTAAACTGCAGGGATCCCCTCTAATATAATTTAGTGTATGTTTCAACTCCTGGTTCCTACTGTGATCTTTTTATACTATGTTCCCAGTAGGGCTTAGTCTTCTCCCTCCACCCCTCACCGAAACAGTCCACATCCTATGGGAGGAGGACAGACTCGAGGTACAAGGTTCATTCCTGGATCCAAGACTAGACATCTTTTGGGTGCCGTTTACTACTATAAACATTCTTCCCATGGCTTCTTGGCATTCTGCAACATCCTTGATTTGCCTTTTGGTACATGGAAATGTCCCTGGCTGTAGGGATTGTTTCTTGACATATTTATTTGTCTATGTATGTACTTACGTATGTATGTGTATATTTATACATATGCAAATACCTGTCTAGAAAGATAGATCTTCCTCTATCCATCAATCATCTATCTATTCCCGGGAATTAGATTATACAATCGCCAAAATGATATAAATATTAATATCAAGTAGATAAAATAGAAATATACTCTCTTCAAAAATACAGATTGTCACTAGTAGTCCTGTCTTTATATAGCTAGTTTAGAGGTCTAAGGAGATATTACCTACTTTGTAGAATTATTTCAAGAGGAGAATACATGCTGTGCTCATTATATAGTACCTTAAAAATATCTATATTAAGAGATAATAAGATAGCACATTACCTCGTGTGTACTACTTGAAGAGAGATACTTAGTATCCATTTATTTGGAAATATGAGGTACTGTTCTTACCATTAAAATTTATTTTTCCTTAAATCTTTTCCTTAAATCAACTCATGACCTTGGATCAAGTCAATTCTGGTTTATCTGCTTTTATTCCATGTACAATAATTAGTTTTTGTTTTGTTATTAGTACTGAGTCATTGCTACATTTTTGTTGTTGAGTGTGTGATTTTATTCTTCAGCATGCCTTTTCTTCTTAGTATATCAAGTCATGTTCTATGGATTTTATATTCCACACACTAGTATCAAATAAAGTAATCCTCATTCATATTTTAAAAGTTTAAAATCCAGGGCTGGCAATGGGGTAAGTCACTTTGCCATATGCAATGATTAAGCTTAAGTGTCACATTTGGAGCGATTTTTAATATCTGTCTATACATCTGTCCATCCTTTCATATGACAACACATGTCTTGTACTGCTCCAGTGTATTAGACATGGCTGGCAGCATCTGGAAATGTGCAAATGAAGAAGTTCTGCTTTGCCTTGGACAGAGTGGACAAGGTCAGTTTTGTACATGGCCCAACCCCTGCATGTGCACGGTGCTGCCACGTGGTTAACACCAAGAGTGAGTGACTGAAGGCCAGGACCTATGGCTGGTCATTGCCATACCCTCCAACAGGTGCTTTATCTGTCCTCACAAGGGGCTACTGTGTGAACCCAATGGAGGGAGGGACTAACCTGCATGGTTGGGGTGGGGTTTGCTGGAAAGGCTTCAGGTAAGGTGGTATTGGACTTCAGCCGGTGGGAGTTGACTTGGTAAAGACTTCCGGAATGTGGAGGGGAGGGGAAGACAAGTCTTGCCTACAGCGACAGCAGCTTGTGTGAAGGCACAGTGGCAAAGATGATGTGAAAAGAGGTGAGCTGTAGTTTTCATTTCCCTGAGGGATCTCTTTATTTGGGCCAATATCTTTTATGTTTCCTTTTTTTTCCCTATTGATCATAGGTATCGTCTAGTTACTATGTGACTGAGCCTCTACTCAGAAGAGGTCAAAGCCCAGACCATTTCTCCAATATTTACAGGATTAAGTTTGGTTAAGATATGCTTCCTTTGATACAGATACACATCCTTTGCACATGGTCTGTGTGTTTGTATTTGTGTGTGTTTGCATGTTTGCGTGCATGCACATTTGAGAGAGGAGGAACAGACTTAGTAGGCAGCATGAGCATAAAAGATATTTGGTATTTGTTCAGATACATGTATCCCAACAAAGGAGAAGTAAATGTCTCTGTGGTATCCCACATAAAACATGAAGCACTAAATAATATTGAGAGCGCCTCGCTGAGCCCTCCATGAATAGTACATTAATGTCAAGGAAGTGTTGAGGAATTCCCAGAGAGCATTGTAGTTCAATAATGACCGTTATTTATCACAAACGTGCACTCTGTTTGTTCACATTGGGTAATGAATGACCTTTCTGTTTCCGTGGCCAGAGCCAAACGGGCCTGTGTCGCTGCTGGTGCAGGCCGGGGGCTATTCATCATGCCTCACTTAGCCGATCACTGCCTTAAACGACACCACCAGGGAAATGCTCCGGCTTAAAGGATCATTCCAAAAGAAAGCCTTCGTGGGTTAACTACTTCAAAAGCAAATATTGTCTAACCCTCCCTGCTGCCTCTCTGTTTTTTTCCTCCTCCTCCTCCGCCTCCGCCTCCTCCTCCTCCTCCTTCTTCTTTCTCTCTCTTTCTCTTTCTCTCTCTCTCTCTCTCTCTCTCTCTCTCTCTCTCTCAATTTCTCTCGGATTGGACTCTACTAGACCTTGAATTAAATCACTTGACAGTGTTGTCAGGGAGAATGTAGTAATCCACAAGAAAAGGCTGTTTCCAACATTGATGACTGTCACAGGGTTTTGTTGTTGTTCTGTTTCTGTGTGGCATAGCTTCCTTTCTTCTTTTTCCCCTACTGAAAATTTTTCTCATCCTTGGAGTGAGAGGCCCAGAGTCCAGAAAAATCACTTACTTAGCCAGTCTATCGTGCTCCCGAATGTGGAGTAAAAAGTTGTCTTGCTCGTGGTGTGTTTGGTTCTGTTGGTTTAGCATGTAGCTAGGGAAGACCGTTTCATTCACATTATTTTGGTAATGCCATGCCTTGAGGTTCTTGTAGCCTCCAGAGGGGGCGTATCTTACAGAAGAGAGGATGAAACCCTTTGCCCGGGATGGTTATAATATTGTGGGGTGGAGCTGGCGTCTTGGTTGCACATGGTATTTGTCCCTAAAAGTTAGATTTACAACAAAAAGCTGGTCAGATTTGTTCACTTAAAAATGTATTTAAAAGCCAGCTCTGAGAAATACTGTGATGTCATCTGGCATAACCCTGGGACTGCTGCCAGTTCTGGAAACCTGTGCAGCAAATCAGAATTGCCATATTTTTGGAAACGTCACTGTGTGAATTTTGAGACCGTTTTGCTTTGAAATTGTACGTTGTGAGCTGTTACTCGCTCATGATGCTATAGTTTTCGAGGTTGGTAATGTTTATTTTAGTTGCATGATTTATTCCAACCATAAAACAGAAAAAGAAAATATCTATATTAAATGTGTGTGTGTGTGTGTGTGTATGTGTGTATGTGTGTTTTAAATGGTGGAAAGCCAACTTTGGGATCTCTCTAGGTTTGCTGATCCTTGATAGATACCTTGACAGTTTTATCTTCATCTTTGTCTACATTGTTTAAAACTGGTGGTGGTTCTTCTCATCAGGAGCTAATAGCACATCATGATCTTTGGAGCAAAAGTAAAATTTGTGCTTTATTTTATATAGTGACTTTCAGTTTTTGGACCTAATGAGAATGTTCAAATCATAAACATTCTGTTTCAAACATATGAAGCCTTACCTCACATAGTCTAGTATTTTCAAGTTTTTGAAGCACATCAGGACATTTCTTGTGGTCAGGTATTGAAAGCTAAGGTAACACCCTATATATTTCTATGATATTTCTGTAGAGGGCTCAGTCGGCCCATAGCTCAGAATATTCCTAGCGAATAATTGGCAAACTTTTTGTTGAAACATATTAATAATGAGTATAAACATCTGTCTCAGAAATTTCATGAGAGAACAAATACTTGCTGATGCTGAAGAAAAGGAATACATTGTCAAAAAGCAAAGCAGTCGGGATGCCTGGGTGGCTTAGTAGTTGAGCATCTGCCTTTGGCTCAGGGTGTGATCCTGGGGTCCTGGGATCGAGTCCTGCATTGAGCTCCCCTGCATGGAGCCTGCTTCTCCCTCTGCCTGTCTCTGCCTCTCTCTGTGTCTCTCATGAATAAATGAATGAAATCTTAAAAAAAAAAAAAAAAGCAATGCAGTCAAGTGAACAATGTTAACTCCTATAACTTGCATAGAACTTTTGGGATAATTTTTACCTATCATAACTATATAGTGAACAGAAGGAACCTTTGTAAATTTTATTTCAGGGGACACCTGTTTTCTCCCCATATCACTCTGCTTGCTTGATGCTCAACACAGGTGAAAGTGGAATTGGACTCAGGCCACCATTCTCCATTGGCTTCCATCCATCTGTTAACTTTTACTTATGTTAATCCAATTGCTCCATGTATACGTGTTTTCCCTCATTAATGATTTGGGAATTTCAGGAATGGATAAGTTGTCATAATGCCAGTGGTCATGGAAGCCAAGACAAAGAACTACCAAATTTGGGGTATTTTTTGACTGATATCTTTTGTGGGAGATGATATTTTTGAGACTTTTTCCCCCATTGAGAAAAGGAGATAGGTTTTTAGTAGAAATTGTTGGTTCAAACAGTATGTATATACATATATATGGACCCCTGTGCTATAGATATACATATATATACATATATATATCTGCATACACACACACGTACACACACCTCTATGACGGATATTTACGTTGGTAAAAATTCTCTATATACTTCAGATTAGAAAACCAAAAGAATTACTTATTCAGAGAGAAAAGACGATAAACTCACGTCTTAATTGTTAATGATTATTCTAGGTGGCATATTTGTTTTAAAAACAAAACAATTTAATATTTTACAAAGTATTTCCAGGTGAAGAATTTCATTTATATATTGATTTATATAGTTGTATCTTATAAAATATCCCAGAAAGAGTCAATCAAGAAATTATATCTCGCGAAATAAGTGTAATCATGTTGTTCAGCTTAACAAGAAGGAGGTGCTTTGCATGCACAACTCCATGCAAATGAATTCACATTTCCATGGAGCCGTAGCAGGCATATTCTCTCCACAGCTGTGCTTTTAGTTTTGACATGGTGATAGAAGCTCCACTTTCAAAATTATTGGATTTCGAAATAGGGTTTGGAATATTGAATTTGCTGCCTAAAATAATGACTATCTTTCCCCCCCCCAAATGTTATATGTGTCAGGCACTGCTCAAAATCTTTTGCCTGTGCTAATGCATTTGATTCTCCTGACAATCTTCTGACGTCGTAGGTATTGTTAACAGTATCATTTCTGGTGGAATTCTTGAGGCATAGAGAAGTGAAGCATATGGCACAGGTTCACACAGCTGGTAAGAGACTGGTCTGAACTTGAACCCAGGCTTCCTGGCACTGGCAACCACCTCCTATGTTGTCCTCAGGGTATCAGACCCTCCCTTCACATTATGTCACCTATTTTCCCAGGGCTCCTGCATGGAGGGTATAGTTATCTTCATTTTACAGCTAACAAAACTGAAACTCAGAATAATTCCCTGGGACTAGAGTATTGGTATTCTTATCTTTATTTTTTCTTGCTTCTTTTTATTGGACAGATGGAGTGGAATTGGCTGAAATAGAGGTAGAGTCTCTTGATTGAAAGTTTTCAAGAAATTCCACAGAAGACCCTAAATATTCTATAGGGTATATACTTTAATATGTTATGTTATGCTTAATATGTTGCTAAATCTATCAAAATTAAGCAGGCATACTTTTAATATAGCAATTCTCGTTAAAAATTAGCAAAAGAATTCACAAGAGATTTTTGCCAGCTTTTACTGGTTTAATCTAGTTAACTTTAGAACTGTAGATTTTATGCTTGAGATAGTATTTGTGGGTATTCTCCATATCAGAGAAAGAGAGACTTTGAAAAGTTGTACGGAACTTGGGTATCCAGGTGTGTCCTTTTATCCCCTCCCTCTTCCCCCTGATTCCTTATTCTTTCAGGGTTGAAGTTTTTCCCTTGGAAGCTCATCTATAAAAGGAGAGCTCTCAGTGTTAGGTATTATTATTATCCACGAGGTTATGGTTTTTCTTTCTTTCTACTCTACATTACTGTTTCAGTTAGATGTTGTGCAGTGGCTTACTTTGGTTAATGAAGTGAAGGTCAGCTCTAGGACTTAGGAAGTTTTTTTTTTTTTGTTTTTTTTGGCAAATAAACATGACAGATAGCTTATTCTTACATTCTTTCTTTTAGTTTGTCAGAAAAGACATTTGCCTTGGAAGGAAATTATTTGTTGTAGCCTCTGCTTTGACATGTTTCTCCTCTCAAGTCATTTCTTCACCCACACACAAAAATCTCCTGTGGTTATAATAGTTGGAACGAACTTTGATAAAAATTGGTCTTGGAATCATCTGGAATATTTTTATTGTCAAGTTTGTTCATAAAGATTTCTTTGCAGCCTTAAGAAGATCTCTTTCTCACAAATAATTCTCCCGGGAGTGGGACAGTTTATAGTACAGAACTTTCTTTACTGTTTTTGCTTAAATTATTTAAAAACCTGCACCCCGATGTTTATAGCAGCAATGTCCACAATAGCTAAACTGTGGAAGGAGCCTCGGTGTCCATCGAAAGATGAATGGATAAAGAAGATGTGGTTTATGTATACAATGGAATATTCCTCAGCCATTAGAAACGACAAATACCCATCATTTACTTCGACGTGGATGGAACTGGAGGGTATTATGCTGAGTGAAATAAGTCAATCAGAGAAGGACAAACATTATATGGTATCATTCATTTGGGGAATATAAAAATTAGTGACAGGGAATAAAGGGGAAAGGAGAAAAAAATGAGTGGGAAATATCAGAAAGGGAGACAGAACATGAGAGATTCCCAACTCTGGGAAATGAACTAGGGGTAGGGGAAGGGGAGGTGGGTGGGTGGCGGGCACTGAGGGGGGCACTTGACGGGATGAGCACTGGGTGTTATTCTATATGTTGGCAAATTGAACACCAATAAAAAAATAAATTTACAAACAATAAAAAAAATAAAAATCTGGTTCAGTTGTGTGCTGATTTTTGGTTTCTCATCCTGAATGTTTTTCAGAATGGACATATCAGGAATCCAGGGTTCAGTGCTTAGACACTTGGATTTTATTTCAGATTATCATTTCAAGCCAATGAAGGCTTAAATTTTAGGCTTCTTATTTGTTCGCATTTTGGGCTTTGTTTTATATTGACATTCCCTTTGTACTTTCTATCTTTATTTCAGTTAAGTATGGAAATACACCTGTTTTGCAGCATCGTAAATGTCAGGTCCATTTAAAGATTATTTACACTTGTATTCAGAATTATGCTGTCAAGGTTGGTGCTATCCAGGTCTCTCTTGCACTGGCCGAGATAGGCAGCTATTGTGCTTATGGTGATTATATTCCTATGACTCTACCTCAGGGTTCCCTTGGAAGAAAGAATTTAGGTTATTACATCATCTTCTATCCTGCTCTTCCTGTATCTAGTGTTCCACCATGGAGTCAGTTGTCTTTCTCAGGTGGATCATGTCATTGCCACTATTCAGGTCTTTGGTTGTCTGACCTGTTGGCATCCTGATGTCTATGTCAATGGTTCTCAAACCTGTCGATTAGGATTACTGTTGAGCATTTGATGAAAATACAAATACCCAGTCCCCACTGCAAGCTCATGGCTCCTTGGGTGTTTTGGGCATTGTTCTTAGAGGTGTGGCCAGGAACCATTCATAAGTGAGACCTTCCCAGTATCTTTTCTTCTTTTCAAGCCCTTGTTCTTGGTATATGCTTTTATTAGAGTATGTACCTCTTGTCTGTTTCATCCTCTCTGTAATTGGCACCTCCTACCTTCCACCATGTTTTCTGAGTGTGTAGTGCATAGGAAGAGCACGGAAATAAATGGTTGAAGTGAATGTGGTTTGCAGTTGTAATAATCTGGGGTCTGGTGTTGGTATGCATGGGTGGTAGGCTCAATTCTATAACAGGCCACTACGTTTTCATCTCTCCTGCCAACTTCATTTAGGGATAATGATACTAAGTATAGCAGCTGCTGTTTACTATGCTCTTAATATCTTCCACACACCTTGCTTAATACCTTTTTAGTTTTCAGCTACAAGATGCTTTCAGGGTTTGATTTTCAGGGATCATCAAAAATAGGTGAAGGAACTGCAGCTAGGTGCATTAGCATGCTAGGGCTGCCATACCAAAATACCACAGACTAGATGGCCTAAACAACATAATTTATTTTCTCATAGTGGGGCTGGAAATCCAAGATCAAGGTGTGGGCAGGTTTAGTTTCTTCTGAGGCGTCTCTCCTTGGCTTGCTGACTGCCATCACCTGGCTGTGTCCTCCTGTGTTATTGCCTCTGTGTGTCCTCTTTTTTTTTTTTTTTTTTTTTTAAGATTTTATTTATTTATTCATGATAGAGAGAGAGAGAGAGAGAGAGAGAGAGAGAGAGAGAGATTGGCGGAGACACAGGCAGAGGGAGAAGTAGGCTCCATGCAGGGAGCCTGATGTGGGACTCAATCCCGGACCCCTGGATCATGCCCTGGGCCGAAGGCAGGCGCTTAAACCGCTGAGCCACTTAGGCTGCCCTCTGTGTGTCCTCTTATAGGGACACCAGTCCTACTTGATTAGGGTTCCAGCCATTTGATGTCGCATATTCTTTTTTTTTTAAGATTTAAAAAAAAATTGATTTATTCATGAGTGATACAGAGACATAGGCAGAAGGAGAAGCAGGCTCCCTGTGGGGAGCCTGATGCTGGTACTGGACCTTACATATTCTTAATTACCTCTTTAAATCCCCTGTCTCCATATACCATTACTTAAGAGGTCAGGTCTTCAACATACCAATTTTGGAGAGGGCATTATTCAGCCTATAACCCCAGCCAAGGTTAAATGGCTGGCCTGAAATTTCAGATCCGGTAAATGGGAGGGAACTGAACCAGTAAGCCAGAAATTCACAACAAATGGTAAAGATACCACAACCATTGTCTTCAACTTAGTATGTGGGAAGCACTTCACTTGGAAAGGTTATGCTGTTGGGTGGCCTACCTCAGATCAATTGAAGAAGATTGTTCTTTGTATTAAATGATTAATTAATTCTAGAGGATTCTGCCTGACTGTAAACTAAGGCCACCAGGGTATATTTTCTTTTCTTTTTTTTTTTTCTTTGTCAGATCCCTTTTTGATTTAATTAGAAAATAACATTGCCAGATTTAACCTCTTAGTAAGTTTTAGCATGCCCTTGAGTTTTTGATGTTCTTGACTCAGTCAGTTTAACTGCTTTGTAGTCCTGGTCTTCCTTGAGACAACTGAGGGCCTCAGATGTGTTTTTCTGGCCTGCATGGTGATAGAATCCAGGCTTTTCCTTTAAAATTCTCCCTAGCAGTTAAAGGCTACAAGTCCCCTAAGTAAAGATGATCCCTTAAGTAAGCGATGTACTTCAGTTTGTTGGTGTGGACTGAACTTTTGAACCAGATACCAAGTTGGAAAAACCTTTAAAACTTGTCTACTAAGTTTGTTTGTTTGTTTGTTTATGTCGACTAAGTTTTATTTGTAACACCATAATATTCGTTATCAAACGACTGGTCAAAAAGTGAGAAATGGAGTATTTCTTACCATTCTCCCTGAGCTTTTCCTTTTTTTCATTTGCTATCTTCTGCTAAAACTGTCATTTGGAATTAGTTCTTGTCTCGTGTTTCTGTAAATAAAATTGATAGCGTGTTATTAGTGTCTTTGTTTCCCGAGTTCTGAGAGAATGCATTTAAAAAGGAACTATATAAAAATCTCAGCTTTTCATGCTAAATGGGCTGGTCTTTAAGTGAACAATAGTGTGAAGTTAGCACATATTAATTAAAATGTCTAGGAACTGAGCGCTTTAGGGACTCCACAAAGATTGAGAGAAGTATACAGGTTTCTTAATTTATTTAATTTAATTTAATTTTATTTTATTTTATTTCATTTCATCTTATCTTATCTTATTTTATTTTTATTTTATTTTATTTTATTTTATTTTATTTTATTTTATTTTATTTTATTTTATTTTATTTTATTTTACTTTATTTTATTTTATCTTATTTTATTTATGAAAGGCACACAGTGAGAGAGAGAGAGAGAGGGAGAGACATAGGCAGAGGGAGAAGCAGGCTCCATGCACCGGGAGCCCGACGTGGGATTCTATCCTGGGTCTCTAGGATCGTGCCCTGGGCCAAAGGCAGGAGCTAAACCGCTGCGCCACCCAGGGATCCCTTTTTTAAAAAAAAAATTATTTTATTTTATTTTATTTATGATAGGCACACAGTGAGAGAGAGAGGCAGAGACACAGGTAGAGGGAGAAGCAGGCTCCATGCCGAGAGCCGACAAGGGATTCGATTCCGGGTCCCCAGGATCGTGCCCTGGGCCAAAGACAGGCACCAAACTGCTGCGCCACCCAGGGATCCCAGTATACAGGTTTCTGATGTATATGTTATTACCAGAGAATTTTTAATGTTGTAAACAAATCTAAAACCAACAACGTAAATCTCCCGTAAGATAATCAATCACTTTCCTCCATGGGTTTAAAAAAGCTGAATTGTCCTAAGAAACATCACTGAGGAAAGAAATACGGGTGTTTGTTTCACAGGAAACTATCAATTTTATTGGTGGCAGGAACAGCTTATTCGATGCCTTTGCTCTGTTACATGCCTCTTGAGTTGATAAATACACCTGAAATGTATTTACTGTTAGATCTGAGTTTGGCCTCTGTAGAATGGAGGTAAGACTGTTATTTCAAGTGCATAGACAGTGGTGGACACGAGAATGTTCTGTGTCTTTAAAAATATGTCCAGCTGCTCCTGGAAGAGCCGCAGGTCAGCTGGGAAGATAAATGCAGAAATAAACCAACATAAGACAGTAAATATTCTACAGTTGCCAGAAGAGGGGAATGTCAGGGATGGACCAGCTCCAAGAGCTCTGGCCAGAGATGTGGGGAACCAAGCTTGACAGAGTTGGGGCTTGAAAGGAAAAGATTGGAATTTGCCTAACACAACTTTACCTAGCAACATAGCTTTCTTGTCTGAAAAAAAAAAATGCTGTAAAAATATCTTTTGATGAAGTTTATTTTTAAAATTACAGAGTCAATGTGTGCTCAATATAGAGAAGCTGGAAAATAAAGAAAAACTTGGAGAAATAAAAATAACAAATAATAACATTAAGGAAAAAGAATTGCTTTTGACATTTTGTGGGTTTTATTCCAGTGCGATTCTCTGGCTGGGTACAGTCTCAGCGTTCACCCTCGTACCCCTACCTACACACAGCATTTTCTTCATAATAAAACTCACCCTCCTCACACATTTGGTTTATTTTGTAATACTAATGCATCTTAGAGCTGTGTGTTTTTTATGTGGTGCTATTTCTTTTTCCTCCAAAAAAGCTGCTATTAAAATGACTGTGTATTTCAGAATTCATGGAGTCTTAGAATTTAGAGAATATAGTGCACATATATTTATATATACACTTAACAATTTATATGCATATATATATTTAGATGTGTGCCTGCATTTTTTCCTTGATATCATAAGCATTTCCTACTAGTAGTAAGGTCTCGGTACTTATAATGACTAACCCTTGTGAATTTGTGTGATTGTGTCTCCATTGATATGATTTTGTTGTATCATTTAGGTTGCTTTTAATTTTTTGACTAATTATAGTTAACTTTCTTGAGAACATTCTTTGTGAATTCTCTGTCTAAATATCCAGAAACCATTTTGATTTGTATTCTTCTAGTTACTGAATCTTTGAAGTTTAAATATTGAGGGTTTTAAGCTCATATTATCTAAAAAGTGAATGTCTCACATGTTGAATTATGATTTGGGATACGTATCGAATTGTTCTAAGGCAACAAAAAAAACCAGGCTTTCATCTCTTAAGCTAAGTGATCTGATAATCAGTTAATAAGTGTGTAATGAGGATGATTTGGGGTTTATTAGAAATGATGTCACAGTGTAAATTGTGTTAACTATTTTTTGCTTTGGTCATGTTGATTTGAGCATGGGTTTACATATTCTTTTATTCATCAAAGAATCCTTGAGTGCCTAATTCTGGGTAGGGACTTTTGGATGTGGATGAATGGGGCAAAGAATGTATTTTATTTCTTTGGAGGAGGAAGGATTTGTGTTGAGACAAACAATAAGGTAAGGAAGCAAATATATATTTAACCTTTAGATAGGTATCTCTTTTGTTTTACCATAATACCTTTTATCCATCTATTGATTATTTTGCAAAGGACAATGCAAATGGCAAAAATAAAAAGTATTGGCTCATAAATTGTGACTATTACAGAAGTTAAACCAAAAACATTTTTTTAAAAGATTTTATTTACTTATTCATGAGAGAGACAGAGAGAGGGGCAGAGACATAGGCAGAGGGAGAAGCAGGCTCCCACATGGGGAGCCTGATTCTGGACTCCATCCCAGGACCCTAGGATCACACCCTGAGCCCAAGGCAGATGCTCAACCACTGAGACACCTGGGTGCCTCTAAACCAAAAAATGTTAAAAAGGTGTTTTATATGTACTTAAGATAGTCATAGTGAGGGGGGAAATACCATTTATTTGGCTTTCCAACTCAGATAGTTGTTGAAAAGACATGAATTAAAAGTGAGGACTTTTGCTGCATGTTCCAAATGGAGAAATTAAGAGCCTATTGCTTTCTTTACAGTGGTTTTATTTTTGTGATGGTTTTGTTTTGTTTTTTCCTTTTAAAAGGAGGGGATTTTTTGTTTTGTTTTGTTTTTTGTCCTGTAGGTATAAAGTCATTACTCAGACTAATGGGGCATTGAACTAACCGGAGGTACAAGGTAGACTCTTTTTAAACCTTTATTGAATCCTTGATTGTCAAGTCAAAGAAGCTGTGATTAAACCTAGTGCTCCTTCCCCTACCTTGCTGTCCTCCAGAAATGTTTTCATGCTTAGGAAATGGCACCAAGAAAGAACAATTAGGTATTCAATCCACTGGCATTTTACTAAGTGAAGTTAACCAAAAGTAAAGGACAAAGAGAATACTGTGGATTGGTGAATTTCATTGGTTACAGGTAATTGTGTAAATAGAGGACCTTAAATGGATGTGCCACCTGGTGAAGGGGGTTCACTGTGGTAGGATCGTTGTATCATCTCTCTCTGAGAAGGGTATTCCAAGGTGATGGAGACAGAGGACCCAGAACCTAAGGGAGCTAGCTTCCTGAGGTGCAGTTGGGGATGAATCACGTATTTTTGGTGGAAACAAGGAGGGAACATGGGCTGCCACCTAAGTTAAAGGCAAAGGCAAAGGCTGTTTAGCTAGGGATTTGCATAAGTCCTGTGGAAGGCTTAGACCAGCAGTGAGAACTGAAAAAGAAAGGTCCAGCTTTCTAGGATGCCCAGAACGACCTTACTCTATTGCTGGCCTGGTGGTTTAGCAGCCCTGTGTAGATACACAGTACCAGAGTAGACAGAGGTGTGAGATGGACCACAGGCTAGCATGGGAATCTTTTACGATTATGGTTAGAAATTGATACGTTAAAAAAAAAAAAAAAAAGGAAATTGATACATAGAATCTAGACAGACTCAGTCAAAATAATCACTATGGCTTTTTATAGAAATTTGCAACCTGGGGATCCCTGGGTGGCGCAGCGGTTTGGCACCTGCCTTTGGCCCAGGGCGCGATCCTGGAGACCCAGGATTGAATCCCACATCGGCTCCCTGCATGGAGCCTGCTTCTCCCTCTGCCTGTGTCTCTGCCCCTCTCTCTCTCTCTGTGTGACTATCATAAATAAGTAAAAAAAAAAAAAAAAAAAAAAAGAAATTTGCAACCTTATTCTAAAATTTATTGGAAATACACAGGGCATAAATAACTGGCAAAAAAATCTGAAAAAGAAGAGTTAGAGAACTGAAACTGGCTCATGTCAAGATTTAATATTAAGCTACAGTAATCAAAAGAGTGAGGTCCACCAAAAGCTCGAACACTGAAACAGGAAACAACTTAGAGGTCCATCAGCGGGTGAGGAGTTCTACTATATATAGCACATCCATATAGGACATTCAACTCAGAAAGAAACATAGGAAGAAATGTACCATGAATACATGCAACAACATGGATGAATCTCAAAAATGTGTTGAGTGAAAGAAGCCGAGGTAGACAATGATGATGTGTATGATTCCAGTTCTACAAAATTCTAGAAGAGATAAAAGTCTAATGATGAAAATCAGATGTGTTGTCTATAGTACCTGGGAGAAAATTGAGTAGGAGGGGCATGAGGGTACATGCTGGGGTTTTGGAAATGTTCTGTAACTTGATTGTGGTGCTGCTTATACAATTATATTATTTTGTTAAATAGTCAAATTGTATAGTTAACGATGAGTGGGCTTTGTTTTATGTAAATTGTACATTAAATAAATTGACTTAAAATGAAAATGAGAGGTAATTAGGCTGCTTCCTTTTCTCTTTGAAGTTATTCCTGAAAGGAGGGTTTAGAAAGATATTCCTTAATAGCTATAAATATAAATTTCCTAAGTGATACATGACATGACCATAAACCACGATGTTATTTTACTTTGCCTGAGTTTTGCAGCATTTAAGTGAATAGAATTGAGAACTTTATTTCTTTAAAGAAGCATTCCATTTTTAAAGAGATTTTCTGCTCGAGTACCTTGGGTATCAGGTGTTGGCATCAGCTAATAATGTATTTCCTCTTAGCACTGTTAGGGAAGGATTTGAGCTAAGATTTTGAGTTTTATCTTTTATTTATTTTTATTTTTTAAAGATTTTTATTTATTTATTCATAAGAGGGCACAGAAAGAGGCAGAGATGTAGGCAGAGGGAGTAGCAGGTTCTCCGTGGGGAGCCTGATGTGGAACTTGATCCCGGGACTCTGGGATCATGACATGAGCAAAGAGAGACACTCAAACCCTGAGCCACCCAGGTGCCCCCAATTTTGAGTTTTAAAGGAAACATCTTTACTAGTCAATAGAATCCTCCCAATAAAGTAAATATTTTTGGTATGGTAATACAGAAGGGAGGAAAATTGCATCAGGGATATACCTCTTGGATTTGGGCGGTACAGAAGAATTTGGGTAGTGCCAAAATTATTAAGCTGTTGTACACACTGTCTAATCAGTGTTTTAGCTTCTTCCAAACATTTTAGTTAAATTTCCCTGTAAATTGTCTCCAGATTGTCTCTAAGGGTAGGTACTATGTTTTATTTGGTTATATCTCTCTTAATTTCTGTGTGTACACAGGTCTGTTTTTAGGCCCTGTGCATATATTTTATCTTTATCTGTTTTTTGGCAGCACCACAATGTAGAATGCGATTTTTCTTCTAATGCAGACCCTTGATATTTATCTTTTCCTTTCAAATTATTTCTGGTGATTCTTGTTCCCAATGAACTGTAGACTTAACTTCCGAATAGTGGTGGTAAAAAGACTGGTGAAAATTTCAATTGACCTGCATCGCAAATTTAGATTTTCGTTGCAGAATGAGTCAATATGAAATTGAGATAAAAGAAGGTTTTTTTCCCCCTCTAAAATAGATACTTGTTATAATTCAGGCCAAAGTAACAGAATTGTAGAGAGATTTCATTAAATTTCATCTCATTAAATATAATTTGGATTTCTCTTTACACTGCAGAGGCCTCGGCATATATTAATAAAGCCAGTGGCTATAATAGGGTCTCAAATCTCAGTGGTTCAACAAAATAAGAACGTTGGCTCCTAACTCATGTAAAGTTAGTAATGCAAGTCCAGGTTGTCATTCATAGACCCAGGTTCCTTCTGTCTTTCAGTACTTCATTCCCATCTTGCTTGGGAGCATATTATGGGTTGGGTCTAGAAGTGGTGCACTTGACATCTGACACGTTCCATTGAGCTATATGATTTCTTTTGTTCACTCCTGTGCTGCAGTGAGGGAGTTTGGGAACTTTACTGTACGTATCATCAGGAAGAAAAGGAAATGAGTTTCATAGTAGCAGAAGTCTCTGCTGCAGCATATAAGTGCCCTGAACATGTTAAATAGACATTGGGTTGCTTTCATGTGAACCTTCAGAATATTGCCTGCCTGGCCATGGAATACATGGACACATGTAATGAAGGTAGATTTGGACCATCCACTCTTGGGGTTTATTTCAGGCATTGACTAGGGTCAAGATTGAAGATCTGAGCCCAGGAATGTTGCTTACAAGGCTGGTGAGGGAACATATGAGTGTGTTTATGTCTAGGTGTTATGCACGAATGTGTTGGACTTAATCCACTGCCTTTTAAGAGTGTGGCGTTCTCTCTAGAAACAGTAAGAAACTGTTCTGCTGTAGAGTGATGGTTGCACATAGATTTGATAGATGTTTGGAGGGACAGATTTCTAACCTTGACTCTTTTGGATTAAATGCGGTACAGGGTGTGATAGCATACTCAAAGGCAGACTTATTTATCTCTTCCCTCTGCCCAACACTGCATTGTTTCCTGTAACTGTACTTATCAAGTAAAACCAGAAACTTCAACTTCATAAACAAAATTTTACTTAGGTCTTCCATTTCTTGTTCAGCCACGGGGTGCCATTCACAACTGTCATGTCTTATTTCACATTTCCATACTCAAAGACGAGAATTGCTATGTGGTCATTTGCCTAAAGTTATTAACTATTAGCATTCTCGTACAGAAATCTGTATCTCATATTTATTTAGCAACTTAATATTCCTGGCCAAACAACGTGTTAGGTTTGCCAAATAAAATAGAGGACCTACTTACACTGAAAATTATTTGTCCTTTATCTGAGGTTCAGATTTTAACTGGGCATCTGTATTTTATTTGCTGAATCTGGCAACCCTGGTTTCTGGAACTATATTATCGTGTAACTGAAAAAAAAATGGTATTAAATGGCTTGATAGTTTGGAGATAAAACTACAATAAATATTGTGATGCTGAAAGATTTTTAGGTCTATCTAAACCAGGGTAAGGCTGTATCTGACTTATTTGTTGCTCTGTTCCTAATCTTGTTATACTGCTTGTCACATAGTAAGTGCTCTGTATCCTTTACTCATATGATTGTTTATGAATAAAGGGGAAATGGATCTGTTCATTTTGGCATTCTGTTTCTTTTAGGTTTGTCACACTTTCCCTGGCAGCCCATTTTTAAGCATCTTGTGGGTGGAGATTGTTTCATATTCTTCTTTTGTGTTTTCAAAGTAATAGTGATTTGAAAGGCACCTTGTCGGTAACCAGTAGGAGCTCCATGAATGAACAGTTACTGATCAAGGGGTTTTGGTGGGTGCAGAACGCTGAGAGAGGTCGATTATTTGGGAGAGCAGCTGTGGTTACCATGTTGAAATTTAACAGAAAGGATTTTAAGCTATAGATGAGGACAAAAAACCTAACAGTGAGGACGATTAAACTGTGGGGTGGCCTCTTGAGGCAAACTGCAGAGACTGTTGCTTTAGTTAGTCAAAGGCAAATGCCTCCACTGGGAAGTTGTCTATTGATCTTATTATCTGGGGACTTGAAATAACGTTTCAATTTTCCCCTTGAAAAGCCATGATGTCGTTTTTTAAAATCGCATACTTCATCCTTAAACTCTCATGCAAAGCCATTACTTGAGCTAAACCTTTCTCACCAGAAATATCTTCAAGGAACACACTCCTTGTAAAGGATGTGTATTGTGGAAGATGAGAAAAGAAAGTGTTTTGGTTCTCTGTGCCACATGGCAGGGCCTCTTTCCAAGGTGAACCCCTTTGGAGGCTGTGAAAAACTTATTATTAGAGAGCATAGTTTTTTTCCATTATGCTATTGACACGTAAGCATATGTGTTAATAAGTTGTGTGAAATCAAATGACAGAGTGGTTTAGGGAGAGAGTCTAGGAATCCTGAAAGATGTCACTTGTGGACCATTCATTTACTCTGTAACCTGAAGCCAATTGCTTACCCTTTGAAAGCCTCAGTTTGTTCATCTATTAAATAGGGATAATAAGGATAATGTTGGGGTTGGAGGATATCTGTATAAAGCACTCACTTCAGTGTATAATATCGGATAAGTGTTATAAAAATTTGAATTGCTATATTTTATTATTTACACATGTACTATTTAAAAGATAATTATTGTTACATTGTTAAGACCTAAAGCCACAATAGCAAGTAATTAATCCCTATAATAGCAATTAATATCTGAGTGATGAATTGTCTTCCCAAAAGAGGCAGCTAGGAGTGTAATCATCCATGTGACGGTTGCATGTCCCAGGAGAGTTTCAGAAGTTAGATTGTAATGGAAACAGCTGTTGGATCAGCTCAAGGCATAGGCTTTGGAGTAAAAATATTCCGCATCTTGATTCACCCTGACATAGATAGAGGCTCTTTGACCTTGTAAAAAGTACAAGTACTTATCCTCTGAATTTAGAGGAAATATTTTGGGGCTATGTTGTCCAATATAGTAACCTCTAGCCACAAGTGGCCATTTAAATTCAAATTAATTAGAATGAAATACAATTAAAAATAAGCTCCCCAGTTCTTCGGTTTAAATCATATTCCCTCAGAATTTGTATGTTGAAGTTGTAACCCCCACTACCTGAGAATGTAATCTTAATTGGCAATTGGGTCATGGTAGATGTAATTGGTTAAGAGGAGAACATTCTGGAGTAGGATGACCCCCTAACCCAGTCTGACTCATGTCCTTATAAAAAGGGGAAATTTGGATGCAGATATAAACACAGGGGGAATGCCATGTGGACGCAAAGGCAGAGTCCAGGGTGATGCTTCCATAAGCCACGAAATGTCAGAGATGGCCAGCAAGCCACTAGACACTGGGAGAGAGTGGCATGGGACAGATTCTTTTCACAGCCCTTAGAAGGAACCAGCCCTCCCCACACCTTGATCTCTGGACTTGTAGCCTCTAGAACCATGAGACTGTAAAGTGCAGTTCCATAGGCCACCTCATTTGTGATAGTTTGTTATGCAGTCCCAGCCGAGGAATGCATCTAGTCTCCCTAGCCATGATTCAAAGCTGGAAATAGCACCATGTGGATTGTGGCTCCTGGATTGGATGGTGAAGCTATAGATTATTGCGCTCATTGCAGAAAGTTCGGTTAGACAGTACTCTTGGAGAGATTCTAGGCTGCTCACAGCCCCTAGAGTTTGAGCTAAAACAAAGTACAAAAGGTTGAATGAGTTTTATGAAGTATATTCTTTGTCCTGAAATCCAGGGCAAAACACATAAAAGATTTAAAAGGGGGAAAAAAAAAAAAAGCTCTGCCTTAAAACTGGGCTGGTCAGACAGCCAAATATTCAGGAGGACTTCCTGTTCTGGCGGAGATGGAGAAAGAAGCCAAGACACCCTTGTCTCATGTGCAGGATGAATCTCGGCTTCTGCTTCCATCGTTACACTCTTACATAATTATATTCTATATATAGAGTTTCCCTTTGTATCTATCCCTGCCTCTCCCCCTTGTTTTCTTCTTCAGGCTACATACAAGTGCTTGCAGCCACTCCTTGCCCGCCTCCCCCCCCAAAAGCTGTAAATATAAAGCAGCCAAGGGTTTGCCCCTCTGGTTTTACAACTACTTGGTGATGTGCAAGGGTCAAAGAGCCTTTCCCAGTTCCCAGCCATGGCTGAGGGCCTGTTATGAAACTCTTCTGCTCCCTTTCCTTCAGCTGGAACGCCAATGCCAGAGAACCTGTCTGTCCTGGGAGTGGCTCAGGTCACCAGGCTGGCAGGGAAAGCCTCTCAGCCCTGGACTAGACCTTGGAACCTCTCTGCTGTGGAGGCCCCTCCTCCTGGATGAGGATTGCAGTTTGCTCATGGTGGTGGTGGTGGTGGTGGTGACCCCTGCTGGGGTGAAGTCACCATCCTCTCTTCACTCTTGGTCTTCTTTTCAAGAGCTTGTACCTTGGATGCTGGTCAGGCTCTTAGGGTCCTCGGTCAGGTGAAAACTGTCTGTTCACCTGACCTTGGAGTGGCAGCTTTCTGCCCTGAAATGCCTCTGTGAGCAAAGTTAGCCTTCAATGAGTCACAATTGAAGAGGAAATGCCTGAGGAATATTTGCCCTTTTTTTAAAACCTGTTTAAGGGTGTTCTTTTAGAGAAGTGAGGCTATAATGTAGAGTATCTTTTTTTTTTTTTTGAGTATCTTTAATATACCTTTTATAGCAACTAATATCTTGAAAAGTTATCTTTTCATATTAGAATTGTTATTTCAGACTATTTTTATTCATTTAGGATTTTGTTAAGCTGAAGTCATTGCAATAATGAATACAGAACATAAAGAACTGTTCTTCCTTAAATAGATCAGTATAGTGTTTCTTGGGTTGTTTTATACTTAATCCTAATACTCTTTATGAAAAAAAGACCTTGACATGTATGTTATAAATAAATCCATTACTGTGCCCTACTGTGTGCCAGGCATTCTGCTAAGCACAATGCATTCATTTAAATTTTTACGCTAAATCTTATAAAGAAGCAGGTGTAATCTTCATCTGGTAATGAAGACAAGGAAACTGAGATCGAGGGATGTCTCATACCCAGATCCACTGCCTGGAGAACAGTGTGAAGCTTATTTGACATCAAGGCCCAGGCCCCCTCCCAGAGAGCTTGTGGAAATGTGATTTCATGAAACATTGTTAAAACCCAAATTGTGTTTGTTCTTGCAGTCTTGGGAGCACACGGGGCCTTTTGCAGTCAGGACAAGCCCATTTCCTTTCTCAGTGGGAAACACTCCAAGTATTCCTCTTGAAACAAAAACGCCAAGGATTATTTTTGCAGACTTCTGTGGACTCGTTTTTGGACAACACCCTGGAACAGGAAACCACAGTTTCTCCTAAATTTGTACAGGATGGAAATAGATAACATTCTTTATAAAACCACTGCCACAATTAGTGCTTTCAAATCAGCATAACGGTGGATGGTTTCATTTATGCATGTCTTACCTGAATAAATTACTGGAACCTGCTGTATGGGAAATTCATGAATAATTTTATAGGGCTTTATTTTATAAACTGGATGTGCAGCAAAAAGATATGTGCCGTTGAGGAAAAAGAGCACTATATGACTGAAGCTGTTTGAAAGCTTTTCTTCGAAATAGATTTGAAGTCAAATAGGGTACTGCCCGGTTGAGTGATGAGAACAGGATTTCCTGTGGCTACCTGAAGCCTGAGTATAGCTAATTGTGACTGGAGCAAATGTGGGGAGCTTAATGAAATAGGGGGATAATATGTAAGAGAAGTGTACACAGTAATAAAAAAAGTTGACTGCACTTTGATGTAGAATTTTCCTTGTCACAGAACAGTAGACGAAACCATTCATAGAATAAGTCCCAGTTATACCCATGGTGGATCTGAAAGGATGGGGTTACTCAATGAATTTACCCATCCTTGTGCCTGGAGTCATCTTTCCATAACAGTTGGAACTCCTTTTATATTTTGAGTCTGTTTCTACAAAGTTCTGGTAGTTGAATAGACTTAAGTTGAATTGAATTTTTTCAGGCTACTATATTTATATGGTTATTTCAAAATTATTATAAGGAATACATGGGGGATCCCTGGGTGGCGCAGTGGTTTGGCGCCTGCCTTTGGCCCAGGGCGCGATCCTGGAGACCCGGGATTGAATCTCATGTCGGGCTCCAGGTGCATGGAGCCTGCTTCTTCCTCTGCCTATGTCTCTACCTCTCTCTCTCTCTGACTATCATAAATAAATAAAAATTAAAAAAATTTAAAAAAAAGGAATACATGGTTATATTCTAGAAAAAAATTGAAATGTCTTGTGCAAGCATCATTCCTTCATTTGTTCCCTAATATGAGAGGCTTTTCTTTCTTCCTCTCAAAAGACATCACTGGTTTTGTGAATATATTAACTCCTCTTATGCTTTTTAATGTGTATATATGGATCTTCATTTTTCCTTGGGAAATATTTAATGTCTTTGTTTTTTCCTTTTAATTTTTAAGGATAGAAAGTATGTTTATATGTGTTTATTTGTGTGTATAATTTTTTTAAAAAAATACTTGTTCGAGAGAGTGTGAACGAGAGAGAGAGCAAGAAAGAGAGAAAGAGAGGGCATGATCAGAGAGAGGGGCAGTGGGAGAGGGAGAGAAACCTCAAGCGGACTCACCATTGAACTTAGAGCCAGACACGGGACTCCATCCCAGGATCCTGAGATCATGACCTGAGCTGAAATCAAGAGTCGGAGACTCAACTGATGAGCCACCCTGGTGCCCCTAAATATTTTACTTTTTAACATTTACTGCCCTGCTTGTGCCTTGCATATGTTGTCCACATTAGGGCAAATTTACTTGCATTTCCATTATTAGATGTTTAGCTTGTTTATATTTTATTGACATTAAGAATTATATTGACTGAACATCTGTCTATGTGCCTTTTGTACACTTGTGCTATTGTTTATGGTAGGCATATTAAAAATTTTAACAGTGCAGAAATTTTAATAGGGCAAAAAATGAGAGCAGCATCTTTAAGCAAATTTTAAGGATGCTTTTTGCAAAGCAAAACCTACCTTTGTGTGAAATAGGGTATATTTAAAGGTAGATCTCAGTTTTGCTTCCCTGTTTAATGTCTTATCTGCAGCGATATGTCACAAGACCCCCACTGGATGCTTGAAACCATGGATTGTACTGAACCCTATATATACTATCTTTTTTCCTATATATACATACATACCTACGATAAAGTTTAATTTATAAATAGGCACAGTTAGTCATAGCAATAATAAAATAGAACAGCTATAGCAATATACTTTAATAAAAGTTACATGAATGTGGTTTTTCTCTCTCTCAAAATATGTTCATTTATTTTGTGCTCACTCTTCTTGCCTATGACCTGCATTGTGATAAGATGACAAAATGCCTACATGATGACATGAAGTGAGTTGAATGATGTAGGCATGTGATGTAGCTACGGTTGACCTTCTGAAGGTATGTCAGGAGGAGGAAGATCATCTGTTTCTGGACCACACTTGACCACCAGTAGCTGAAACCACGGATAAGGGGGAGCAACTGTACTAGGTTTCTTAGAGTTTACCGTACCAGTGAGCTTGGTGCCACGTTTGTTGGGCTTGTCAGAATGCTGACAATAACCACCCCTTTTTCTGTCTGCTCACTGATAGTAGAGTACCTTGACTGTTGAACAACTGCTGGATGGTACCAACACTGACTTCACAAATAATATAAGAGTTGACTTATGGTGTGTCAGTGTCTCAGACAACAAAAGGCTCTCTGGATAAGCTTGAGGAGAGATGGACTTTACTGCAGAAAGATAGGGGAACTGGTGAACACTCTGGGAAAGCCAAAAAACCCAGCTCAGAAAGAATTGGATTCAGGGATGTATCTGCTCCAAGTTTACTTTCACTATTGTGTTTAAAGGTCTCTCAGTTGTATCATGGGGCTAGTCTAGGGTAAGGTGAATACCTTATTTGAAAAGATTTAGTTGGGAAAACATAATAATGCAAAAGGAAATCCAGCTGCTTTTAGTAGATGGCAGGACACAGAGTTGGGCTGTTGAAGATGCACAGTATTTGCTGTCACTGAATAAATGTACCAATATCTTTCATAACTTATTTTATTGATACTATTTTCAAAGTTTGGTTTTTCATATCTAAAACTTGCTTGCTCCCATGATAAGGGAACTGGGTGTTTGAATTAAAGTATCCATTTTCAAAGAATAATCAGATGAAGATGTAGTATATGTAAAACACATGTGAGTTTTCAAATGCCTGAGAATTGGCATCAGGAGGCTTGGAATTATTAGGCTAGTCTTGATGGTTACTTATTTATAATGATGGAAAAGTATTCTGATGGGGGTTCTCAAATGGTTAGCACAGTTCTTTTCTCTTTTGCCTTCAATAGCATAATTTTGAAAGTTGAAATGAGAAGATGTGGTGAAGAAGTAGTCATTTTAAGTTGGAGCTATATAGTTCTCTAATGATTTAGATTATGGTTATGTAGATGGCTGACCCTCAGAAACTGGGATGTAATGAATGTCAGTGGCTTCAAGTTACTAGGTTTTGAGGTAATTCATTATGTAATAACCGATAACACACGCAGGATCAGTACAGTTGGACCTGCATTTTTGGTTGGTGGAAAAATGTTTCTGATGATTTGGGGATTAGATGTTAGAGAATTGAACAAAACCCGCTGTGTTTGCCCTCTTTTTAAGATGTTTAAGGACAATACTAGATACTCATTTTCATTTTTATTTTTTTTTTAATTTTTTTATTTATTTATGATAGTCACAGAGAGAGAAAGAGAGGCAGAGACACAGGCAGAGAGAAGCAGGCTCCATGCACCGGGAGCCCGACGTGGGAATCGATCCTGGGTCTCCAGGATCGCGCCCTAGGCCAAAGGCAGGCGCCAAACCGCTGCGCCACCCAGGGATCCCTTTTTTTTTTTATTTTTATTTTTTTTTAATTTTTTTATTTATTTATGATAGTCACAGAGAGAGAAAGAGAGGCAGAGACACAGGCAGAGAGAAGCAGGCTCCATGCACCGGGAGCCCGACGAGATACTCATTTTCATTCTCTGCCTCCACCCTTCCGTAAATGTAATCTTTGAAAAGCAGGCATTTTGCTTGTCGTTCATTGTGTTTTTCCAAGTGGTCTTTCTTTTTTCATGGTCAGTTCTAAAGTTGTAATGAAGATTGCGCTGACCTTTCTTGAGAAACTGCCATGGTGGGTTATGTTTCCAGCCTTTTGTACAATGAGTGTAAGATGGGTGGGAGACCTAGGATAACAAATTAAAAACAGAATCTGACATTAAGATGCAAGTCTAGCAGTAGATGTATCCACTTCCAAAATTCTTATGTTGTTACCTGCACAGATTTGAAAATATACTCATACACTATCAGACTCTAGCTCCAATGACGTTATAATTATTGAGATGAGTCTTGGGTAAAAATACATTGCTCCTTATGAGTGCTGTTGAATCCCAGATAGGTGAGGGGATGAGCATTCTGTCTTAACTCCTAGAAGTCACCTACTGTCATCTCTGATCCACTGTGGGAACATATCTGCAAAGGATACTGAGTCCCAGGAAGTATGGATCATTGGGGGCCATTTAAATAAATATTTATTTCAGAGAGAGCAAGAGAGAGAGAGTGCACATGAGTGGATGGGTAGGGGGAGCAGAGAGAGAGAGAGAGAGAGAGAGAGAGAGATACTGAGCAGGAACCCTGATGTAGGGCTTGATCCCAGGATCCTGAGATCCTGGCCTGAGCCCAAGGCAGACATCCAATTGACTGAGCCACCCAGGCATCCCCACTGGGGACCATTTTAAGGCTGGCATGCATCTTATCTAAAATTTCAGCTTTCTCATACTCCTGCTTTAACTTTTTCTCCTTGGAACTATTTAAATTATTTTATTCATTGATCTTACTCATCATCTGTATCTCACAATAGAACGTAAGCCCTAAAAGGTTGGGAGTTTTAAAGTTTTGTTCACTGTTTTATCCCTTGTAAGTCATGGTCCTAAAGGCACTGTGGCTCCTGCCTTGGTCTCATGATTTCTTTTGGAACAAGCTGACCCAAATGTCATCAGGGTCTGATTTGACCTACTTCAGTCTGTCTGTCCTGAAGAAATTGATGGGGGAAAGATAGGCAAAGACCTTACTCTGCATCTTCTGTTTAACTCCCATTTCCCTACCTTCACCCTATACCCATCTCAAAACATGGAGATTTTTTTTTCTATTAAGATCTATGCCTCTTGAAAAACAACCAAAAAATATGTAAATCTGCATATCTCTCTACATGTATATGTGTGTATACATATGTGTGTATAGACACACTATTTTTTTTTTTTACCTAGCCCTACTGGGGAGACTGTACTAGTAGTGCACTATAAATTTTTTAAAAAGATTCATTCATTCATTCATTCATTTATTCATTCATTCATTTATGATAGAGAGAGAGAGAGGCAGAGCAAGAAGCAGGCTCCATGCTGAGAGCCCGACACAGGACTCGATCCCGGGACTCCAGGATCGCGCCCTGGGCCAAAAGCAGGCGCTAAACTGCTGAGCCACAGTAGTGCACTATAATATATGTATAGCAGTAGTAATTTGCAGGCTCATCAAGTGCTCGGCCTGCCGAGGGACACTGATAAGACTCAGGTCTTTTTCTGTCCTTTGAGCCATCTGAGTGAGAGCAGTACTTACCTGAGATCGAAACCACGTGTCAGGTAAGAGCACCACTCTTTGGAGAACCACATACCCTCACAATCTGTCAAGTGGGGTGTGTAGAGGAAGAGAACATTGACTATATGAAGGGATACTTTATACTTCTGGTTTGCCAGATAATACTGCAGGTATATCTGCATGTTACACTAATGAATTTGAGATTCAAAACCTCATCTGTTTTAGATTCTTTTCCCTCTTCACTGACTGAGTCAAATATTTGCATGTCTTTTTTCTAGTAACGCTGGAGTGGAGAGTTGCTGGTGTATAGAGGTATAAGATGGCTGTGCTTTAGATTTTCCTTATTGTCATTGCACTGGAAGGAGAGCACAGTTCAGTACAATTTTCCTGTTGGAGTCCAAGCATCTCCTTCCCTGTTTTGTGCCCAGACTTGTGTTTAGGGCCCTAGAAAGATTGCTGAGCTCTCTAACACTACAGCTGCTGACCTGAAGGCATGATTGCAAGGGAGTGACAGTAGTAGTAGGATTTAAAGCTTTCACGGAGTGGGGGTGGGGCAACTGTACTCTTTTCATAGTTCATCTCTCCCCTTTTATTTCTTGTAGGAATTTTTTCCCCACGTGTTTCTCGAAAACCGCGGGCTTTGTGATCATCTCATTGCATTTTACAAGGTTAAGTCTTTTGTAATTAATCCCCTATATGCTCTCATGGTGCAGATAGAGATGCTGTTATATCCCTTCTAAAAGAACAGGATTTTTGCCCAAGTCTGATGGCTTTTCCAAGTGTATTCTAGAATTCTCTGGCTTCTTGTAGTCTTAACAGAATTTTACTTTCTATATTTTGGTCTTCTGAGTAAAACTTCAAAACTCAGTTTGAAGAAAGACTGGAAATAGCTTTAAAAAGTTTATGTTCAAGTAGACTTTATAGTTCTGTAATGTTTTACTTAGGGATATAAAATATGATGGTAGGGGTAGACCTTTTTAAAGTAAAGCACATTCATAATTATAATAATTTCTTACTTTTATTACTCATGTTCTTGGTTTGAATAGTGCTTCAGGCTTCATACTAGAAAGCTTGCTGTGGTTGAAAGTCTCAGGTTGTATGAACATGTTTTGCTGGGGGTCCTGGAAGACCATATTGGGTGTGACAGGCATCAAACCAAGAAAGCTTAGGGAGAGACACCTGCTGGAAGATCAGGGCATTGTGGAACCTGGGAAAAGCAAATGTCTATATACCCCTCAGGGCACACCTGGGCATACTTTTTCCAACCCTTGGAAGGACTTTGTGTTCCTTTCCTGTCTTCCCACCACTGTTGCCTTTATTGTTTCAAGTCGGCTGGTGGAGGTATTAGTGATCATGGTCAGGGGTGATGATCTCAATTTCTTCTACTTATATAGAAAGCTGAGACCAAGAATGATGTTGGAGTGTTTGGGTGGTTCAGTTGGTTAAGCATCTGCCCTCGGCTCAGGTCTCCTGGGACTGAGCTCCACATTAGGCTCCTTGTTCAGTGGGGAGTCTGCTTCTCTCTCACCCTCTGCTGCCCTCTGCCATTCATTCTCTCTCTCTCTCTCTCTCTCAAATCAATCAATCAATCAATCAATCAATCAATCAATCAATCGTCTGGAAAAAGAAATTTTTTTAAGTTTCTTTAAGAATGATGCTAATTGTAAAATACCTGTAACATAAAATTTGCCTTTTTAACCATCATAAATTGTACAGTCAGTGGCATTTAGTACATTCACAGAATAATACAACCAGCACCATTACCTCGTTCCAGAACTTTTTCATCACCCTAAATTGAAACTCCATACCCATTAAGTACTCATTCTCATCTTCCCACCCCCCAGCTCCTGGCAACATCTAATCTACTTCCTAAGACCAGCGATTTTTTGCAGGATATTAAAAATATGAGGTTTAACTTTCAAGCTATAGATAGCATGAGAACAAGCCAAAAGGATGAGTTATGTTGAAGCAAAGTCCACAGTCTAACCCAAAGTTTTATGCTGCTTTTTACCACCCTAGCTCTGGTTCTAAACATCTTAGGGTGCATCCTTCCCCACTTTTTCTCATTGCATGTGCGTATGTATTCACATATCTTTGATTCATTTTCTTATTACTTATGTATATGGGGTTATACTGAACACATTCCTCTGCAACTGTTTTTTTTTTGAGCATACTTTATGGAGATTGTTCCAGATCGGTGCAGTTTTGACTGAGTTCCTCTACAGCTCTGTAGTATTTTGTAGCGTGGATAGTCCATAAATTACTTAGTCATGCTACTCTTGGGAGCCCTTAAAGATTTAGTAATTAATCCAGAGGAAGTTCCGTGATGAGGGCCAGGCAGGTAGAATTAGCCCCTTTTGTATATTAGGACACTGAACCTCGGAGAGATGTTAGATCATTTATCTTAAGTCAGACAGAGTACTGCTTTGTGTTGCTCTTAGTCATTTTGAGGTCTTAAGGATTTAATTCCAGCAGATTTTTTGTATTATTGCATGCTGCTTCCTTAATTTTAAAAATAAAATGCCCTTTGTTTGTTGGCTATTTCTTTTTTCTAGTTGATTTTCACTCATTCTCCTATTTTTGTGTGTCTAATATCTCTTCACTCCCACTACAGAGCCTCAGACACTTAGTATTTGGCCGTTTGCAGTTGAGCTATGATTATCTCATTGCTCTAAAAATCTCATATTTGACATCTTGCTTAGAGTTAGATTTAAAAAGGCCCCTCAGATACCCTAATGTGTGCCATTTACCTGAAGGATGTAGACTCAGAGAGGTCAAGTGACTTGCTTAAGTTTATACAGCCCTCCAGTGGCCAAGGCAAGACTTGAACCCACCCCTCTTTTCATCATACACTATCATGCATGCCAGATAGACCACATCTCCATGCAAGTCCCATGGACTGGAGCACCATGTGAGAAAGATTCTGAAACTCCAATTCATGAGTATATATCTGCTACGAATAGAAGAGGGATGACTAATGGTGGTACATGTGCCATGTATTGCCTGTGCTCCAGTGTCCTGTGCTGATGGTGGTGATGCTGGAGTTTGACTAGAGATTTATGATATTTAAAGAGTTGCAGTTGTCAACCTGGGGACCAATCACAAACTCAGGTTCAAATCTTATGTGTTACAACCCTTTGGGACTAATCAGTCAATATTTGCTTTAATTTTTTTTTTTTCTTTTTGAGTGGTTGAATTATCAGATGCTAATTGATGCTGTTACTTACTGGTGTCTTTTTACTCCTCTTGGGAAGACTGATACCATTCCTAACTTTTAATTGTTATATTGCTCTTGGATGCTATGTTTGTGGGATTGGCTTATTCATTTTTTTCCTGCAATCAGGTAAGACTCTCTTTTTCCTTAGAAGAAATGACACTGGTTGTAGTTAGAGCTGTTTCAACCTCAGCACTTCGGGCCTTGGGACTGGATAATTCTTCTTCGCGAGGGTTTGTTCTGTGCATTGTAGGATGGTTAGCCACATCCCTGGCTTCTACCCGCTAGAAACCAATCGCTCCACACATCAGTCTTGACAACTGTGAATTTTTCCAGTCATTGCCAAATACCTCACCCTGTATGAGATCCACTGGGTTAAACTAATGCATGCTTTAATTGGTTTGAGATGATTTTTTTTTAAAGATTTTATTTATTTATTCATGAGAGACAGAGAGAGAGACCGTGAGAGGCAGAGACACAGGCAGAGGGAGAAGCAGGCTCCATGCAGGGAGCCTGATGTGGGACTCGATCCTCGGTCTCCAGGATCACGCCCTGGACCAAAGGTGGTGCTAAACCGCTGAGCCACTGGGTTTGCCCTGGGATGATTTTTTTTTTAAAGCTTATTTTCTCTTGTCCATTTATATTTCAGGTGTTAGAAATGATAGGAAAATAAACTCATTATCTTTAGAAAGACAGTAGGACACTTTGCTTCTCTATAGTACCGAATAGGAAAAACTACAAATATAAAAGCTCATTTTGCAACAATAGGTGGCACACTACTACCAGAAGCTACTTCAGAAAGTGGATGGAGGACATCATTTCATGAGTGAATGTATTTCAATCCATTTTTATTAACAACATTGCCAACTTCTTTTATCTTATTTCTTTTGAAAAGATGTTCTATGTCACAATGCTTCTACAGCCAATTTTATTTTTAAAAATGAGTACAAATTTACCACTTAGTGTAAAAAACAAACCTATAATAACTCTGGTGTTTATAATAGAAAGATCATATCATCATGGGAATAAACCAAATTAACTTTGATGTGTCAATTATTTTCTCAGTACAGTACATAAAAAGACGTTTTAAAATTTTTCCTAGGATATTAGTGTTACATGTATAATTTTTTTAACAGGTAAATGAATTTTTACTCTCTGTTAATACTTTAATGAAGAAGCTTACTATTATATATGGCTTTTGTTGAAGACAGATCATGAGATGCCAGCTGCAGGGAGCTGAAATTATGGCAGCCCAATGCCTACTTTAGAAGTAAAATACCCGGGATCCCTGGGTGGCGCAGCGGTTTGGTGCCTGCCTTTGGCCCAGGGCGCGGTCCTGGAGACCCGGGATCGAATCCCACGTCGAGCTCCTGGTGCATGGGGCCTGCTTCTCCCTCTGCCTATGTCTTTGCCTCTCTCTCTCTCTGTGTGTGACTATCATAAATAAATAAAAAAATTAAAAAAAAAAAGAAGTAAAATACCCTAAGCTTTTTTATTATGGTGTCTTTGTGTATAATTGGAGAAGACCTTACATTGAGTTTTAAAGATTATAACCATGGTGTTTATATCTAGCATGATAGACTAGATCATTACAAGCTTTTTAAAATAAACTATCCACTAATAAGTTTAAAAATAAACACTGTCCCTTTTCTATTTTAGTAAATATCACTTCCACTGTTTTGTATATCCAGGTTGTGATGAGAAAATTAGAATATGGAGACAAAATTCTCTGAATGAATATTTACATTTTTATGATTGTGTCCTTTGATTTGTTGTGGGCTTGGTTTTTAAAAACTGTAAATGGAATAAAGATTAACATAGTGGAGACTCTCAAGAAGAGTGATAATCTTTTTCAAAACAATTCTATTTTAAATACATTTTAGTATTAATGTTTTAAAATGTTTAAAGATGGGATGCCTGGGTAGCTCAGCAGCTGAGCATCTGTCTTTGGCTCAGGGCATGATCCGGGAGTCCCAGGATGGAGTTCCACGTCGGGCTTCCTGCATGGAGCCTGCTTCTCCCTCTGCCTGTGTCTCTGCCTCTCTCTCTCTGTGTCTCCCATGAATGGATAAATAAAATCTTAAAAAAAAAAAAATTTAAAGATGCTTGGATTTTTTTAATCATTAGAATACTATTGATCATTTATTACATACCTGCTATGTGCCTTGCACTGTTTAAGAACTAAGGGACATTTTCTTTCTGTAATCCATATAATAATTTTGTAGGAATGGGGAAGTTGAGTCTTAGGGAGCATTATTAAGTAGCTCACTTTACCATATTATTGAATCACAGAGCTGAGATTCAAACCCAGGTCTGATTTTTAAATTACCCTTTATCTAAAAATCCTAGAATGTCACAGCAAGGAAAAAAGAGAGTGATCATGAAACAAAATCAGTTTAATTTTTTTCTAAATAGAAAATCATCATTTATTAGCTCCTGAATAAACAATGGTTCTAATAACAGTTATCAATACGTGTTTATAGCATTAGCTGAAAACTTTGTGGGGAACTTTAAAATGAATGTGTGGATGATGCTAACACTAACAAACCTACACATCAATCTTTAGAGATTCTTTTTTACTATTTATGAAGTATAGTTGACATACAATATTGTATTAGTTTCAGGTGTCTAACATAGTGATTTGATAATTATATACATTATAATATGCGTACCATGGTAAGTGTAGTTACCACCTGTCACTCTGCAATGTTATTTTCATATTATTGACTATATTCCTTATGCTATACTTTCATCTTCATGACTTACTTATTTTGTAACTGAAAGTTTATAGCTGTTTACCCTCTTCAACTATTTAAGCATCCTCCCACCTACCTCCCCTCTGGCAACCAAAATTTTGTTTTCTGTTTTGGGGCATCTATTTGTTTTTTGTTTATTGTTTTTTGTTTTTGCTTTTTGTTTGTTTGTGGTGTGGTTTTCACATACAAGTGAAATCTTAGGGTATTTTTCTTTCTCCATCTAACTTCTTTGACGTAGCATAGTATGCTCTAGGTCCATTTATGTTTTTGCAAATGGCAAGAGTAAATTCTTATTTCTTCCCATACCTCTGTCCCCAGTTTGCTCCTTCCTTTAGGTATGGAAAATTTGTTCAAGTACAGTCATATAGGAGCCCCTTGTACAACAGACAGAAGGATAGTTTCTTGTTTGAGCCTGTGGAGGGTTGTCCATAAGTACAGCAGC
Source organism: Canis lupus familiaris (assembly GCF_011100685.1). Taxonomy (NCBI): domain Eukaryota; kingdom Metazoa; phylum Chordata; class Mammalia; order Carnivora; family Canidae; genus Canis; species Canis lupus. The sequence continues at coordinate 29,380,300 of NC_049241.1, read as the reverse complement.
TAAGACATGAGGAGTTTTATTTGTCCACTGCTAAACTGGTCAAGACTTTTATTTTTTGTTTTGTTTTATTTTGCTTTGAATAACCAAGAAAATGTAAGAATGGTCAGACTGGTGAATGACAAGCATATTGAATAGATGCAGAACTAATGACCTGAACTAAATGTCAGCTCCCATTGACTCTGATGACTCCTCTCTGCCATTAGGGGGACAAATGGCTTTTCCTCTTCGGGCATAGAAGGATTGCTGATTTTGAAAATTAAAATATTTGTGATAACTGATGCTTCACATCACAAGTAGTTACCTACTTTTAGTATAGGTAACATTTTTGCAGAACTGTAAGGTCATATCACAACCAGGCTATTGATATCAATACGATGCACCTGTATTGCTCAGGTTTGCCCAGATTTCTTGTGCTCATTTGTGTTTGTGTGTGTACAACGTGCACATGTGTGCATGTTATGTTCTGTATGGTGTTATCACCTGTGTAAGCTCATATATCTACCACCACAGTGTACAGCTTCCACACCAGATGGACACCTCATGTTGACCTTTTTTTATCCATGCCTACCCTCCCCCAAACTTCCCACCCCTGCCCCTATCTAACCTCTGCCCAGGCAGCTACTGCATTTCTAAAATTTTGTCATTTCAAATGCTATGTGAATGGAATCATATAATAAGTGATATTTTGGAATTTGGCTTTTATCTACTCAGTCTGATTTTGTAGTGAATCATCCAGATTGTTGAATATATCCATAAGTGGCTTGTTTTTAATGCCAATTTTTTAAAAAAAAATATGGGCTGCTGTTTTAAGACAATCCTTAGGAAGCACTCTTTCGTGATAGTAGTTTCAGTGACAAGGTGTCAGAGGCAGGTTTTTGCTATAATTGTTCTCCAGAGTGTCCACTGAGTAGCCTTTTTTTTATTAAGTTAAAAAAAAATGGCACAGACATCTCTCTTTGATGCTTTCTTCAAACTGGGGGCCGAAGACAAAATCCCATGAAGACATCGATCAAAGATAACCATTGCAGGAGGAAGTCCTTGAGGGCAGAAAATGCTGTCTTCTTTTTCCTGGCTTGGCTTGCCACCATTGGCTGTTTGTGGAGTCCTGTCCTTTGTCTTCAAAGCTTTGGAGAAATGCTCCACATAAAAGAAAATGAAGCAGGGGCCACCAAAGAGGCTTGTCTTTGTTGTTGTTTATGAGGGAAAGTATTGTTCTCTGCTATTGGCAAAGTAATTTTCAGCTCCAGGTGAGCTGAGATCACTCACAGTGGTTTTCACAAGCCTTATAGGAAGGCCTGGCGTGGTGTTAATTAGAGATTGGAGAGGGAGTGCATGTGTTGGCATACTCGATCAGTTTGGAGTTCCTTCAGAAGGCTGGGGCACTCCTCTGCTGTCATTGCTTCAGAGGGCAGTTCATGTATGTGGATACCTGGGGCCTGTATTATGTTATTTAAATTCTCTGCCATGTATCCTGATGGTAGGGAGCCCTGCTGTTTTAGACGTGTGTTATGAGTTTAAAAATCAGATGGAAAGAATTTTATAGGGGCAGAATTAAGATAGGACACAAGCAGAGGTTGATGGGGTTCAAGTTGTATCATCATGTAATACATGCATTGAAAATTTCTTAATACGGTCACTTAGAATAATGTTCTGCCTTGAAATTTGGCCAAGGAACCATAATTAGCATTAGGGTCTAATTAGAGTCTTATACTAATTATTGGAGTTATTTGTAATGTGGGTATTTTCCAGACTTAAAAGAGTGGCAGAGTACAGTTACCTTTTACTTATCTGGGCTTCGTTTTCTAGACCTGCTCATAAAAATCTATTTCAAGGGATTTCCTTCCTGTTTCCTTAATTTCTGCGTGCCATCAACTCAATTTGTATTTCTGCAAAGACTCAAGAGCATTTACTGGAAAGTTCTAAGGTTTCTCCTAATATATGACCCTGGGCCTGATATTTAACCTCTCAGGGTCTTAATTGTCTCCAGTGTAATGTACAAGATTAGATTTTACTTGATGACTCCCAAAGTCCCCAGTTTTAGCAGTCAACAAAATCTGTGAGTAGAAAGTGTAAGACCTGCTGCCTTTATCTGACCCAAGATTGATGAGATGGCGGGTTACCTGAAATTTCTTGCGAAGATTTCCGAAGTGCCTGTTTAATGAAAGCAGCCAGTCTCGTTCATTTTCTAGGGCTTAGGACCAGGCAGGCACAGGCCAGGTGCTTCACACTAGTTGGGGAATGAGCTAACAGTGAAGTGGTGCTGTGAAATCCCCTTTCTCCACCCTCTCCTTGTAGTGAGGTTGGTTTCACCTGTCTCACTTGTGAGGCCTGCTTTGGTAATGTCAGTGCAAGTTTAGGTGGTGGGCATATAGGTGTTCACTAGAAAATTCTTTCAACGTTGTTGTATATTTGAACATTTTCATAATAACATATAAGAAAATATCAAGGGGGAGTTTTGTGGCTTACACTTTGGGAGCAAATCAGAGTGTGTGTTTAGCTGAAGGCTCCTATAATGTAGACTTAATTCCTGGTCTTTTCAGGTGTTTTCCTCAGGGTATTCCTGTGGGGTGACAAATGTCTACAGGGTAGGGATTTGTAATGGGTGAGGGAAACCACCATTTTTACTTTACCATCTCTGCTTATTTACTGTGAGGCAATTTATTCCAGTTTTTCATCATGGGGGCTTGAATGCCCTGTGTCATCAACCCAGCATAACCCTGGGTTCCTGGTACAGGGCTCTTATCCCTCCTGTTCTTTTCAAGCCTTGCATGAGCTTGTCTCCACCTCCCTGCCCCCAAGCTCCTGGTCATCATTCAATTCTCAGCGTATCATTTAAATCAGTAAAAGGGGGACTACTGGGTGGCTCAGTGGTTGAATGTCTGCCTTTGGCAGCCCAGGGCATGATCCTAGGGTCTGGGGATGGAGACCCACCCACATCAGGCTCCCTGTGAGCCTACTTTCCCTCTGAATTACATATCTGCCTCTACTCTCTCTGTGTCTTTCATGAAAAAATAAATAAAATCTTAAAAAAAATAAATCAGGAAAAGGAAAGGCCAGTTTTGTGTGTATAGTGAGTGTACAACTCAACTTTTTCCCACTTTCATTAAAAGAGAAGTCAGCAGGTTAAAAGAATTACCTAGTATGAACCTCAGAGTTGCCTCATATACTTAGCAGAACTCATTTATCAGCGCCAAGTCTGAACAAGCTGCCCAAGGTTGGGTTCATGCTGGTTAAGGAACATAGCAGTGGAGCCAGATAGCTCTGGGCTGGAATCCGAGATCTCACCTCCTCCTAAGTTAGGGGACTTTAGGTAAGTCACTTACCTTCTTTGAATCCCCAGTTCTTCTCATTTGTAAAATGGGGATGGTAAAATTACTTACTATATGGATTTTTTGGGGACTAAAATAAATGATACCTATAATATTCCTTTGCACCTGGCATTGATAATGACCAATAAATGTTACCTAGGGTAGTAGAATTCTTCTAGGCACCTAATTAGATGTGTTATATCATTTCACTCCTTTATTTATTTACCTAGAATTTCGTTCAGTATCCCCAGGAGTCAAAGATGTTCTTCTCACAGACACATGGGGATGTTGTCCTGTGACACTGATCCATAAAGATAACCATCTTTGTCCAATAGATTGGCAAGTGGATAGTGCTTTCCTCGACCCCCGATTTCTGGGTATGGAGGTTCTCAGCCCAGTTGTAAGCAAAACAGCTAAGCTGAGCATCTCAAGGATTCTGGGAGACTTAAGGCAAATCCCAGAAGTATTAGGAAACCAGAGTCATTTGCTTGTCACTTTATCTTTCTCTAATAAACTATCAAGTTCAGTTTTGCATGGTGAATGGAATTTGTTTCAGCTCTTAATTTTTCACCTTGTCCCCATAATCCTCTGGCTGCCATTGACGTCTCTAAACTGGTTCACCAGCCACCCGAAGCGTTTAATAACCCAGGCATTTTAAGGTTTCCTCTTCAACATCTGTGCTTTGGAAATTGAGAGGAGACCACAGTTCAGGAAATCACTCGGAAGGAGGCAGGGAGGACCACGGGACCCAGCTCCTTGCAATGTGTAGCAACTGTTTTCTCATTTTTTACCAGATTCTCTGCTGTTTAGTGGTTCTCCGGAAGCTCTGTTGTGAGATTTCCATGTCTTTGAAGAGTTCTCCATGTGGGCATGCCGCTTTGACACCGGTGCATCCAGTTGTTCACCCACACAAACACCATTTTCTCTTTTGTTCCATGCAGTGCTTCATGGTCAAGTACTAGGCTGTGTCTTGGATGTCCAGAGACGGGGGTGTCATTTTTGCTAACCAGTGAGGATGATGGTGCTTTCGTCCTGAGGGAGACTGAGGAGTTGCTTTGTGTATATGGTTTGGATATCTGTGGGGTCAGATATGATGCAGATTACAAAGTTGCCATTCATATCTGTTCCTCACTCAATCCATGTCAACCATATCCATGCACAACAATAGTGATGATGACAGTAGTAGTAACAGCAGCTGCCAATGAGAGAACTCCATGATAGGATCATCTCATTTAATTCTCTAAAAGTCCCATGAGGCAAGTAACTGTTTTTCCCCTCATTTCCCACCTGAGAAAATGGAGCGCTCGGGATCTCAGTCCAAAGCAACTGTCTTGTAAGCAGTGAAGCCAAGATTCAAACTGAGAAAGTTTCTACTAACTGTGGGTCACTCCTGACTGTTAGTTTCAGCTGTGGAGTAGGTGAGGGTAGGCACGATGTCCTAATACAGATGGCCTCATACCTGAGCATAATAAAATCATCCTATTTTGGACTTGGGCACCCCTCATGCTGACAGGGCAGGTGGCAGCAAGCTGCTTCCACAACATGAGCATGGCACAGCTTGCCTGCCTTCTCATTGACTGAACCCTTACTCCCTGCCTGTACATCCCCTGCCATGGTAGCCAGATTTTCGGGCCCACTGCCCCAAGGATAAAATGTATTTCCTCCAAGGGCCACATAGTCACAGCAGCCACAGAAGGCCTGGGGTGGTGTAACGGGGTTATTTTCTACTGGCTTTATCTGTACTCTTCTAGGAATTACTGAGATTCGGCAGTTGTTCAAAAGGCACTGACATCTAATTATCCTGTAGACAGTTGCCATCACAAGGCTGCAGAGTTAAGTCAGCCTTGATACAGCTTCCTTTGCCAGTCAGAGCCACCCTGGCTTGCTTATAGGTGTAATCTTTAACTCTTTTAATGGGCCAACATAAGAATATTACAGAGATTGGGTTAGTTGTAAATAAATCAGGAAACTCCTCTGGTCCAGCTAAGTCACACAAACACCATCTCCACTGCATCCAGAAGTGGGCTGACTCATCTGTCCCCTCTGTAGGGATATTGCCTCTGGTTATTTTCATTGGATATCATTTATTATTCTACACTACCTAATGAACACCTGTACTTCCTTTTACCCAGTCTTTTTTTTTTTTTTAAGATTTTATTTTATTTTATTGAGACACACACAGAGAGAGGCAGAGACACAGGCAGAGGGAGAAGCAGGTTCCGTGCAGGGAGCCCGATGTGGGACTCCATCCCAGGTCTCCAGGATCACACCCCAGGCTGCAGGCAGCGCTAAACCCCTGTGCCACTGGGGCCGCCCCCTTTTACCCAGTCTTGATGCACATATAGAAATGCTCTTCCTTTTGCCAATGGTAACACACACTTCTACTCATACTTCAGCCATGATCATGTTCCTTAACTCTGGCCTCACAGAGGAGCAGATATGACATTGCCTGGGATCTGGAAGGCTTCTGATCCTCTGTCTGGGGTGGTGTGAGGTTAGAGCTGTGACTGAGGACCAAAGGGTGAAAGGGGTAGCATGTCCCCATTTTAGAGCAACCTGGCTGGGAGTTGGGGGAAGAGAAGTGGGCATAGTTCCTTCTGTTAAAGTGACATTTATTTAGAGTCGCCCCTCCCTTCCCCCCAAACAGGTTGCTTTTCTTTATGGAGACTTGCATTTATATGGAAGAGATACCAGGGGAGTGCTAGGGCCCAAGTTCTGGGGAGGGCTTGACAGTAGAGTCAAGGCTTCTGTTTAGCTGTGAGAGCACCAGCCTTTGAGCTAGCAGTAGTTCTTGCTCAGAGTGCCCAGGATTGGGAAGGAAACTCTACCAGATGGCCTCCTGGCCCCAGAAGTTCCTTCTGGAGCTGAGCAGGGTTTTCTTGTCACTGTGATTCAGCAACAGCAGGCGTTGATGGCGCCCCCACCGGGTGCCTGGCATGGCTTCCTACCTCCTGCCTCCCACAGCCTGCAGCCTTCCTCCATGGCTAAGGAGTGACTGCATGTGGTGGCAAAGCAGCAGCCCCCATTGAGCTACGTGGTTGCCTGAAGTGAGAATGGTTAAATGGGTAATTGATGGAAGCAAAGAGCCAAGGGAAGTGGGTCCCTGCTGGGTAGCTGGTTAGTTAAGGGGCTGTGTGTCTATAATGGGGTTGAAGTTGGTAACTTCCGAAATTCCAGTCCTTCCCTTCCCTTCCCTTCCCTTCTTTCTCCTTTGTGTTTTATAATCATAACTTCAGCAATTCATTGGTTTTTTTTTATGAGCCATAACTAAGCTCTTTCCACCAAGTGTTCATTTGATCTCTCCGTGACTCCGGAATTCATATTAGCAATAGGGGAATGGAGGCCTGTTGAAGTAAAGTGAAGTGTTCAAGGTCATGCATTTTGGTAGGTCTACAGACACTGGGCCTGGCGCCGGCTCTCTGGAACTCCACCCTGTACCTCTTCTCCATCTGTCTCTGTAGCTCTTTCTCCCTCCCTTCCTTGGAGATTGCTGAATACCCATCTTGTGCTAGGTTGTGAAGGAGTTCCAGACATAAAAGGCATAGGCTTTCCTTAATGCATTCCTTAATGAAGTTGTTGGGGGACAAAACAGATGCTTCTCACCCTTTGTAAGATGAGGGGAGCCCAGAATGGTATGGACCCCAGCAGTGAGCTCCCACCTCAGCCTGTGGCCTGCAGTGGGGCTATAAAGTTTGAGGACTACAGAGAGTCTGCTGACCTGAGCACCTTTCTCCAGGTGACCCTGAGCCTGAGGCGCTGGTGTGGTTCCCTTCCTCTGTGGCTGTCCTGTAGTCGTGGCTTAACAAGTAGGGTTGGTTTAGGTACACCCTTGTACTTCTGGTCTCCCGTCACTCCACTTTCCTTGCTCTGCTGTCTGATGTCTCCCTTTACAAAGGGAAGAAGTACAAAGGAGGAGAGGAGGGACATAATCTGGAGACCTGGGTTTGTGCCAGGCACTGGATTGGGCATTTAAAATGTTATGTCTTGGGGTGCCTGGGTGGCTCAGGCAGTTAAAGGTGTCTGCCTTCAGCTCGGTCATGATCCCGGGGTCATGGGATCGAGCCCCAAGTCGGGGTGCCCTTGCTTAGCGTGGAGACTTCTGAACCCCACTCCTGCTTGTGCTCTCTCTCAAATAAATAAAATCTTTAAATGCCATTTAAAATGTTATGTTCTATCATCCTCATAAAAACTCTATGCACTGGATCATGTTCCATCTTATCTCACGTTGAAAAGAGTCCTGGGATCAGAGAGGGTAAGGTATCTTTTATGTCTGTTCTTTGTTCAAAATCCTCTTGTGGTTCCTTGCCTCTCAGAATAGATTCCAGAATCCCTGAGTTCCAGAAGAAAAGCCTTATATAATCTTGCCCTTCTTTCTCTGACTGCATTTCCTCCCACTCTGCCCCCGTGCCCTGGCCTTTCTGCTGTCCCTCCAGGTGCTGTGCACTTCCCACCTGGGGCCCTGGCTTTTGTGCCCTCTCTTGCCTGGCTCATCTCTGCTTTCAGACTCTCTCCTCCTTCTGCTAAATTTTTCTCATGTGGGTTTGATGTTGAAGGTTTTGATGGGCAAAGGGAACACATTTGGCTTATAGAATTGCCCTGAGGCTAATTTGTAACAGAACATTGTTTGTGAAGGGTTGGATTTTTTGTTTGAGTAAGCACAAGTAAGGCAAACAATCCAGGGTCAATGTCAAATATGTTCCTTATGGTTTTCAAACTTTCTAGGGCCAACACTGTCTAGTTCTCATATTTAGTATTTTAGATTCCTTTGGGCATCACTCTTCGTACCTGGAATAGCTTCATGTTTAATTCAGTATGCACATTTATAACAAGGTCTTATTTGACAACTTGCTTTGGCATTTTTTTTTTAATATTTCAGCAGAATCATGGGATTCCTAATCTTTGGGTTGTTAACTTAAGATTTCAGCAGAATCATGGGATCCCTGTCTTTGGGTTGGTAACCAAGACCTAAGATCTTTTTCGGTGGAGCAAGTCTGATGTCCTATGTGGCCTCTCTGCTTTGCAAATTGCGAAGAAGATGGGACTTCATTTGCTAGTTGCTATGGCCTTTCCTGTCCCGAATTTTAGTTTTCTGTGAGACATCTGTAGTTGGTCCCCTGTCCCAGCTTCACCGTCAGTTCCACATCAAGTGATGATACTGTCTATGAGGGATTGGGTTCAGATGATGGACAGCACCCAGATCCGTCTACATACAGATTTCTCACTTCTATGAAGCATCTCCATGTAATTCAGGATTTACTTTCTGTTTTAACTTAGAAGTGTCCTTGCCCAGGTCCCGGGGTGTGGTCCTATTGGTGGTGCGGGCTGTACAGAACAAAATGAACATCTTGTGATCAGTCTGTAGGCAGATCTTTGTGAGAAATTAAATCATGTTTCAGTATTTCGGCTGCATGACAAAAAAAATGTCAAAACCCTGAATGAATATTTGTTTTTCAGTCAGGCAGAGTGATTGAGTGCGCCAGTAGATTCATTAATGTGTTTACCTGCAAACATTTCTTTTTTTTTTTTAATTAATTAATTAATTTATTTATGATAGTCATACAGAGAGAGAGAGAGAGAGAGAGGCAGAGACACAGGCAGAGGGAGAAGCAGGCTCCATGCACCGGGAGCCCGACGTGGGATTCGATCCCGGGTCTCCAGGATCGCGCCCTGGGCCAAAGGCAGGCGCTAAACCACTGCGCCACCCAGGGATCCCATCCTGCGAACATTTCTGAGTTATCAGTGGTCTGCTGCAATGTTTTGGGTATCATTCTTGATTTTGTCACTCTAACGCCTTTGTGGCACTCTTCTCTTTTTCTCTTCCTAGTGTCACCAGGACTCCCTCCTCCCTCATGCTCTTCCACTCCTTCTCCTTGTCATCACCACTGATTATTGAACATGGTTGAGTAAACCTTCCCTGGAAAGAGCCAGACCAAAGACAATAGTTCCCCCCTCTTCTTTCTGGTTTTGCTTCACCTTATACTGTATCATTTCACATTATCACAAGAAGAAGGGTGAATACACTACAACAAAATCTTTTGAGAGAACAAGAGAGACCACATTCACATAACTTTTATAGCAGTGTATTGTTATAATCATTCTATTTTTTTTAAAGATTTGATTTATTCATTCATGAGAGACACAGAGAGAGAGAGAGGCAGAGACATAGACAGAGAGAGAAGCAGGCTCCATGCAGGGATTCTGATGTGGGACTCCATCCCAGGAATCCGGGATCACGCTGTGGGCCGAAGGCAGGCGCTCAACCACTGAGCCACCCAGGTGTCCCAGTCATTCTATTTTATTATTGTTATTGTTGTGAATCTCTTACTGTGCCTAATTCAGCTGTATCATAGGTATGTATCTATAGGAAAAAGCAGAGTATATACAGGGATTGGTAGTATCTATGGTTTCGGGCATTTACTACGGGATGGAATGTGTACCTAATGGATAAGAGGGGATGTGTGTGTGACCATTTTTCAGGCTTTCTGGCCCCCTGGTTTCCGCTGCAGCTGCTGGACTCTGCTGCGATGGCACAAAAGTAGCTGTGAGACATTCATAAATTAATGAGGGAGCCTGTATTTGGCTTGCAGACTATAGTTGCCCACTTCTGGCTTGGAGGGTGAAGTAACTTATCCAAGAATATATAGCTAATAGTGCCAAGTGGTAAGATTTGAACCCTTGCTACCCAATTCTAAAGTGTCTGTGTTGAACCTCTGTGTACTTTGCAAGACATTTGTTGGACTGTTTATCAACTCACTTGGGCCTTCCTCTTTTCTCCTGAGAAATGTGGTTAATAGTATTCTTTTAGGGTTATTTCAAGAATCAAATAACAGTATATGAAAGAATAATGATATTACATAGGAATTAAAATAGGTCTTTAATAGATGGATAACTGTTACACAAAACTTTTTACCCGCCTTTTCTTTTGACTTGTAATTATTGAAATGCTAATTAGTAGATAGAATCTCACTTTTTTTTAAAATTTTATTTATTTATGATAGTCACAGAGAGAGAAAGAGAGAGAGGCAGAGACACAGGCAGAGGGAGAAGCAGGCTCCATGCACCGGAAGCCCGACGTGGGATTCGATCCCGGGTCTCCAGGATCACGCCCTGGGCCAAAGGCAGGCGCCAAACCGCTGCGCCACCCAGGGATCCCAGAATCTCACTTTTTACTGTTAGGGAATAAAAACACAGATGTGCCTATTTTTTAACCTTTATATACATCAAGGAATAGATTGAGCAAATAAACGTTTCAACTATTTACAAAGTTCTTTCTAGCTTTTCAGAGTGTATTCCTTTACTGAGTTTGGACTCGTTACCCTGTCCCTTGTCTGAGGGATCAATCAGGTAATGTAAAAATAATATGCCACTTATCTCTTGCTTCTAAATGAATATCGTTACTTTTTTTATGACAAGGTAGCTACATGCGTGGGTAAAGTGCATTCATTCACTCTTCGGCTCAATAAGACATATGCTGAAATGCACATAACCACTACCCATGTGGATGCTGAGAATATTCCTAGTACCTGGTAACGATTCCCTTGTACATCTTCCTTATCTGTAAACTGCCCTCTCCCAGAGGCAACTGCCATTCTACTTTATGTGACCACTGACAAATGTTCTCTGTTTTCCATCTTCATATACATGGAATCATATGATAGGTACTTTCAGTGCCTGGATTTTTCTCTCTGTCTATCTGGAAGATTTGTCTGTGCTGTTACATGTTCTGGTAATTTGTACCATCCCCCCCCCCCCCGCCTTTTTTTCCCCTGTGTTCCAGGTCATTGTATGTTTGTCTTGCCATTTATTTATCTATTCTTCTGTGGATGGGCATTTGGGTTGTTTCTGGTTTCAGGCTAAGTGAATAAAGCTACTGTCAACTTAAGTGTAAATACTATTTCTTTGGACATGTGTATTTTTATTTACCTTCAATATATGTGTTATTTATTAGAGGACATTAGAATGTTTGAGAGTGTTTAAGAGCCATTGTGAAAGAGTTTTATTCCAGATATGTGTGTATTGGGGCTTTAAAGATAAAACACTTGAATACATAATTTTGAAGATATTTCAAGCATCTTTTTTAATAAGATCATAAACAGTGATGATGCATATTGTCTTTGTTAATTAAAATATAATATTAGGTTTTAAAATCATCCACGCAAGAAGACATGTGATATACAGAATGCCCTGCATTATCGTTTCCATCATTTTAGAAAAGAAAGTGTTTATATTATTGTATAAACATCATTTTTTTTGCCTTTTGATGGGAATACATATAGTTTTTTACACAATATACTCTGCTGATGCTAAATTTTCCATATTAAAGTGGGAAAAATGATTCTTGCCTCCCTCTTTTGACTGTCAGATGATCGTATAAAATCTGCAAAAGTGATGTATAAACAACAAAGTTCTATTGAGATATTGGTTAAAATAGAGGCAGTTGTAACAATAATAACTAGGTTGTGAGAGGCTTCCCTTTGTGAAATAAATTAAATAAATTTTCATTTACAGAAAGCCCCACTAATGATTATGACTGTTATGTTTTATTTTATTTTTAGAAATTAGCAGCATAATATAGTTGCAAATCAATATTCGAATCAGGGGTTTTGAGGAACCTGAGATTACTTTTGTTTTTAGACTCTCATACTCTCTGTGCTTCCCTTTCCTTGTTTCTAGAATGAAGGGGCAGTAAGTAGAGTATCCTGAAGGTTCCTTCCAGCCCTCCGCTTTCCCGACATTCCCTTTTATTGTTAAAAAGCATAAAAAATGCTGACTCTCCACTGAGTGTTTGATTCTAATAGAAAAAATTTCTCCTCTGGGCGCAATAGGATCATGGGATGGATTGTTTGACGGAATCTGTAGTAACTTCCGTGAAAAGAAGAAAGATTTGTTGATGTGTTAAAAAATGTATTTTCTCTCTTTTGCTAGGGTCTGACTGTTGTGTTCGGAGCCTCTGGGTTTCAGGTTAGTTACCTTAAAAGTGACAAGTTTGCACAGGGGAGAAGGACAAAGACTCATTTCTCTCTAGCCTTCTATTTTAGAATTCATCTTGCGTCCCACTTTCCATTGATTCGGGGGGTAGTAGCTTTGGTAGTCAGGGCAGCAGGTTCTAGAAATCAACCGGGGCCTTTTGGAATCACAGCTCCCAAGCAACAGCGCCTGCTTGCCTTCTCTTTTGAAGGAGATAAATGGCTCTCTCTCTCTCCCTCTCTCTCTCTCTCCCTCTCTTTCTCTTTCTGTCTGCCTCTCAGCAAGGCTGTTTAACTTTAAAGGCCAGAGGTATGAAGGATCCAGGGATCTGTGTTTTAAAGCTGGGTGTTCTTGCCCAGCATTTCAGAAGCCAAGCTCAAAACGCTCAGCTGAAAATACCCGCTTGCTCTATCTACTCAGCCAACGCAGGAGCAGCTGATTCTAGGATAACAGAGCTTTTCTCATAAACTCCATTTACTGTTGAAACCTCAGTAAAGGGAGACACTTTTAAAATGTCTTGTTATGGGGAGGATTGGGCCAAATAAATACATTCCCACGGAAAATAACATATACACTTGTAGGAAAGGGCAGTCTCTGTAGAGTAGCTGGTATTTGAAATGCAATAAGACTGTTGGTTCTAGAGTCAGGATGAGTTGCTTTCCAGTGTTTGGCTCTGCCACCAGCTAGCTTTGTGATCTTGGGTCAGTTACTTCTCTGCACCCCCATCTCTAAGATGGGGGTCACGCTTAGTTAGGGGATGGCTTGATCCTGCAGGCAGTGTCTACTTTGCCTGGCCCTTAGTAAGTGCTCACTCAACATTACCACAATTTTTTCCCTTGACTATCTGTGAAGTGTATCATAACATATAGAGAATGGGCTCCTGGGGATCCCTATGTGGCTCAGCGGTTTAACGCCTGCCTTTGGCCCAGGGTGTGATCCTGGTGTCCCGGGATCGAGTCTCACATCGGGCTCCCTCCATGGAGCCTGCTTCTCCTTCTGCCTGTGTTTCTGCTTCTCTCTCTCTGTGTCTCTCATGAATAAATAAATAAAATCTTAAAAAAAAAAAAAAAAGAGAAAGAGAATGAGCTCCAGCAATTTCTCCTGGGGAGCCTTTCAAGTGGTCCATCTCTGTGAGCTGGACTAGTGCACACTTGTTGAGAGGTGAACAATCTCTTGGCCAATTTGTCTGTCTTGGCCATGTCTGCATGGCCAGTCTGTGTGTTCCCAGAAGAACCCATAAGTCACGGCAGAAGTAAAATACCCAATCTGGCAAAACAACTGGGTTTGGGATGGAAGATGCTTTCCTTGAAATCCTATTCCTCATTTGAGATCCATCTTTAGAAAATCTGAGGAGTTGATTTTGGCTCAGACTCATCCATCACTGGAATGATGAAGGATCAACAAATGAAATAATAGAGTTACAAAATGTGATTCCCACTCCCTTCCTTAGAAGACTCATTGGATGGGAGAAAATTGATGCAGCCATTTGGGGAAGCTGTTCAGTAAAGTGGAAGATGTATATACTTTATGATCAGGTAATTCCATTGGTACTTTTAAAAAAATCCTCTTTATACATTAGCCTGGGCGACATGTACAATAATCTTCATAACAGCACAGTTTGTGATAGGGAAAAACTGGCTCAAACCTCACATGATTTTCACCAGGCAGTAAGTAAATATATCTGGTATATTCATTCCTTGGGGGACCATGCAGCTGCTAAAATGAATAAACAAGAGCAATTTATCGACATGGACACATTTTCAGCTTTACCTGTAATGTTGCCTACCTTTAATATTAAAAGAGATCTAAAGCAAGTACAGCAGAACATTGAATCTTGTTAAATAATGGCAGTGGCTATATGGATGTCAGTCATATTGTTTCAGTGTATTTGAAGCATTTCTTATTTTTAGATAGCTGGTAGAAAAGAAAGAATCCATAATATAGGATGGGTTATATGGGTTGCTTTTGGCATTTATTTTTATGTTCTAAAAACAGGCACGGCGGAAGAAGACCTCAGGGATTGAAAGCATGGACATTGGTGTTAGATGGGCATGGATTTGAGTCCTGGCTCTGTCACTTAATGGTTGGGTCACTAGGCAAAGTTCTTGAGGGAAATTATGGTAATGGGTGGCACAAATGAAGTGTTTTGCGTGAATGTGGGTCTTTTTTTTGTGTTGGGGGTTTTTTTGACCTCATGATCTCCTTACCATGAAGATGTTTTTTCCCCACATTGGCTCTCTAATTTGAGAAAAAATGAGGGGCACGTCAAACAAAATGCAGTATCTATGAAGAGCTGAGTGTGCAACATGCTGAGTTGGCTTCTCTGGGGTCCGTCTCTGCTCCCACTCCTAACCGTTGTGGGGCATGAGGAGGAGAGCCAACCTTCCGCCCTGTTGCCTCTCTATAAAACTACATCCAGTGGAGTAGTAGGCAGTGAATGAGGTTATTTCTGTTGATTCAAACACTAGACAGTGTTTGACTCAGAATGAATGTTAGCTGTTTTTATTATTATAGTTTGCTGTGGGGAAAGAACTCTACAATGCAGTGTCAGGGCCATAGCAACAGCAGCTCTGCCTCAGTCTCTGTCACAGCCTGGTGAAGCCAGGGCCTTGTAGCTAGCACTCAACCTCGCCATTTCCTCAGTACTCAGCTTGTCTTTGCAGCTCCAGCTCTCCCTGGGCACTGCCCCTGTTTCTGTCTGTTCCACACCTTGAGATGAGGGGCTGGCCTGGCAGCCTTTGCCAGATTCCATCAACCAGCTTGAGGAAGCTCATCACCTCCAGTTTGATCTTGTTTTTATCAAATGTGTTTCTTAAGCAGCCCATGCAAATGTTTTCAATGTTGGTGATGGAACACCTACAAACACCTTCACTTTAAATTTGTACGACTTTGGTGGGGTGATCTCCACCAGGGGTGGTTGTGCCCCTAGTAGACATTTGACAATGTCTGAAGACAAATTTGATTGTTATGACTTGAGGGGAGGGAGTATGTGCTACTTTCAGCTAGTGCATAGAGGCCAGGGTTGCTGCTGCTAAGCATCCTACATTGCACAGGATAGACCCCACAACAAGGAATTCTCTAGCCCTGAATTTAGTTGTGTTGAGGTTGTGAAGCTCTGCCCTTGGCCTAAAGAGAATTGTAGACTGAAGACCACAGTAGGAAGTTTCAGGGCCTCATCACATGAGTGTTGTTTCACTGTGAAATAAATCTTGCACCAAAGACTGACATAGAGCCAAAGACAGCAGGCCAGGGGAGGAGCAAACCTGTGAAGCACTCCCTAGCTTCAGGCTCCCGACAGCAGGTGTTTGGGATAAGCCCGAATAGAAAATTGCTTCCTTTAGACATTCTTCTCCCTCTTTTCCCTCTGCCATGTGCCCTTATCTGAAGAAGGGAGATTCAGAGTGGATAATGATCTTGAGAAATCTGTTGCTCTGGCTTTTGATCCCTCTTCTCATTTTCTTCTTCTCTTTTCAGAGTGTAGAAATCTTATGTCAAAGCACAGACCTGCTTAGAATACTGAGTGTTAATCGAGGCTGGAGCCTTCTTTCTGCTGCATTCAGGTTCAGCAACTGACACGCTAAGAAGTATTTCCTATTGATATCATTCAGGAACCCTTTCAGGAGGGCCCTGGAACTGTGAGGGGATGGTATAAAGCACTTGAATCCCATCTGCAAGGCAGAAGGCTTTGGAGAGAGAGTATCCTCTTTTAGAGGAATATAATGTTTTTAATGTTAATTCTACAGGCTATCTGATTAATCAGCAAACTCCCATCTTTATGTATAAAGGGAAATGAAGGTTACCTCGTGGCTTGAAAGAGCTGTTTGCTCCGTGTTTATATTTTGGGATTTGGATAGCTAGTGATTCAGACATCTATCAGATGGAGGGCTGTCTGCTTGGAGCTGTGCCTCAGCTGCGCGCGCACACACACGTGCACATGGACACGCACACACGTAGATGAACAGATTTTATATACTGGCTTCATTTCATGCCTTTGCTGAGGTCCTTCTATTCTTTGTTTTAAAAGTGCCGTCATTTCTCGCAGGG
The DNA here is from genome assembly GCF_011100685.1 of Canis lupus familiaris. Lineage (NCBI taxonomy): Eukaryota > Metazoa > Chordata > Mammalia > Carnivora > Canidae > Canis > Canis lupus. The sequence goes on along the minus strand of NC_049241.1, from coordinate 29,363,981 downwards.
ATGTAACTGGAGAGCAAACTTTGCAGAGATGATTGAATATGTTTTCACTTGTACTCTCTGCCGAGAATCAAGGTGGCCAAATTTTATTTCATTCTTGACCCACTTGATAGGAACACAAGGTGAGAGACACAACTGGCAGTGGGGAGGGCTCATAATTGAAATCTAATCCCTACTTTGAAAAATCTTTTTTTTTTTTGAAAAATCTTAATCATGATTGACTAAAAGTTTTTCTTGATGAAAAACCATTATAAGTAATGCTTAAAATTTTTTGTTTTTTTTTGTTTTTAAAAGAATTTATTTATTTTAGAGAGAGAGAGAGAGAGAAAGCACATGCACATGAGTCGAGGGAGGGGCAGAGGGAGAAGGAGAAAGAGAATCTCAAGCTGACTTCTGCTGAGTGCTGAGCCTGACCCAGGGCTCCATCTTATGACCACGAGATCATGACCAGAGCCCAAACCCGGGAGTCTGCTGCTCAACTGACTGAACCACTCAGGAACCCCCAAACTTCTCATTTTTGTTAGCCCTATGTCAATAAAAGAGATTTTTACAATTAAAATCAGTGGTTCAGAAGAACACAACATTGCCTGTTATGGCCTTCTTGCCAGAAGTGCATAATCTTATTACAATTTTGAGATGACATCAGGTACCTCAAATTGAGAACTATTTTGCTGTAATGAATGAAGACACGTTTGTCAAGATCAGGAAGACTGATGAACAGACTGGCGGAGGCTAAGGAGAAATAACTCAGTGCAATATGGGAGTGGGAACTGGAAAAAGGCATTAAGGGAGAACCTGGTACAATTCAAATAATGTTTGTTGTTCAGACAATAGTATCTTGCCAGTGTTAACTTCCCAGTTTTGATCATTGTACTATGGTTGTCTAAGATGTTAGCATTTGGGGAAGCTGAATGAGGGGTAAATGCAAACTTTGTGCTATTTTTGGAACTTTTCTGTAATTCTACATTTTTTCAGTACAAATTTGTATTTTAAAAAAGCAGTAATTAGTATGTGTGACTAAACTAAGTTAAACAATGTCCGTTGTCCCCTTATCCAAGTAGCAATTTAAATAGTGCTTCACATAAATAGTTCACAAGTGTGTTTTATGAATTACCCAACCATGAAGGTATTGGTTGCAAATATTCAATAGCACATTTATTTTTTATTTTTTTAAAAATATTTTATTTATTTATTCATGAGAGACAGAGAGAGAGAGAGGTAGAGACACAGGCACAGGCACAGGCAGAAGCAGGCTCCATGCAGGGAGCCCGATGTGGGACTCGATCCCAGGATCCCAGGACCACTCCCAGGGCCGAAGGCAGGTGCTAAACCGCTGAGCCACCCAGGGATCCCCACACATTTATTTTTTAAATTGAGAGGGTGCATTACATTTTTTTAAGTTCGTCCTTGGCATTTAAGAAACAATCATAAAAGTAATTAGGCTTATTGTAAACATTTAAATGATACAAAGCAAAGATGGACATTCTTCTGGATTGCTATCTCTACTTCCCCTGACATTATCACTGTGCCACCTTCCACTGTGAAAAGTTCAGTGCAGACATTTCCAGGGTTTCTAGTTCACCAAGTGACTGAGTCTACAGAAGATCTATTAAGCAGAATGGGATCACGCTGTATAAGCCCTTCGATAATTGACACTGCCTCCCCCACCTAACTCAGGGCTTTCTTTAGTATGTGTATTTCTATCTTATCTGCTGTAAAATATTATTTTTTGGATCCTCCATAATGTATTCATTCATCTGCTTTTTTATGGAAATTTCATCTGTCTTGTAGATTTCATTCATCAAGTGTTAAGCAACTCCTCTCTTTGCATTCCTTTTTCTTTTTCTTTTTTTTTTTTTTTTTAAGATATGTAGCTTTTAATTCAGGCCTGTATTTTTGTACCAGAGAGAGTATGGAGTCTTTGCCTTGTGCAATCTTTGCTTTCCTTTTTAATTATTTTGTATCTAAGAGTGTAACTTCTAGACACCAAATGTCTGGGTCCAAATATAATAACATTTTACATTTAATCTTCAAAGAAGCAGAGTCATATTTAAATCTGTGGTTTCCAGCTTTTATTTAATTTTTAGACCAATGTGGACCTGCAGGGAGCTCAAAAGTGTGACTTTGTGTTTGGATATTTATTCCAAAGTACTGAGAAGGCGGATGTTGTACAGCAATAGAGAAGTGTGTGCGAATGCTGGCCTGGCCTTCAGAAGTTAATATTTTGTTTTTAAACTCTGGTATAAATGCTTAGGCTCCTGGCAGGGGGTTAATAAGTAAACCACAGAGATGCCACACAGGTGCCTACATTTGGTTGTTTTGTAGTTTATCAGGGGACCAGAAAGGAGGGGGAAACAGCTGAGTAAACAGTTCTCAAAAATTTATCATATTTGAGTGGTTCATAAAAATACACTAAGGAGAATGAACTTCAGGAATTGTGTGTAGGCCTTGGTAGAAAAAATAGCAATTTTTCTATTGCTCAGAAAGATGTGCCTGGGATGCTAATATGTTTTCATATAGGCATTTCTGAAGCATTGGGAGTGATAAAATGAAAATGGTGGCAAAACCAGGGAGAAGAAATAAAGTGAATACTAGTTGGAGAAGAAAAACATCCCTTTGGTTCCCAAATATTTAAACTCTAAACAAGCAGTTCATGTTATGGAATTTATTGTGTTAGTGGTGACACCTTTCAAAATTAGGAAAAACAAGTTGTGTTCTCGAATATAGAAGGCTGGCATAATTACCGAAAGTACAGTAAATGTCCCATTCTTTGGGTTTAATCTTAACATAATTAGCTCCTTGCACAATAGGGTATTAATTTGAAATGTTGCCAAGGCTTATTAAGTGAGAGAAGTACTTCCTGAGATCTCTGTTGTTAAATTTGGGACTTTCTGTAGGAGATAATTTTCACTAGAATTGTCAGGGTATCTGAATTGTTGCTAATATTCTGGCCTTTATCACCAAAACTCACTGAAACACTTAACATTTTCAGTTTTATTGATGGAGCCTTTTATGAATATTGGGGAATTTGCCCAATCACATGGAAAGAAATTAATTTCTGGAGACCTGACAAGTCCATTTGCCCAGCAGAACCTTCCTTATTCAGTGACTTGGGTAGTTAAGTGGGCAGAAGTAGCATTTAATTCCTTCCTTGATTTGGGTTTTCTCTAATTGTTTATTGCTGAGTCATGGCAAGAATATAAAATATGAATACCAGTTTCCTTCTTTTTTATGCCTGTTTTGGTTGTGACTTTGACATTTCCCCAGGTTTGTAAAACACAGTAGAGTCCTCCCACAGCTTTGGGGTTGGAGAGCAACGTATTTTCATGTGCTTTCATAGTTTGTACATGTATCAGTGATATGGTTTAACCAGTAGTGCACGCTATTCTTTAAGATCAATAGCCTGTGTATACTCGAATTCCTTGGTGTTAACTTCCTTCCATGTAGTAATAGAATATCAAGAGTTTTATAAAAAGCTTATTTCTTCAGTAAGAAATAAGCCCAAGTTATATAAAATTCCTTACAAAAGTGATTGGGGAGTGGGAGCTATAGGATGATGAGACAGTTTACCTCACAGGGTGGTCCAATGACTTGGTTGATGACTAGGAAGGCAATGGAAACCTAGATAAGGCTTCTAGGCTGCATATTTCTGAGTCTTCAGGATCCATTTAGACTGAATACTAGGGCAGTTTTAAGTCTTCTTATAGATGAACATAGGATGTGCTTTTTATTAGGCCTTTAATTTAATTCCATGATACTTCGTAGTTTGTAGTATACAAGTCTTTTACTTCTTTTGTAAAATATATTTCTAAGTGTCTTACCCTTTTTTTGTTGTTTTGTCATTTTTCCCCAAATTCTCCCACAATTTTATTTAGAATCACAAATCTAGCAGATTCTCAAATGCTTCTTAGAACAAACACATGCACACAAATGCACATGTGCACACCCCATGTGGCTTATTCTTTCTGATGTTGTTTTAAATGGAATTGTTTACTTAATTTTGTTTTTGGATTATTCATTCCTAGCATATAGGAAAACCACTGAGTTCTGTATATTGATCTGTGTCATTTACTAACTCCTTTCGGTTTTTCGTGGTTGTCTTTAGGATTTTCTCCATATAAGATCGTGTCATCTGCAAGTGGAGATAGTTTTACTTACTCATTTCCAATCTGGGTGACTTTTATTTCTTTTTCTTCCTAATTGCTCTGGCTAGAACCTCCAATATAGTATTGACTAGAACAGGTGAGAGTGGTTATCCTCTGTTATTAATGTGTTTTCAGGTATACTTTCTTCTTCTTGGACTGTATATATAATCTTAGGTGGTGTGTTATACGTCTTTACGTTGTAATGAAATAAACTGAAATTCGTTTTACAGTTGAGGATGTGGAAGAGTGAACCAGTGGTGGTGGTTTTCACTGCAGTATGCTGCCCTTTTTCCGAATTTGTTGTTATGTGGTCACATGAAAACTGACCCAGTGATGGTTCTAGTGATAGATAGTTTTCTATGCATCTTCACTGCATTGCAGTATAAAAAAGAACTCCCTGACTGTTGGCTCTATTAAAAGAATAATCTCATCTGGCACATGATTAATTTCATTCACTTATTCACCAAATATTTATTTTTGAAGATTTTATTTATTTATTAATGAGAGATACAGAGAGAGAGAGGCAGACATAAGCAGAGGGAGGAGCAGGCCCCCTTGGAGATCAGTGCAGGACTCGATCCCAGGATCCCGGGATCACAACCTGAGCCAGAGGCAGACGTTCAACCACTGAACCACCCAGGTGTTCTGTCACCAAATATTTAATGAGTGTTTACCAATACTGGGCATAATTGATGTTCTTAGAAGTTTGTAAGAAACTGATAGTGTAGTTGCTTGCAGAAAAATTAATACTCAAACTGACAAATATAAAATTTATTTAGACTATTTCCTTCCCACCACCTTTCCTAGAATTCCTGTTTTAAAATGCATTCAGAGACAGACATTTGACATAGTGAGAAGGTCTGAAACCAGGTAATGTGAGGAAGAGCTAGAAGAATCAGGGAGTGAGTGAATGAAGTTTAGCCAAAAATCTTGGGCTATAAATAAGGAAGGAAGGAAGTTACATGGTAGTGGTTCCTATTATTTGTCCTCTGGACACAGTGACATGTTGGTTAGCATTCAGATGGTGGCCAGCCAGGTATAAGTTGGAGTAAGAGAGATTTTAAGGCCTTTTATACCAGGAGATAGTTGCTGGGTCAATGTTTGTCGTTGTTGTTGTTGTTGTTGTTGTTGTTTCTTGGAACAGGTTAGACTGTACCACTGACCACTTTGACAGAGCGTGCTCTCTTTTTTTTGCTGCAGTCCCTACTGTCCTCTACTGAGTCCATTTGGCCTGTTTCATTCATTTGTTATCTTCTTGGTATCTTGACATCCTTATCATAACATTTGTGTCCATATTATATTATTTTATAATGGGATCTTTCTAGCTATTTTAGATGTCCATAAGTAGAATAGGGCGGGAATCAGTGATAATAAAAGTGATAGCTCCTTTCTTCAAAGGAAAGTTCTCGTTGGGCAGCCTAGGTGGCTCAGTGGTTTAGCGACTGCCTTCGGCCTGGGTCGTGATCCTGGAGTCCCGGGATTGAGTCCCATGTCGGGCTCCCTGCATGGGGCCTGCTTCTCCCTCTGCTTGTGTCTCTGCCTCTTTTTCTGCATCTCTCTGTGTCTCTCATGGATAAATAAATAAAATCTTTAAAAAAAAAAGTTCTAGTTATTTTTCTTAGAAATATACAGTCAGGGATCCCTGGGTGGTGCAGCGGTTTGGGGCCTGCCTTTGGCCCAGGGCGCCATCCTGGAGACCCGGGATCGAATCCCTCGTCGGGCTCCCGGTGCATGGAGCCTGCTTCTCCCTCTACCTGTGTCTCTTTCTCTCTCTCTCTCTCTCTCTCTCTCTCTGTGTCTATCATAAATAAATAAAAATTTAAAAAAAATACAGTCAGCTAGATTTATCATTTTTAGGTGCAGAACACTTCACTCAAGTACTCTAATAATACTCCTCCTTACCCTCTATCTCCAGTATATAGACATGAAGAGAAAATCTTAGTACAGAGCCCTGTCCTCTTGGAATCCTGAATAGTTCCCAATGGGCCACTTAAGGACTATGGGACACATGTAGAAAATCACTAGCTTTGATAATCATTGGAAATCTACATTCCACTACAATAATGTTTCTCGATTTTTGGCACCATGACCTTGTGGGCTATGTAAATTAGCTGTTGTGTGTGTGCAGCAGCCTGTATGTGGTAGGATGTTTAGCAGCATTGCCTGTTTCTATCCAACAGATGCTACTATCGCTTTCCTCCCCATGAGATGACAATCAGTAATGCTTCCAGGTATTGTAAATGTCCAGGGGATTGCAGGGGTGTCAAACTGGCCATGGTTAAGAACCACTGACTCTGCTTTAGCTTGGTTTATATCTTTTTAGTCTTAAGTACACATCTAAGAGGATTTACCAGGTTTCTGTGATGATACATCAACTCTAGGGAATTATGTATTTGACTCCTCCATGATTTATTTGTAAACTCAATTTTATTAATATTTTTCTTACAGGACTCATGAAAGTAAGTGCGGACAAAATATGTAGCAATATAGAACTTAGAGAGTGAGAGTATAAACATCACAATGGTTTGGATTGTTAGCGTGTTTATTTCTGAAATTGTTTTGTACAGGCTATTTCTAAACATTCCTGTCACTCCTTTGAAATACATATTTATTTCAAGTGTTAATCAACTTTCCTGGTAACCACTCTTGTGAACTATATTCTTACAACCTCCTACCCTCCACCTTCAATCACACTGCACATATAACAACACACACATATAACAGACCTGTTGGTTTTCCGCTAAAGTCTCAAGCTGGGGGTAAGAGCATTGTGGGATGGGCATTTCACATTTGATTAACTCTGTTATATATCATTAGTCTTGGGAATGTCCCTCCTTCCTTCTCAGTAAGGTACTTGCCAAATCTTTAATTTCCTGAGAACATAAGCTGGGAACAATCTTCCAAATGGAAAAATGATTTGGCATTTTGAAACGTAATTAAAGAGCATCTGAGTAACTCATAAAGTGCGGGTCAGTGAACTGCATGGGCTGTGTACACAATGCTAGGGACTAGTTGGAAAGCTATCTCCCTTGAACTGAATGACTTGCTCAGATGGATTTGCATTCTGAAAGATTGGGGCTGTTTGAAATAGGTTTATACCCTTTGGGTAACCAGAATGTCCTGAAAACAGTGCTGTTCTGATATGACAGTTTGAATTATATTAATGTACTTACTGTGGAATTACTCCTAATTGCATTAGACAGGTGAGTTGTTGTTCTTGGTCATGATCCTGTTGTGGTGACATAGTTCGTATGAGGTACTTTTAAGCAGTGTGCAGTTTTACTTACTTGTAATTTTCCAGAAAAGTATGGATGTCCCACCCACTCCCATGAATGTCAAAATTCATAATGATAGATGTATGCATATAAATATCTTATACCTCATGCTAGTTGATACCTTAATTTTTTGAGTATTCCCCTCTGGGTTCAGGGTGCCCTGGGTTTGCTTCCATCAGAATCGTTATTAATTGTCTTCTAATTACCTGTTCACTTCTTTGTCTTTCCTGCTAAATTGTGTAGTCCTCAGCACCAGTGTTTATACTCACTTTTTTATTCCTGATTTCTTTATTTTTAAGATTATATTTATTTATTTTAGAGAGCGAGATCATGAACATGGGTAGGAGCAGAGGGAGAATGAGAGAGAGAATCCCAGGCAGATTCCCTGTTGAGTGTGGGGCTTGATCTCAGGACGCTGAGATCATGACTTGAGCCAAAGTCAAGAGTCCGTCACTTAACCAACTGAGCTACCCAGGTGCCCCTTTTGGCCTATTTCTATATCATGTATGTCCCTAATAAAGTAGACATACAGCAGATGTTTGTTGATTACACGAGTACTTGGTATCCTTGGGTTCTTCCCAAATCTCTTCACTATTTATCCTTTTGCATTTCCTCTGCTGCCCTCCTGAGGCTCTGCCATCTTGGTTGGGCCATTCTAGGAGATGCTTGATGGTCACCCTAATGACCAGTCTTCCTCTTGAAGCAGAAGTTACTTTTATAACCTTCAACTCCAATGTTCTGAATTTCTCAGGGCTGCTGCTGTCTGTAGTTGGTCACCAGTAGTTGAATTTATATGGACAGGGTTTTTGAAGCTGGGTCATTGGGTTGGATATACTTCTTGGGGATTTGACATTTTTTAAGTGATCACTGTCAAGATAATGAAACCTTGGAGAAGAAAAAAAATGATATAAAATTGACATGCTTAACTACATACCCGTCTTCTGACCAAAGAACTCCTCAGCTACTTTCTGTGCTCATTACTGGATCAGGCTCTTTGAGACTCTTGTATACTGGCAAGGGTCCTTCTGTTCCCCATTCCTGTCTATCCTTCCCTGTGAGTTTCCACCTGGGGACATTCTGGGCCCTTCCACAAGCCTACAAAATATAAGAGCCCTATCATTTGGAAATTTTTTCCTGATTTTCTCCAGGCTGCATAATCTCTCCTACTAAAATGTCCTTTTAGGATACTTCTAAAATAATACTCCTCATTTAGTAATTCAAACCTCACTGTGTTCCAGAAAAGGAAGTAAGGGAGCTTATGGAATAAGGAATAGTCAGTAAGAAATCCATAGGGACAAAAACCAGTGTCTTTGGTGGTTGGATCTAAAACATGGCGAGAAGTGAGATTAATATGAAAATGCAAGTCATAAAATTTGAAATAGTTTTTAATGGCTTGAAGTACTTCTCCTTTTATGTTTTTTTCTTTCCACAATTAATTAATATCCATCATCTCATACAGATCCAAAAATCATATAGAAATATATTATTTTCCTTTCCTTTAGGGTCTATCTATTCTCTTAACACTTCCCTATAGCATACAGCAGTGTTAGCCAAAGTCATCACGTACATTATGACTTATTTCTCCTATAACTGGAAATTTTTGCCTTTGACCACCTTCTTCCACCTTAGTTATATTCTTTTTTCATTTTTTTAAGATTTTATTTATTTATTTGACAGAGTGAACGACAGAACATAAGCAGGGGGAGGGGCAGAAGGAGAGGAAGAAGCAGACTCCCCACTGAGCAGCGAGCCCAAAGCAGGGCTCCATCCCAGGACCCCAGCATCATGACCTGAGCCTGAGGTAGATGCTTAACCCCCTGGGCTACTAAGAGGCCCTTACCTTAGTTATTTTCTTGTCTTCCCATACAAGTTTTTAATAATCAAAATGATAGAAGACAATAAGTAATGTGTGGTATCTTTGGGACATTTTTAGCCCTTTCCATCCTCTCACCTCTAATGAATAGTTCTGGAAGTTTCCCATTTTTTCTTCCTGACTTCCATTTTGAGACTTACTTATATGATTGCTAAGCTGATATGTATATTACTGGAATCAAATGAAATAGGAGAAAGTATATGGATTTAGGAATTGATACTAAATAGTTGGTACTATTCACTTTGCATGAAGCACATGGTGTGCTGGCAAGCTGTAATGACTTTTGAGGTTATCTGAGATGGTGGGCTACCGTCTGGAGCTTAGAGCCTAATCTAGTAGGTGATGTAGTCTGCAAAAGGTAAGAAACCGGATGCATTAATTGGTTAGAAATTGTGTTAAGTGTTAAGTCTTTTGGAGGAAAGAAAGTTTGAGATCTGCCTTGAATAGAGCTTGTAGAACAGGTCTTTTCAGGATTACATGGAAGCTGAACCACAAAAAAAGTGTAAACCCTTGAGATTTTCTTGGTTGTTGAGGTAGAGGGTTGTCTCTGGTAGAGAGAACAGTTTACCCAAACACCTTAGGGCCAACGAAACTGATATGTATGAAGAAATGAGGAGTGTCCGATTATTATTGGTATAATAATTAAATGTTTTTCATGGGAAAGTTGGAATTCTCCTTAAAGGCATAAACTTTTTATCTTTGAGGGTCCTCATCTCTTTTTGGTTTAAAGAAGCAGGTGTCTGTACAAGGCTACGTGGTACTTCAAGGATTCCACATGCCCCTTCTATTAACTCTAAGGGAGTGATCTTCAAATTTGATTCCTGACAGATTTAAAATGCCCCTAGCAAAAGAAAACCCCAGAGGAAAAACATGGTTAAAGCTTGGGATAGTGGGATGCTTCAGGTTTAATCAGAATACCTGCTCTTATGCTCAGAGCCGCATATAGATCTGTCTTGCATTTGTAGTCAGTAAATAATGTTGACATGTAGTGTTTGCTTTCATCGTCAACTAGAGCCAAATGTCATTTATTTTACTCTGCCAATTTGAGAGCCATGCTCTTTTATGAAAATACAAGTAGATGAGGTGTAGAGGTGGAGTTTTTGCTGTCTTTTCAACCAATTTGTGAATTTCATAGATCATCTAACAGGGTAAACTGTGACAGTTTTGCTTAGAATCAGACACTGGGCAAAATTTATTCTGAATTTTTCCTATAAATCTCAACTTTGCTGTTCCATTTCAAAAAAAAAAAAAACCCAAAACCCCCCAAATCTCACCTCTCTGGGTTTCTTTTTAATACTGTGAGATAAATAGAAAACACACATAAGCCATAAAAGCAAAAATTACTAGGCATTCTCCACCTCCAAGAACTAGATTTTATTGGTATGTTCTTTCCTAGTTCCTTTTTTTGGTATGTGCATGTTCAAATTGACTTAAGCAGAAACTCTTATGTGTGCAATTTTATTATCCTGCTTTGTTCTTACCTCTTCCCTGTCCCCCAGTGAGTGTCTGTTAATTGAGAAAGAAACCAAGTGTCAGATCAGTCTACCCATTTCATCATTGGTAATGCTGAATTGAACAGCACTTCTTGAATCTACAAGTGGACCATCCTTATACCTTTTTCTTGAGTCTAAGCCTTGGGATGTGTCTATGGGTAGATGGGGCATGCAAGGTAGATCTAAAGCAATTAGACAGCTAGAAGATTACCCTGCAGGGACAGATTGCATACCAGTTAGAGAGAGAGAGAGAATTTATCATAGACAAGCTCTCCCTAGAAAACCTATGATACTTCACTATACCTATTAGATCCTCCTTCCAGTTTTTCCAAATCAGGAAAGCCATCTCTTTCCTTGGGGGAGAAGTGGATGGAGGTGATTGAGATGGAAAATTAATATTTCCCTCTTCCAAGGAATGGAGTATTGAAACATTTCCTTTCAGGCCATTTGAGGATAAACATAAAAGTAAGCATTTCTGTTTTGAATTTACAAATCTTAATATTATGTTGAATGGCTACCTACCTAATTCATTTATTTATCTATATTTTTTATGCCTTTTGATGAGAGTGATGTTTTTGTTTTATTGAATATTTTGATTTGAGATCACAGGGAAACCATTGCAAAGATGGGTGACCTGGAGTAAGTAGGATAGTGTTCAAGGACATTGGCGTCCGATGTTGGTTATTCTGCAGCTTGTCTGTGTGTCTGCTAGAGTGCACCTATAGCTTATGATCTGCACAAGTCAGAGGGAAAGGTTGAACACTTGAACTGGGTAATGGGAAAGCCAGTGGGAAGGGTTACTGGACACAAGACATGTTACTGGGGAAATACTTACTAGTTAGTCATGACCCATGATCATTTGGAGCTTCCTTAACTAGCTCTTCCATTTTACATTTCTTTGCAGATTTGTGTATTATAGATAATCTTCTTCCAAATAGAAGGGTTTTATTTTCTGCTTAATTGAGTGTAAACAATTGATTACATGTTTGCTTCACAGACTGTGAGTGTTGTGGCATTTTTCTGCTGTTGGAGAATTGATCAGTGAGAGAAACTGGACTTCTCTCTCTCTCTTTTTTTAAAGTGAAGTTTTGATTAGGGATGAAGCCAAACAGTGCTCAGTGTTCATGGACGATCAAGCAAAGCAATGAAGCATCTTGTGTGCTCTGCTAATAAGAGTAAAAACTCTCCAGTTCCAATTTTCTGATTGTCTTCCACTTAAACATTATCTGTAAATACTATTTTTAAAATATTAGTGACCTTAGTATCTTATTTTGAAGTGCCATCGTTAAGTACTCATTTCAGCATGGTAAAACAAATTCAGCCCTTCCTGAGGAGAGCTAGGAAAGTCAAAAACAAATCTACGGGATGAGACTCTGCTGTGATTGCTAAACCCCTGGCAGTCATTTCTTCACCCTAACCAACTGACATTAAACCAATTTTAACAAGACCTCTAGACATAGTGAAAAACACATGCTAAGAATAAAGAGTCCAGCAAAACTTTGAAGATTTTCTCACTTAGAGATTTCCCAATGCACTCTTTTACAGTCATGTTCCCGGTCTTGAAGTGTATTGAGATTTCTTAAGGCTAGGAAAAAGTATACACAGGCAGACCATAAGGGAAATTTATTTACCAAATTAATGAAATTCTTGGAAGGTTGGATGTGAGTTACTGTTTAACCTTTTGTTTGCTGTGTGGTGGCTTTGGAGAGTAGTCACATTATATGGTTGGATTCCTCTTGCTGTGCAAATTCAAAACCATATATTATAAGCTTTAATTATGGATGATGTCTTTCAGGAAGCTAAAAAAAAAAGGTGGTGAAAAAAGCTGACAGTTACATCATCCATATTTATTTAGGGCAAAAAAGAGGACCTTAGAGTATCTTTGCATATATTCTTTACTCAAACAAAAATTAATATAACTTATCTAAATATTGCTGAGGTAACATTCTTGGAAATGCAAAGATATTAGAGGAACATTACTCAATCTAATTTGTCATAGGAACAATGTTATAGATTCAGTCAAAGAGTTCTGGAGAATACCAAAGTGGATGAAGGTGATATCAAATAAAGGAGATACGTTTAAAAAAAAGAGAGAGGGATGTAGAGGATACTCAAATATGTGGTTTCCTGACCAAGGAAATTATCCATGTCTTTCTCTACACCTTTAAGAGTTTTTTTGGTAACCCTGTATTTTTATATAATTTTAAACTTCAAAAAGCAGTTGAAAACATAATAGAAAATTATCTATGTGTCTTTAATGTGGAGTCTTCAATTTCTTAGTCAATTCTTTTCTCTGTATTTTATAAAGTTTCAAACATTATGCCCCATAACTTACCAGTAAATATTTCACTATATCCTAAGAAAAAAGGTATTTTTGAACATAACAAAGTAAATTGTCTGAATCAGGAAATTCCATATTGGTGTAATACTGGTATTTAAATCCACATTCCATATTCAGATTTCACAATTTGTCTGTATTATGTCCTTTACAGCATTTTTCTCTTCAATCCAGGGTCATGTGCTGCATCAGTTGTAATGTTCTTTTAGTGTCCTTTAATCTGGAACAGTTCCTCGGTGTGTCTTTGCATTTTATGAAATTGGCATCTTAAGAAGAAGAGGCTAATTCTTTTTTGCAAATTGTTCCTCAAATTAGATTTCTCTGATATTTCCTTACAGTTAGATTTAGGTCATGCATTTTTGACTGGGATAATCATAGGTGATACTGTGGTTTTTTTTAGTGTATCAAAGGGGGAAGAATTGGATATAAGTGATATATATATATATATATATATATATATATATATATATATATATAGATTGTATTGATTTATTAGAGAGAGAGAGAGAGAGAGAGCACAAACCCACAGAGGAGCAGAGGGACATGAAGACTCCTTGCCAAGCAGGGAACCAGATAAGGGGCTCAATCCCAGGACCCAAGACCATGACCTGAGCTGAAGGCAGACACTTAACTGACTCAGTCACCTAGGCACCTCTTCAAGTGATATTTTTAAAAAACTGAATATTATATCCGGTATCCACCAGATTTCTCAACTGTGAAGCTATTATATTCTCAGGTTATTATTAATAAATGGTCTGTTGGATGATACTATATATTGGGGCAATTTGCTCTTTTTCCTCAAAACTTTACCCTCTAGTTTTACTATCCATTGATAACTGTTGATGATGCTTGGACAGTTGCCAAACAGTGATTTTCTGACTCTGTGATTCCTTTAAAGTTATTTCTCCAAATTAGTTGGCATTCTACTGGAAGGAAGTACTTTCTTTTCTCCCCAGATTATTTGTTTATTCACTCATTGATGTTTATCATGAGAACTCCTCTATTCTTGCTTTATTCAATGGCTAAAATCCTTTATTTGGGGTTTTAATTGATTGTCCTAGATTTGGCTAGTGGGATTTCAAGCTAATTCCTGTGTCACTTGAATATGTCTCTATTATGTCTAACTTGATAAGTAAAGTTAAATTTTAACACAATAGTGGAATATTTATATGCCCCCACTATGTGGATATTTTAACCATTATAATGTTGCTTTGTCCTGTCAGTAGTTTTATGTATGCTCGCCAAAAGGCTGTGGTTCTTATTTCTGGTGTATATATTTGAATTGTTAACTCGTTTAGACATTATGGTCTACTTATAGTTAATTAATATGGTCTTAAAATGGAATCTTCGAATAAGTAGATGATTCTTAGGGGGATGGCATCATGCTCTGCCCCAGAAATCAGTCATGCCCAGCCAAACTATTTCCATAATGAACTGCAGATGTGATTTCATGTGTATTTCCTTTTTGTTATTTTAATATTTAGGTTATTTCCCTTGTCACTTCAGAGGCAGGCCCATATTCATAATCTGGATTTAATTAAAAAGAGAACCTTATAATACAGTGCCATACCTGCAAACAAATCGATGTCAAAGAAACTGAGGATCGAGAGGATTCTCTGTCAACCACATGGAATCGATTTAACAAGTGTTCTGCTAAGGGACGGCCAAATCATGAAATTTTGCACATAACTATTCTCATACTTATTGAAGAAAGATATTTTCAGTTTTTCCCACTTAAGCTTTTCTGCAAGGGGTATGGGGACAGCTGTTACTTTCTTTTTAGTAGCAGAGTATGATTCATTTTGCAGTCTGAAGATCAAACTGAAAATCAGACTCAATTATTATCCTTAAGGTATCTATTGGATGGAAGATAATCCATAGCTTGATATTTAAGGTTAACTAGATTGCCAAATTTAACTATAGGAACAATTTAGCAAAGGATGTTGTCATTTCAAGTCTTGGATTCTCTTTATCTCCAGTCTCTGTGGACACCTATTTTTGTCTTTTGGATTAACCAAGCCCTGCATTTTCCCACACAAGGTGATGGGTGATGGAAGTACTGATAGGTATTTTGGTTTTCTTTCTTCTTCCTCTCTTTCCCCTTCTCGTCGTCTTCTCTTTCTCCTCCTCCTTCTTCTTCACTTCTTTGCCTTTTCGTAGTCCGGTTTTGTCAATTTTCTTTTCAGGTCCTAACTCAGTAGCTCTGTAGTCTTTGAGCTAAGACATCTGGAAGCTTTAGCAGCAATGAATTTACAGGCATTCCTTGAAGGCTATGTTACTACATTTTATCTCTTCTGGTTCTAAACAGGCAGAGGGTTGAAATCAAGTCTCCTTCTCCAACTTTCAAGTTTGAGAAAGGGTATTTGGTATACAAATTGGCGTTTTACATCTAAATTCATCATGAGCCCTATTGCAGTCAGAGGTTTTGACCGAAGACATTGCTATGTCACTATGAGATAAAATGGGGCATGGCCTGCAGTATTTATCCTTTTTCTTTTTGCTAGTGTCAAAAGATTGCTTTTTGTTTTAGAATTAGTAATGTACTTTTACAAACCTTCACCAGTTTGTTGGCTCTTTTCATGGGTAGGAAGTGTAGGTTTCAGGTGTCTACTTTATCTGTTTAAAAATTATTAAATTTAACATCACCAGGACCTTCCTCGTCCTCCATCCCACCCTGCATTTGTGGTCAGCTGGGTGTCAGATCTACTCCCTAAGAGACCTTTTTTCTGAATCCTCTGAATGACATGAGTCTATATGGAGATGGTCAGTGTGCAAACCATTTAATTTTTGTCTTCCATTGGAAGCTTGGCCTACTTACAACAATCCTTTCAGTCAGCCATTTATTTGGCACGTCAACCTGGCATTCATCTAATAGTGTAGAACAGATACACGATTCAGAGAACAAAATACTAGGTAAAATGCTCTTATGGAGACATTTACCTTCTGGAAAGCACATAGAATTACTGAGAACAGTAGAGATAACCAGAGGTTGGTTTTACCATAGAAAAAGGAATAGAATCTAGGTTCTTAAAGAGATGGTTCTAGGACAGGTCATTGTGATTTGTTACACATCAGTTACATACTACAACTTATCTGACCCTTTAAGTTATTATGGTCATTATCTCACTTTGTAGACCATAGTTGATGTAAGATATTCACCCACACAAGTATAAGTCCTTATGGAAGTTGGCACTTTTTGAAGAGCAGTTGTGTGATTTCACTCAATTGTTAACACAAACTGGTAATTTTTTTCAGTGTAAATGGATCTAGCTGATTTTTGAAATAATTTCTTGGCTGTCACTATGAAAGTAATAATAGCTTAAGTTCTACCGAGTGCTGGTAATGTGCTAGGCATTGTGCTATTCTTAAGAATGATTTTCATTCAGTATTCTCCAGAGCTTTGTGAAGTAGTTAGTATTATTGTTAATCTCCATTATATAGATGAGAAGGCATATCTCAGCTTAAGGGACACTTTCTAATCCATCCAGCTAAAGTTCAAGTAGTAGAAACTAGGTTTCCACCTCATACAGTGACTGTAACACTGAGATCGATGCCTGGACTTCTCCTTTTGTTATCAATTACTGAAACGATGACCCAGGCATACTTTGTTCAGTTTTAAACAACATGGTCTTAAGGATTTAGGCTAGCTAACAACTGAGGAGAAGTATAATAGAGAATAAGAATCAGACTTGATGTGCTCAAACTCCCATTCCCTATTTCTAACTGTTTCTATCAGGGCTATAACAGATGTGATTGCATTTGGACCGTTACCTTGATAGGTGGCATGTCATTATATGCAACTACTGACGAAGTGCAGGTGACTACTGCTGGAAGCCATATGCCGTCGGGGAGGGAGCTCATTGGAGTGCCCGGAGTGTGGAAAATTATCAAGGTTTTAGGACATAGCATATTTTGAGAAAGTGAGTGAGTCTGTAAGCTGTTGAGAAATGTTAGAAAAGGACACATTAAGCATCAAGAAGTATAAGACGTGAGGTTGTAACCTTCAAATTCCTTTATTAATAGTGAGGGTAATAAGAACACTATTAATTGAGCACCATGTTGAACCACATTGTATGTAATAACTAATTTAATCTTCATGAGAACCCCACAAGGTAGATATTGGTTTATCTCTTATTACCATGCTGAGCAACTAAGACTGAGGGTGCTTCAGTTATATTGACTGACCACTACAGTTCAGCTGCCTCTGGTTTGATGTCCTCTGCAAAGATCCATTTGCAGATTGGACAATATTCCCTCTAACAGGAAGGTTTTCCTTAGAATTAGATATAATTAATTCCCCAAGTACATTTTGGGCTCTTTAGGTGAAAACATTTCCTTCTAAACCTTGAAGGAGCCATGTCTGTGAGTTCACCCTTTTGTTCTTAGTCCCCAATGTAGCCAGGTTCTCAATGGAGTGCAATAAATATTTGTTGGCCAGTCTTAGATTCCTGAGCTGAGGCATCTAGTTATGTGACTAGGGGACAAAAGAAACATTTTGTTGGTACAAGCAACTCTTAAAAAAAAAAAAAAAAAAGATTTATTTATTTATTTATTCATGAGAGAGAGAGAGAGAGAGAGAGAGAGAGAGGCACAGACACAGGCAGAGGGAGAAACAGGCTCCATGCAGGGAGCCTGACATGGGACTCGATCCCGGGTCTCCAGGATCACACCCTGGGCTGAAGGCAGGGCTAAACCGCTGAGCCACCTAGGCTGTCCGGTACAAGCAACTCTTAAGGCATATATCTGCCATACGTTTCCTTGGTGTCAGCCTTGTGAACTACTGCTTAGATAATGGGAGAGGTGGTTTCTGCATAGTTAAGTTTTCCCTTATAGATTGAGTGAGGGAAGTGGCTGATAAAGATGCTGATCAGGTTATCCACAGAGAAAACAACTGACACCTAGTATACAGACTAATTAGAAATGGCCAGCTCTTATCTCATGCCACAGGAAAAGAGATCAGTTGAAAAGTAACCAAATTCCACCCGAGAAAGATGTAGAATCAGAAGTGGTTTGCTCCACTGGCAGCTGAGAAATAATAGATGGGGATGAGAATGGGCGAGAGCCCATTAACAGTAACAAAACACATTCTTATCTAGGATCTGTGCTGAGTCTCAGAGACAGCCATATCTTACCTATTTTCATTTTCCAACAGCTCTTAGAGGGAAGAGCAGTTATGAATCCCCCTTTACCGATAATAAATGAGACTTACCAAAGGTAATTATCTAGTTGAATGTCACCCAGATATTAAGTGGCAAAACTGGGATTCTGACTTTGTCTTTGAGGTTGCTGAATTGATGCTCTTAAAGCATAGTGATTCCAAAGAAAGTCATTTCTTGAGATGAATCAGACTTAAGAGGATGATGGGAGTAAGAGATTCCACTGTCCTTGGGGGTTTGCTTCCCTTTAGTAGCTCTAAGTTATTAAGTTTATTCTCTAAGTTATATAAGTTTATTTATAGTGTGTTTATTCCTCTTGTTAAACTCAACACAAGTCTTCTCTATGTCAGTGATGTTCAACCTCAGTGTAACTCATATGTTGGGCCGCATAATTCTGTGTTCTGGGGCCTGTCCTGTGTACTACAGGATGGTTAGCATCATCCCTGGTCTCTACCCCCAGAGGCCAGTAGTGCAGTCCCCATCTGTAACAACCGAAATGTCTCCAGACTACTCTATATGATGAAGAGATCCATAAATTGTAAGCAAGGAATTATTTCCTCATGGGTTTGAGACTTTGATACTTTGTTCACAATGGCTTGCTAGTTCCTTTTCTTTTCTTTTCTTTTCTTTTCTTTTCTTTTCTTTTCTTTTCTTCTTTTCTTTTTTCTTTTCTTTTCTTTTCTTTTCTTTTCTTTTCTTTTCTTTTCTCTTTTCTTTTCTTTTCTTTTCTTTTCTTTTCTTTTCTTTTCTTTTCTTTTCTTTTCTTTTCTTTTCTTTTCCTTTTCTTTTCTTCTTTTCTTTTTTCTTTCTTTCTTCATACTCTGCCTTAGTAGGTCTGGGAAGGAGCCAAGGAATTTGCAAAGTGATTGATATGGGTTATTTCTGGAACCATACTTTTGGAGGAAGTGGTCCCAGAGAGATGATACTCCCATCCTTTTCTATAATCTAGCCATGCTTCCTACGTAGCAACAGGGCATAGTACCTTTGTGGATATTGAAATGCTTTTTTCGCCTGTCCTTTTAATCTTCCTTTGATCTGCTGGTCTATCTTGCCAGTAATTAAGTTTACAGTTCAGCTAATGATTTGCTCCAGGTTTTCCAGCTTGTAAAATCGCAGGCCATGCATATAAATGTGTAGGATTTTGACCTTATAAACTGAGGAGCAGTTATCCACATATCTTAAGATGGGGAGGCCACCTTTTGACTTTGAAAATATCACCAGGAAGGCATTTTATTTTAGGAAGTTTTGTGTTCCCAAATATCTGTTTATTGGGCTTCTTGGTAGCAATTTAAGGCAAAGTTTTATTATGAAGAGGGGCTAAAGCAATTGATAAGAATGAAGTTTGGGATTTAGTGATGTAATTTAGATTTTATGTGTTACTTATCTCTTGTTGCTGCAGATAAGCAAGAGTTGGTTCTCTGGGTGAATTCTGCTAGTATTCTGCATTCCTTGTATTCTGTTAAACTCTCAACTAGGAAGACTATCCTTCACATTAAAAAGGTGTCCTTTACTTTACAAAACGCTATTTTGGAAAAATAAAAAACAGAACCAAAACCCCTCACTGTTTTAGGTTTGCCTTTGATAAATTTAAAAGTGATACCACTTACCTTTTAGGCTCCTCACACTTCAGCAATATATCTGTCCTGGTCAGTGGCCTACGTCTTTTGTTGTTGTTGTTAATTTCCATTTTTATTAAGATTTTAGATTCACATGGAAGTCGTGTAAAACAGTACAGAGAGATCTCTTATGTACTTTGTCCAGTTTGCCCCCATGGTAATATCTTACAAAACTAGTATGGGGGATCCCTGGGTGGCGCAGCAGTTTGGCGCCTGCCTTTGGCCCAGGGCGCGATCCTGGAGACCCGGGATCGAATCTCACGTCGGGCTCCTGGTGCATGGAGCCTGCTTCTCCCTCTGCCTGTGTCTTTGCCTCTCTCTCTCTTTCTGTGTGACTATCATAAATAAATACAAAAAAAAAAATTAAAAAAAAAATCAAAACTGTAGTATGTTCCAGGATATTAACATTGATACAATCCATTGATCTCATTCAGATGTCTAGAGGTTAATGTATACTTTCTTGTGTGTATGTCTGTGTATAATGTTCTATACAATTTCATCACCTGCATTGGTTTATGTATCCACCATCTCAGCCAAGGGAACTGAAACAGCTCTGATACTATAAAGACCCGTCAAGATTCCCTTTTGTGACCATACTCCCCTCTTTCTGACCTCCATCCCTAACTCCTGGAACTCCTAACTACAGAAGGTGGCCACTTCAAAAATGTTATATAAATGAAATTTTACAGTGTGTAATCTTTAGAGATTGGCTTTTTTCACTTAGTGTAAGTTTAGTGGATTCATCTAAAGTGTATGTGACAGTGGTTTGTCTGCTTTTACCGTAGACTATGTATGTACTAAAGATTAACCTTTCACTTGTTGAAGTATATCTGGGCTGATTTTGGTTTTTTGCTTACAAATAAAACTGCTGTGAACATTCATGTACAGGTTTTTGTGGGAACCTAATTTTCAGTTCTCTGTGATAGATGTCCAAGACCATAATTGCTAGGTTGTGTGTGAGTTGCATGTGTAGTTTTAAAAGAAGCTAGCAAATGGATTTCTGGGGGGACCCTGTAGCATTTTCTGTTCATTGTAGAAGGGATCTTGTTTCTCTGCATTCTTGCTAGTTTTTATATTATCACTTTTTTTTTTTTTTAAATCTTACCCATTCTGGTAGGTGTGTAGAGATAATCTCACTGTGGTTTTTAATTTGCATTTTCCTATGGCTAATTATGTCCATATCTTTTCATATGCTGATTTTCCATCTGTATACTCTCTTCAGTACGCACCTTTCCATGTCCATTGGACATTTTCTCTTCTGATTGGACTTCTTTTCTTTTGTCTTCTGAATTTTAAGAGTACTTTATGTATGCTAAATACTAGTCCTTTGTTGGATTTTTGATTGGCAAATGTTTTTCCCACTCTTTAACTTGTTTTTTTTTATTCTTTTCATATGGACTTTCCCGGAGCAAAATTTTTAGGTTTGGATTAGCTTCAGTTTATCAGCTTTTCCTTTAGAGATGATGAGTTTCTTTCAAGTCTAAGAACTGTGTGCTCAGCCCTGGATCCCAAGGATTTTCTCCACTGTTTTTTTTCTTAAAAGTTTTAGTGTTTTACATTTTACATTTAAGTCCATGATCCATTTTGAGTTAAATTCTGTATAAGATATGAGGTTTAGGTCAGTGTTCATTTTTTCCCCCTATGGTTGTCTAATTATTCTAGCACCATCTGTTGAAAAGGCTACTCTTTCTTTATTAATTTTAGGTCCTCATTAAAAAGAGTTGAGGATATTTCTGTGGGTCTATTTCTGGATTCTTCCTTCCATTCCATTGATTTATGTGTCTCCCACCCTTTTAAGATTGTATTTATTTATTCATGAGAGAGAGGTAGAGACATAGGCAAAGGGAGAAGTAGGCTCCCTGTGGGGAGCCCCATGCAGGACTCATTCCTAGACCACAGGATTGTGACCTGAGCCAAAGACAGATGCTCAACCACTGAGCCACCCAGGCACCCCTATGTGTCTATCTGTGCACACTGTTTTGATTACTAAGACTAGCCTACTAAGTCTTCATATCAGGCAGAGTGATTTTTCCCCTTTTATTCTTCTTTGTCAAGATTGTTTTAGCTATTGTAGGCCTTGTCCCTTGCCACATAAATTTGGTAATAAGGTATTTTATGTCTGCAGAAAGTTTGCTGGGATTTTTATAGGAATTTCATTAACACTATAGATCAGTTTGTGGAGCACTGACATTTTTACTGTGTTGTGTCATACAGTCCATGAACGCTGTGTCTATGTTTATTTAGGTCTTCTTTGATTTCTTTCAGCATCATTGAAATTTTCTGCATACAGATCCTGCACATGTTTTGTTAAGTGTATACCTAAGTTTTTAATTTTCTTTGGAGATATTTGTAAACAGTATCATTTTCACTTCTGTTTTTTAATTGTTACTATATATGAATGTGACCTATTCTTTTGGGCTCATCTTTTATTCTGTGACCTTGCTTAACTCACTTGTTTGTTCCAGGATGTTTTCATTTGTAGATTCCTGGGGTTTTCTGGGTAGACATCATGACATCTGCAAAGAGAAATAATTTATTTCTTTTTTCTTCTGTATGCTTTTACTTCATTTTCATGCCTCATTTTAGTGGCTAGAATTATAGTACTATGTTATATAAGGGTAATGAGAGCAAACATCTTGTTCTGGATCCCCGGGGAATACATTCATGTCCTCCATTATTAAGTATGATGTAGGTTTTTTGTAGATGCTGTTTCTTTTTTTAAAATTAAAAAAAGATATTTATTTACTAGAGAGAAAGCACTCCCACACCATGGAGAGGCAAAGAGAGGAAGAGGGAGATGCAGACTCTCTGCTCAGCGGGGAGTCCAACATGGGGCTGGATCCCAGGACTCTGGGGTCTGGATCTGAGAGTCTAAGGCAGAAGTTTAACTGAATGAGCCACCCAGGTGCCCCAGTAGATGCCGTTTTGTAGATCCTTTTTTCACATTGAGGTGATTCTTTTCTAAGTTCTGCAGAATTTTATCATAAATGGGTATTGGATTTTATCAAATGCTTTTTCTATAGCAATTGATATGATCATATAACTTTTCTCATATAGCTTGTTGATATGGAGGATTGTATGCCTATGCCTTTTTTTAATCCTTCAATTTCACAATTTTCATGACATTGTGTTTGCAGATGGAGTCAGGAAGCCTGTATCTTTTTAAGCATTACACACAGAGATGCACTTCCTTCATTATTCTCATTTTATTTCTCTTGTCTTCCTCTTGTTCAGACTTTTTATTGTTGTTTCTATTGTTAAATGTCTACACATTATGCTTCAGATAGTCCAGGCCAGAAAAGTTGGATTAGGTACTGTTAGTTCATACATTTGAATCATCGGAGTTCATACTTAAACCTAGCTTTTCTGATTTGGCAGTAGAAATAGGTGTGACATATCACATTTCATTGTTATTTGTAGGTATTGTCACTCCTCAGTATATGATTTTTTTAATGGATTTTCTTTTAGATTGGCGAATGCTTATGGGAAAGGACTTTATATGGTAAGAGGTTCGTCTCTTGATGGTTTATATGCTGCAAAGTGATTAAGTACAGGGAAATAGAGAGCCAAAAGAGGATTTAAAAAAAAAAACTGAGAAAAATAGAAAATGATTATACTGATTCTGGGGTTAGATTAATCTAGCTTCATCCTGAGATCTGGGAATTAGTAATAGGTCCCTGCCCCATATGTTCAACTTTTTATAAGTTTTTTCTTTTT
The DNA here is from genome assembly GCF_011100685.1 of Canis lupus familiaris. Lineage (NCBI taxonomy): Eukaryota > Metazoa > Chordata > Mammalia > Carnivora > Canidae > Canis > Canis lupus. Next base: position 29,340,371 of record NC_049241.1, on the reverse strand, counting down.
CTTTTTTTTTTTTTTAATCTATGAATTGGGAATATCTCTCTTGGGTGGATAAAATGAAATACAAGACAACCACTGCTTAGTCCCTAGGAACCTTGAACATTCTTCATCAGTGGTTGCTAGTTCTGGTCATAGTGTTGCTAGACATGGAATGAGTAGGTAGTTCCAGCAGGGAAGAAAAATGAAAAGTAGAAGATGGTTGTAGAATGAATGCTGAAATGGAATTGCTACTATTATCAGGTAAAAGGAACTAAAGGAGAATTTTTTTCAGGAAAAAGGCCAAAATGCCTGAAACTGTTGCTTTTGAGTGTGAACATGATGAAAACCTGTGAATGGAAAGTGATATCTAATGGGTTGTTAAAGGCAGCTTCCTGTAGGAAAGCTGCCAGTTGTCAGTTTCTGCTTTGGCATATTCCAGTCTTACCTGCAGAGAAATGGCAGGTGGGAGGTTAAGGGGTCTTCCAGATGACCCACCACTAGCAAGTCCCAAACCAGATGTCCCTGCAGACTCATCTGGGGAACCGTGTTATGTGAACAGATTTTCAGGACCTGTTTCATGGATTCTGAGTCAGTAGGTTTGGAGGAGGGCCCAGGAATCTGTATGGATTCTTTGAAACAATGGTCCCAGAAAATTCTGAAATGGAGCTGAAAGGGGAATGAGATCCACAAGGATGAAGTCACCACTTGAAGTACAACAGCTGTAGTAGCTTTTTAGAATTCTGCTACCAATTTTGTGTGCAACCCCAGGTAAAGTGCTTGACCTTTTTGTACCTTTGTCAACTCAGCCTTTTGAAAGAGGAAGCATATGGGGCTCTGCCTGGTTCAGTCAGGAAAGCAAGTGACTCTTGATCTCAGGGTCATGAGTTTGAGCCCCACTTTGGACATAGAGCTCACTTAAAAAAAAAACAAAAAAGAGGCATAAGGGATAAAAACTCTGACCCATTTTACATGGTTGTTGTTAAAAATTACTTTTAAAAAAACTAGAAAGCACTTTGCAAATAGAAATTGCTATATAAAGGCCTTTTTAAAGAAATGTAATTTTCTAACACAGTTTTAAATACCAATAGTCTTGTTGAGTGCATCAGCTCAAATTGAAAGTATCAAATGACATGGTATCATGATGTCCAGAACCGAGAGTTGGAGGCAATAAGGAAACAACAGAAGGTTGTAGTGTCTTCTTCTTCTTCTTTTTTTTTTATCTGTATCATCATTTAAAAATAATGCTGATACTAACTAACCTCTAAAATCCACATTTGCCCATTTGGCTTGTTTTGTGTTTTTAATAGGCTACTCCCACCAATCTGAGAATTTAATTAGAAAAATAAATGACTTTTACCATTCATTGCTGCTGTGTTGTTCATTCTCCCTCCCCTAATCTCTCAATTAGAGGCTTGCTCCTTCCTGTCACAGACACATCTGTGGATCTGTTAGAAGTCTGTAAATTGATGCACACCTGCAGAGTTGGCAAAGACTCTGTTAGTCCTGTCCCCTGATGCAAAGTGTGCTCTCCTGTCATTCAGGCATCCCTGCAGGAGTTCCTGAATCTGTTCCCCTTCAGATCTGCCACCTTGCAATTGCCAAACCACCCTTTCTCCAATGCTGAGACAAAAGGAGGCCCGTTAATGCAGAGGTACATAATGTAGGTTTGGGATTTATGGATTATAAACTCATTTTTCATCTCAAAAATCAGTGGCAGTATTGCTGAGATGGGAATGAAAATCAGACGGGCTAAAGGAGAGAGTCCATAGGAATGCAGAACATGTTAGAATTCAGAACATGTTATTTTAGGCACTTGTTACCATATTCATGTTTTGTAGTTAAAAAAAAAAAAAGATGTAGGTGGTTGTACAGAATAATTGTTCTGGAGTTGGACTGGCCAGGTACAAGTTCTGGACCTGTTGTGGCCTCAGGCAAGAGTTGTGGCCTCACTAAGCCTCTGTTACCTTTATTTATTTATTTATTTTTACAGATTTCATTTATTTGAGAGACAGAAGACGTGTGCAGGTGCACAAGCACGAGTGAGGGGCGGGCAGAGCAAGAGGGAAGAAGATAACCTCAAGTAGACTCTGCATTGAGCTTAGAGCTCTATGCAGAGCTCGACCCCATGACTCCGAGATCCTGACCTGAGCTGAAATCATGAGTCAGCTGCTTAACTGCCCAAGCCACCCATGTGCCCCTCTGTTAGCTTATCTTTAGTCTGGTGATGCTAATAACAATGATCTCATTGAGGTGCCATAAGCTCAATGGAAATCAGGATACTCTTAGTATGGGTCCTGGCCCTGCTAATAAAGGCAGTGATGCCTTGTGGAAATAGAAGGCAAACCAAGTGAATGGGTTTGGATCTCAGAGGTTGGAGTAGTTTGCATTTAAATATTGTTAAACCCAGGAACCAATAAATTTATCTGTTTGTATTGCTTACCTTCTGTGGGATTTTCTCTTAAATTGTATTTTGTTATCAGGCTGGTCTACGTTTGTAGTTCTTGATATGCCTGAAACCACACAGTGCTAATATGTGATTATTTACAATGTGTTTTTACAAGGTAATGAGAAGAAAGGTTGAATTGGAATGCTACTCCTATTTAAAATTGTTTTGCAAAATGTTATTGGATGTCTTTTTTTAAGCAGATGACTGGAAAGTGTTGTCTTAATGGATTTGTCTATATTGACTGCTGATGATAGGAAAATGTTTTAAGTTGCTCACTCTGGGTGATACACATTGAGATTAGGTAGAGTTAGAAATAAAAAACTTTGAATGTAGTGCTCTAGCTCCTTTGGAACCTATAATTCAGAAGATACATCTGCGAAATATGCGCACAGTTTATACGCTCCCCAGTTTCAACTGGAGATCCCTCAAACCATAGAGAAGTAGTCTCCTTTTGCACTATCCATTGAGACTAGAACAAGTATTAATAGCATCCCAGAATCTCAGAGCCTTTTCTTTTTTTAAAAAAAAAGATTTTATTTATTTATTCATGAAAGACACAGATAAAGAGGCAGAGACACAGGCAGAGGGAGAAGCAGGCTCCCTGCAAAGAGCCTGATGTGGGACTCGATCCTGGGACCTGGGATCATGACCTGAGCCAAAGGCAGACACTCAACCACTAAGCCACCCATGTGTCCCTCTTAGAGCTTTTCACACTGCCTCTAGGATAAGCTAGTGTGCCAGTTGGTCTCCTAGGGTGACCACCTGCTCCTAGGGTCTGAACCATCCTACTGTTGACAAATTGAGGGTTCAATTTTAATTTTTTTAAGACAGGGAGGGAGAGAGAGGGAGGCTAAGAGAAAAATCTTCATTTTCTCAATGAAGATTTTTATCTTGTTGGGAAACATGGCAAAAAGAACAGATTGGATGAGACTGTATTTTCCTACCAGCTTGGTATGGAGAGTTTGAAAATTTAAGTCTAAATAGATTAATGGGTTTTCACCTAGTGTGGATTGACCCTATCTCACCCACTATGGGATATACCACATGTTGACCAGTTAGCCTGCTCTCTAGGCCTGCAGAGAGAGAGCCTTTCTTTTCTTTGCCTTTCAGATGGATTGAGATTGAAGAGGGATGGCATTGCTGTTAGAATTTTTGCCGAATTATGGGAAAAGGATTAGATAGGAAAACACCCAGAGTATGTGGTGTTGATGTTAGGACTGCTGAGCTGAGTGGCATCAAGCATAGGTTGTGTGCTTGGAGACAGATGCATATAGGCCCAAGAGGACAATGTAACTGCTTGGAGCCCTAGTCTCCATCAGCTGTATCTTGAGATGACTAATACTTTTAATTCATCAAGTAGATGATTAATGACACTTTTATCTCACCATTGCTATTTTACGAACCACTAAGGAATAAATCTCATTACTGATTTAACCATATATGATATATTGCTAAGGATACCATCAACTATAGGATCTATCCTGATTTCAGAGAGATGAAGATGTGAGTTGTAAAATATAGCAGCAATCCTAGCATAAATGTATCAGAACCATAATAGTTAATACCTGTTATATGAGAGTGGTGTCCTAACACATAGCGAGCGCTCAGTAATCACTAGCCTTCTTCCCTTTCTCTTCTCTCCCAGTGCTGTTTTCTTCCTAACCAATTGGTAAATCTTTTCTGAGTGCATACTACATATCTGACCTTGTTTGTGTCTGGGATATATCTGTGAACAAGGAGACTTAAACCCTAGTGCAGGCGGGGCTTATACTCTACTTTGTAGACCTAATAAGGGACCTGCTGCCTCACTGACCAGAAGAAGCGTTGCCCTTGAGTGCTCAGCTCACTTTCCCATCAGCAAGAGCTGCTTTTCTTGGCCATGTCATTGAGTTTGAATGTGTCAATAGCGTATATACATACAAGGCCTGCCAAACTCGTTACCGTTTCATTACCCTCTGGCGTTGTCTGCGTCAGTTGTGATCTGACTAAGCAGATAGCTTCTCTGAGATCTCTCAAACCTTGCAACGCCCCACCTCCTGTTTCTCCCCATGCTGGTTTTTCTCTCTACCTGGTATTTTCCACCCTCAGCCGGGAACATGCAGCTTGGAAGTTAACCTCTTTCTTGATGGCCTCCCTGGCCCTTCCATCTGAATATGATTTATCTTCTTAGACCTTTCCCCCAAGGTTCCTCTGCATTTGCTTCTGCCGTGCTCCTCTCTGAAAGCAGTGCAGTAGCCTTTGGGATGTAGTATCCTGAAGAAAGCCCAGTGAATGAGTGCAGGCCACAAATCCATGATTTTATGAATGCATATCTGCTAGTCACACTGAATTACACACATGTATATTCTTTGTCTTCTAGTTGGGTCATATGGCAGTCCAGTATTTACTCAGTTATTTTTATATTTTATTATCAGGAAGCATGTCATTAAAATCTGAAGCGCGCCCCCCCCCCCCCCCCCACGCCCACATCCCTTTCCTTTTTATGTGTATCTATTCTATCTTCTCAGATTTCTGGACCAACTTAAACTTGTCATCCAGAAAGATGGATGTCATTCAGGTATTGGCAGGAAAGAGACGCTTCTGTAAATAGTCTTTTTCACATCTGGGTGTTCAGTTTCTCCTGCTGGGGCTGAGGGAATTTGATGAGCTTTGGGTATTTTTTTTCCGTACTCAGGACAGATCCAGCCTGTGCTGCTCTGTGCCTCCGCTCTGGCATAACCTCATCCTGTTCTTCCTCGTTTCAACACCCAAGTGCAGCTGTGGGGCCCTCCATCCGCTTCAGTCGTGCCAGTACCCACCACTTGAAACTGGGCCCTGCTGTGATTCTAAGTCTCCATCCAGAAGGAGCTGGGTTTTTCACCCCCCTCGGGACTCAAGAGACTGTGAAAGTCTTATGAAAAGGAAGAACTTTGTGCCAAGAGAAAGAAGTGCAAACACCCTCTGTTTTCTGCCTCTAAAGCAGGGGCCAGTGGTTTCTGCTGCTGTGTTTTTTTATGTCATTTGACTAACCATCTCCCTACAGGCCCAAGCAAATGTGGGCAGTGCTGATCCAGCCTCCCAGGACCCTTGAGCGTTCCTGTGATATGGTTATTTTACTGCTTGCAGCATGACTGTAGACTACCTCCTTTACAGGATGAAAATTTTTCCTCTCAGATGCCCACAAGCCTCGGGCTTCTATCTACCTAGTTTTATGGTCAGCTTTGTAACTTTTACATAATCTTCAAGCATACAGCTGGGTGTTGCATTGCATTTAAAGTGTTACTCAGATTTTAACGCAGTCTTTTTAAAAAGCCATCCCCTAGGTAGCTTCAAAAAAGGTGTAAATCTAGTCTATAAAAGCCTTGAGAGGCCTATATGTATATATGCGCGCACGCACGCACACACACACACACACACACACAGTTGGCATTTAAATATGTGTATTGGCATTTCACACTTAGATTCTTTTTCAGCTGACACAAGTCAACCAAGTAAGTGTAAACTGGGTTTTCAGCCCCGGAAAGTAAATTGTTAAATATAAGTGAAGTATAAAGTGATCTTTGATTTTAATCAGAAAGACTTTCTTTTTGATGCTCGAGAGCAAAGTTGTAAATGGATAGAAAATTGTACATTTGGCTCCTGCTGTCTGTTTTTTCCAGCACTTTGATGAAGGAAGGGCTTTTATCAGCACATAGAAGACCTCAAAGGAAATGCTTTTTTAAGAAACAGGCTCCTCCCTGTTCAAAAGATTGCCACACTGTAGATAACTGAAAACCAGATGTAATAATTAGAGGGTTGTTCTGATGATCTGACTGCGCTGACCTATGCAGTTGATATTACATTCACATACATGTCACTTATTGCATGAGAGCTGGGTAGGGCACCTAGATTTCTTGGGGGTAAATGGAGGTTTAGAGAGGTTTCGGGGGCCTGTCTATGATCATAGAACCGGGACCCCAAGTTGATTTTCCCTCCTTTCAGGGGTGTGGCCATACACTTTCCTAGAGTCACATTAGAATCTGTGAAGATGTTATCTCCTGGCTGGTTAAGTTCTTCAGGATCACCTGCCCTGCTGTCTTTTGGCCCTTTCTTCAATCCTTAGGATTCTTTCTCTGCCATCTGAACTTCATTTTCTGGACTCAGTGTTTATCTTCTCATTTGTAGCTGCTCTTTTAACAATTACTTGGCATAGTTTACTAGTTCATCCATTTCTTTGTTGAACACTGAACACAGATCCCCAGGACTGGAGAGTCTCTTAAATGCATCTTCTAGTACATTACACATTTTGGGGCTGCATCTGAATGAAAGACCCACACATTGAAGACAAACCTTCTGAAATCAATCAAGCACGTTCGGATGTTTGTCCAACTTTGTAGGATATTCAGATGCGCTCTGGTGGAATAAACAGAGGGAATACTAAAAAACTTTCAACTGAGTCAATAGAAATTAAAATAAGAGCCCAAGTATTTCTTCGCTCTTCATCTCTGTCCATTTGACTTTCCAAATATTTCTCCTCCGTACAACATGGAGTATATTTAATAATATAAAGCTCATGTCACATTCATCATGTCTCAAGAGGAAGGTCCTTTGTATTTTGGCAAAAATATGCTCTTCAGAAAAAAACATGTAAATATTTATTTTTTCAACAATGTGTTTCATTTTTAAAGAGCTGTGAACTTACATAGCCTCATCTTTTATGCCTTCATTCAGTTCCACAATTGCATGTGTCCTCATTAAAGTTGGAGGGATTCCTTCCTGCTGTGGAGAAAGTGCAATCCTAGTTGAAGGAAACATTTCAAGACCTGGGATTTAAGAACTATGGTTTTTGTATTTCTGTTGTAGAACTCTAACATATTTGAATTAGGTTTTTAAAGGTCTGACTTCTATTGCTCCTGGGTAAAACATTAAGAAAAAACATTCAGCTTTCTCTTTGGGAAAGAGCTCTTTTTTTTCGCCTTCCTTAATAGAAAACAGAAGTACTTGAACCAATAAACAAAATTATTGCACTTTTGATTTGGACAACTGAAACACATAAAATTTGAAATTATAGAGCATTTTCTTGAGCAGTGTTTTTTAGAGGTAACACTGTCACAGTATGCTATGCGTCCTGCCTCCTTCCTCGTTTCCCTCTCTTCTCTTTCACATTGATGGTGTCTCTTATACTTATTCAGTATAGAGTATGCCTGGTTTGTTCCTGTTACTACAAAAAGCTTAAGGGTGACTCTCAAACCCAAGACTGGTTTAACACTCAATGATTAGAAAACCTTCAATCTGGATCTCCGGGCACTCCATCTCTCACTGTGCTCATGCAAGACATCACCAATGGATCCATCTTCCTAGCAGAGCTCAAATATGCCCCTCTGGGTGTTTTCAGCACAGCTCTGCAAGCTGCCTCCTTCATTCATTTCAAGATGAAATCTGTCTGTCATCTTTGAATGAGAGTATCTATATTGAAGGTCCTTTTATGGGCAAACCCCAGTGCTAACAAGGGATACATGAAAATTTTTTATTTTAGGAATTTATATTTCTGGTTCAGGGGGTTCCTCCTACTGGAACTGTAGCACCATAGTAGAAGCATAAGCAAAGTGCATCTCAAAGCTCCTGTAATTAAGAGGCTATAATGGTCACTGTCTGCCCAGGAAAATCTTGAGTTACTCTGATTTGATCTGAAGTCAGACTGTCTGTGGAACTTCTTTCTTAATTGTAGTAAAGTTGAAGAACTTGCTTCCTATGTAGGTTTTGAACGGAGACCCAGGTATGGCTTTGAATCCATTTCTTAAAATCAATGTTGGGAGGTCACTGGCTGCCTCAGGGCCCAGTTATACACATCAGCTTTGGAGGACATGCTTTGAGTTTTGAGTAATTTAGGATCAACAGTTCAATCCTGTATAATTTAGTGACTCAGCACAGTAATAAACCCTGGAAACTTCTGCTTCTGTTTCTTCTCTGCAGGAATTAAGGGCAGATAGAAAGAATGCAAACATGAATTAATTTGATTTTATGTGCTCAAGCAGACATAATGAGAATCTGTTGGTGTGGCATGTTACCACCAGTCTACATAAAAATGAATAATATTGACATTAAAAGAAAGAGCATTAATTATGTTGCCCTGGTTGTGGACTTAAATCATTTTAGGGGCTTATGCTTATACATCATGGTCTCAGGTCCCTGAATTTGTTGGACATTACAGGGAAGCCGACATGGTGCAGGTATTTGAAACATTGTCCTGCCTGTCCCAGGTACAATCTCCCCGTGTTCCTTTCATTGACTTGCTCTTTCACTAAATAATGCTACCTTTTCTCAGAAAGACTTAAAAAAGGCTTTTGTGTTCTCTAAGAGTAGAAATGAAATGGGTTTTCCCACCCTTTTTGATAAGCAGGTACTTTAAATAGCAGGGCTATTCTTGGCTTCGGGTCTTGGCCAATTTCATGATAATTTTTTGAGCACTTGGGAGTCCACATGCTCAATGGCAACTTTTCAGTAGGAAGTTCAGATACCAGTAACCAAAGATTCCAGATTTCATATTATAAGAGGTCAAGCAAATGATACAAATTGTGTAAGTATCTCATGGAAAGTTAGGTGCTATTCTCTTAGGCTAAGGAAGGGTGGCCTTTCCAGCCCGCTTGCTAATATGAATCTGTTAAGTCTGGTTTTTCAATCTTTAGGACCGCGCAGTTTATATGGAAAGTTAGCAGAATCATTATCAACAACACAACTGGAATTGATAACAATTGTTAGAAAAACGTAATTGCTAATATTGCTGTCGTGATATCTGTAGATGATAAAATATCAAGGAGGCTTTTATCACTGATAGAGATTAAAGTTTGTTTCAAGGGATGCCTGGGTGGTTCAGTGGTTGAGTGTCTGCCTTTGGCTCAGGGCGTGATTCTGGAATCTGGGATCTGGGATCAAGTCCCACATTGAGCTCCTTGCTGGAAGCCTGCTTCTCCCTCTGCCTATGTCTCCACCTCTCTCTCTCTCTCTGTGACTCTCATGAACAAATAAATAAAATCTTTAAAAAAAAAAAAGTTTGTTTCAAAATCAGTTAGAACTTTTATTTTTGAAATTTGGGCATAAGGTTCAGAAGGTATCATCTACTTTATGGTATATTATCATCCTCGGTTTGTGAAGAGGCCCCTCATAGCTTGTTTTATCACTTCATTATTTTCTTCCTTCAGTCTGATATCATTCTTTTGTTCCCCAAAGATTCTCACTAACAATGTTTTTGACTCATCTGGGTGTTTTTGTGCTATAGAACTCATCCTATTATTATAGTTTTAATCAGTGCCATCTTTAAAAGTCTCTCAACCCTTTTTATGTATGTCTTGTTCATTCTTTTGATTGATGTATAGTATTCCGTGAACCCATCCATCTGCTTCTACTGACCCATTCCCACAGGGAAGGACACCTTGGTTGTCTGTAACCTTCTGGTTTCATAACAGTGCTCTACCATGATCATCTTCATCCCCATTGCTTTGTGGATCTTGATTTATAAATCGCTGTGTATATATGTATGTATAGATGATTATATATGTGTGTATATGTTTGTACATTTGTGTATGTATCCCTTCATCCATCTATCCCTCCCTCTCTCCATCCATCCATTTATCTAAAATGGGTTTCTTGAAGTTTACAAATACAGTGAATTTGGTGATTGAGTTTCACCAAAATCTGTTCTATCACCTCCTAGAATGACTGTACGATTCTACCTCACCAATGTTGGTATATGGGAATCTCATCGCCTGATACGCTCATCTTTGCTGATCCAGTGGGTATCAAATGGTAACTAAGTAATCCTTTTAATTTTGGCTTTTTGTTTATTGCTACTTAAGTTCAGCCTCATTTTATATATTTAACTATTAGAGTTTCCCCTTCTGGAAATTGCCTATTCAAATCAGTTTCTGTTTTGAAACTTGCATTTCTCTTGCCTTTCTTGTGGTGTTTCCTGCGTTCTCTGACGTTTGTGGGAGAAGTTTGCATGAAGTAATTCTGCTGTACTTGGAGCAGACTCTGTGACTATGAGATGCCAGCTGAGGTTACTCCTTGCATGTCCTTTCACCCTTTACCAGCCTCAAGACTTGCTTGTCCCTCTACAGTTGTTTCTCACCTGCTCTTTCCACCTGTACTTCTGCCTCCCTGCAAAGCAATCCAACAAACTGGAGTAAAGGCTGTCAGGTCACTGCTTTGCTTCAGACCTTCAGTGGCTTCCCTTGGCTTTGAGGATCAATGTCTGAATCTGCTCAGTCTCCAGGCCTGCCTGTTTTTTAATCTGCCTCTGGTCCTCCCCTTGTGGTCTGTTCCAACCACAGAAGGCTTCTTCACCTTCTAAGGCCTTCTCTGCCTCAGCCCAGGCTGTATCCTTGGCTTCCTTTTCCTGCCCTCTCTCTGCCTGGACCTTCCCACAGTATCTTCAGGAAAACCTCCCTGATCTTCTTCACCCTCAGTTAGGTCACTTTATGGCCTGGATGGCCACCTCTACTTCCTTCTTTGAAATTCTTTCTCTACTTAACAATATTTGATTTTTTTGTTTGTTTTAAAAGCAAAAGGGAAAGGGCAGAAGCATTTCCCTACTCCATGAGGTCAGTACTTGCATCTCTATTTTTCTCTACTGTATTGCAAGCATCTAGCTTAGCACTTGAGATATAGAAGCAGAATTAGGATTTGTTGACAGGAGGATAAAAGTATGTACATTAAATGCTAATGCTGTCGCTTTGGTTTTGCATCTCATTTTTGCTAAACATTTGGATTGAGGGACACCTGGGTGGCTCAGCAGTTGAGTGTCTGCCTTTGGCTCAGGGCGTGATCCCTGGGTCAGGGATCGAGTCCCACATGGGGCTCACTGTGGGGAGCCTGCTTCTCCCTCTGCCTGTGTCTCTGCCTCTTTCTCTCTATGTCTGTGTCTCTCATGAATAAATAAAATCTTAAAAAAAAAAAAAAAAAGAAAAACATTTGGATTGATTAGTCTATCTGGACCTACCTTTGATTCTACCTTTTACATTTAGTATATAAATGTATTTAATTGCATTTTTCTTGTTGACTGAATGGATATATTTAAATACATTTCTCTCTGTTAACATTGTCTACAGTTTTATTTTTAATAGGGTTGTGTGAGCATGTTATTAGATTAAATATCATTATATACTGAGCTGCTGTGTCATGGTTTGTATAATTGTTCCCTTATTTTGAAGCATTAGGTTATTTTCAATTTCATTACCTTATAATGAAATATAATATTTCTTGGTATAAATTAATTTCTCTTTTTCCCCGAGTTATTTCTTTGGAATTACTAGTTTGGAGCGGCTCTTATTAAAGGCTGCTAGATTGTTTAGAAAGATTGAAGTTGGTTTCATTGCTAGGCCGTGTGTACCTGTTTATCTAGAGCTGCACCAAAATTGAGTTTTATAATTTCATTGTATTTTAGTAGGTCTGAAGTGTAACTTTAAAGTTGTTTCAATTTGCTTTCCTTTCTCTTCCAGTAAATCTGTGCATCTTTCACCACCATGATTTATGCCTTCAATTTCCTCTGCTTAAATTGTCAGAGTGCATCTTTTGACATCCTACTAATGTAATCACATATTTTCTTTTTGTGAGTGAAGGAGCAAGTAGTCAGGGTCTTACCTTCCTGCTTACTATTTTTAGTTGACTTTTTAATTTTTTTCTTTTTCTTTTTTTTTTATTTATTTATGATAGTCACAGAGAGAGAGAGAGGCAGAGACATAGGCAGAGGGAGAAGCAGACTCCATGCACCGGGAGCCCAATGTGGGATTCGATCCTGGGTCTCCAGGATCGTGCCCTGGGCCAAAGGCAGGCGCCAAACCGCTGCGCCACCCAGGGATCCCTTTAGTTGTCTTTTGAACCTTACAGGATTTGCTTCTAAGAATATTCTTTGATACTCTGAAGAAAATATGCAACAAATTAGAGCGAGCTTTAGAACTACCCCTTTTTTAGAAGTTATTCCTATTTAAATGTTCTTTTGGCGCTTAAGTGGTGGGAAAACCAAGTAAAAGCATTAACACTTATTTTTGTGTGGGTGGGAAATATTCCACCAAAAAGATGGGCATGTATGTCATGGAGAGTGTATTTTCTTGGTTCCCTTTTAAATTTAAAAGTAATTTATGCATTTATATTCCATGGTGTCCCAGCATCATTTAGAATTAAGCCTTGCTCATTGAACTCCAACTGCAAAACTTCATTTAAGTGTGACTCAATTACCCTTTAATGTACAAAAAAAAAAAAAAAAAAAAAAGCCAAAGGAAAAAATCCATCAGAATTTGTCATTATGATTGATTCTTGTGCACAGAAGACTGGCAAATCTTTTCCAAAACTTTCATGACTTTTTTTTTTTTTTTTGATCCTTTGCCTTTTTGTTTGATATGCTGGAATAATCTGCATAGTTTTGATATTTAATTCCCCTTATTCTTGTCAATTGGGAGCTTAGATTGGGAGGTTGGCATTTCTTTATTCTCTGTGCAGTTAGGGGTTTCTTCTAAAGCATTTAAATTATGCAGAGCCTAAAATTATTTCAAGAGTAGTTTGATAAGGGTAGTTTGATTTATGGGGAGGAAAAGTAGTGCATGGACTCAAGTCAAGTCCTAGCTCAATGTTTAGATGTTATTTTTTCACTATTTAAAAATATTTCTCTTCCAATTTCTTTTCTCTTCACTGGTTTTTCTCATGCTGAAAATAGCATGTATTTTTTTTCATGGATAGGGCTGCAGTGGATAGCTGAGCAGGATGTTCACTCTGCAAGAGTGCTAGCCCAGAGCACATGGTGGCTGCATTCCAGAACTAGGGGTACCTTTTCCCAAATCACAAATACTCTCTATGTAGTGGTAGTCATATCTGCTGTTACATTTGCATTTTTCACCATGATGAATGTGTGAGCTTAGTAGTTGCTAAGAGTTCTCTAGGTTTTGTATTTCTATGTGGGTTTCTTTTCTTTTGTCTATTTATAATCTTGCTTTTCTAATCTTCAAGAAGGGATATCCAGTGTTGTGGGCCTTTTTTTCAATCTGTTTATAGCATATTCCTCAATAAATCAGCACCCTTAGCTAGATTAGCATTACTCTGTCCATTTAAGCTTAAATGAGTATACACCATTATGTTACTAACCTAAGGGAATACTCCCTAGTTTTTAGTTCTTTCTGGTGCTTTCTTCTCACCTGTGGGAATGTCTAGTTTTTCAAAGCCATGTAAGCTGAGAGGCATGCTCTTAGAGTTAAACAGAAGTTAACTAAAGAGTTTTCTTTTGTCTGTGTTATAACAAAAGAAGAGCTTTCCCCCTTTTTCAGCCTAATTGAGTTTATTTCACAGTGAAGTCACAAAGGATCTGGTTTATTTCCCATCTGAATGGAAACTTTGGGTCATGAGTTCTTTTATTCTTCGGAGCACCCTTCCAGCATCTATCTTAAGTGGGAAAGAACTTTGGGCAGATGTTCCCATAATTGACGTCATGATCACAAATCAGATGAAAGTCATGATAAAGATTCCTTTGGCCTCTTGCATTTTTCCTGTGTTGGAAAGGATTCATTTCACTTGACATACCATTTCTTCCTTGTGTCTCCATGTTGGCTGAAGACCCATGTTTATTGATGTTCTTGGGGTGAGTTTCTAAGATCCAGTTTAAATCAATGCCCTCTTGGGAACTTTAGATTTCTGTTCTCCATTCATTTTCAAAGACATGTGCTGGGTACTCTCAGCCGTATTTGGCAATTCCTTGCTGTCTGGTAGTCATCACTGCCTATGTCTCTTTCCTTCTATGAAAATGGCAGTCTAGGAGGGGGATATATACCCATCCCATTGTTTTTCCTATTCCATGCTTAAGCATCTCAAAGTATTCTTCAAAGGTAAGTCAGAACTATCTTTGTGTTAATGGATAAAATTGGTAGTCTGAAATGACATTGGTTTTTCCTTTTTAGAGTGAAACCTCTGCCCATTTTCTTTAGGTTAATTTGCTTCCTCAGTTATTACCAAAGAAATAAAAGATCGATTCTACAGAGTAGGCCTGATTCCCTGGGTATATAAATTCTAGAAAAAGAACTGTAAAGGTATACATAAGGCTAAGACATCATTACTTCTCTGAAGAGAACGAGGGAATGGGTCAGGAAAAAGATAAGGGATACATTTTGTTTCACCAAACACGACTGTATTGTTTGACTATTTTACAATGAGAATCTGTTACTTACAAAATAATTTAAGTGGACACGATTTTAAAAATTATTCAGTGTTTTCTGAGTATTTCAGGACATCTCTCACTTTTCTGCCTCTTGGCTTGAGTATGGCAGTGGCAGGGGAGTGGAGCTAAAATCCTGATTAATGTGGAAGTATTCGTGTTTCTTTACCATTTTTAGCAAGAGATGGCTTCCAGTTGGAGGAAGGTGTTGTTGTTCTGTAAATAGAGCTGTGAAATATATCTTACTTGTCATCATCTTACTATTCTTTGGCCTCTCGCTAGACATCACCATAAAGTCTGTAGATCCCTCTTCAGATGTTATCTGTTGAGCCTTTACTGAGTAAGATCATGTAGGACTTTATTTTTGATTTCTTAGAAGTTCAGGGAGTGTTTGTGTCTAATTGTTTTTTCAGGCAGTCTATGTAAATGGAAATTAATTTTTCAGCCAGAGTGCTCCATCTTAAGAAGTATTATCCAGGTTTACTAAACACCATGTTATCACTTGATTTAATGTCAAATACCTGAACCTGAATCATTGAAGGAAAGTCCAAATAGTAACACCAAATTTGAGACAGCTGAGGTTGCATTTAAAACTCCTAGCTGAACAGAACAAATAATTCCAGCCTGTTCTTGAATTAATGTGTCAGGGGCCTGTATGACTTAGCACATATGAGGGAAAAGTCACCAAATAAACTATTCAACTGTTGTTGATTCTTATGAATAGAAAATATACTGAGCACTGTTAAGTCAGATGTGAATATTACGGCCCTTTAACCCATCAGCCCAATGGAGTCCATTGTATTTGACATGGGACATGGAAGAAATTTTAATTTACCCTTAGACAGGAAAGTGAAGGAACATTCTCTTCTTCAGCCGTTAAAAGTTGGCTCTGTATTTTTCTTTGTTGGCTCTTGTAAATTGGGTTTTTTTCAGCATCCTATACTTATTTTTGGCTATATATATATATATATATATATATATATATATATATATATATAAGCCATAATCTGGGGATCGCTGGGTGGTGCAGCGGTTTAGCGCCTGCCTTTGGCCCAGGGCGCGATCCTGGAGACCTGGGATCAAATCCCACATCAGGCTCCCAGTGCATGGAGCCTGCTTCTCCCTCTGCCTGTGTCTCTGCTTCTCTCTCTCTCTCTCTGTGACTATCATAAAAAAATAAAAAATAAAAAAAAATAAAAAATAAAAAAATAAAAAGCCATAATCTTTATTAAAAATACAGTTCAATTCAGAAATAGGGCAGTATTAAAAATTATTTCAGTCACCAGATTACCATAGTCATAAATTAATTTTGAAGATCCTAATTTTAGTGCTAGATGGCACCCAAGAGACCATGTTGTATCTGACCTCCTGGGGTTTTTTTCTATAATGATTTCTAGAGGTGAAGTAATGACAAAGCAAGTCTCACTTTCAAATACGGTACTTTTTGGGCAGCCCGGGTGGCTCAGTGGTTTAGCGCTGCCTTCGGCCCAGGGCATGATCCTGGAGACCTGGGATCGAGTCCCACGTCAGGCTCCCTGCGTGGAGCCTGCTTCTCCCTCTGCCTGTGTCTCTGCCTTTCTCTCTCTCTGTGTCTCTCATGAATAAATAAATAAAATCTTTTAAAAAAATAGGGTACTTTTTTATATCTAATATGAAAATAGTGATAATTTAGGTTTAAGATGGGAGTCCATAGATGCTTGTTTACTTTTTCTCTTTAAATCTGTTCTGGAAGAAAATGAATAAGTATACATTATTGTTATTTTATACGCACACACACATATTTTAATCATTATATGTTTTTAATTACTTAACTTGTATTGGCCTCCATACATTAAAATTCCTATATGTATTTAACTGTCATACCAATCATATGACAATTAGGTACTGTTGTGCTCATTTTTAAAATGAAGAAACTGAGGTTTAAGAACATTACATGACCTGCCTTGAGGTCATTTAACTGGTGGTATGTGGTAGATCCATTTCCATTCCAGATCTCAAGCTTTTAATCACTGTTTATAAAACTCTAGCCAGTGCCTTTATAAGTTTAAACATTACAACATTCTAAAAGTGTCAAAATAATGGAACCACAGCAATGGTGAATGATGCCCTTTCTTGTAGATAATTTTTTTTTTCTGTATTCTGAGCTGTTCTCCTATTAAGCCTTCGACCTATCTTCATCCCAGTGACGCTGAAGCTGGAATCCTACAGAATCAGCTGTACTGGCTGATGGCAGATGCATTTTGGGTCAAGGTGGCAGCCAATGCTTTTTGTGTCCCCCCGCAGCTGTTGAGACAATATGAATCTGTGCGGTGGAGGTCTGCCAAGTTAGACTCGCAGCTCCTCATTATGCTTCGGAACTCACACTTTCCACAAACCTCCTGCCCTGCAGCGGCTCACATCAGTGCATTGCTATGTCAGGCTGAATAATTCGCAGCATTTAGCACTTAAATTGGCTCATTGCAGACAATCCAATTAGAATAAAGTCTATTATCGTTTTGGTACCTTGGAATGAAATGGAGTGTTTAAGCGATGAACATGCCACGTTGCTGGCAGTTGCTCCATGTCTAACTCATCGTCTTGCAGGTCCTTAGTGTCTTGCTTAAAACGACGCCCTGCCTTGGTGTGAGCCATGTATACGGTTTCTTAACACACCTGTCTTATGCAAGTTTTCTTTTGATATGTCAGTATTAGGAGACTCCTTAGAGCTCAGCAAACACCTCTTAAAATCTTAGTTACATGTCCTGCCAACAAGGAACATTGAGTTAAGGTTGCTTTTCAGACTGAAGTGAAGAACCTAAACAGACCTTGATGAATGAGGTGGTAATATCCTGCAAGGAACAGACCATGCAGCTTAGAAATCAGTAAAATGGAAGTTTGCAGCAGGAAGGAGTTTATGGAATTCTTGCTTCCCCCTCTGCTCCCATAACTTGGCCAGTAATAAGTGAGAGAAGGGGGAGGAAGGGGGTCAAGGCAGCATGGTAGAAATCATCCAAGAAAGAAGCTGAACAAAAAGTCCCTGCATTGAGTCCAGGATGGATGATGGTTTCTAGATGTGGTGTGGTGGGTTTGTGAGCAATAATTTTGATGTGAGGGTGAAAGTGGGATGTTTTGGGGAGACTAACTCAGAAAGAAACAATCAGTTGTTCCTTACTGGTGTATTAAGGACATAGATACATTTGGGCTGGTCAGATTTATAAATTAGGGGGAAAACAGTGTTCAATGGGTATTTATTTATTTATTTTAATTACTCTAAGATGCATCATGCTGTTCTGAAAATAGCACTGCATTCCACACCTGGATTTGATATTCAGCTGCATCATTTTCTAGTTGTGTGACATATCAACTAGAGATACACCAATTAATTTTTTTTCAAACTTCATCTATAAATGAATGGAACGTCCCCTGGACAAGTAGTAGCGAGGGTAGGAGGTAGTATGTAAATGTCACCTGCATTTAGTAAAATCTGTAAATGTTGACTGTTTATTTCAGTTATGTGCACAGAAATCACATGGATAAAGAAGGTGCTTGGAACAGCTTCCTCTGCCCCTTTAAGGTTTTGAAAGGATTGTATTTGAAAGGATCATGAATGGATTGGGGGCCAGGGGCTGGAAATGCCCTTGCCATGCCATGAATATAGTGGTGATGTAAACCATGTCCCTCTACCTCTCCTTCCTTTTTTGTCTACCATACATTTTATATAGCTAGCCAACTGATCCTCATTGATTTCTTTTACACTGTGAGTCAAAAAGGCTACCTCATTTCCTGGGGAAAGAGTGGTTCTGTAAATATCCTTTTATCCATCTGTAAATGCTATTAATGACTTCTTGAGATTTCTGTGGTTTTAAGAATTGAACCAGGGAATCTCTGCAGTCTGCTCCCACAGGGTAGGAGGTGAGTTGGTTTTTAACTCGGTTCCCAGTGGAGGAAATGCTCCCAAAGGTCAGGATTGCTGCTTGTAATGCTTGTGATGGCCTGCATGCGAAGTTCCATGCCTGATCTAGACTCAGTGGTGTCCTCAGTGAGCACAGCTTTCCAGCTGCAAAGGGAGCATTGCATGTTGCTTTTCCATGGAGTCTAGCCATCAGATAATTGCTTGTCTCCTGCTCCATTCCAAGTGCTGTGTGGAGGGCTGGTGACGCAAATGTGGTTGATCGTGTATGGTGGAATGGGGGGTGGTTTTGGCCTCTCCAGAATTAAGAATGTGACATTAGTAGCAGAATATCTAGACAATGGTCTAAGGGTTGCTCTCTGTTTATGTTGCAACAAATAGAAAGCAAATAAAAAGCCAGACAATATGCAGATTCATTTATTGATAGACCTAGTTGTCTACTAACCTACAATTAAATTAATTAAACAAGGAAGCTGTTAGACTCAGGTGGCTCTAATCTCATGGCAGCCTACATCACAAACCATATCTTAAGCCGGTAAATGCCTCAAGGTGAAATTGACACCCGAGGACAACCAGTCATAAGGGGCCGACAAAGCTGTAAGCCATGGCTAATCAATAGTTTCCTAACTACTTCCTCCTTTTCTCTCTCTCCCGGGTCACTTTCCCCAACACCTGTTAATGGATTGCTCCTAACCACTTCTGGTTTTGTGTGTTCCCATTTGAATGAACTTTTGCTCAAATACACTCTTAACGTTTGTCATATGCCTCAGTTGGTATTTGTACAAGCTGCTCTCCACGTGGTTTATGAAAGCAGCATTTTTAAAGCAAAAGTGCTTCAGAAGATGGATGAAAAGTTGTTACCCATGCTTCCCTTCACCCATCCGTCTTTCCCTCAGCAGTCTGTCATTAGCACAGGGGCACAGTCGTCTTCCTGGGGCCTGCCTTACAAGCAATCACCAATAGTTGCTGTCTATTAATCCTATTAGTTACCCCTGAGGAGATGAAAAAAATTTGTCACATGGTGATACACTGGCATCCCAGGCACCAGTTAGGACATTCTCTTGAGTCTTGCCTAGGACAGGATGTGCTGTTAGTGTGGAACTCAGCTATGTTCCAGCCATAGGTAGTCTCAGGAGGTGTGGTGATCGCTATCTCTGTGGTGAGAGAGGGAGATATTCCCTTGATGACAAGATGAGTATGTGTCTTCCCACCCCCCACCCCATGAGGAGATAATGACACATGCCTGGATACGTCCACACATCTCAGTTCTAGAACATCTCCCTCTTGTCAGATATACTTTCCACAATATTTCCAACACTGTGCCTATGGGAGGCCATGTCTGGAGATGCTCTGCATCTTTCATCATATACTCCTTTTTTTTTTTAAATTTTTATTTATTTATGATAGTCACACAGAGATAGAGAGGCAGAGACATAGGCAGAGGGAGAAGCAGGCTCCATGCACCGGGAGCCCAACGTGGGATTCGATCCCAGGTCTCCAGGATCGCGCCCTGGGCCAAAGGCAGGCGCTAAACCGCTGTGCCACCCAGGGATCCCCCATCATATACTCCTGTTGTGAGTGTGTGTGTGTGTGTGTGTGTGTGTGTGAGAGAGAGAGAGAGAGAGAGAGAGAGAGAGATTGATTGTTGCAGGATCCAAGGAGAGGCTTCCTTTCCAACAGGCTCAGGGGCTTGCACTTCCATCTGGAACATGCATCCCTCTCCTCCGTCCACCTCTGCCTCTACCACCAACTCATGTAATTTGCTCCTTCACTCCATTCTGGTCGCTCTTCCAACTTTACCTTCCCAGGGTGACCTACAAATAAGCCTCTGTGACACAGAAATTCTGTCACATACTATTCCTTTCTCCCAGCTTCCTTTAATTTTCTTCAGAAAAATAATCCCACCTGCCATTGTTTTCAGATTCCTCCATTAGAACTTAACCCTTTGAACCCTGTTGTTTTCTTAGTGCTAGAGCTTAATAAGAACTAATGAAAATCTATTAAGTTCACTAATGCTTACATATCACGTCAGTCTTTTTTCATTAATTTGAGCCCTTTAAACTATTTGTCCCTTTCCCCAATCATCACACAACTAACCTCTGTCTTACAGGTTTGCAGCTGGAGGCCCTGGCTTTGTAATAGTGCAAAGAGTAGACTTAAAGATAAATGATATGTGCTGTTCTCACGTATTTTTTATGTGCTGAGTGAAGTCAAGTGTTTTCCCAAAAGGAGAGACCTCATACTGTAGCTGTCTGTTTCTTACTGATGTTCCCTTGAGGAGGAATGTATAGACACAGCCTGCAATAGATTGGTAATGATCTGCTTATATACTACTTGCAATATCTTTTTCAGGAACAAGCAAATACTATAGGATGGCGAGGGGGTTCCCATATAGAAAACGAGGCATTTGGTGTCAAAATAGTGTATAAGGAGTGGTGCCTGGCTGGCTCGGTAGGTAGAGCATGCGCCTCTTGATCTCAGGGTCCTGAGTTCAAGCCCCATGTTGGTTTAGAGATTACTTAAAAAAAATGTGGGGAGATGCAATTAAATTTTTTAAAAGGGTAAAGTTGTTAGATAATATATTTGGATGATTTTCTATATTTTTCCTTTAAAAATGAAACCACAACAAGAATATCTTACCATCTAATTAAGTTTTCATCTGACAAATGCATAAGAGCGGAATGAGTATTATACCTATTTTACGGATTAGAACCTGAAGCTTAGAAAGGTAAGATGAAGAGCACTTGGGTGGCTCAGTTGTTTGAGCATCCAATTCTTGATTTCAACTCAGGTCATGTTCTCGGGGTCCTGAGTTCAAGCCCCATGTTGGGCCCCACGCTCAGCAGGGAGCCCGCTTGAGACTCTTTCCCTCTGCCTCTGCCCCTGCATGCATGCTTACAAGGTTTTTCTCTCTTTCTAAAATAAATAGATAAATCCTAATAAAAAAAGGTAAAATGGTCTATGTAAGTCTCTAAACAGGAATTCCAGCCACGTTCAAATTCCATGATGTATGTTTTTTGTTTCATCATTGTGTTATGCAATGAAATAGCATGGAGGGGGTGTATGGACTGCTAATATTATCAAGGAAACTCTTCATCTTTGAAAATAACTAGTAAGCATCTATTTCTATCATACTGTTTTGCTCCAAGACAGTTTTGTGAAATGTTTCGAGGTCTCTTTAAGATATCCTGTAGTAGCTCTTATACTGCAGGAAGTTAGGGCTTTTATCATCCTTGGATCTTCTTTTTCCTTTACTTCCTTTATTCAAAATTTATGCTTCCTATTGGGCTTACAAAAGGCTGCTGCTTCTGTGTGTTCTCTCTGTTGTGGACTCAAGTTGGCTGGAAAACGGGATGTCCACTGCACATTTGCACAGGATCTGGGGTTCACACAGATTCTGACCTGGATTTCCAGGTCTTGCCGTCTACTGCTTCTGGATAAGGCGAGTCCAGATTTGGAAACTCCATTCTGTCCTGCCTGTAAGTAGCCTATGAGGAAGGAAATGGAGTTTGTAAAGGACAAAGAGCAGGTTATTGTTCTTAATAGGAGGCGACAGGAAGAACTGTGATTTTTAGCATATTCTAAGTAACTTACATTGAAGAGACAGAGAAGGGGATGAAACTTCAAAACATCTTGATTAAAAAGCATGGGCTTAGGAATGCCTGGGTGGCTCAGTGGTTGAGTGTCTGCCTTTGGCTCAGGTCATGATTCTGGGGTCCTGGGATCAAGTCCCACATCAGGTTCCCCTGCAGTGAGCCTGCTTCTCCCTCTGCCTCTGTCTCTGTACCTCTCATGAATAAATAAATAAAATATTTTAAGTATGGGCTTAATTACAATTTGGATAACTTGTTGAGTGTCTCCTCTAAGCCTGGTATGTGCTAAAAAGCAGCATCTGGCAATAAACAAGATGGCTTAAGGAGTTTACTGTCCAACAGGGAAGACAGCTATTGAAGAAGTAATTACTAGTTTTGGAAGTGATGTCAAGGTGAAGTGGAGGATGAATAAAGGATATGGATAGATACTTTAATGATCTAGGCCAAGGGTCAGCAAAGTTCTTCTGAGAATGACCAGACAGTAAATATTTTAGGCTTCAGGAGCCAGGTCTCTGCTGCAAATACTCATCTTTGCTATGTTAGGACAAAAGCAACCATAAACAGTCAGTGAACAAATGGATGTGGCTATGTCTGTCTGGTATAACTTTATTTACGAAAACAGATAGTGGTCTGGAGTTGGTCTGTGGGTCATAGCTTCATGACCCCTGATTTCAGCTTTTTCTACTTTAATTTCATTGCTGTCGGCAGTACTTCAGCCTTGTCGTTCTTACTCTATGATTTCAACATGGCTCCTTAAGTCTCATAGCACAACCTCCATGGCAGAGGCCAATGAAGGAGTTAAGGGAGGAAACAAAACAACTTTTTCATCATAGGAAGTTTAGCTGACATCCCCTTTCAAGCCCTTGGCCAATGTTGGATCACTGTCCCAACCCTATGCCAGGATCTAGCAGGATCTCAGATTCCTATTGTTGTCTGGCTGGAGCATGACCCACCATTCCTTGGGTTGAGTTGGTTGCTGTTCCAGTAAAATCAGGGTTCTTGGAGTGAGAAGAGAGGGGAAGGCAGATTGTGAGGTAGCCCACAATGTTTCCATAGGAACCGAACTGGTTGCTCTCAGCTTGATCCTCTGACCAGGGACATTGCATCACCTGAAAGCTTTTTGAACTGCACGACGTCATACTTCACGCAGAACTACTGAATCAGAACGAAAACTGCATTTTAATAGGATTTTAACATTAAAATCCTAAACATTAAACATTAAAATCCTAAAATTTTAACATTAAAATTTGAGAAGTGGTGGTCTAAAGGGCCATCCTAAGGATGGTTAACCTGAGATTGGAGAAAGAGTATAATGAATGGTTGCTAGCACCCCCTTGACTTCTGTTCCTATAATGCCATTTTAATTGCAGTTTGTAGTGATATTTCACATTTAAAATCTTAGTACAATTTATGGTTTTGATTGTTCAAAGTAAACCACAGTTATAGAGAGGACCCATCTCATCTCATGCCCTTTTTTTCCCCTCAGCAATCCTGTGTTCATCGTATTAGGAGATTGAAACAAAAGAAAACAAAACACAAAGTCCGGGGGAGTAAAGTCTATTGAACATCATTCTTTTGGGACGCCTGGGTGGCTTCGCTGATTGGGTGTCTGACTTGTGATTTCAGCTCAGGTTATGATTTCATGGGTCATGGGATCCAGCCCTGAGTGGGGCTCCCTGCTGAGCAGGGAGTAGGCTTGGGATTATCTCTTTCCCTCTTCCTCTCTATCCCTCCCGACACTCACGTGCTCTCTCTCTCTCTCTCTCTCAAATAAATAAATAAATCTTTTTATAAAAAAAAAAAAAGTTGGTCTTTCTTACCCATACTATAGTACGTATAGGTGATATGGCATTTTCTTGTCTTTATTTTGCATATAATTCTCCATCATTCATTATGGGCAACTGCATGAGTGCATATGACTGTCAAGTGTCTGGATTCTATTTTTGACTACAGGAAACTCCGGAGTTAAGCAACCAAATTCCATTTCAGAATTCTGTTTCTATTTTTTGTTCTTGTTCATTTGATCTTTTCCATTGGTAGGCACATTAGCTTCCAAAGCATGAAGAATGTTTTTCTTCCAGCTGTATTCTGCTCAGAGTGCTGAGGGCTTCCCCAGGAAATAAAAGCCTGACTAAATGGAAATGTGACTGGCCTCATGGTACATCTTTAGGTCCCAGCCAACAGGTCTTTGCCTGCGGTCATCTTTGTAAGACTTGCAGCACATTCTAAGGCAGAGCTCTCAACTGTCCCTTGGAATTTCATTAACTGGTGTGCTGTTGGGAGCTAAATATGGGAAGAGGCCTATTGAAGACTGTTCCTGCCAGCTGGGCAGGTCTCCCACTTGGCTGTTTGGAGGATAGTTATATCCTGTACTGTTGAAACAGAATGAACTTGGCCACGAGTGTCGGCCAGAAGCCCTCTATCCCATTTATGCGGCCATGCTGGCTGGGTTCTGAGAAGTGCATGATTTCATTTGGGAACTCACTGTGGTTTGCTGCTAACCATCTGAGTCTGCAAAATGATGCCTTTTAAGCATGACCAGGACAAAGTAACCCTGGGGCTATATTTGGTGTGGTTTGTCTGTAAGGTTTAAAGGCTCACTATAGGATTTACTTGCTTTATAAAATTGAGGCCTCCTTTAAAGTTGTGTCATTCTATGGTTTATAAATCGGATTATCTTTCTGTTGTAGTGGTGGTAGCTTAATATTTAATAGAAACTGAGATAAGATTCTTCTGTAAAGATTTCATAAGTGTTTGTTTGGTAAAGTTGTTCATTTTCCCTCTCTCCAGGTGAAGTATACTTTACTCAAAGAGGGATGCCGAATGGGTGTTGGGAAAGGGCTGGTCATGCAGCCATCTGTATATAACTTGGGTGTGTTGTCTGTGTTGGCCACCCATCTGAATGTGAAGGAGAGTTTTCCATGAAGGTATGGAGGAAGACAAATTAGCCAGATGATAGATTACCCACAGTGCCATCCTTTTCCTGCTATAAGGAACATGGAGTGAGAGGTTAAGTGACTGACATACAGTCATGTCATTTATCAGCAGGAGGAGGAAGCAGGGCTGCCTGGCCTTTGGAGCTTGCTCTGATAGCTCACACCTAATTGTTTGAGTCATCCCCCGGTGGTTCTCCTTCTCCCTTCTCTGGGCCTGTGAACCTGCCCTGGACACCTGGGAAGTATGACAACACGGGATACCTAGTTATACCTCCTGAAGAAGGCAGCTTCCCCACAGGAGCTCGTGAAACACTGAGGCAATGTGAGTGTGTTTGTCAGCCACAAAGAATGTGACCATTTTTCACCTCAATTGAATGGAGACTGAAACCCAATCACATTGTCCAAATCACACTTGTTCTTTTGTTTCCATGTCCATTTTGTATCCCTTAATTTTCGGGGGGAAGATTAAATTACATGAATTTACTGAAATAGAAAACATAGTAATTGTCAGACTGCCCATAGAGGGATTTACTTACCTTTCATGGATGGGACCAACATTTCCTAGAATATGTTGCTGAAGTTTATGAGCTTTTAAATGATAGAATGTTGTTTGGGGGTCTCCGTAAAACTAAAGCTTTTCTACCCCTGTGATAATGTGACTTGGAAAGACCATGACACTGGTGGCTTAATTTTTCTTTTTTCATTTTACTTTTAACTTCTGTTTAAAAAGTTTTAGATTTATTTTCAAAATTGCGAAGATGTTGGCAATAAAGTGGTTGAAAATGTCTTACCTCTTTTCAGGTTTGATAGGTTTATGTAAAGGTATCAACTATATTGTGACAGTCTCTAGATGTCATAAAATGTCATTTCCCTATCAAACTGAGATTGGAGTAGAACAGTGGTTCTCAACTAAAGGTGATTTTCGTTCACCTCCTTCCCCCCAGTAGGGGGTGACATTTGGCAATGTGTGGAGACATTTGTGGTTGTCACAACAGGGAAGGATGTCGCGGCTGGCATCTAGTGGGTGAAGGCCAGGGATGCTGCCAAACATCCTACAATGCACAGGACAGATCCCACATCAATGAATTATCTGGTGAAAAACCGTCAGTGGTGCTGCTGTTGAGAAACCTTGGAATAGCAACCAAAACCAAATGTTCTGCCCCTGAGCTTTTTGTTATTTAAGTGACATTTAAGACATCACCAAAAACATGTCAAAAATGTATCAGGCATTTATCACATGCAAAAAGCATTGTGTTTTAAAATAACAAGTGTGAGTCTTTGGAGCCAAATTGTTTCCTGGAGGTTGTTCTCTCTTTGGGAAAGAAGGCTGAAATACTATTTCACATTATAAAATTTGAGTTTTTTGAAGAATTATGTTTATGTTTTTAAAAATTATGATGCTTTACAAGACTGACTTTTTCTTCAGTGATTTTTTTTTTCAGTTCAGTGATTTTTGAACTATCCCCTATTTCGTCCTAAGATTCCTTTCCTAGACTAGAACTCAACATTTAATTGTAAAATGAATAGCCCATTCTCGTTCCATATGCTTTTCATTGTGAGCTTCCTTTGAGGAAAAGCCCATTAATTGAGTCAAATTGTCCTTCGATGTGGGTTTTTCATTGTGGATCACTGCCCAAAAGATGATGAATTAGATTGTTAGATTCATTTCAGTTGTGACCTGAGATGAACAGAAATGCACTTGAAAAATGAAGCATGGGTTGTTTATTAGACACAGTGACACCACACCTCAGACTCATTACAGATATTTAAGGCAGGCTCTTATCCCTCCAGCCTGCACTAGTTGAGTAGAGAGAGCTCTGGTTGGATTCTTGGAAAAGTGACATCCTTTTGACCTTGAACTACATTAAAGTTTTCATGTATTTAGTTTCTGCTGCTTGATTTTTATTTTCTTTGTGTGTATCCTATGAATACAGATTTGTGTATACCAATTTCTATTAAATAAAGGGCACTGAATTGTCAGTAATGAAATCTCAGGTTTTAATTAAAGTTATCAGTAATGCCCTTTCTTGTGCTTGGTATTTGGATATTGACATATTTAGTGATAGAATAACGGAGAATGGGGTATTTTTTTTGCTTCTGCAAATTGCTTTTAATTCTTCATGATCAGGTTGACAATTGCCAGTGTAAGTATTTATAGAGAAAGATAAAGATGGAGCTACCTACACTGTATCTATAAATACAGCCGTACATACAAAATGTGATGGTGACAGCCATTTTGACTGTAGCAGATGGGTGTGTTTTGAAGATTTGAATATAAAAGATTTATATTTATATAAATTAGTCTCTGTATTTTGTGCAACTTTTTACATTAAAGGGTGATTTTGAAAGAAATTTTGACCCAGAGACACCAGAGAATTAGTCTTAACAAGTTTCCTTTGGAGGAAGGTTGATGATTTTCTTAGATCAGAGTTGTTGTGCTATCTTGTGCTCTTGCATACATTCTCTCTCTCTCTCTCTCTCTCCCTCTCTTTTTCTCTCTCTCTTTCTCTCTCTTTTCAGGAATGTTCTGTGAAGTTAACTGCCCAAGGAAGGTCATCACATTAGTTCACTTTGGGGTATAGGACTGGATTTTTCATGATACCTCTTTCTTTTTTTACCTACTATTAAGAACTGTTTTCCTTATCAGATGGTTGGAGACCAATTAGAAGCAGAAAAGGAGGGAGAATACTGAACATTATTTGAATAACAAAAGATCTCAACACTCTTAATGTATATTAGCCTATGATTTTTTATTTTTTGAACCAGTCATCTCTTGGCATCATCTCTGGGTCTCTCAAAATTAAATAGTAGTTTAAGAAATGATGCTGGTAATTGTGCTATTGAATCGCTCCAAAGGAGACCATAAAAAAAGGCTGTGAAGCTGTAATCCATTGCTTATTAAGGGCCTATAACATTCCTGTGCCCAGGGGAACCCTGGATCTGCCCCCACAGGCCACTCTGACTTGGTCCTCCTGACTTGGTCTTCCACTGCCCTATCTCTCTGCCTGCTTGTGCTTCAGCTGTACCCTCTGCTGCTTCATGATGCACTGTTCCTATCTGCTCTTGGTTCTCTGTTCCTGGCTCGTTGTCACTCCCAGTGTCTCTACTTGAAGGCTCATTCCCAGTTGTGGCTAACTCCCAAATTATCTTGTTTCAGTTGCTTTACATGATTTTTAAAGCTGCTAGGGCAGCGCTGGTGGCTCAGCGGTTTAGCACTGCCTTCAGCCCAGGGCCTGATCCTGGAGACCCAGGATCGAGTTCCACGGCCTGATCCTGGAGACCCAGGATCAAGTCCCACGTCGGGCTCCCTGCATGGAGTCTGCTTCTCCCTCTGACTGTGTCTCTGCCTCTCTCTCTCTCTCTCTCTCTCTGTGTGTGTCTCTCATGAATAAATAAATAAAATCTTAAAAAAAAAAAAAGCTGCTACCTCATGAAGGTAAATTCCTGTGGAGAGAAACTATCTCAGTTTTATTGCCAATCTACTCTGCCATTCTCGACCACCACCTGCCCCGTGGAGTTGAGCACTCAAGTAAATGTTTATTGAATGGATGACTAATTTTTCTACCCCAAATTATTTTTTTTAGAGATTTTATTTACTTGAGAGTGAGCGGGCACATATATGCACATACTTCCTGAGGGAGGGGCAGAGGGAGAAGCAGACTCCCCACTGAGCAGGGAGCCAATGCCTGGGTTGAGTCCTAGGACCCTGAGATCATGACCTAAGCCAAAGGCAGACCTAACTGACTGAGCCACCCAGGTCTCCTCAACCCCAAATTATTTAAATTGTAATTTTAATGTTTAAAGGAGTAGACATCCATTTTTCTGGAATTGTGCTTGACAGTATTTGATAAGTAAAATATCATTCTGCAAAGACATACTGGTTTTCTATTCCATTTTATTCTACAGGGTGATGACCTGTCTACAGTCCTTTTAGTTCATTTCTTTTTCTTTTTTAAGATTTTATTTATTCATGACAGACACAGACAGTGAGAGAGAGAGGCAGAGACACAGGCAGAGGGAGAAGCAGGCTCCATGCAGGGAGTCCGACATGGGACTCGATCCCGGGTCTCCAGGATCACACCCCAGGCCGAAGGCGGCATTAAACCGCTGAGCCACCTGGGCTGCCCATTTTAGTTCATTTCTTAACCAAGTTGTACCTACTTTGCCCTCCATGCCACCTCTGGAAGTAAGCAGAACGGACCGGATCTTCTGGAAGGGCATTGTGTGTGCCTGGCCCCAGTGGGTTATTGCTCAAAGGACAAGCTTTCCCTTTCCTGGACTTCCCAGCCACCTCTGACTATGATGTGTTCTCATTTCCCTCAGCCCAGGCAGGTATGGGACTTATGATCCACCATAAGTGGATCCAGACTTATGATATATATTTGATTATATTTTTGAGGACAGCCAAACTAGCAATGGAGTCAAGGCTCCTAACTTTGTGGTAGATTAAAAGAAAAGAAGATATACCTCTATTGGAAATATAAAAACCAAAACAATGCCAGTAAATTGTCAAAGAGTGATGATCCTAACATTTTTCAGGGTTCAACCTGTGTGAGTTGTTGGCTGAATATCATGGCAAACTCTCATCTTTATGAACAACATGGCCTTCCTGTTCTCAGCTCCAAAGTGAGACCTTTGGGCTGAACGTTTTTTAAGATTACCCTTGAAATATTGCTCTTCTTTATTATCTTACTTTCTTATCAACCAGCAAAACTATTTTACCCCCAATATAATAATTATCCTTCATTTTCATTTTCTTTTTTATGACTTGAATCATATTTTCTGTGAGAAGTATTTCCCCCTCCAAAATCTGTTTGCCGTCTCCCCAGGTCAATTCAATAGCTACTGCTAAATGCATGTGATATGCGGGCTACAGATATGGTGCTGTCTTGCTTCCTTCTTTAGCTGATAGTTTGGTAAAGATTTGTCGGCCTGGGAGCTGCATCTTTTGGTTGGATATTGCATAAATTCTTGTTATATAGCACTGCATGGAATTATCCCAACATGCACATTGGTGTTGAACACAGCAGACCATAAAATTCCATTTCGTTTCTGTTGCATAAACATAGGATCACAAATAGTGTGATTATTTCTGGCAGCCTCAGGCATCTTAGCTAGGAGGAAGATGTGGGAAAATATGAATACTTAAATGTATTATGAGCTTCCCAGCACGAGCTGACCAAGTGCCTTTGGTATTAGCCTTTAAACGGGTCAAGTACAATAACATCTAATACCATTATTGGCTGACTTCTTACTTTGTGCAAGGCACTGTTTTCAATTGCCTTGTCACAGCCAGTCTTCAACCTTGTGGTGTGTTATATTCTCATTCTACAACTGAGGAGGCTCCAGGAGCCCATGAGGCTTGGCAAATTGCACAGGAAGAGAAAGAAGGTGGTGGGCTTGTAACCCACATGCTTTGAACTCAAGACTTGTAACCACCACCACCACCACTGTGGAAATCTTGGTCATGTAGTTAGAAACAATTCACTTGTCTCACTGTTTCTTCGATCTTCATTGGCTTTCCTTTGCAGATTTTTCAGGTGTAACATGCCTCATTATCAAAAGGCAGGCCGTCCCTGCGAGTCACAAGGAAGGCTCAACTTGACCAAGATTAGAGCTAGAAAAAAACAGTTACCACCCCTCCACACACTTGCTACTTTACTTTTAGATAAAGGGGCACAAGTCCAGACTGGTTATGCTGGCCATCTGGAAAGGGGACTGCCAATTATGAGACTTCTATGGCTAAGAATTTGTGGTCAGATGAGCAGAATTGTTTTGAGCAGAGTCTCTGCTACAATTCTCTGATGGGGTCTCAAAAGTAAATATCTGCAGGAAGCCAGGCAGGGATTATAAATATGTAAAACGGGAGGTATAAGACAGTAGGAAATGACAGTGCCTCGATCTGCATGGAAGGATGCATTCTCTTTTCAAGTTAGAAGAGTAAAAGTAATAAAATCTTGAAAACTTAATGGCTTTTCAGAATGTTGCTGGGATACAAGTTTGTGTTCTCTGCATTAGAATGTCAGTCTATGGGGACACCTGGGTGGCTCAGAGGTTGAGTACCTGCCTTCAGCCCTGGGCGTGACCTGGAGTCTCAGGATCAAGTCCCACATGGGGCCTCTCTGCATGGAGCCTGCTTCTTTCTCTGCCTATGTCTTTGCCTCTCTCATGAATAAATAAATAAAATCTTTTAAAAAAATGTCACTTTATGAAGACAGAGACCTTATCCTTTTTTGCTCTTTTAGGTTCTTAATCATAGTTGTATAGGGTACCCTGTAGACACTCATTGAGTCTGTTGTGAATAAACTGTAGGCCTCAGTTTCCCTATTTGTAAAGTGGCCATAATGGCTCAGGGTTGTTGAAATAAAATGAGATTCTATACAGAGTGCACTTTACGTATCATATCTGGTGATTATAAGTGATAACTGAAATGTTGGTTGTTAATAATAGTTTCCACTTATCGATTAATTGATTCCTGCCATGTCACTCCTTCCTTAACTCGGTAGCAATAAACTTTTGGAAAAGATTATCTGAGATTATCAAAGTATGATTCACATTGACAGTGATGACCTCTGCTGCTCTTTTAATCCTGTTGTTTCTCTACATTTTCTAGAGTTTGATTCATACTCTGTATCTCACCAGTGGCAATAGGACATGATGAGATCATCCAACAGATTTCCCCCTTGTCTCCTCAATGATGCCAGTCTCTTCATTCTTGGGCATTCATATCAAACATGTAATCAGTATATCAGCTAGTTTGAAAATAGTCTCCACTGTAAAAATTCCCTCCATTAGATATCTGTGCCATCAAGCCCAAGGAAAGCAAATTTCCTCTCTGCAAGTGAGCCATGTGGATTGGGCTGGGGCCTCTTCTTTCATTCCTGCACCTGTGTTTTCATGCCTGAATATTTTATGGATACAGTTATAATTACCTTGCTTTGTGAGAACATTTAGCTTGTTCTACTGGGTGTTTTGATTCTTAGTGATGGGGGGGAATGAATGTATCCAAGTTCTATATCTTAATTAGAGTAAAAACTAAGGTGTCAGTCTTAAACACAGCTCTCATCATAGTAAATTCTATATACACATGTATGTAGATATGTGTATATATACTTCCGTATTTTCACATATGAAGTGGAATCTCTGACATTGCATATTCTGATATATGTCAGAATGCCTGCTAGAGATAGATGCTCAAGTGATCTAGAGTAGATTATATTCTTGCATTTGCCCTACAACTGGAATTCTCTTCTGCTGTGCTCTGAAAGTAAGATTTTCCTATGAAATCTTTTGTAAGCCAAGATATGGTATAAAATGAAGAGGTAATTACCATTAATTTACATGGAAAATTTTTTGAGCATTCCCCGACTCCCCCCAAATAACCTCTCTTAGTCTTTTCTGATACCTAATGACACATCTTGTGAGCGGATGCAATGAATCAGTCAAGATAAAGCACACATGCTCACAGGCACAGTTGAGAGCTATGGCAGCTTAATGCTGAGAGGCTGAGTATAGTTCAGGGTGAAGCTTGGTGGGGCTGCTCTTGCTGTACAGGGTGTGTGTGCTACCTTTCATGGCTTGCTGCAACACAGTTTTTGGATGCTATTTTTGCTTTCCACCTTTTTGGGTAAAAAGCAAAAAATCCTCTAATATCTTTCCATTAGTGAAAACAGTTACTAATATAGGTCTTCTGTAAATGTGAAGTGTTGGAACGTGAATTTGCAAAAAGTAGGGGATACCTGTATTAATCTACTATTCACAAAATCCTAGCATTTTTTCTAGGCATGTGTATTTGTATTCTCCAGATGTTGTATTATCCTATTGACTGCTATAACAATGGCCCATGGAACTGTGGCTTAAACAATATAGTGAATTTGGTTCTCATGGAATAGTTTGCACTCAAGCAATTTGGTGCTAATATGATGACACTGTCAGAGACCCAGGCTGCTTCTTTCTTGTTATTCTGCTATATATGGTATGTCTGGTGATCTCAGGTGGCCGCCCCAGCTTCTGCCATCAGATCTGTCCTCTGGCCAGAAAGGTGTGAAAGGGAAGTTGAAGCTATGTCCCATTGCCTTTAAGAACAAGTACTTTGAGTTGTCCACACCGTTTCCATTCTTGTCCTGTTGGTCATAGTTGACTCCCATGTGTGCACCTAGCTGCAAGGGAAGCTGGGAAAGGTAATATTGAGCTGGAATGACCATTTTCCCAGGAAAAACTTAGGGTTTCTGTTACTCATTTCTTTCAGCTAAGTTGACATGGTCTATAAACCTCGCACTTTGAGTAACCTGTTTGTCTTCTTGAATGCGGTGTCCCCAGAGCACAGATCTGCTACTGAGCTGATGAATCACTGATGTGTGATGTCTATTACTTGAATGAATGGCTAAAACGGAGTCATTTCATCTTTGCAACATGAGGTGCAGCTCCCCACAAATCTTTCACCCTCCTTTCATTGTTCTTCTTTCTATTCTAAGGTTTTACCGAACCACTCCATTCCTTCTCCCATATATGTGCCCTTAGTTGCTTTAAAGATATCTGCCAATTGGGATCCCTGGGTGGCGCAGCGGTTTGGCGTCTGCCTTTGGCCCAGGGCGCGATCCTGGAGACCCGGGATCGAATCCCACGTCGGGCTCCCGGTGCATGGAGCCTGCTTCTCTCTCTGCCTGTGTCTCTGCCTCTCTCTCTCTCTCTCTCTCTCTCTGTGTGTGTGTGTGTGTGTGTGTGACTATCATAAATTAAAAAAAAAAAATTTTTAAGATATCTGCCAATTGTTTAGTTCTCATTGTCTGCCCTCACCCAGGCCCAGCACCTACAGTTCTTTTGACTGTTGCACATTTTTGCAAGCTGAGGTCCTTCCCCCATACTTGTCTCTCACCTCCAAGCACATTCCAGTTTTGCTCATTTCTCATTTGAAAGTGTGATCGACAGAATGGAGCACAGCTTCTCAGTTCTGCAAGTAACAGATGGACAGAGAATACTCTGCTTCGTGTGCTTTTGATGGACACCCCGTCTTCTCCAGACTTTTGACTGCAGCCTCTTTCTGTGTGGCACAGGAGTGGCCAAGACATGCGGGTGCATACATACCCACCCACATGTGTGACCCCTCCAAAAATACACATTAAATACATTTCATCACAAGTAGAAGGGATGAACTTTCCTTATCCTTTTCTAGACTCTGTAGGAAACACTGTCTAAAGCAGTGCCGAGTCTAGGCCACTAGGTCATTGATATATTTTGTGCCATTCTTGGCATGGTACTGTTTTGACACTCTGACTTGCAGCAAATTTCTTCTTTTTTCCCCCTACTCTAATTCTCAATGCTCCCACTTTTTGGAAAAATGTTAAATTTTCTACTTATTTGCAGGATGTCTCAAATCCAAGGATATGCTGTTTACATTAAATATGTCTGACTTGAAATTATATTAATATTTGCCACCTTTGCCTAACCCTGGGATGGACCAGGGCATTGTTCTAAGCACTTGATTTAGAATATTTAATGACCCTTTGGAGTAGGTACCGTGTCCATCCTCCTGAAGACAACCAAAGCTAAGCGAAGCAAGTAACTTGCCCATTTTTTCTTTTCGGACATGAGATTCAGGACTAAGATGTCTGAATGCAGACCTCATATTCTTGAGCAATCATTAAGCTTTACTCTATTTACATGTGAGTTTGGTGCTCAGCTTTACCAAGGTATCCCATGGCTGTCATCACAGTTTGGTGTCCATTAAGTAAATAATAAATGAAACCCAGAAATAGTCACAGAAACTCCTTTCACCCTCCCAATGTGTATACATGAGCGTGCACACATACACACACCAGTCAAAACGGAACTGAGCCCAATCTTTTGGAGACACAGTGACTCCCAGAGTGGAGAGTTGTATGTTGAGAAGAACTGATTTCCATTGCATCTCTGTGGCTCACATCATGTTGTTTTGCTTTTCTTTTGCATGTCTGCTGCAGAGTGGGGGTAACCACATTTGAGTTATTTGTAACACTGCGAGGGTGCAGGGTTCTATCGCAGAAGCTTAAGGTCTGGATGTGGAGATCATGTGTTATTTATAGCTGGCACGTGAAGAGAATTTTCAGAAGCTATCATTGGGAGGGAATACCACCCATGATTTTACTTTATAGAAAACAACAACCGCCCAAACACCCTCTTGAAAAAGTCACACTAAGGTATGTTTGGTGTAGAAGCAAAACTTGATTCTTTAAGAAGTTCAGAAAAATGAGGTCCACTTAATAAATTCTTTGCTTTTAGCCTCACAGGTATCTTGCAAGTCAAGTGACCAGGCAGCCTGAGGCTTTCTTTCTTTCTTTTTTTTTTTTAAGATATTCCTTAGCATGTTCAGAACTAAAATAGGAACCTTCTTGAAAGACAGTGCATTGTTGCCTCCTGTCGCTTAGATGGAGATGTATAATTGAAAGAAAGAAAGAAAGAAAGAAAGAAAGAAAGAAAGAAAGAAAGAAAGAAAAAGCAAGCAAGCACTGTGGGTATTTCAGTTGTAAAATGTTTCATTGAAAGTCATAAGTTTTGGAGGACACCTGATCTGTGAAAGGAACTGCATTCTTGGGAGTCAGCAAGTAAGGGATTGAATATGTCCACCAGATTTGCCTTCGTGTCAGTTCCTTTTGATGAAGAGTCACTGGCCATTCCACTTTTACTCTGGGCTCAGCACTGTTGCACGCTGTCCTTTTGAATCCCGTGGGCCCTCACACAAGGCTTGCCACATTATCATGACATTATAGATATTACGAGCTGCAGTCCTGTGAACCAGTTCCAGAGTCTGGCCAGACCACCCATACCAACTGGTTATCACATCCAGTTTTAGGAGCCATTTGAAAATACCCTTCTTGTCATTGAGGATTTTAAGCTAATTGTCTTTGTCTTATTCAAAGCAAATGCTTAAAAATGTAAAAGCAAGTTGCTTTTGATAAAGGCAGCTGAAGAAACTTCCCTTTATGGATTATCTGTTCTCTTCTTTGAGGCCTGGAAACTTGGAAACATTTTCACAGCTTCTTGCTTATTTTAGAGGCAAGAAACATGCAGTCAGAGTGATCACATTTTTAGATTTATAACAGGTGACGGCGAAGGAGAACACTGTGCTCATCGAACTGCTGGTGTCACTTCCAACTCCTAGCCTCAGTATATTTATTAACATCTTTTGAGTAAAGTCTTAAAATTATCTATTAAGCACAATTTTTCACCCTTTCTGACAGATTACCGGTGCTGCCAAGAAGCTTTTAAGCTGTAAATGAAAAGGAAAAACAATCTCGCATTTGATCTTGGGTTCCCCCCCCTTCTGTGAATTTATTTTAGAAGAGAATTTTGCCTTGAGTACTTTTATTGGAATTTAAAACTATAGTACCACCTTTTCTTCCTGTCTGGACTTAACATTTCCCACTGTTCTAAGACTGCATTTGAAGTTAACTGTCTTATCTTAGGAAAGGTTTTAAAAATACTATTCCTTTTAATCTAAATTTCTTTTCTCTGTAGTTAACCAAATCTGAATGATTCATTTTAACAAAGCTTTAA
The DNA here is from genome assembly GCF_011100685.1 of Canis lupus familiaris. Taxonomy (NCBI): domain Eukaryota; kingdom Metazoa; phylum Chordata; class Mammalia; order Carnivora; family Canidae; genus Canis; species Canis lupus. The sequence goes on along the minus strand of NC_049241.1, from coordinate 29,303,848 downwards.
TCTGTTATGTGTGTGGTTTTTTTTTTTTTCCACCCTCCTGGACAGCTTTTTCCTCCTCTCTTTTCCTGTCTTCCCTTCCTTCCTTCCTTCCTTCCTTCCTTCCTTCCTTCCTTCCTTCCTTCCTTCCTTCTCTCTATTTTAAATTATTTTCCAGATTTACTTGGATAACCATAGGGTATGGATGGGTGTGTAAACATTTTATATGACCATAAACTTTGAAAATCGTATTTCTTTTTTTTTTTTTAAAGATTTTATTTCTTTATCCATGAGAGACCCAGAGAGAGGCAGAGGCACAGGCCTAAGGAGAAGCAGGCTCCCTGTGGAGAGCCCAATGCCAGACTTAATCTCAGGGTCCTGGGATCAAACCCTGAGCCAAAGGCAGATGCTCAACAGCTGAGCCACCCAGGCGTCTCTGAAAAGAAGTTTTAAGAGAGTATCTGCATTGTCTTATTCTGAAAATCAGAGACTTTCTGATTTGGAAAAGGGATTTTGGTATGCCTTAGTTTCTCTGGACCCGCATGTAAATAGAAATTTATTATTATTTCTTAAGTTTTTAAATTTTTATTTATTCATTAGAGACACAGAGAGAGAGAGAGAGAGAGAGAGAGGGAGAGAGAGACAGGCACAGGCAGAGGGAGAAGCAGGCTCCATGCAGGGAGCCCGACATGGGACTCAATCCCGGGTCTCCAGGATCACATCCTGGGCTGAAGGCAGCACTAACTGCTGGACCACCCGGGCTGCCCTGAAATTTATTTTAAACTAAGTTCTACTTTTGTTGTTTTGGGGAATCTGTAAATGCCAGTGGAGAAGGGAAATGGATCCAGTCTTTGGTACCTGTGATGAATATAATATGAAATGTGTTAAGTGTTATATTAGTGGTATTTTCTAATACTCCTTCAGAGGAGCCTGCTCATGAAAGCTGTTACCAATTTGTCATTTGGGGTGTGGTCTGATGAAATATGTGCTGTTGCTCTGTATTTCATACAAAATGGAGTTCAAAATGGAGAATGACAGTTTTTATTATCACGGCCTATTTATCTTGAAGACGTCAACAGGTAGATCCTCTGGAATGAGAAAAACTATTAGCATTGGTTAACATTTTGATCTAGCTGTTTTTAGTATCCAGATTATGGCTTTGGGCATGAAAACTTTTTCAAGTGTCGTTTAATTCTCTCTTATATCTTTTTGAATGGAAAGTAAGTTCAGACATCAATGATGATGACTTGAAAAGACCCGCTGAGGTTCGGTGTAAATGTGTCATTTCAAATAAATAAATAAATAAAAAATAAATGTGTCATTTCAATTAGAACACATAGAAATTACTGAAACTATTGGCACACCAGAAGCTGGTACAGCTTCAGTGTTCATACTTGCCATTTTGGCAGGTGTTTGGATGCTGTGTAGGTTAGACCAAACTGGTCATCACACTTGCAATGCATTTGGGAGTAATTTTTACACAAATTAAGGAAACTTTTAACAATAAAACATTATTTTCTGATGCAAAGCAGCTCTATATTTACTCATGCTCAGATCGGAAAGCTTAGTAGAATAACTTGATATCAGGTGCCTCTAAGCAGATGTCAGACAAGCTCCTTACCTCCAATAAGTTTAAGAAGAGGATGCTTACATAGCAAAATTGAGTAAATATGTGCAGAGCTCATAAAAAGTCATAAGTGATTGAACCTAAAAGGAAAAGCCAATGCTTAATGAAATTGCAGTGTGAAGATATACTGCTAAATCTATCATCGTAGCAAAATGCCAGGCAAACACAGAGAAATTGCCTAAGACTTTCTAAGATCCCTTTTTTTTTTTTTAAGGTGTAGGCAGGTGAAAGAAGTAAGGCACCACTAAGTAATCCATATTCCCATTTCTGAAGTCATGGACTTCTAGTTTTTATGAATAGTACATTAAATGGTTTGAGAGGTAACTTTATTTTCATGAGGCTGGTTGCAGATCTGTTGACCAGATAGAAAATGTTGACCCAGGTTTGCAACATTGAGAGAGGAATGTTTAACGTCATTCAAGGGCCCAAATAATGCAGACTTTTTTTATTTAGGAAATAATAATTACCGATTTTGGTAAGCTACTGAAAACTCTAGCTTCCCTTTTCATGAAGGGGTGGAGTTTCTGCATCTCCAAGTGTGTGTGCAGCTCAGTGAGCTATCTCCTGACCATAATGCATTTGGTGTTTGTCCACGCATGATAGATGGGGAGGTAGAGCAAGAGGAAATACTAAAGACCTTTTGGATTGAATGAAAAGAAGTCTGCACTGGATCCAAGTCTTGTCTTCATCATCACCAACTTGCTTTTGAGGTGGTTGTGTTACTTAATTCCTTAGTACCTCCTTTAAATTTCAAACAAGTCATTTTTATAGGAAAATAGGGAGGAAATAATCATGCAGGTGACAGTTTGTTATGGCACCAGTTGTAAATGACATGCACGCACGAACAAAATTTGACTAACGCTGGACTACAGAGCCTCTAATCTCCATTCTTAGAGAATACTTTGAAAGCGATTTTGACATTTTATTCTATCTTTACCACTTACTGATTTCTGTCCTAATTGTTTCTGCACCCGATTTGGCATATGTTTATGTATGTGTCATGTGATTATTTCCAGTTTTGTTATATCAGTAGGATTTTGCATTTTCTTTTTGGGAAAAGGTCAGATTTTAGTTTGGTTTTTATGGAGTCCTGTGGATTCCGTAGATACTTGTTGTATAGTGGTCACACTGATGTGGTCTGATGGAAGTAGTTCTGTAATTGAGGTTGGACAGGTTGACATTCTGATCCCAACATTAGCTAGTGGTGCTTCTTGGGCAAATTAATTGACAGCACTGTACATTCAGAATGGGAAAGAAAAGTCCTATTTCACAAACTTGTGGGGATCAGAGTTGATTCTCAACTATGTCTCTGTAGGAACCATTATCCTGTGATCTCCTACAGTGCTTCATTCATATGCAACTCTTATCTTTGTGATTCTCTACAGGGCTTTTCCTGTGGGGCCAGAGGATTGCTCAGGATGCCAGTGAGGGTACCATAGAATATGACTTTGTGCTCAACTGACCACTTAAATTTAGCTCACAGTCTCTCCATACTTCTTCTTTTTGTCTTTTACAACAGTTTTTAAATTGCCCATCTTGGCTGTATATGGTTCTTCAACAGTTTGGCTCATACTTTGTTGATTTACACTTTGTTTTGAAAGAAATGTTTGATATGCTATCTAGCACTGTAAAACCATAGATACTTTTTCTGAAAAAATCAGAACACTTTGCATCATGACAAAAATTAGCCAGAGTGGAGTTGGTATAGTGCTCTTGCCCTAGCTATGACCCCCTCTGGCCTTGTAACTCAGAGCTAAATGTTAATTGCTATTTGTCACCACCTATTTGCTCTTGTTTTCCAAGTAGAATGAAGAAGCGAAGTACCTGTTACCTTCATATACCTATTAAATAAGGAAAAACATAGGCCAAGATCAGCCAGGATTTCCCCTGACTCTCCTGAGTCAAATAAGTTTACTACTCAGCCCCTTTGATCATTTTGAATTTATAGACTTTGTTTGTGGGCCAGAATCTGCCTAACAAATATTTATAATATTTATTGCCCACTTTATGCTAAGTACTGTGCTATGTGTATTCACGTATCTCACTACATTTTCCCATCCGATGTTTGAGATTGATAATGATTATTATCATTATTTCTGTTTTTTTAAGAGATGAAGAAATTGAGACTCAGAGAAGTTTGTGAACTAACCTCAACTAACACAACTATTAAGAGCCAGACAACACACCCAGACTGAGGAAGTTCTCGATTATTTTTATCCTTGTTTCCCCAAAGGCGCCCAAAATCTTGAAACAAAGATATAGTCAGTTATTATTTTCATTATTTTGACAATAAGCGAGAAAACATTGCTTCTCCCTCCATTAAATATCTTTTTAGAAACTGTGCTAGGGGATAGAAAAAGAGACTTTTTTATAAGCCTTGGAGCAAGCTTCCTTCCCAAGCACGAGTGATCCAGGAGGTAAGTGCAATCTCCTTCATGTAGACACTTCAGACTTCCAGATTATTGTTTGCTAGTAGTAAAAAGGGCAGTATTCACAATTGGAATGTGGAGAGTGGTGTGCACAGACTTTTGTCTTGGGACTGGTAGCAGATCTGCTGGCCAGATGCAGAATGTTGACTTTGCTTTGCAACATTGAATATTCCAGCTACGGGGACAGATCATTTCAAAGTTCAAGTGATTGGTGTGTAAGCAATTGTGTTTTCGTTTCAAGTTTTTTTCTGATGTTGAGGCACCAGCTGCTGAAAAATCCTCATGTAAAAAACAGATACAGCAAAAATTATTATTTATAGTGCAAAGAGCACTGAATTAGGAGATGGAGTTTTAGGGTGTTTGACTTAACCCTGTCCTAGTCTGGGACACTGGACAGATCATCTTATTGTTCTAAGTCTGCTTTTTAAAAAGGCTGATATATAAATGCTAATAAAATCATATATACAACAGTTCTTATCCTTTATGTTTACATTGCCTAGGCCATACTGAAGAACACAGGGCAATTAATAAAGTTTTATTGATTTTTAAAAATATATATTTATTTATTTTAGAGAGGCAAGGAGAGGAGGAGAGGGAGAGGGAGACCAGGAGACTCAGCTCTGAGCAGGGAGCCTGACACAGGTCTCATCCCAGGACTCTGAGATCATGACGAGCTGAAATCAAGAGTTGGGGCAGCCCTGGTGGCACAGCGGTTTGGCGCCGCCTGCAGCCTGGGGTGTGATCCTGGAGACTTGGGATCGAGTCCTACATTGGACTCCCTGCATGGAGCCTTTTCTCCCTTTGCCTGTGTCTCTGCCTCTCTCTCTCTGTGTCTATGAATAAGTAAATAAAATCTTTAAAAAAAATGAAATCAAGAGTTGGATGTCTAATGGACTGAGCCACCCAAACACCCCAAGATTTTATTTTTAAGTATTCTCTACACTCAACATGGGGCTTGAAGTCATAACCCTGAGATCAAGCGGCATGTACTCTACTGACTGAGTCAGTCAGTTGCCTCAATAAATTTTTTTTATATTTTATTTATTTTTTCATGAGAGACAGAGAGAGAGAGAGAGAGAGAGAGAAAGAGAGAGAGGTAGACACACAGGCAGAGGGAGAAGCAGGCTCCATGCAGGGGGCCCGATGTGGGACTCGATCCTGGGACTCCAGGATCATGCCCTGGGCTGAAGGCAGGCGCTAAACCACTGAGCCACTCAGGGATCCCCTGCCTCAATAAATTTTTAATGAAGGGTAGTTTTATCATGTCTTTGACTTGCCTCCGTCATCATCTTGCCTAAAATATTTAATTCTCTTGATGGGATACTTGGGGATTTTTCATATCAGTCACTTAGTATGAGTCCCTAAAAACAAAGCATGAGTGAAGTGAGCAGACTCATGCTCTCAGAAGATGCGATAGCTGGTAGGCTAGAGATCATCACCAGTCCCAAGTGTGGACCCAGAGGAAATCGAGAAGCAGTGATTTCAGTGGTAATCTCAAATCTGGGGTTATCTCTTTATAATTCTTTTAGTTCCCTTACACTAAAAGTGATTTTATCATTGCATTTAATATATATCGAATGACTACTGTGTGCCTGGGAAACAGCAGCAAACAAAATAGCCATATTTCATCAGTTAGCATTAGGGTTTCTCGACCTCAGCGCTAGTGACAGTTTGTGGATACTCACCTGTGCATTCTGTGAGGTTCAGCAGCATCTGTGGCCTCCACCTGCGAGATGCCTGGAGCATCACCTCCCAGTTGTGACAATCAAATCTCTTTAGACATTGTCCAGATGTCCGCTGGGGAACAAAACACCCTGGGTCAAAAGCCACTGTGTTTATGATGCACGGTTTTTCTGTATTAGTGTCCCTGTCATTGGAATGCTTCTTACAACTGGTGACCTCCTATAGTCAGGAGCACCATGCGTGAGTCTTCCTGGTGTGTGGGTGGCATCAGATAGTAGATGAGCAGACTCTTCAGCTATCATTTACTCTGACTCTGTCTTCAGAGCTCACAACAGGCTGGCTGCAGTACAAGTCTGGAGACCAGATTAAGGTGACTTTAAGTGCCTCCCAGTTTGAAGAACTCTGTGACTTTATGAAAGACTCAATCTCTTTTTTCCAAAGGGCCAACTTCATGCTACACAGTAATCAAATTGTCTGATTTCGAACCCTTTAAATTTATCAGGGAATGGTTGGGGTAGCTGTGAGGCTCTGACTTCCCAAGTATAATCCCGGAAAACATTTTGTTATTTTAATTTATATTCTTTTCCTCTGGAATGTACTATTACCAACAATAGTTTGGGTCTCATTAAATTTTTTTTTAACTTACATGAGTAGCATTTGTCTATATGATTTTAACTGTTGAGTCAAAACCTTTGGGACCTCGACAAGATGGCATCATTGGCCAGCTGCCTGCCCTCTATCCCCACCCCTGCTCCTTGAAAGAAATTCCCTTTGGTGTTAAAGGTATTTTGTAAAGTGCTCCCTAAGATCTATCCTACAGACTGCAGTGGTTGCTGAGAAAGAAGTGAATCATATTTAAGCTACTGTGTATGTCATGAAGACTTCCACAGAGTATATATGCTTCTCTTCTTTTCTTCACCTGGCTCTTCTGTTTTTTTTTTTTTTTAAGATTTTATTTATTTATTCATGAGCAACAGAGAGAGAGAGAGAGAGGCAGAGACACAGGCAGAAGCAGAGGGAGAAGCAGGCTCCATGCAGTGAGCCTGAAGTGGGACTTGATCCTGGGTCTCCAGGATCATACCCTGGGCTGAAGACAGACGCTTAACCACTGAGCCACCCAGGCGTCCCTTTTTTATTTTTTTATTTTTTAAAATTTTTATTTATGAGACACATAGAGAGAGAGGCAGAGACCCAGGCAGAGGGAGAAGCAGGCTCCATGCAGGGAGCCTGACATGGGACTCGAACCCTGGTCTCCAGGATCATCCCCCAACCCCAGGCTGAAGGTGCTGCTAAACCACTGAGCCACTGGGGCTGCCCCCACCTGGCTCTTCTGTGAAATGTGTCTGCAGTGGATAACAAAGGGTTGAATGTGAGTTTGAGATCCACTGTAAAACAGAATATCTGTACATGTTTTAAGGTATACAGTCTTTGTTAACCAATTGTAAGCAAAGTAACAGGGATTTTTTTATACTTTAGCAAACATCTGATAGAGCTGACCCTCAAAGTCCTAGAAGGAAAACTTTAAATAGAGGCATATCTGGGAGATGGCATGAACTTACCTCAACCACTAAGGATTCATCTACAGGTTTCTCAGGAAAACTGTCATCTCATGCTGTAAACATATGTATGTTTATTCAGGTAATTTTGCTAAATTAATAAAGCTAACAGGGGCTACTGTTTATTGAGCAGTTAATGCATACCCAGGCACTATCCTGAGAACCATGAATATAAAATTAAAACGACAGTGACCATGAAGGTCGGTCCAACAGTAGACATGATTGCAATTCCTGTCTCATAGGTGAGAGAAATGAAGCATAGAGACGTGAAGTGGCTTGCCCAGCCTGTGTGGTTATTTAACATCACTGTAGAAATGAGCTCTCCTCTGCCTGGCCACGTTTTTTGATTGATTGAATTCATTCATTCATTCATTTTATTTCCAGTATTGTCTTACCCCTTGTATCAAACTATAAATTGTTACTTAGAATACTGGACGTGTGATTCAGTTATTGAATATTCAGACAGCTCAAAATTAAAAACCTACGTTGCTGGAAAGTTCTTAAGGCATGGCTGGGGATTAGTATTTTTTCTTTTTTTCCTTCCTCATCTAATAACCAGGGTCTGCTCCCTCCTCACTAGCAGGAAATAAAATCTCACAGAAGAAGTTTCAAACATTTCTATCAGATGTGTGATCAAGGCTCTGCTCTCAGAATAATAGCACAAGTGGCAGAAGCTGAGAACAACATATCTTTTTTAAATGTTGACAAATAAAAATGTTCATTCCTGCCTTGCCTGCAAAACCTGGAATGGGGAGCAGAGAAGGATTTTAATTTAGAGATGATTTCCTAAAGACTTAGGTTGTAATTTAAGGAGAACCAAGGGAAAGGGCCAGGCCCACAATCTCACTTTTCCTGGGACTATTTGCTATGATAGTGAGCCCACCATCCTCCTCAGGGGTTTCTTTCTTACTGCTTGAATTGCAACATGCACGTTTTATCCAGAGGGGTTGCTTATCCACAGGTAAGGCAAGTGTAGGTGCATTTCACTGCCATGGAATGGAATTAGCTCTGTCTTGATTTTGTAAATGAGAGTCCAAAAATACCTGTGCTCAGTAATTAGTACTGCTTATTGCATCAATGTGCTATTTTGGCACTGCTCTTTTCTGTTGCAGAAATTTGAAGACATCTGTTTACTTTCAACGCTGAAAGACCTTTTCAAGCACGCTATATTTGTAGGACATGAGCTCGTTCTTACATTGGAGTTCCTTTTGGTATCTTATCTCTTCTAGAACATTTTTACTAAATTATTGAAAATTAGTGAAAACATTTGAACAAATTTAGACATGGTATGATGAGAAATGACAGCCTCTAATACAGGGTAGAGTGTTCCATTCAAATCCCTTCTTGGGAGATGTGTTTTAGGGGTTTCTCGCAGAGATTTAGCCCTTTAGAGAAAAGGCCTAGGTTTCTTTTAAAAATCACCAAAGTGGATTGACGAGGGTGACATTGCTTTTATTAGTGGTGATAATTAGTCCAGCTTAATTATGTCAGCATTTGGGCTTTTGATCCTATGCTAATCTGTGGGCCTATGAAGGAGACAAACTTTCGTAGACTAAGGGTCAGTTTTGTGGTTGGCCTGTGTAATGAGCATCTCTTCAAAGTGTATAGAATGATTGTTTAAAAAATCCACAGCAGTTAACGAAGCCTACTTACAACTGACTGGCCAGTCCTTGATTTATACCTGAACATAAAATACGTGATACGGGGCTGGATTGATTTTAGCAGCAGTGGTTTCAGACCAGTGGCTCAGCAACTTGGGAATGCCAGAATGAGATCAAGTACAAACAGGTGAGGTATTAAAGGAACAAATATTGACGATGTCTGGGGGAATCTTCAGATTGGGTGAATCCCTGAGGACTTGCTCAGGAGCATGTGACAACATCCAGGACAACTTGTAACAAAGCAAAAACGGGAATTTATAAACTGAAGTAACTGAAGGATCTGGTCCTGGTTCTGGATTCCAGCCTGACTGGGTCTGTGTGCTTTGGCTTCCTTTGCATGTGGGTCCTTCCTTTCCTTGTAAAGGTTTCTAGTATTCACAGGCTTAAAACATCCTTCTGGCTTGCAATACTAATGGATCAAGAAAGCCTTTCCCTAACATTTCCTGCAAAGGTCTTATCCTGGGACCAGCACTGCATCCAGAGAGAGAAATATGTTTAATAGCTGGTTCTGGATTTCTGCCTGCCTCCTTTTTCAGAGGAGGCCCTGGCACCTTTCTTGCCTTTTTCAGAAAGATGGAGTATGGATTGAGGAAATAGTTCTCCCAAGGGAAATCTGAGTGTGTCAACAGAAGGAGAGAAATTGATTCAGGCTAGGCAGGAACATCCACTCTTCTACAAGGAATCAGGAAGGAAACTGTGGTCTGATTATTCATTCATTCACTCATCTTTTCAACAAAGAATTATTGGGCACCACTTATAGCCAGGGATTGTTCTAGGTGCTGGGAGTTCCAACAGTGTGCAAAACCTTCCCAAATGCCTTTCTTTTGGAGCTTATTACATTCTTATGCCTTGTTGGAGTGGTCAGTAATGGAGTACCTTCTCCAAATATGGAGTGATGGTTGCTATAGATACAGTGAAGGACAGAGGGGTTGACTGGTTCTGGAATGGCACAAGTAATCAAGGGAACTGGAGATTGGGTGTATTAGAGAAAAGAGAAAGGATGGAGAGAGATTTGAATACCTCTCAAGAGGAGGCTGAGGGCGGATACCTGGAGTATTTTATAAAGCACAGAGGGATTTAGCATATGTGTGTAAAGAGCCTTTTTGTTAATTGGGAGTGAGAGTTAATGTATTTACCTTTGAGGATGCAGTCATGATACTGTGTTATTTTAGATGCTTTGCCTGCCCTCGAAGAAGCACTGAGTTGATGATCTAATAGCTCGTTACCACTGTTAATGTCTATGATTATCTTTGTCACAGTGGGAATATAGCTGTCAGGGAAAGAGAAAGGCATTTCTTCTTCACTTTCAGTAACAGAGCTCAACTTACTAGCACTCCAAAGAAGAAGCAAAGGTACTTAACGAAAAATATAATCCAAATAATGCCACGGGACTCTAACATGTAGTAGATTTTAATGGCAGGGCTCAAATGGTCTTGCCAGTGGCCTCATTTCCCCTCCCCCTCGTCTGTCCCCCCCCTCCCCACCCCAAAGAACTCTGTTGTTTAGAGCATGACCTGATGACTCTACAAACAATGGCAAAAACAGCTGTGATACAGCTTTCTGTAACAGGAAAAAATGGGGTTTAAGCAAATGGGAAAATAAAAATAATACAGTTTTTCTTGTTGATGGCAACAGAATGAGGAGTCTGGCACTGTCTATTTTTTGAGGGGTCTGTAAAGGAGAGGATCTGATACAGGCTGTCTGGTTAAGGATAGTAGCATCAGAAATCAGGTATGTGGAGGAGAGCCAGGCTTTGGGCAGTGATGGGGGAGAAACCATAATTCAGGTGAGGCTTTGTGTGGCATTTACCATGTGCTGTTTCCTTCACAAGGGCCTCATGTGCCTTCCCTTTTGCACAGTTCACCCTTCCTGTGAACCAACAGTGTCCCAACTTTACACATGAGGAATTTTTGACAGAGAGAGGTTAAGGAGCTGTTTCCACAGCTGGTATATTGGCAGCTTGGCAGCGAAACCCTGGACATTACTAAGCCTTTGGTTTTTAATGACTGTCTTGAATATCTGAAATCATCTGGTTAAGCTTTGCAGAGGTGCGCAGGACCCTGCTCCTAGATATTCCCTGAATGGCTTTGCATGATCAGTAAGGTAAAATCTTAAATGACTTCACATGGATTGCAGAGTTTTTTCGGAACTAGCTCCTGCAGATAGTTCCCACACTTGCACTGAAATCTTCTATCCTTCCTGATATTCATGTTGCTCCCACCTTCTATCACCTCCCAGCAGCCGCCCTGTTGCTATCTGTTGTGCCCATAGGATTTTGCTTATACCTCTGTTATGGAAATTTTGCTTCTGGTTGTGTTTTTCCATGTGGGAGTTTTGGGGAGTTGCCATCTTACAGAAGTTGTATCTTGTGATTTTTTTTTCACATAGTAGGTAGTCAGTGAGGCAAATGCTCAAAGAAAAAGTGGAAATGGTAGGTTTAAGAGGATAACTCTTGGTGTTTCTTGTCAGATCGAAGCCTCGGTAACTTAAGGAATAGCAATCATATCTCGAGTTCTTATTAATATTAAAAAAAATCATTGAGGGGCACCTGGGTAGTTCAATCGGTTAAGTGTCCAACACTTGATATCTACTCAGGTCATGAGCTCAGGGTCCTGGGATTGAACCTGGCATCAGACTCAGCTCAGAGTCTGCTTGTCACCCTCTCCCTCTGCTCCTCCTCTGCCTCATTCTCTCCCTATTTCTCTCTCAAATAAATAAAATCTTTTAAAAAATCATTGACTAAGGATTCTTTTAGTATAGTTGTGTTAGGGACAGGTTGCATTTGCTTTCTTGCATGTCTGGTAGTTGGATTTAAAAGTCTTCATTCACCCAAGAAGTCTTTGTTTGTACCTGAACTGGCTGATTCAGTCCTCATAATCACTTCACCATATTTGTGCCTGCCACAGGAAATATGAAAATGGGTATTTTTAGAACCTTAGGTTTAAATTATTAATACAAGGAGTCGAAATTGGAAAGAGAGCTCGGTGCTACGTGGTATGCTATATTCATAAATATTTTCAGGTTGAAGAGAAGAATGTCCTGGGTTGAATCATGTGGGTTTGCAATAATCCTTTGTCTTGTGGTGTAGACAAGTACTTCCTGTACAGATGAACCCAGGAGTTGCCAAGCCATGCCATCTTTCCTTTCCAGCTCACTGTCTGTGCAGAACTTGTATTGCAGGAACTTGGAACTGGATAAAAAATCATTTTCTTATGGAGTGCGAGAGGCCATGGATTGTTCCATAGTTCTCAAAGACAGTAATCGTTGTCAGATGTGATAATGCATACCATGCAGAATTTAGGAATGCTTCAATCTTTTTTAGCCTGTTATGATCTTATCTTTTCTATTGGAAAAAGGTCTTCTCCTCTCCCATTTGAGCTCATTCTCTTAGTTACTAGAATTGGAAGTGACAATCACATCTAATCTAGGCTGCCCAGTGTTTTCTATGGGGCCTTGTCTCTAACGATTTAGGAAATGTTCTTATTGGATCAGAGTAGTTCCTCCAACTGTGGCTTTTAGTATTCTTGGTTTCATAACAATTCTGTCTTTTCAAAATTTGCTTGGCATATGTGCTTCTTTAACCTATTTAGACTATATCTTTGTGCTATTTTGGAAATCTATCCTTTCACCTAGTATTATAGATGTCACATCAAGGCTACATATTTTCCTCAGGCAGCCTTTTCAGCAACATTCATCTTTGTATAGGGGTGGGAATTCTTCACATGTTTAGATCTGGATCATTCAGCAGCAGGATGCATCCCAATCTGCCTTCTTTGGTCTTCCTGAGAGCAGAGAACTCACCGAATTTTCCTGTGTATCTCCAGTGCCCATTTCACTGACTGGCTCTGAGGCCAGGCTACTGAAACTGTTTGCAGGGAAATGAATGGGCAAGGCTATCTTCTGGGCAAAGGACTGGTTTTTTTTGTTTATTTTATTTTTTTTTTAATTATATTTATTTTTTTAATATTTTATTTATTTATTTATTCATGAGACAAGGAGAGAGGCAGAGACATAGGCAGAGGGAGAATCAGGCTCCCCAAAGGGAGCACAATATGGGACTAGATCCCAGGACCCTGGAATCAAGATCTGAGCCCAAGGCAGACTCTAAACCGCTGAGCTACCCAGGTGCCCCTAAAGATTTTATTTCTTTATTTGACACAGAGAGAGTGAGAGCACAGGGCGGTGGAGCAGCAGGCAGAGGGAGAAGGAGAAGCAGGCTCCCTGCTGAGCAAGGATCCCAATGCAGGGGTAGATACCAGGACCCCATGATCATGACCTCAGCAGGAGGCAGAGACACTTAACCAACTGTGCCACCCAGGCACCCCTAAGGACTAATTTTTACTAAGTGTGTAAAAGCATGTGCTCTGTTGCTGAGAAAGTGGTTTTCATGAAGTCCTCTTTGTCTGATGGTATTAAGAAATAATGCAAACCAAAATAAAAATGAGAGAATCAAAGTGTCACCCTTCCTTATACCTCAGAAGTGGAAGCCAGTTGTGCTCATCAGTCTTAGAAAGGACTGCAATCCCAGGGCCCCAGGAAGCCATCATTGACCTCATAGGACATTTCCGCATCTGGCCTATCAGCCAGGATTGTAAAGTTTTTGTGGGTAGTTTTGCTTTGAGCAGTGAAGGGGAATTCTTTGCAGTTTTGGGATCTGGAGTGACAAGCCATCATTTTAACCACATCAAGGCTCTGAATGATAAAAGGGTCGAATCATTGTCATTCATTAAATTCGTTTTAACTGTTGGAATTCCTCTAAGGATCCAGATGGAGGCCCTTTCTCTTCTCACTCTGCTCTGTCTCCCCAGGCAACCTTATAATGGCTTAAATTACCATTTATTCCAAAAGCACTCTCAAATTGATATTTCTAACTGAGATCTCCTCTTTGATCTTAAGGCCTATGTAGCCTACTTCTTCCTCAGGACAACTTAAAACCTAGCTTGGTATTTGCCCCCCTTCTGCTTCTTTTACCTCCAACCTGCTCCTTCCCAGTCCTTCCTGTCCCAAGGAATGGGAGAACCATAAGTTCTTTCGCATTAACCTCAAACCTGGGCTTCCTTTTTCCCTCTGTCTTCATTAACCATTAGCTACTAATATGTCAGTTTTACCCCTGTCTCCTGAATCCACTTTCCTCATTGTTCACACTCTATAATAATCTGTGGCCTGGATGAGTGTAGAAGCCATAGAACACCTCTCCAGGCCTGCTTACTTGTGACCCCACTGTGTTTTGCACAGAAATCTGAAATGTCTTTTAAAATGGCAATGTCACTGTGTTGCCCTCAAATGTTGGACAGCCTTTGTGTCTTTGCTATCAAATCTAGGAATCTTCCCAGATCCAGCATGGCTTTGCTCTTTTGTAGGGCCGGGCCTTCCTTTCCTTCCTTTCCGTTCCTTTTCTTTAGGGAAGGGGGCCTTTCCTTTCCTTTCCCTTTTCCCTTCCTTTTCCTAGGGGGAAGCTTTCCGTCGGTTTCTTGTCCTTTCCTGTTTTTTTCCCTCCCTCTTCTCCCGCCTTCCGCACCTTCCTCCCTCCTCCCTCCTTCCCGTCCCTTCCCCTCCCGTTCCTTCCCCTTCACCCGCAGTTCCCTTTCCCTCCCTTTTCCTGAAGTGGGGGGGGGCCCATTCCGCTTTGGTCCCTTCCTTTCTTTTCCCTTTCCCTTTCCCTTTCCCTTCCCTTCCCTTCCTTTCCCTTCCCTTCCCTTCCCTTCCCTTCCCTTCCCTCTTTCCTTTCCTCTCTCTTTCCTTCTCTTTCCTTTAATTTCCCCCCCCTCCCCTTCTCTTCTTTTCAGATTTATTTATCTTAAATAAAGGGAGAGAGTCCCAGGCAGACTCTCTGCTGAACATGGAGCCTGAAGCAGGGCTTCATCCCAGGACCCTGAGATCAAGACCTGAGCTGAAATCAAGAGTTGAGGTCTTGGTGAACTATTCTCCTTGGGCGCCCCCAGCAAGACTTTCTTCATGATCTCTCCCTGCCTACCCCCTGTGGCCCACTTCAAGTCCACAGTTGCCCTGCAAGCCTTACGCCTACAGCTGAATCTCATTGAAACTCATTCACCTCTACCCCCATGTCCAGTTTTGCCTTTCCAGTGTCACCAGTTAACGTTCTAACTCATGCATCAGGTCTCACCTTACATCTTCAGCCCCAGGTAGGCCAGAGCCTTACTCTTTCTCACCACACCCTGTACCAACTTTGTTCTGCTATTGACTGTTAAGGATTACTTGCAAGGAGAAGAGAGAGAGAGAGAGAGAGAGAGAGAGAGAGAGTGAGAGAGAGAGAAGGTACTGGCATAGGCATACAGGTGAAAAAAAATGGTTAGAAAAGGAATTGAGGGTAAGCTTTGCTGTGGTGGACTTTGTGTTTAGTACTTTGTGTTTAAAAACTGATGTGAACTGAGAAGGCTACCTACTGTGTGATTCCATCTATCTGACCTTCTGAAAAGGCAAAACTCTGGAGACTGTATAAATCAGAGCACCTGGGTGGCTCAGTCCATTAAGCGTCTCTTTTTTTTTTTTTTTTTTTTTAATTTATTCATGATAGTCACAGAGAGAGAGAGAGAGAGAGGCAGAGACACAGGCAGAGGGAGAAGCAGGCTCCATGCACTGGGAGCCCGATGTGGGATTTGATCCCGGGTCGCTGGGATCCCGCCCTGGGCCAAAGGCAGGCGCCAAACCTCTGTACCACCCAGGGATCCCTAGCGTCTGACTCTTGATTTAGCTCAGGTCATGATCTCAGTGTCCTGAGATTCAGCCCTGAGTCAGGCTCTGTACTGAGCATGGAGCCTGCTTAAAATTTCTCTCTCCCTCTGCCCCCCTCCCCCAATTTGTGTGCTCACTCTCAATCTCTCTCTCTCTCAAATTAAATAAATCTTAAAAAAAAAATAGTATCTATCAGGGGTCCTCAGGGGTTGGTGGATGGGGTAATGAATGAATGGCAGAGCATAGAGGATTTACTTAGGGCAATGAAAATACTCTGTGTGATACTATAATGGTGGATACATGTTATCATATATTTGTCTGAACCCATAGATTGTACAACACCCAAGTGTGAGTCCTAAGGTAAACTAAGGACTTTGGGTTGATAAGGCTGTATCAGTGTTGGCTGGTTCATCAGTTGTAACAAAGGTACGACCCTGGTACAGGAGGTTGGTAATGGGAGAGCCTATGCATGTGTGGGGATAAGAGAAATCTCTTAACCTTTCTCCCCATTTTGCTATGAATATAAAACTGCTCTAAAACCCCCAAAACACCTGGTTAGAACCCCTATATCAGTGCCTCTGTAGGAATGTGAACCGTTCTGGATGCCAGGCAGCACTTCTAAAGGTTTACCTAAGGGCTTCCTAGTAAATTAATGTTGGATGTTGCAGTGGCAATTAAGCAGTATAGTAAACACGAGTGTTGTGGTTGTTCTGTAGGGGAGGGGTGATTCTTCTCACAGGCTGGGTGCCTTTCCTGCTGCTCTTATAATTAACATAATTTCTAGCCCCAAGGCTCACTGCTGATCTTTCTCCTCCAGTGTAGAGGGACTGTGGAGAGAGATGTACCTTATACTCTTTTCACTCTTCTAATTCAAGTACAGTGAAAGTGAGGGGACAGGAAACAAAGACTTGTTTAAACAGTACATGTGGTCCCACTGGTCTCCCAGATGTTGCGGCCTCTTCATATGGGGACTTCCTGCATGTGATTCTGAAGTTCAAGATATGTCTATTTCCCAGACATAGGGAAGTAAGTTGTAAGCCAACTACTGTATTGAGGGCTCTCCAGACAAAGAGAGATGGGTTGGAACGCTGGGGAGCAGGCAGGCTTTCTGGCCTTCCAGTTGTCTCCCTACAGGATTTTGGAGGGTAATTTTGATGATATTCTACTTGGTTTCATATTTTCTGCTGACTTTGACACCGAAATCCCATACATGCCTAACTTCCCACTCCCCCAGCCAAAGGTACTGATCCCCTGCCCAGGTGTGAATGCATGCATAGTTCCCCTGCTGAACTTCTCTTGTTCTGAGATTCATTGTTTCTATTCTGTAATGATGATGTGTGGGGAGAAGTACCAGTGGTAAACTTGGGTGCGCATGTTTGTTTTACAGTGCAGAGAGAGGCTGGGCAGGCAAAGGTGTTGAATTACAGGATCCCTGACTCTCAGGGTAGGGAAAGCTATAAATACCATATGTTGCCATCACCTTGATAGACCGTATATGATAAAATGATAGATAAAGGTAAGGTTGGCTTGTAGGTCCTTTCTATTTAATGAAGTAAGCAATAGGGACCTTCAGAGATTCATGGGGGAGACATTTCTTATAACCCTGAAAAATGGGACACTTTTGGCAGGCAAGATTGGAGAGGGGAGAGTGGACTCAAGAGAAGGAAGGGAGAGAATTTAAGAGGATTTTTCAGATACTGACACTCATAAGATACTTTCTTTTATCCCTTAAGAAATCCCAAACTGCGTCTATTACTTTTTCTTGTGCTAGGTGATAGCAGTGATTCACTGGAAATATTTTGTGGTGAAATTATGGGAATTCTGCAGCATAAAGTAGAAAGATCAGGGGATGTGCAGGGGACAACATTGCAATGAGAAGTGGAGCAGGAGACTGAACAAATCAGATGGGAAAGGCTGTTTTTGAAGAGAAATCAATTCTGTTAAATGGGATGCATGCATCAGAGTTGGATTGAACAATACCAACATATCCTGGGAAACTTCTCTAATAATGTCTAATCGAATCAACTTGTGATACACTGTTGGAATCATAGTATTATTTCAGTCTAATGACCATACATACTGGCATCTATCAGCAATTAATCTAACATTAACCCTCATCTTAGTTTTTGGATATAAGCCATGGTTTAGGCTGAAAACATCATGGATAAGAATTGCTGACTGTTCTGGACCTGTGTATATATGTCATAGCCTTGTATTTTATTATTATTTTCCTACTTCACTCTTTTTCAGACCTTCTGCTGTGGGACCCAAGTCGTCTTTATTATTTGTGACCTGATAGGATATTAGATGTTTTTTAACTGGGAAATGTTAATGACCATTTTTTTTTTATGAGAAGTAAATGTTGTATAAATTGAATTTTAATGCTTTTATTGTTCCAGAGGAAGATAAAAACCATTAGCTAATGACGATGGTAATGTTCAAATTGTTTTTAATTTTAAAATAATATTTATAACCTGCAATACTGTGCTGTCTCATTTTGGAGTTAGGATAAATTTATGAACATCTACATAAATGTATGTGAATTAGGCACTTAATAAAATGGCTTAAAAGTACAACTCTGGCTTAAGTCTATTTATATGTATGTTTGGAACTTAAGCAATATAGGTATCTGGCTAGAAATCTGCCTACACAGTTGTAACTGAATGTCAAATTCCCCTACCGTCAGTTACCCATTATTAAATATATCCTTGTCTTAAATTTACTTTGGCAGAGGTACGTGCCTGGTGATTATCATATTGGGTTACTCTGGGGAGTTAAAGATTTATGTTATGTTTTAGTTCCACTGAAATCATAGCAGTCACAGTCCATCTATATAGCACTCACACACGTATCTATATGTATATGCAAAGATGCTTGAGAAATTCTTTTTTAACAATAGCTTATTTTAATATTTTCTGAAATAAAATAAAAATGCTGTTCCATATCACTGTGGAATGTGATAGGATTCTTATTTACTTCTTCACTCCCCAAATAGGTTACACAACATAACATGTTATGCTCATTAAAGAACAGAATATTAATTTCAGAGAGAGTTGCCATGTTCATTATTTCTGTTGAAAGGAACAAATACTCACCCCATCATTTAACTTGAAGATGGAAGAGCATATGAACTAATGAAATGTATTTATTAAAAATGGAATTTTGTCTTTGACTGTCTTGTATGTCTTTATTTCCAAGAGACATGGGATTCCCATCCTCCAAACAGTGCCAAGAGGAATTATTTTTAATTTTGTTCCATTAATTATTTACATTGTATATATCACCACAACATTCAGCTCTCATACACACACACACACACACACACATACACACACACACACACACCTGCTCAAGTGCTCACCGCATATGCACACATTTGGTTCACGGGGAAAGAGAGTAATAGAAGAAGGTACAATTATTGATACGACTATTCCAGGTCTGTGCACACTCATCTCAGTGCCTTCTTATTGCAACCTTTGGTCAGACTTTATGTGTATTATTATCCCTCTGCCTTACTCTTCTTTGCAAAAATACTTAATGAGGATCGAGTAGATCATAATCTGGTTTGATTGGAGAGATCCGGAAGGACTGATAATTTACCAGTTCTTGTTTTAAAAAATCATCTTGACATTCAGCTCTATGGATGTACCAGACACTAAATCTAGAGATTGTATGTAGGAAAACTGAAAGCAAATAACCAAAGGACAAAAAGCATTGTTACTGCTATATTAAAATGAGAAATAGACTAAAACTTCATATCTATATGTTGAGATTTTTTTACTGGTAGAGTACGGTGGCTTATCGAGCCATTGCAGGATGTAGTGACACTTTTTCTAAAAGATTTTATCTATCTATCATCTATCTATCTATCTATCTATCTATCTATCTATCTATCTATCTATGACAGGAGGATAGTGGGTGAGCTAGGGGAGGGGCAGAGAGAGAGAGAGCGGAGAGTGAGAATCTCAAGCAGACTCCCTTTGGAGCTAGGATCCCAACATAGGACTCCATCCCACAACGCTGAGATCATGACCTGATCCAAAATCTTGAGTGGGGAAACTTATCCGACGGAGCCACTCATGTGCCCCTGTAGTGACATTTCTAATTAGACTGGTTATATGACATCCAGGTGGGGTTTTTAGTTATTGGCGGCTTAACCATTTCTCTTTGTCCTGGAACAGTACCTCAGTGTACTTCTTACTCCATTTATTTATTTATTTATTTATTTATTTATTTATTTATTTATAATAAATTTATTTTTTATTGGTGTTCAATTTGCCAACATACAGAATAACACCCAGCAGGACCTCAGTGTATTTCTTACTCCATTTATTTATTTATTTATTTATTTATTTATTTATTTATTTATTTATTTATAATAAATTTATTTTTTATTGGTGTTCAATTTGCCAACATACAGAATAACACCCAGTGCTCATCCCATCAAGTGCCCCCCTCAGTGCCCGCCACCCAGTCACCCCCACCCGATCTAGCTGCGACATCTTCTTACTCCTTTTAAGCATTCATTAAGGAAATTGTTTTGTGTCGTATCTATCTAAGATTTGCTTCTTTTATTCTATTGACTGGTTTAAGATATATAGATAGGAAGTTTGGTCAAGAACTTGTTAGCATCCCACATTAATATTAACTTGAAGTCTCTCCTTTGCATCACTAAATCACTACAAATAAAAACTTGTACTGTGATGCATGTTGCCTGTCTATAAATATCACCTGAAACAGAACAAATAAAGCCGTGTATGTTTAACTGGGAAGAGTTGAGAATTAATGCTAAATTAAAATATTGTCATACAGATTAGTGTAGTCATACTTACAAACAGTCTCCGATGCCATTCCCTTTACTGCGAACGCTGAATAATAATTATCTTATGAAGGTAGTGCATTGTAAATATTTATAAACAGAAATGTAAAACAGTGAGACCACAGTGAATAAATTATTTTGAAATATTTTAAAATCCAGTTTTTATATGCTTTTTAGTAAAAATTATTCATGGTGATCAATATTTCTTTCTCACTTGCCATCTGCTCTGCTTCTTTGGCTGTGCAGTTCTAGGTGAATGATGCAGTGTGCTGTATAATGCACTCTACAAATTTATTGACTTGGATGCAGCATTTTTACGGAGCGCATGCAAACATGTAATTACTAAACATTGGTCTTCTGGTATAGGTAATTGCCAATTCTTTTCCATTCCTGAGAACAATTAGGTAATCATTAGGCTTGCAACGGGATGCCTTGTCTTCTTGTAGGTGTCATTCCGTGAGTTCTCTATAGGAAAGTGGAAGAAATTCATTCCACAGATTCCTGGAGTGAGTGTCAAAAGAATTTTATTTTGTCTTTTACAAGCAATTTAGTATTTTCCCTTTACTTCTGTGTAAAGATCCCTACTTTCATGCAGTTCCACTTTAATTGACTTTTCAGCAGTAAGTTTTGCACTATTGAATCAGCCCACCTGCAAATCTCAGATAAGGTCTTTGGGGTGAAACAATGGCACTTAGGTGGTTTGGCCACCCCTCTCTTAATCTGAAAGCAGATGTCTGCAGTTAATAATCTGTGACTCTTGTACTTTTCTTCTCTGTATCTGGCTAGGAGGATTTGCCTTAATGAAGTCTATGTATGTGTTTTGTTGGTTTGTTGGACACATTTTCCATTCCCCTAAGCAAACCATGTAGACCTATTTAATTAACTAGCTAATTAATTAATTTCTCTATGTGGTTGGGCTGGTTATAAATATTCAAGAAATTTTCTTGAATCAGGTAAAATCATAGCAACCTAGTTATATTGCTTGTATTTGAGGACAGATGAGGGTCACGGGTTCTTCATGCTGCCTCTCCTGTGAAGCCGTCTTTGCTTCTCCTACTTTGAATTGATCACTGTGTTTTGTATGCTTCCATAGTGATGGGGTTTTCCTTTGTTGTGTTCTTTTATGAGTCTGCCTTGCTTAACTTGCCTTCATGATTGCCTCCCTACTGGATGGCAAAGCCTTCCAAGACAGGAACAGAGTCTTATTCATCTTTGCTTTGCTTTGCATAACACAGAATATGCATTTGATAATTACTTGTTAAATTGGAGATAGTTAGATTCCCTACACTAAATACCCTCTGAACCCTCCTTGTATTGGTCAAGGATTATTGAGTAGCAAGAAGGGAAATCTGCATGAACTAATTTTAGGCAAAGGCAGGAATTTGTTTGGAGACCATAGTTGTTTCTTTCAGACCCATGAGACAGGTGTCATTTTCTCTTCACCTGAACCACTGGAGCCCAGAATGATCTTGCCTTTCATTATGCTTTTAGAGAATTATACACTCTTTTCATTTCACAGGTGCTTGGGCCGAGCCCGCCCTGCTCCCCAACTTCCTGCATTCTTCTTGTCCTTGGCTTCTATATGGCAGGCTCTGTTCATACTGTCCCGAACCCCAAGACAGCCCCTTCCTCACTTTTATGTATCCATCAGGGCTCAGATAAAATGTTACCTGCTCAGCTGAAGTGTGGGAAACCCCCCGCACCACGACAGTTCTACTTCACTTTGACTTTTTCAGAGTTTTTTCCTTCGGTGCAGCCAAATATATTTGTGCTCATTTGCTTGTTTACTGCCCACTGAGATGCAAACCCTTGGAGCCCTAGGTTGCCTCTACCTTGTTTGCCTTGGATCCCAGTGCTTGATATACAGTAGGAGCCCCATACATGCCTCTTTAACATGCAGTTGTTGAGCTGCAATCCATCTTTCCAATGTGCGACAGAGCCTCCCCCGAGCCCCTGAAACTGAGCCCTGCGTTGGGCCATCTGTATAACGGTGATAAATCCCCTGTTTGTGTAGTCAGCTGCCCTGCCATGAACGTAGTGCTCCATAACGTGCATAATATAATCATTTAGCTTTTGGGGTGGTTTTTCTGCATCATTTGATCAAGTCATAAACTTAAGTTATGAAGTCAACTCTTGAGACTGAGACTAAGTAAAACAGATCAATGGGATCTGTCTCAGGAACAAGAAATTTAACATACTCTGCTTGACAGCTGACTACAGCCATTGTTTTTGCTTACCCAATGCAGGACTAATTCTCCAAAAATGGCAAAGCTGTTTGTTCTTTGCTCTTGTTTTTGTTTTGTGGTGAGCAAGGTAAGAATTTTCTTTCCCTCCCTTCTGGATTAGAGGACGAGACTGTTTTTGGCCTGTTAATTTTGTTATTAAGAAATAACATCTTGGGGCACCTCCGTGGCTCAGTGGTGGAATGTCTTCCTTTAGCGCAAGGTCCGGGGATCGAGTTTCGCATGGAGCCTGCTTTCCGCAGGGAGCAGGCTTCTCCCTCTGCCTGTGTCTCTGCCTGTCTCTGTCTCTCATGAATAAATAAGTAAAATATTTTAAAAAAAGAAATCACAGCTTTATAGTGGGACTTGGGGAGGTATCACATATCACCGTGTTCCAATAGTGTCTTCTCTTCTCAGTACGCAGCTTCTAAAATTCCTATATGGGATTTAAAGGGTGGTCAGTGATGTGGGTAAAAATTTGTGCAGTGAAGTTCTTGCCCCTTCAGTAATCAGCTGTGTTTTCTTGGGCAAGTTTATAAACCCATTAGCCTGTGGTTTTCATTTGTAAAATATGGATGCTACTAGTATTATTGCTTGAGCAGAGACCCAGTAAGGATTCATTAGGGTGCTCTGTGTTCTTGGGGTGCCGGGCTGGCTCAGGCAGGAGAGCACATGTCTCTTGATCTCAGGGCTGTGAGTTCAAGCCCCACGTTATATATAGAGGCTACTTTAAAAAATAATACCATGTGTTCTCAACACAGAGGCAGAAGAGTAAAGTGTTTCATAAACTTTGTCATCACTGTCCTCAGTGGAGAGTGCTAGGAGACCTTTAAAAGGGCTTATAGGAGACCTTTAAAAGTGCTTATAGATATTACCTAAAAGAAAGCCAGGAAAGGGAAAGGGGGACTTCTATGCACAAACATTATTTTGGGTGAGATAAACATCCATAAACATGGACTCCATTGTTATTTATTGCTTTGAATTTAGCTTTCCTTATTGTTTCCAGATGACATCTTCAGGCATGTGTGTGATTTGCCCTCAGCTGTGGTTATAGCTTATGGCCCAGGTACAAACGGACATCTTAAAAGTCTAAAATTTACCTGACTAAGCACAGGAAAAACAAACCACTTTACTTCATTTTGTTGCCCACATCAGATTATGTTCCATTTTCTTGGGGAAAATGCCGCTTAATGCTTTGCTTTGGTCTTGAAATAATAAAGTTTAGGCTCATTGTCCTTCAAGGATCGGACATGCTCATCTTGACGTCTTATTCTGTTTGTCGTACTTATTTTTAAAATATGGGACATCGGGTGGCTCAGTGGTTGAGCATCTGCCTTCAGCTCAGGTTGTGGTCCTGGGGTCCTGAGATTGAGTTTCATATCCGACTCCCCGCAGGAAGCCTGCTTCCCCTTCTGCCTATGTCTCTGCCTCTCTGGTCTCTCATGAATAAATAAATAAAATCTTTAAATCTTATTTAAAAAATAAAAAGATAAAAATCTTTTATCTTATTTAAGATAGATAGAGAGATAAATAAATAAATAAATAAATAAATAAGTAAGTAAGTAAGTAAGTAAGTAAAGTGGGAAAAATCCAGCCTTGTTTGGATTGAAATTGAAAAATTGTAAGGTTTCTTTGGATCTGCATTTCCTAATTTCAGCAATGGTGCTGAGAGCAAAGGTTCTCTCATTAGAACAGTTAGTTTCCAGTGTAGTCCCTGGACTAGCAACATCAGCATCCCCTGGGATCTGGGAAGAAACAGGCACTCTGGATCCCACTCCAGAGTTTCTAAGTTAGAAACTGTGAGGTGGGTGCAGAGACCTCCCTCAGGCCTTTTTGGTGGTGCTTATGCAGTGTTTGAGAAGCTCTTTGTGAGCTTGGGCTTTGACATTCTCCACAGTCCCCACCCTTCCTTGTAATCATGCATCCAGCTCCACTTGTTGAGTTAAATAACCTTCCTAGTACCCACCGGCATTTTTGTCTAGGAACTGTTATGGATTTTAGAGTTGTTTTGTCTGTGTGTTGATTTATGTTCTTCTTCAAACAGATCTGACACCTTAAGCTTTTAAGTGTCTCTAAACCTAAGTGAGAAATACACCATGAGAGGGATACATCTCCAAGAGTGTGTTTACCATCTTTGAAGACGGTAGACAGCTGTGTTGACTCTCAAGACAAGATCAAGGATAATGGACTATCTAAAAGGAATTTATTAATTTTATTCTTTAAGACATAAGGGAATCAGCTCTTTCTAAGTACGGTGGAAAACTGGTTTAGAATCAGGTTTACCTGGTTGCGGAATCTCAGCTTTGCTCCCGAATGTGATTTGAGTGCTCGTCTTCCACCTCTCTGAGCATAGTTTTCCTCATCTGAGAAGTGGGTATAATTCATCCCATTTCAATGAGAAATGCTGAGGGTTAAGTCATGTGTAAACAGGAACCTTCTCCTTAGCTTCCACGTTCATTTGCAATCAAGTGTTACCTGGATTTTTTTTTTTAAGATTTTATTTATTTATTCATGATAGACATAGAGAGAGAGAGAGAGAGAGAGAGAGAGAGAGGCAGAGACAAAGGCAGAGGGAGAAGCAGGCTCCATGCCGGGAGCCTGACGTGGGACTTGATCTGGGACTCCAGGATCACGCTCCGGGCCAAAGGCAGGCGCTAAACCGTTGAGCCACCCAGGGATCTACCTGGATTTTCTGAAGAATGAACACACACATTTGGAAGTATAGTCAAAACTGGTGAACTTTATTTATTGATTGATCAGTAAGCCATATATTTATGAATTCATACATTACTCTTTTATGTGCATGACTCACACTTTGAGTTACTATTTTTGAGTACCTAATATGTGTCAGGCACTCTTCTAAAAACTGGAACAACGCAGAACTACTCAGACTATTCACAGTTTTATGGGCCTCATCTTCTAATTTGGAGATGAGGAGAAGAGACAAGAGGCAAGTGTATGAATAAATGGATTTTGTGATTTCACTTATTCTTTCAACTAGTGTCCAAAACAATACTTCAATCATGACACAAAGTAGCTCATTGAATACCTCCGGGGAACATATAAATAGCTGGAAAGCAAACTTTATGAATATAAACAGAATTACAAATATCACGAGGAACCTGCTTTAGGAGGTATAGACCACAACGGTTAATGTGTTATCTTTTCAGGAATATTAAACTAATTTGATGGGACAGAGAGACCCATTTTATTCTATAATCGCTGAAGTGGTTTGGAGACATTCCCAAAGATATTGGCAGGATGGCTTTATAACATAAACCATGACTTTGAGAGGATAAAATTAATCAGTAATCTTTACTGAGGTAGAAAATGGTGAATGAGGTGGCACATGTCATGGGGAATATCCCTTTTGTAAATTCGGGGAGTTTCTTGAGCAGTCTCCCCGCCATAGTGTCCACTCCTGGCTAGTGTCATCATGTTTTTATTTAATGTGGGGTTATGCGTTGATCACCCACCCCCACTGTCTCTGTCATAGCAAAATGTTAGCTGGAGATCAACACCCCGTATCCAACGTTGTTCGGTTCCAAATTGCTAAGCTGCCCTTCACTGCAAGGAAAGTGATACGACCTGTTCTGTGTTTCTCCAGGCGCCTATAAAGCCAATAATTCTTCATTCATGTGAATCTCCTCTTGTCTTTATTGCCTCTGCCCCCTTTTTCCACTCTTGATTATAGTTCCTTTGTCCGTCCTTGTTATGTCACGGCTTTACATGCGTGGCTCAGCCTGAGCTTGAGGCTTTGTTCTCTCTGCTCTTTTAAAGCCTCTTTGAAGAGTCACAGGGTAGTTCCAACCCACACTGTTGTCATTTGATCACATGCCGTTTCACTGACCTAGAATTTTAGAAGAAAATGTAGTCTAGATTAGGTGTGTTTAAATTATTCAGTCTTATTTTTTAAAGAAACCCAGCTAAAATGAAATAACAGCATCTTTAGTAAGGAATCGAGGATACATATGATGCTAAGTTAAAGCTTTAACGAGGGACCTATGTTCATGAATAGAAAACGTACAAGTTGTTTGTAACTGGGATCCTTTGAAAACAAATAGAGATTTCTGTATGCTCAGTCATCTTATGGGCCTACTGTGTGTTCAGTGTGATGTAATAATGATGCTTAGAGTATTAATAGCTGATCCTAAATATGTAGTATCCTCACTTAAGCGCTTCACTTCATCCTAGTGTTATGAAGCATGTATTATTATTATTATTATTATTATTTTAAGATTGTATTCATTTATTTATGAGAAACACAGAGAGAGGGACAGAGACATAGGCAGAGGGAGAAGCAGGTTTCCTGATGGAAGCCCGATGCAGGACTTGATCCTAGGACCCTGGGATCATGCCCTGAGCTAAAGGCGGATGGTCAACCGCTGAGTGCCCAAGGCACATATTATTATTACCCACATTTTACAAACAAGGAACTTGAAGTGTAGAGAGTTTAGGAAATTTGTTCAGGGCCACTTCCCCACTGATTGGCAAAGGGGGGAGATCCAGTATTCTGGTTCTAAAATTCATGGCCTTTATCACCGGCTATGCACGTTTTCTTTCCTTATTGAACATCTCATCTAGTGAAACCTGGTCTATACAGTTGTATTTTCAGTAGTCTCAAAGCAAAACGTTCCCATAGCAAAAAGCAAGTCTTTATTCTAACCCTTGTCTCATTACCATAGAATCCAAATTAATGGAGTTCAAAGGAATGAGATTTAACCATAGTTACCATGACTCTGCACCTGACATATGACTTTTGTGTGTTAACATGGCCTTCCATGTTGACTGACACTTACATGTGATATTTGGTTATGGAATTTAACTGGGGAGGCAACTTGTATGCTTAACTACCTGCTGGTGAAATTTTTAATGCCTTGGAATGTGTCAGAGTCAGTGGAGCATTGCAGGTTAATTACTTGCGTGCACAACAGGCAGCGCTGTGAATAGGTAGCCAGCAACAATGGGAGGATGAGACATTATTTGAGACCCCTAAAATTAGGCTGTTTAGGAGTCATTTTGATGAGTAGGGAATGGGGAATGTCAAGAAGTCCACTTATGACCTTGTTCTAATGGCATGGTTAGCCTGCAAACCAACCCATTATTTTAAGTAGGTACATTGATGAGAGGCTGACTTGTGGTGGTAGTGGTTCCAGTGGAGTGACATGACAGGGATTCAGCGTTCATCATGCCACATCAATTTCATGGGAAAAGACATATGTTAAGATGATTAGAGCCACTGGCTTAGTTCCCATTCATTTGTCAGTTTGTTTTTCACTTCTTCATTCAAGAAAGATTTACTGGGTACCTATTATGTGCCAGATACTTCTGCTCTACTCTATGAGGACAACAGGGAGCAAAATGGACAGGTGGCTCTACAATTTCTATATGAGATTCAGCCACTGCAGAGTGGGAGGAAGTTGGAGCCAGCAGGAAGTCTTACGGCAACATTGGTATAAGCAAGACTGTGCTTCTACTTCGCTTGTATGTGTATTTCGATAACTTTAGGGGGATCCACAGCCACTGTTCTCTCCTAGCTATTTCTTGGAGATACCATTGAAACGTATTCTTGGTTCTGGTGGGAAGTAGTTGTCATAAACACTATAGGCCCAAATTCTTCCAGTAAATGGATAAAACTAGGATTAGTGGTCCCAAAGGAAAGCAATGTGGTTTCCCAAGGTCAACTGGCCTAGAATAGGAGACCAAGGAGGTTATTCCTTGAAAAGTGACTCCTCTGCTGTAATTCAAATGTGATACTGGGCATAGGCCTGATGGCATAGGCACAAGGCCTACTGCAGGTATCACAGGGCTGACCCAATTCCATATTACTGGTAGGGAGATGGGCCTGTCTATGGAGGCTCTTGATTGTCTCTCACATTGAACTCTAAAGCCGTTCTAACAAATGAGGCAGAATGGAGTGTTAAAAATCTCCATTAGAAAAATTGTATTATTACTCATTTTATCAGCTAGACTTTTAATTCATCTCAGCTTTTCCAACTCCCTAATCTCTGCTCTACTTGTCAGAAGTAGTAAGAAATATTATCTTACCACAGGAATGGTCTCAAGCCTCATTTCAAGTGTTAGTGATGCATCAAAACCCTCAGTGTTGTATTAGCTTCATTCTAGATGTCTAAATTCATTCCCTTACTGGGAAGGAAAGGTATATAGTTAAAAGCAGAAAAGGGCTAATGACATAATATTTGATAATCATGACCTTCTGATTAGAAGTGACATTATTCCAGATTTCGTGTACATGTATTTAGCTAATTAAACAAATGCTTTCCATGTTGGTTAAGATACCTTGCATACGGGGGTCCCTGGGTGGCGCAGCGGTTTAGCGCCTGCCTTTGGCCCAGGGCGCGATCCTGGAGACCCGGGATCGAATCCCACGTCGGGCTCCTGGTGCATGGAGCCTGCTTCTCCCTCTGCCTATGTCTCTGCCTCTCTCTCTCTCTGTGACTATCATAAATAAATAAAAATTTAAAAAAAAAAAAAAAAGATACCTTGCATACGAAAGCCTGGCTGGCTTGGTCGGTGGAGAATGTGACTCTTGATCTTGGAGTCATGAGTTTAAGTCCCATGTTAGGTATAAAGTCTACAGTGGGGGGGGGGGGGGGGGGGGGCTTTATATCCCTGACTATTGTTGTAGGGAAACATTCTTTGAAGTGGAATTTTTGGGTCAAAGGGAATGGATGTTTATTTATATATATATATATATAAATATATATATATATATAATATATATTTGATTATATATATGTTATATATATGTTATATATGTTATATATAAACAAAAGGTTGTATGCATTTTGTGAATACATGTACTTATATAAATACAAATAGCTTTTAGATTTTCTCTATTGGGCATGTAAATCGAGTATTTCAGTAAGAATACAAATGGTGTACAACTAACTTTAGGTATAAGATCATAGTTTTCCATGGAGAGCTAGGAATGGAAAGAATGTACATTAAAATATATCAAAAGCAGAGTCCAAATATGGAGAAATTTCCTTGAGATCTTATTCTTCCATGAAATAATTGATTCTGACCTAAGTGGTTGATAATGTTTTGATTATACACAGGTACTACATTTTGCTATTACAGTGATCTGAACTATTAAAAAGTAAAGAATTTTCTTTTGTCAAACCTTTATGGTTGTAGCCATTGTTATAATCATCGTCAATATTTGACTTAATATCCTACTTTTCCTGCTTGTCATAATCGCTTCCCTGGTCATAATCATTTTCTCTGCTTCAGAGCTCTGTTATGATCCACCAGGTGAGGATGCTCTCTCATTTTGGGACAGGCATTTAGTTCTTCCTTTTTTTGTCATTAAGAATAAGGATATGAAACATACCTACTCATAGCTCTTTACTAACTGGGTTTTGTCGAGTCCCTATATCCCCACATATAGCTCCTTGGGCTTAAATGTGAAACTTGTTACAACAGTAATACATATTGTGAGAATTCTACCTAAAACATTTATGCTAAATAATGGTGGCTCTGGTATTGTCATAGAGTACTTCTGCCCTGGTGGCGGTGGTGGTGATGGAAATTACTAGTGGTTTTTCGTGTGATAGAAATTGCTTGATAGATACTCTGAACATGGTAAAGTCAAGGAGCTGCTACTTCTGAGTTGTCTTTGGGCTATTCATTCAAGCCCCCTCAACTTTACTCACCAGTTAAACAGGTGGCAAGAGAGAGTATGGTGAAGGATAATGATTATGGTGGAAATCCCTGGGATTAAGGATGCTATTTCAGGGGAATTAGACAAAGAAAATAAATGGTAACACAGGTGGTCCACCTTAAAGAACATTTGCAGGGTCATTATTCCTATAGATCACATTCATTTAAACTCTAAGTTCTTCTAAGACATGGTATGTGTTCTGTGGATGATTTATTAAAAAGTTGATGTCATGTATGATATGATCATGTATGGTTTGAGAAAGAGTACAGATGAGTCTCAGATTCATCAGAACTTGTATTTTCACTCCGTGTGGACTTAACTCCTTCATGCATCAGTTTTCACATCTATATAATGGGAGGGTAATACCATATTAAACACAGGGCAGGATGAGGAGTGAAATGAGATATTATAGGGCAATGCCTGGTTCAGTGAGTGGTTCATAAATGGTAGGTAGTGACAGCCACAGCAAGATTGACAGTGGTTGCCCAAGAAATGTGTCTCCCTTATGGCACAGAACCTTACCCCCCCCCCCCAACAGTGTTCCAATGTACCCAGGACATAGACCTGAGCCCTGGAAAAAGCCTTGGATGAATATTTGTGTTAGTGAATGCATAATAAAAGTAGTAAATGGTTATTGATATGTGGCAAGTGAATTAATTATTCTTCTTGGGGAATTTTAATTAAATACAGGAAATAGAAAATAACAGTTGGGCACACAATAGTCCCATGCTGAATTGTGTGGTACAAGTTCTCGTTCTCAATAAAAATATTGAAGGAGATCAGGAAGGGGAGGAGCAGGACATGGGCAAGTGTGTCAATAGAGTGTGATCAGGCAAAAAAATGAGGAAGTGAGGTGGCTCTGAGCTTTGCAAACCATGCTGTTGAGAATTATTTTCTTCTATGGACAGCACTGCAGACGCGGTGCCCTTCATTCCCTCCATCTTGCATGTGCTTCGTGGCCCCTGGTGAGCGCATCTGGCCATCCAGGACTAAAACAGGTGGCATCTTCCAGCTGCACATAGCCAGCCTGGCGAGCAGACCACCTGGCCTACTGTGTCTTCTGGCTGCCATGGGGGGAGGAAAGATACAGAATGTTTTTCCCCTTGGAACACTGCAGTGTGGAGTTGTACATATCCTTGTGCTTCTCAGTTATATCTGCAGGGTAGATTTATTTACGTGGCTGTGCAAATTAATTTGAAACCAGTGAGGTGGTTTTGGGGGATGACATTTCAAAGTAAATAGGATAATTTTTAGGGCAACCTGTCTGCAGCCATAGATTCCTATCATTTCTTTTTAGCATGGATAATTGTTCGTTTGCCTCCAGTCATAAATATTGTTGGTTTTTTTTTTTCAGATTTTATTTATGTATTTGAGAGACAGAGAGAGAGAGAGAGAGAGAAAGAGAGAAAGCAGAGCGAGCAAGCAAGAGAGAGAGAACACACAAGCTGAGGGTGGAGCAGATGGAGAGGGAGAAGCAGACTCCCCGCTGAGCAGGTTGCCCAATACAAGACTTGATCCCAGTACCCTGGGATCATGACCTAAGTCAAGGCCAGATGCTTAACCGACTGAGCCACTGTGGTACCCCTCGAGCTGTAAATATTCTTTTTTTTATTATATTTTATTTATTTATTCATGAGAGACAAAGAGAGAGAGAGAGGCAGAGACACAGGCAGAGGGAGAAGCAGGCTCCAT
Source organism: Canis lupus familiaris (assembly GCF_011100685.1). NCBI lineage: Eukaryota > Metazoa > Chordata > Mammalia > Carnivora > Canidae > Canis > Canis lupus. Next base: position 29,271,803 of record NC_049241.1, on the reverse strand, counting down.
GCAGGGAGCCTGACGTGGGACTTGATCCTGCATCTCCAGGATCACACCCTGGGCTGAAGGTGGCACTAAACCACTGAGCCACTGGGGCTGCCCAGAGCTGTAAATATTCTTAAGAAAGTTGATGAAATGGCAGTTTTTGAACCATGCGAGGTGTCTCTTCCAGTTGTTTGTGTTTAAAATGTCAATTCAAGTTAGTTTAATTCACCATTATAGGGGTTCTGGGTGACTTTTGGAGGGTGCTAAGAAAGTCATCTCTAATGAGAAAAAGGAAAGAATGACTTTAGCTCCTTTGCCATCTGCCAGTGTTTCTTTGTTAAGAGGACCATACCTAAGGTGTTTTTTTTTTTTTTTCTTCCTTGTTTTTTAAAAAATTACCAACAAAGAAATGCAGAAAACAGAACTACCTAGTGAGGTCTGAAATAAACATAGTGTCCTTACTCAAATTTGTTGTTGAGGTTTGCTACTTTTAAAAACTAACTTAATATATGCATCTGCAAGTTATAAGTAATACTTGACAGACACATGTGTTTTGCCTTCAAATTCTAGTTGTTAATGTGTAACAAATTTTCCATAAATATTGAAGGGAAAAAAACACCTATGGGATTAGAATGGGTTGTTTGACATTATCAATAGTAAAGGTAGATTACTATCGGTATCTTAGTTGGATGTTCAGAATCTATTTTGAACTCTCAACGAAAATTTTAGGATCTGTATCTAAATCTTAAAGTGATATTTAAATCTTAGCTTGAACTTGGTAGGTCTACAATGGCAGGTTAGGGCAAGAAACCCCAGTAAATTAATTTGACCAAATTAGCTCACGTATAGGAAGTTATACCTCTACTTTGGCTACGTTTCCTAAAACCTTCTAAAACCCTGAGGGTAACTATGTAATGTTGATTAACTATTTATTTATTCTGTCTCCTGCAGTTATTTTATTACTGTGCTGGAGTGGTTTGAATATTAGTGAGTGGTAGTTTCAAGGAGCCCTTGGTTTCTAAAAGTGAAGGTTGCTAATTGTAGGTTCACCATCATGGAAGGGCACAGCTGGGCATATTTGAATGAGATCCCATGGAGGAGGAACCTGGCCCCACTGGTAGTATATCAAGAGGAGAAAATCTTTTCCACATTTGGTAGAGGCAGTGCCAGGAACTCCCTATTTGTATATTGATTTCCTGTGTATGTTATTCAGTGTTTCTGGTAAAAGAACACAATTCAGATTCTACTCCTCTGTTATTTCCATTGATCTCAGGATTCTCGGTACTGTGTATAAACTAAAAAATGCTAGCATCTTGAAACAAAAGGAAATCATAAAATGATGAGTAACAGTGGTGCATGACCAAGTTACTTTTATTAAAAACTGCATTCCTAGAAGTTTGATTGCCTTGTATCATGAGAGAGGAGATGTAATGTTGGTACTTTCCAGGTACAAATTTCTCTCTGAATCATTTCATGAAATGGAAGTGTTCTGAAACTGGAATGTGCTGATGACTGTACAACTCAATAAATTGACTAAAAGTCATTGAATTGTATGCTTGAAATGGTGGAATTTAAGCATATATCTTATACCTCAATAAAGTTGTTTAAAACCGTCTCTATTTTAAATTGAAACCATATTGTTGTTTATATTTGCTAGGATATTTACTGACCTGTGTATGTATATACAGCGCACATGACAGGGAAACCCTTGTCCTTACAGAGTTTGCATTCCAGTGGGGGTGGTGAGTAGATAACAGGCAACGTACAAAACAAATATTTGAAATATTAGGAGGGCTTTGGAAGAATAAATACAAGGAAGAAAGCATGTAGAGCTGGGGGCATAATTTAGTGGTGAAGCAGGTCTCCTTGAAAAAGTGACAGGTGGGGAATCATCTCAGGGCAGCGAGGAGTTATTTGCTAACCTGGCTAGGCAGAGAGGACAGCGGGAAAATGCTGGATGTGTTCAGGGACAGCAAGGAGGCCTGTTTGGCTTGATTGTGGGATCAATGTGGACAGAAGTAGGAATGGTGATCAGGAAGGTAATGCATAGCACCTCGTAGACAACTTTTCAGGTCTTTGGCTTTTTCTCAAAATGAGGAAGGATTCTGTTGGGGGGTTTAAGTCAGTGGCTTATGTTTTAACAAGATCACTGACTGTGGTTTCCATGACAGACTGAAGGAGAGGAAAGAGAGTCAAGGAGTCAGGGGTGGAGACAGTTGCAATGATCCATAGGAGAGATGATGGCAGCTTGGGTCGGGGTGGAAAGCAGGTGGGAGACGCCAGCTTCTGGATATGCTGTGAAGGTACATCCTAGGATTTGCTCCTGTATCTGAGGAATAACATAAAGAAGGTTTGATGTTTGACACCAGGATTTTTGTTCTGAGTACTTGAAGGATGCCGGTAACATGGTGAAGAACACATTGTATGAAGTTTAGGATGGAAGATAGATCTGGAACTTCAGGTTTGCACAGATGAAATGTGAGATGTTCACTGATCACTAGTGAAGATGTGGAGTAAATAGATGGATTTAAGACTGGGTTTTGTGGTCCACTGTCCCCCTGGGCTTGCAGCTTCTGCCCAGGCGTGTCATGGAGGTCAGAGTCAACACTGTTTTCACCACGTCTGCCTTCCAAGCTAGCAGAGAAGTGTGAGGCTGAAGGTATTGACCTCCATCTTTTATCCATCCCCAGTCTCAGGAGGAGCATGCATGCCCTTAGAGGCTCGGGACTTTTTTGGGCAAATGAGGACCTCAGTCCAAAAGCAATATTAGGTGTTAAGCTTTACTCAATATTTTGACAGGGTATGAACAGGTAGTGGAGTAGTTTGATTGATTTCTCTTGGTGTCTGACCAATTTTCTTCTGCTTAGAATCTTACTCAAAGGGGGGGGGGCAAATGCAAACCCTAGTTTGTAAAGCAAACTCAGGATAATATATTAAGTACGTTAAGTTTGCTCAGAATTACATATGACCCAGTAAAAATGGTTAAGAACCTACTGCTTAAAAAAAATGTTTGTTCTTTATTAAATCCTTTTCCCCCCCTTGTTTTTCTAAGTGTTTATGGAGTGCTTTGGGTAGAATATTTAATGCTAATAAATGAAAACAACCTCTCTTATCTTGATATCTGAATGGTCTAAATTCCCCAGTAAAGAGTGGTCCTACAGTTGAGTACTAAGGCTACAAAGAGAATGAAAGCTGATTAGGGTATGTTCCCTTCTCTTTGTCCAGCATCTTTGAATATGATTATTTTATATTGAGGCTTTGTCTGCATTA